>NC_071576.1:38386407-39032560 GCF_024509145.1 Vidua macroura
AGTCCTGAGATGAGGAGACGGATTGCACTGCTTGTGGGAGGAGCGGGAGGGAGGCTGAAGGGCAGGGGCAGAGCATTCCCTGGAGCTGTGCAGAGCTGCTGACGAGGGAGCTATGGCCCTTCGGCATTGCAGCCAGGTTCCTGAAGGGTGGAGGCATGGGAGAAAGGCTACAGGAACAACTGGGAGCAGTAGCAGTACCTGAGGGGCTGCTAAGATCCCACTCCCAGCACCTTCTTGCTGGATGTGTGGAAGACACTGGGGTCAGGGTCTGTCCCACAGCGCTGAGCTGCTCCAGATGGAGAGAGCAACATCTTGCCATGGAGGGGGCCTCCTTCCCAGGGCACAGAAACACCTCTGGCTTGGAACAAGGGAAGAGAAGGAGCAAGCAGGTGGGGACTTGAACAACCTTCTCAGGCAAACAGCAGTCACAGCCTGCCCTGGGAGGCCAAGGAGAAGTGGTGTTTGTGCCCACGTAGTACAACTTGGGTTGTGCTAGTGCTTACAGCATGATTGGGGTTTGCTTTTTTATTGACAGGCAAAAGAACAAAGGAGTCATCTTTCTCCAAAGCATCAGGCAGCTCCTAAGCTTGCCTCCAGCAAGTTCCCCATTTCCCAACAAACCAGGCAGTGATTTTTAGGTGGAAAGGGATACAATTAGTGCATTACTGTCCACAGGGCACCTGCCGCTTCTGTCATTTCTAACCAGCTCTGTGAGAGGAGTGAGTGGGAGCTACTCATTTCTGCAGTAATCTCTGTTCCCCAACAGCATCAACAAATGTAGGTTGTATCCCAGAAAACAGCAGGGGAAAAAAGCAATGTGTCCTTCTGGCTAAGGGCAGTGCTTTTTCTCCAAGCAGATCCCTGCTCAGATATGGAAGATTTGCCACAAGACAGGGGGACACCCAAAATGTGCCCAAACCCACACAAGAGTAAACTGTTATCCTATCTTCCCCTCTCTTATTCAGCTGGGAGGGAGGAAAGCCATGTGCTGGCATCCAGAGTTTCAAGCATCATCCTCTGATGGATAGTCACAGCTGAGGTTCTGGTCCAGCAAAGTGGGGAGACGCAGCCCCTGGGGGCCACTGTGACCAGAGCACTCTTGGGTTTAACATTAACCCACCTGAGAGGGAAAGTGGGGCAGGGCAGTCTCCCTCAGCTCCCTATCAGGTTAATTTGATTCCTCATTTAGTCAGAGCAGAAGGAAATTGTGGGCTCTGGCTCCCACCCTTCCCTTTGATCTGTTTCAGCTGCTGCAGGCACTTGCTTCTTTCTGCAAAGACTGGATTCAGAGCCCTAAAAAAGCTGATGATTGTTTGCAAGACAAGACTCTGGAGCCGGGTAAGATGGATGTGGGGGATGGGCCTGGGAAGAGCCCCTTCCCTCAGCAGAGCAGTTGCATGGGTCAAAGCACCACCTTTTTGCACATCAGCCCTGCTAACCTTGCCTTGCTGCTGGGCTGCAGCAGCAGCTCCCCAGGGCTCATCATCAAGGACACCTGGACATCACTGTCCTCTCTGCAAAGTGCAGTGGTGAGTCCAGGTCTTCCTCTCCCTGGGAAACAGAGACACCATGAAGCTCAGCACTAAAATAACCTGTTCCCATCTCTGCTTCCAGTGGTGAGCATCCAGGCAGGGTCTGGGGAAGGGGAAGGCCATCCTTCCCTGGGCTGATGGAATGGGATCTCTCCTGCTCACCTAGAGCCTGGGAGAAGTTGGACAAAGAGCAGCATGGTGCTGGCAGGTGGCACTGGTGCCTTTGTGGTCCCATAGCTGTGTTTTTGTCCCACGTGCCACAGCTGCCCTGAACCTGTCTGGTTCCAACGCAGCCATTGTGGCCTGGCTGCAGCTTCCCACACTGCAGGTTTTGGCTGAGCAGGCGCAGGAGCTGTGGGATTCACCTGCCCAAGCACCAGGCAATGTGGATGCACCTGTCCATCCATGCTGCTGCTGCCAGGGCTGGCTGCATGTGCTTTGGAGGGGGACAGTGAAACCATCCGAGTGGTGTTGGTTTATTTTGCAGGCGACGATAATATTCTGCCTGCTGCACACTCTTTAATTAACCGCTCAGAGGATGTGGGGCGAGAGGCATAATGAGCACTCCGTTTGCATATCAAAAGGCAGCATCATTAATATCCCTGCGCTCACAAGAGCTCTCAGGAGGCAGGCGGGTCACGGGCAGGGAGGTTGGCAGCGGCTGAGGCCGGGAGCTCTGCTCGGTGCGAGGGGCTGCTGTGCTGAGGGCCGCTGGGCTGACGGGCAGGGAGCTGGAAGCCTCAGCCTCGTGCCCTGGGTGGCAGCAGAAGGGCTTTGTCAAGGCAGGGAGGTAACAGGGCACTTTCTAAGCAGAGGGGGAATTTTGGCAATGTTGCCCAAAATGAGGATTTTTGGAAATGTTGCCCAAATCCAGCCACATCCACAGGCTGCTCCACAGCAGTTCCTTTTCTTGACTCTTCTACCAGCCTGGAGGAGTTGTCCCCAGGCGACCCCCTTGCTGGCCAGTTCGAGTGGCCCTGGAAGGCTGCACTAAAGTGGCTGATTGTTCAGATAAAGCTTATCCTGTTACCCAGGCTGTTTGCTGCCACACAGCATTTGCAGAGAGAGTCCCTGTAGATCTCAATTTGGCCATGCTCAGACAGCAGGATTAAATGTTCCTTTGCTTCTGTCTCCTGCATGGAGGAAATCAGCTACCCGGGTGATGGTTTACTCCTACACATGCACTTGTCTTTCTCCTTAACTCTTCTAATTAAATATAAAAATTTCCCAGGGGATAGGGAAGACGGCATGCCAGGGCATCCTTGGCTCTCTCTGCGTGTCTGGACAGAGCGTGCTTACTGGGATTCTGTCTTTGCCAGGCTCTTGAGTTTTTTTGTCAGCAAGAGACTTGTTTTGAACACTTGGGTTAGCCCATGCACTTACCGGCAGGCTGAGCAGGCAGCCCCAGGTGGGACTTGTCTGGCAGGCACTCGGTTTCACTTCTGAAAAGCTGGGGAAAGTCTGTGTAGGCTTTGCAAAGTTCTGGGATGAGGAATGTGATGCCCAGGATTTCTTCTGCTCTGCTCCCACTTTCTCTCAGCTCCTTCTGGTTCTGTGGTGCCTGTGTTTGTGTGGATAACCTCACCTAGATGGTCTCAAGGAGACAAGGATTTCCAGCTTCTAGAGGAAGGGGATAAAAGAATTTCTAAGGCTTGATTTTCTCCCTTGATCATCCTTCCTTTTAGACAGGGCACTGAGAGATACTGTTAGGGGCTGCCTGTAGCTAAGAGCACACAAGCCAAGACACCAAGAGGGGAAAAAAGCCCTGGTGGAGGTGTAGCAAATACCTGGCTCTATTCCTCCCTATTCAGGTGCACTTGGAAATGCTTTTGGAGGAAGTAACTCTATTTGAACAGGAATACATGCACTCCCTCTGTTGGTGAGACCCTTCCTGACTCCCCTGACCCTGCCTGGCTCCCCAGCAGCCATCTCTGCCTGAGCCCCTCCATGGCCATGGGAAGGACAGGGAAAGCTTTGTGAAATACAGGAGCTCTGGTTCAGTAGCAGAGCGTGTTATCAAAGGGAATTCTACCCTCCAAGTTCATTTTCCATGCTGCCAGTCAACAAAATAAAGTGATTTCTGTGCTGTGCCTCAAAAACTTTATATAAAAGCCAACCAAGGATACACTTAAGTTGATCATACTGTAAGGCAAATTTACTACCAGGCTCCTTTAAGCCAGTTAGAGGTAGAACAACACAATGATCAAATTAAGGGCACAATTAAAATTAAATTGATAGGTCTGAATGTTCAAGTGCCAAGTGAACACTGCAGGTAATCACATCAAAGAGTGAGGCTGATATTAGAAAGGATGACATGGTATTCATCTTCCATGTGCTCTGAGAGTCAGGGGAACAGCTGAATCACTTTCAGGTGGGGCTTCTGCCAGCGTCATGAGGGCATGGAAGCAGGGAAGGAGCTGCAGGACATGCAGGTCTCTAAGATCAAGCACCTGCTGCTGAGTGAAACTCCTGGTAGCAGTCCTCCACCTTGTTGAAGCTGAAGCCACTCAGGGTAGGGTGGCACAGTGGTGCCATTGGACCTTTTGAGTCTTGGATTTGACTGTTGAAAAGACACACACAGAAGAATAAAAGTAGGTTTAAATGAGTATTAGTTCAAAGAGCTGACTGTGGCCACCAAACACTTCCTTGAATTGACAGGTCCTTACAGTATGTTGTGTATGGATATTGAGCACATGGATTTTAGTATTTTCATCCTGCCTCATGAGCCAGATATGTGTTTCCTTCCTTATTTGATGGGATCAGAGCCAAAAAGTCCATGTAAACAAACTTTCTCGTCATCCCAAAAGATCTCACTTCCTTCTCTAGAGGGTTTTCTGAACTTTTGGGTTTGTTTCATTTCTTCCAGCAATGCTGCTCTATCCAGAGCTCTTTTTCTTGGGAAGAAAAGGAGCTGCTGCCCATGAACCACCACAAGAAGGATGTATAGCTCACACAGGACCTGTGGTTATTTGTGATTCCCAGCATGGCTTGCCTTGGTGAGCAGATGTCTGGGATGAGGAGGCCAGGATCCTCCTTCATATGCATAGCAAGGTCTTGTACTCCTCCTGTTTTGGAGATCACTTTCCTGAGGAGCATTTGGAAACATGTCTGTGAAACATGAGGAAGGATTAACCATGAGCATCATCACTGTCATATCTGACTGAAATATGGGGGCTCTCAGTATTGATGCTCAAAAAGGAGGAGCTGTTACAGTGTGTGTCCCATGCAGGTACTGGGTGCTCCTTAGTCCTGTCTCTCTTCACTGCCTGTTATTTACCTCCACTGCTTCAGTGTCTCGTTCCCTTTCCCAAGGGCTTAAGGACAGCCAGCTGTTCCCATCAGTAGTGTTGGCACATATGCATGTGGCATTAGGTAGGAGAAGGGGCTCTATTCCCCAGGCAGAGGGGACATAGAAGTGGGGGTGGCTGGCACAGCATTGCTTTTTGGGGAGAAATCCTGACCATCTTGTTTTTTGTCCAGGACAGTTTCATTGCATTTCCTCAGGGAGAAGCATTTCCATCTAATTCAGCTCTTAATTAACCCCATGCACCCCAAAGAAGCTCCGCAACCATTTGTAAATTAAATATGAAGAGCATTTTTTATGTAGGAATAGCAGCCTAATGGCTGCAGGTCTGATGTTTATAGTCGCTAATGATGATGGATATGGGAGAAAGAAGTTGGGAAGGAAATGGAGGGGAAGAGTTTCTTTGCTCTTAAAAAGGTACAGACACAGATGTGTAAGGGGCAGAAATGTGTCCCTGGGCCTGGAGTCTTTCCTCCCTTAATTAAAAATTAGTGTGAAAGAAGCACCAGGAGATTGAAGGAGCATATTCCCACTGTAATAACCTGTGTCCTATACTGTGTTGTGGCAAGGTGAGCCACAGGGCTGGTGTTGCTGGGAAAAGAGGAAAATCAAATCTTCCTGTCGCAATGGGAAATAGTTTTGTGACTGATAGGAGCCACAGATCCACAAAGAAAAATGCTAGGACCATTTTGACCTTTCCAAAGGAGGGCATGAGAGATGAAGATGCCATTAATGGGCTGATGCACTCACCTGTCGCCCCTACAAGCCTGGGCTTTACCCCCAGCAGGGTGATTGCAGGGCTCACTCAACGCTGGCTCTGTTTGTTGGCATCAGAAAGAAAAAAAAATGCCCACAGGCACAGCTGCCTTTTTGGAGGCTCAGAGGGAGAGAAAAGCCAGGAGAGTGGCAGGTTGGGCTGATCCCAGTGCGAGGGCTGGCTGGGGAGAAGCCGGCACGGCCGGGGGCCCAGAGCTGCGTGTGAGCCGGCTGGAGCTCGAGCAGCCCTGTGAGCCCGCACTGGCATTTCCTTACGGCTTTCCACTTCCTATTTTGTCTCCGCTCAAAGGTTTTGTCCCTTTGAGCAGGCGGGAGGGCTCAGGCCAGCTGCCTGCCTTCTCACAGGGGAGGTTTCTTCCTGGCACAGATGGAAGCTATTCCCGGTGAGGCGTTCCCCAGGGCTCGGAGTGGCTTCCCGTGGCAGGTACGCAGCTGTCACGCAGACCAGGACAGGGGTGGGACAGTGCGGAGCGGGGCCTGAAGGCAGTTCCTGTTTGGGACAGTTCCCCTGCTATGGGGTGCTCTGTGCTGAGATTTAAGACTGTCAAATGTTTGCAGGCACAGAGTGCCAAAGAGGAGAATTTTTGTTGCTGGGAGCTTTCCTTGTGCCTCCCTCCTGCTGTGCATTCATTGTCCCATTCAGCAGCACAGTATTAACTCTTGATAGCAAGGCTTGTTCAGGTAGGAGCTGCTTCTGCATCTCTGGATGCAGACCTGGGGCTGGGAAAGGAGCAAGGAGCGAGGCTGGCACAGCAGACATGGGGCAACCTGGCCCCCCAAGTGAGTCAGAGCCCCAAGCACAAGGCACAAATGCACAAAATGTCACCAGTAATAGTGATGTTCTGGGTTATGTGTTTATCTAATACAGCATCGAATCTCACTGAGCTTCTGGACTCAAACAGCTGTTTCCTGTGTCAAAACCACCATTATTTAATCTCACATCGGGTGAAGTGGTGTTTTCCCAGCTCATCCCTGCTTTTGTTTCAGTGACCAACCCTTCTGCTAGGCAACAGGGAAAACTCTGCTTTCACATCTTCTCTCTGCCCCTTGTTAATTTGTAAGGCTGGGTAGTGCCTCCCCTCCCTGACAGCTGGGGTCCCCATCTCTCCCTTCCCTGACAGCTGAGGTCCCCATTCCTCCTCTCCCTGACAGCTGGGGTCCCCATCCCTGGGTCTCCCCCTCCTCTTGCTGTCCCCACTGCAACCCTGGAGCCTGGAGCCCATCCCCGTGCTATTCTACACATCACCCGACCTGTCCCGGCTTTATGAAGGCTTCACCAGCTGCTTCTGCTCTGTCAGCAGGGACTGTGGCCCGAGGTGTTCCTGGGGCATTCTCAGCTTCTTCTGGAGGATGGTACAGAAACCTCCCTGGGTTTACAAAAGCCTGCAAGTTTTGTGCTGCAAAGTGCATTTCTTTGCATCAATATGATTTGTCACCGTAGTACCCATCCATAAAGCACCTTTGGGACTCTCTAATGCTCCTTGCTGTATCCTGTGCTCACTAATCACCTGAAAAAATTTGCACTTGTTCCTGCCTCCTGTCTCTGCTCTTCCATGCAGGCCATTAACAACACCCTTGCATAGCAGGAAGCCTAACACGTGTCCCGGCTTCACCACTGCTAATCTTCTGCCATTATAAACCCAAACTATTTATCCTCCCTGCTTTGGGACTTCTTGCCAGGTTCCCATGCAAGAAAAAGATGGTGCCTTTTGCCCTCTGGCTAATTAGCTTTTTTAGCAGCAGTCTGGACAATCTTTTGTCAGAGGAGCTCTAAATAAATAAATAGCCACTTCGTTGTTCTGCATCCACCACTGGGCTGATATGTTCAAGGAAGTCTAGGAGATTAGTGAGACATGGTTTTCCTCTGAGACATGCACACTGGGCTGTATTATGAGATGTTCTGTTTTTAATTATCATTCCAATCAATTTGGTGCACGCAGATGTGCAATTTACTGATCTGTAATTCCCCAAATTACCCCTGGAGGCTTCATTTTTATTGTCAGTGTAACATTTGCTACCAAGTATCTGCTGTTTAGTTTTTTTGGGGGGAAGGCTTTCTTCGTGTTGTTTTTTTGTTTTTACACCTTCAGCCATCTGCTCTCCAGAAATCCATTTTGCCTCATTTTTTTCTTTCTTGTTACCTGCTGTAATTTCTTGTTGCCAGGCAAGGTTTTGATTTCCCCATTTGGGAGTACCCCTGTGTGCTGCAGCTGAGCTGCAGGTACGTGGAGCCCATTCTGGGCTGTCACAGCGATCCACTCTGCAGCCAAACCCTTTCTGCTGTAACCCCACCTGGGTTTCCCTGCCGTAGCAGGCAGACACCGATCCCACTGCAGCTCCAGATATACAGCTTAATTAATTAGTGCTTGTAGAGTGGAGTCAGGAGGTTCTGGGGAAGATGAACGTGTCGTAAGTGCCCTCTTTACGGAGAGATGTAATTGCTTCTCTCGGGGAGCTGCTGGTGTGAGGCAGAGGCAGCTCACAGGGCTGGCACAGACACACCCTCTGTGAGGAGAGGGGCAATTGGCTATGTCTTCTCGAGGAGACACAATTTCCTCTCGGGAAATGGATGAACAAAGCAAAGAAATGCAGCAGGATGGCGGTGTCTGCATCTGGCCAACAGTTCTGCCACCTGGGGGGCATTCCCTGTGGGGCCAGGTTCCAGTCTCGCAGACCCCAGTCCTGATCATTCCTGGACTCGTCCATGCCCCAGCAGCCCTGGAAAATCCTCTCCTTATCCAAACCTTGCATTTGTGTCCCCAGAGGATCCCAGATCCAAGGGTTCTCCTTATAAACACCCACATCTGTGGTTCACTGGTCACCTGCTCAGCACTGGCCTCCTCCTGGAGGTGCTGAATCTCGCACTCCTGGGGTGCTCTGTGTCCCATGGGCTGCTGCAGCCCTCCTCTGCTTATACTCTGTTAGTGCTTAATTATTAATAACAAATTCCTCCAGCCCTGCTCTGACATAGGGAGCCACAGACAAGCTTGTAGACCCTTGAGTCTCCCATACTGAACATAGGCAAGAGACACTGGGGAGATTTAAATCCAGCCCTTGTGTTGGTGGGGTACCTGGGCTGCCAGCGCTGCAGGGGGCAGGGGCTGCCCAAGAGGGTGATTTAAAAAGCACAGCGACCTGGCAGTAGCGATACATGCTAGGTTGGAGTTAATCTCCATTTAATTCTTTTTTAGATAATCCAGTCTTGCCTGTGGTCTCATGCTCCCTGACCCCTTAATCCTATTGCCACAGAACCTGTTTAATGGGGAAGCTGGTGAGGGCTTCTGTGAAATGGCTTGGGGCATCCCTTTGGGCCCCAGCTCTTTGTCTGCCCCACTTGCCTCCTCCATTCCTGCCAGCATGGATCTGGCACTGACATACCCCCTTTCTCCCCCTTCTCAGTTCTCTTTCCTCCTGCCGGCTGAGAGAGACCCTCAGCCCCAAAGTGAAGGGCAGGCAGGGAAGGGGGATCCAGCTCCCAGGCACATTTGCTGGGCAGCTGTGAGGTGATCTATCTGGCAACACCAGCTAGACACCAGTTCTGCAAGCTTTGCTCTGCTTTGGAGAGGGGTGATTGTGATGGATGCAGCTGGAGGGGGAGAGCAGAGCAGCCATCCCTCGTGTCCCAGCTTTCAGGAAGGAGACTGGTGCATGGCGAAGCAGCCAGTCAGCAGTAGTGAGGACATCGCCAGGAGGAAATTTGAGTTATAAATTTCAGAACTGGAGCTGATGGAAAAGCAGGTGGGTTTGCAGTACAAAATCTCCCTCACTGCTCTCCTCCTTGCTAGTGAGCAGGCTGCTCATCTCGGGGCCAGAGCAGAGCACAGCTGCCGGGGCTGGGTCCTCCTCGCTTTGGTCAGCTGGAAACACATCCACCTTGCTGTTCCTACTGCTGCTGGCACACATTTGCATTTGTATTCCCAGAGCTGTGGTCTGGAAGCATTGACCCTGGTGTGCAGATACACACTGCTGAGGGCTCACTTGAGCAGCTTCCCTGGGTGCCCAGTGAGCAGCTGCAGCTCAAAGCACTCCTTGGGGATGGCTTCTCTGTTTGTGAGGGATCCACGTAGCTCGGCTGGGGGGTCATTGCTGGTGCCTTGCCAAGGCTTGCTGGGTTGCCGCTCCGACCCTCCTCTGTGTCTGTAAAGCCACTCATTCATGAACGAGTTGTTCCTGGGAGTCATGCAGTCAAGCAGTGTGGTCCTCTGGGGACAGGAGCCGTGCCCGAATGACAGACTGCGCTCCCTTGTTGGCTTCCCACCATCCTTCTCTGAAAGGCTGGTGGGGTTTGGATGCTGCCATACCCTGCAAGTTCCCAGCAAGAGCCTTTACCCTCCGCTGAATTTGGGAGTGAGAGCACAGATGTTCAGCTCCTTGGAGCCAGACAACAGGGAAACAACCTGTTCCTGTTCTTCTTCACGCTTCCCTGGACTGACACTAAGGGCAGATTCAATCATTTGTGAGCCTGGATAGGAAACAGAAAGGTGAAGTCCTGAATTGCCTGGGAAAGTTCATGTCTTTTCTGCCTTGCTCATCACCCTGCATCCCTCCTCAGTGGGAGTAAGGCCACAGAAGACACGGGATCACAGGGTAGTGGGTTCAATGCAGGCTCTGAGTGGCTCCCAGGATGCTCTTTTTTGTCAGCTTTTCCTGCAGTGTCTCTCCTTGGCTCTCCAGCAGTGCCCACAGAGCTGGAACCCTGTGGAGGTGGTGGATGGCTCTGCTAAAACCATCTTTTGAATGCAAAGTTTTGCAGGGAGACACTTCATCTCTTGCTCCTTTGCTCTTGCATGCATATTCAGCCAGGAAAAGTGCTGTTCCCCTAAGGTGAAGCGGTAGGATATTAATTTTCTGAAGTTCTCGATAAGCTATTGAAGATTAATTTTAGGGAAAGCCAGGGGATATGATGGATTGGAGCCCAAGCTTGCTTAAATATGCAATATTAAAAATTGATCGTTGTCTCTCCTTGTCATACACCCTGCCCTGGTGTCTGGGGCAATCCCACAGTCTGACAAAATGCCAGGAAAATACTCAATAAGCCCCACGCCCAGCTGAGTGCAGATTTTAATTACTTGTGTTATCATTATTATTTTTTAAATCACTTTTATGAGTTTTTGTTTTGTTTAATGCCTGGCTCTGTTGTGCAGATTAACAGCTGGGGGCTTGGAAATCCTCCTCTACATGCCAGGCTGTGAGATATCAGCACCCAGCACAACCTGCTTCCCTGTCTTCCCCACCAACCCCAGCCACGGAGGTGATGCTCCAGGTGACCGAGGAGCCACAGTGAAGGCAGCCCTTGGTGGGATCAGGGGCCCTGGCCAGTGAGGCTGGCAGGTGCAGAGGGCTGGTTCAGCCTGGAGACATGCAGAGGTGGTGGATGCAGCATCATTCACACTTTTGAGGTTTCTTGGCTGCAGGAGGCAGCACTTTGTGCACAAGTGGAAGCTGCATCTCAGTCTTACCTTCCTCAGTTGGAGCTCATGGGCAGTTAATCCTTTTGCATCAACATGGCATTGTAAACATTCACTCTGATATTTCTCACTTGCAGAGAAACAACAACATTTTGCCAAAATATTGGAGTTCATCAAAGCAGTGAAGAACTCTTACAGGTATTTTTGAAGCTGGCTGCAAAGTGAGGGTCCCTCTGCAGCATAGAGTCCACAATGACTCCATCAGGGCACTCAGCAGCAAGAAGAAAGCTCAGTGGGATTCCCATTCATTCCTGCCTGGCTGAAGGAAGTCCAGGCAAAATCCACCTTATCCACTCTAATCAGAAAGCTGACGACATTATTTTCCTCCCTGCAGTTAATGATTGCAGGAGGAGGGATTTGCTGGCATTTGCACTTCACAGAGAGCTGCGAGAAGAGAAAGTGGGTCCCACAGAGGTTTCAGGGAGAGCAAGAGGTATGGTGTAATCTGGCATCAGGCTTTTCTAGCTAAGGTCCATAGGCAGCATAACAATGCTGAGATACTGAAGTGCCTGACGCAACATAACCATCTTCACAGCCAGTTTGACCACCGGCTACTCCTTTGTTGTTGGTGACTGAGTCTCAGCTGGACTGCAGGGCCATGTGTGTGGGACCCTGAGGAGTGGCACTGTGACCCATTTTGCCACACATCCCCTGAGATAGGTCAGCATAAGGAGCCACAGTTGAATACAGAAGAGTAGCATGCTTGAGCAAAGAGCTATTGTTTGCCAAAGGTCTAGTCTTCCCTGATTTGCACTTGGGCTGTAGTAGCACTTATCCTAATGATTCATCCATGCTCTTCATTGCAGCAGGCTGATGGTGAGGAGTGATGTGTTTCCATAGCTCCCAGGAGTGTGCTTGGAGTGCTGTGACCCTCGTTAGCAGCAGGGACAGGTTCAAAGCACTTATCTGGCCAGTTTGAAATAGATGCCAACTGGCCTCCACAGCTGTAGTCAGTGGTGGCCACCTTCTTCTCACCCGTGTCCAGAGATCCAGGAACGGGGATGCCCAGCAGAAGGGGAGGAGCACACCATCAGCAAGGACAAACAAAAACTGATGACAGGCAGTGACATGCTGGTGTGTGTCCTGGGGGACAGTGGTGATGCTAGCACTGAAGAGTGGTGCCAAGCATGAGTGTTGCATGGGCATTGGTGACTTAGGATGTTACAAGCTGAGGCCACACCGGGTCACTTGGGATGACAGTTCAGGACACAGCATTTTTGTGACTGCATTTAATGACACAATACAGTGTGACTCTCTGCAGTGTGATCCCCTCGATACCCAGCAGCTCAGGCAGGTGTGCTGACGTTGTGCTCTTGCGCAGATAAACCCACCCTGCAGAGATATCAGCTCCATGCACTCAGCAGCAGCCATGGGTGCAGCACTGTGTTCCGCCACTGGCAAGGCCAGGCAAGGGAAGAAAGACAGCAGGAAGGGGCAGGAGCGGGGTGTTTCTTTTCTCCACCAAATGCAGTTTTATTTCTAAGTTAAAAATTTATAGAGCCCTTCATTTAATATTTATAAAGTGAGTGTCTTGGTGATAAATTACTAAGGAACACAACAGGGCAGCCTTACTGCTTGTCTTGGAGTGCTGGATGGGGACCGGGAGCTCCCCTTTCATCCAGTCTGCCCATACCCTTCAACCAGCATCCCTAGGTGATATCTTGGTTTGTGGGACTGATAGAGATACAGGACTCGGAAGGAGGCTCCTCACTTTTCCTAGCCAAACTTCAGGGTCCCTCTGACTGAGCTGCTTTCTCCCCTTCACCCTCAGTTTGAAGAGTGAGACTGCTTCGAGCCGTGAAGTGCTATGATGGACCCTGGACTGGGATCAGAAGGCGTTCCCAGGCAGCCTGCAGCATGTGCTGGGGACAAGGAAAATAGGGGTTCAGGTGAGGCCAGAGAGCCACCATGAAGTGCTCTGGCTGGAGGAAGACTGGGTTTCTATGAACTAGGATAACATTTCAAGATGACCTGAGCATCCTTTGAAAACCAGGCTGGATCAGTGCTATTAATCCTCCTAATCATTTCCTCTCCAACAAAACATGGAGCAGAAACTCCTGAGTTCACAGACAACCCATCAGCCTCCTGCCACAGTGTTCCAGGGACTAACCAGGAGCCCAAGGACTCCCATCCTTGTGGATGTGGACCTCTGTGACACCTCCAGTTCCTTCATGGTGTGCTAGAGCTTGCACTCCCAGGGAAGGGACACAGGGCAGTGAGGAGGGTCAGACCCTGGCACTGGGGAAAGCACATCCCTTCCACACTGTTCCCCCATCCCTGAGATGGGTGCTCTGGCACAGGGCAGTGGTGCTGGCAGGAGAAAAGAATGGTTATGACATGTTACCCAAGCTCTGTTCTGGACTTTCCATGTATCAGCCCATGTCCCTGAGTTTTCCTGCTGCTGCAGGTCGTACCTGCAGCCAGCAAAACAGTGAAAGCAGCAGTGTAGGCAAAATATCCTAAACTACCTGCATTTCAGCTACAGAGTCGCCGTCTGCTCTGGACCAGGTTAAATGACACTTCCCTGGAGCATTTCAGGAACATTTTCTCTCTCGCTCAAGCTTCCTAACTAGGCCCAAGGAGGCAGCAAGGGAGCAGACGAGGTGGCCAAAAGCAATTTCAGCCCTTCTAAAGAAATAACTGGCATGTAACAGTGACAGGAAATTGTGCAATTAGTACAACAGGGCAATGTCAACAAGCTCTTAACGCCAGTTGTTATGGCAACATAAGGAAAAGAGATGTCGGCGCTGGAAAAATCCAGAGACTGAGAAATAACAACAGCAGCCACGGCTGCAGGAACGGCTCTGGCTTTGCCTGCGGGGCTCCGGTGCAGGCAGCATCCCGAGAGCAGCCCCGGGTCATGACCACCGCCCCGAGGCCACCCCAGCCCCG
This sequence comes from Vidua macroura, assembly GCF_024509145.1. NCBI lineage: Eukaryota > Metazoa > Chordata > Aves > Passeriformes > Viduidae > Vidua > Vidua macroura. Next base: position 38,400,381 of record NC_071576.1, read on the forward strand.
TGCCAGAGAGCAGGGGTACAGCACCTGATCCGGCATGCAAGAAGCCAGAGCCATCAACAGGGACCAGGGAAGACTTTCCTGCATGCAGCCCCAGGAAGCTCTTCCCTGCGGCACTGCCCCGCAGGAGGGACAGCCTAGAGCAGCCTGGAGCAGCCCCCATCATCCCTGGACACAGGAGTAGAGCGTCAAACAGTGGAGAGCTGGCATCCCCAGCTCAGCTCATCACGCCAGTAAAGTGGCAATGAGCGAGCTGGTGAGAGAGAAGATTGAGTGCTTTTCTGCTGGCAGAATTATGGTGCTTTGGGTCTGGCAGCACATTCTCTGATCCTGGTCAAACGTGCAGCTACGCATGTCAACCAGGTGTGTCTCATGTGGCTCTGTGGGCAGCTGGCTCCTTTGCATCCATGCCAGGCACAGCCAGGCCTTTCTAGCCCACTGTGTGCCCCCACTTTGACCCAGCACTTCACCCTCCATGCCCACAGTGGGGTTGGCGCAGGGGAGAGGAGGGAGGCAGAGGGCTGCCCTGGAATTAGCTCAGCCCTCCGTTGCTGCCTGAGCCATGCTACAGCTGTGACCTGCACCAGCACACAAACCCTGAGTCACTTGTTTGACTTTCCAGCTTGAGCCTGGACTTGCCTGGCCAAGCTGAGGCTGTTCTCACTGGTGTCACCAGCCCAGCTCTGCACCCCTGGCTCAGCTATGGTGGGAAGTTCAGCTGCCTGGAGAGGCTGTGATTTGTGGGGTGCAGATGGGGGGTGTCTGCCGTAATGTGAGAGAGAGCCATTGATGCTGGAGCTCAGAGGAACTGTGACACTTACCGGTAGAAAGGCAGGGAATTTCTCAACATGCACAAAATGTGCCTCTTTTACCCTGTCCCAAAAATGTCAAAATGGAAAGGATTTGATTTCAGCTCACTAGGGCGTACAGCAGCTCCTTCCCTCTCTCCCTCTCTCCCTGTGCTCCTGCCAGCCAGGGCAAGTCCCTACAGCAGGGATCCCCCAGGAGTCATTCAGACTTCTCTTTGGTTGTGCCCTCCTATTTACCCTAGCATAAGCCAATGTATACTCCTTTCTCAGGATTGATAAAGCTCTCTTGGTACAAAATTTGGTGCCCACAGAGCAAAGCAAAAGATTTGGGTTACTCCCTGCTCCCTTTTTGTGTAACATTAGATCTTTTCTGGACAAAAAAAAAAGCCTTTGCAGGAGGAGCAGGAGAGACTGTAAGATGCTTTCAGAGAGAGCCAGGACTCCTAGAGTCACAGAGAGCATCGTCCTTTGCAGCTCAGCTCTGTTGTTGAGGTCTCCTCTAAGGCTTGAGAATCTGGGGGCAAAAGCAGAAGGATGCTGGTCCACAAGAAGCTGCTGCAACATGCACACCCATAAAAGTTAAAAGCATATGGCTTCAAAGGGAGTAACATTCTGAGCCCTTTGGAGAAAGCTGAGCAATGGAAAGATCAAAGCACTAGAGAGAATTATGTTTTGTTCACAACTGTGGTCCTACAGCAGCTTTTGAGGGAAACGTAATGGGATCTCTTAGAAAACAGGAATGCAAGCCTTGCAGCTGGTACAATGAAAACAACCAAAGAATTCCATGTGTTGTTTGTGAAATGTTATTGCCCTTGCTTCAGCAGTAGCTGACTTAGTCATTCAAGTAAGATGTCAGTGACTGAGTTTTTGAGTACAAGGGGGTGTTTTTCTACCAGCAGAGCTATGTGTTGTGCTTCCATCTGACCAGACAGTAACACCTTTCTTCATTCCACAAAGCATCTTTCCATGGGACTGCTCTTACGGATTTTGCTCGAGCTGTTTGCAGAGCAAATGCTGTAATGTCTGTAAGGAGGCACAACTGAGTCCTCAGTGAGGTGGAAGCTTCCGGAAAGCTAATGAGCTCCTAATGAATGTGGCTGATTACGTGATGCTCTTGCCTGTGAAGGCAGTAACAGCATGTGTACGATGGTAGATCGCTATAGCATAGCTTTGAAAAACCTCTAGCACTGATCCTTCTCAAAGATGACAGAACCATCAGGTCCCTGCACTTCCAGGCCTGGTGGGATGTGATGTGGTGCATCAGTCCTCTCTGCGGGTTAGGTCCAGGTGAAGGAGCATGACAGCAGAGTGCAGGAGGGTAGGGATGGACTTGTGCTGCCTCTGCACCCCTCTGCAGCTGCTGTATCAATTTCAGAGAGAGAAAACTATTCCAGAGAGGTAACAGGGAGCTTTGATGAGCCTATTTCCCATCCCAGCCCACCTGCTAGGAAACATCTGGAGAGCTTCAGCATGACATTCTCTCTAGCACAACTGGTTGGTTCCTTGCCGGGGATCACAGTGAGTATCCTACACTGCCTGTGGCTGTTTTGGTCCCTCATTGGTTTCCTGCCTGGGATCAGAAGCAAGGCAGGAGTGCTCCTATGTCTCACACTGACCCTGAGCTCCATTTCATCCTTGTCTTTTTCCTTCTCTTCATCTGTTTGTTCCCTGATCCCAAGTTATCTGCTGGTGTTATCTAGAACTTTATTTAGACTTTCTCCCCAGTGAGTGTGGTCACTCTCCAGCCCATGCTGAGCATCAGTGGTCAGGAGATACTTTGTCCACTCTAGGAGAGCAGCTCCAGCCTGTTAATACATTTCTTTCATCCTTGATCCTAGTGAGGTCACAAGGAGAGCAAGTCTCTGATACCACAAGCAGCCCTGAGGGAAATCACCTTCCTCCTGAAGACACCATGGATGAATGTTTACTTACATCTGTACCAACTCTCTGCTCTGCATGAATACACAGAGTGAAGAAACTGTCCATTTTGGAGTATAGCTTGTTTGACTTCCTGAGAAGTGTATCTTAGGGAGTCTTCATCCTTTTTGGGAGGGAATAAAGTGAGTGGGCTGGAGAATATGTGTGAAGGAAATGTGGGCAGGAGGACAGCACACTGGCAACACAGCAAGTAGGAGTTCTCCAGCAGCAATCCCAAGCTCACCTTGGCACACTTGGGCTCACAGCAGGGAGGGAAAGATGAAAAATCTTTATCAGGATAGTCAATTCTCTTCCTGTGCTCCTTCTCTCAAAGACAACCTTGCACCTGGCAGCACTGTTGGTGTGCTCCAGGACACATGGCTGCTGAAGGTGAGTGTGGCAAAGGCTCTGCTCAAACACCTAGTGCCTCTTCATGCTGTAGTCTAAGCCCAGGAGAGGTCAGAAGCAAAGGGAGTCTGAAACATTGGAAAGGGTTTGCTCCTCCAGCAGGAAAATCTCAGCAAGGACTTTTGAATATGTTTTTAACCTTTTGAACGGTTACAGTTTGCACAGAGGAAGAATGTGCAGAGAGCACCAGAAATAGGACATAGGACAGGGCCTGTTGCCCTGGGGTTTTTGCGGGTGATTTTTGCACTCTTGTGTAGAGTTTTCCAGAGGCTGCAGCAAATCTGCAGAGCAATGATGTCCCTGAATCATTGCCTTCTCAAGGGCCCACAATGTGAAAATACATGGTGAAAATAGTGTATGCAGTAGAACTTCTCTTAATGAATGGTGCAAAGAGGAGCAGGAAAGTAATCTGATTTACCCATCACCATGTATTTCAGCATCCCAGCTTTTGTGCTTCTGAGGTATGCAACTCGAGGCCTCTCCTTCCTCCAGTAGTCAAGGTTTATGTCCTGGCTGTTATGTCCTCTTGCTCCCAGCTCAGTTTTCCAATCCTGTGATCAGCTGAGGCTGCCCTCACCCCCTCCCTCCTCTCTCTGGACCATTCCTTGGATAATACTTGCAGGAACAAGAGAGAAGTCATAACTTCCCCGGCCCTTTTCCTGAGTGTGTAAGTTTAACTCCCAGAGCTTCCCCTCCCAGTCCTCTTGCTCCTTGGCCATACTGAATATCTGCCGGTTCTGTGCAGCCTCCTTTGATATCTGCAGAGGAAGCCTTTGCCAGCAGTGGATCTGTCTGATTTTTTCTCACTTCACTGTGGCAGCTTTGGAGCTGCTGAGATCCCTAGAGACTCAGCGAGTCTTCAAACAGTCAAAGGAGCTGAGATCCGGTCTCCTGAGACATCTGAGCACAGCACAGCATCTGCTTTTTGATACAATGCTATCAAGATATTTCTCTGTATTTCTTTTTTTTTGCAAATCAAGAGAATGGAGCTGGTTTCTCTCCTGCTGTTGTTGGGGGCCGTTGGAGAAGGAGGTGTTTTCATTTCAGCTCTTGAGTCAGAGAATAAAGGAGGAGGAGAAGGTGGGGGAGAGGAGGCAGGAAAGGAATATCTGAGAGGATGACAAGGGAGAACATCTGCTTATGGCTTTTCTGTGGGGCTGATCCTCTCTGAGCCACAGGAGGAGGCAGTCAAAGGGTACTGCCTGGTGCTGTAAAGCAAAGCCCAAGTGGCTGGAGGTGAGCAGTAATGAAGGGGAGGTGGACAGCTAGGGGCCTGCAGGGGGCTAGGACACACCAGGGAGCCCAGCAACACTTGGCAGGACAGAACTGAAGGAGCCACTGGCTTTGCTGAGCTTCCAACCAGATGCCTTGACCCTTTGGCAAGTAAGTTGATGTGGCACAAGACCTCCTCCTTTCACCCTTGCAGGGGAGGTATTAGTTTTGCCTCCTCCCAGTTCTGTGAGGAACCTTTTTGTACCTCCAATGCCATGCAATTGGAGCTTCCCACAGAGCTTCCCGACCTGTCCTGTGCTCTGCCCTGCTGCCCAAGGACTCGTGGCTCCCTCATTTTGGAAGCCACCTCTGCCAGTGCTTCCTGGATCCCAGTCCCTGCTCCTGCCCTGGAGTGCTTCTCACAGAGAGTGTCACAGGGATCAAGCTGCTCAGATCCAGTGATGCTCCAGGTTATCTGGATGAACACCCACATTGTCCCGGGGTAGCACCTGCCAAGCAGTCAGGCCTGGAGCAGGATCTGGCAGCATTCTGCCTTGAGTTGCAAGGCAAATGTATTATTCCTAATCCCCACTGAGCTCCTTCCTTGGGTTTAGCTTGCACGCATTAGTATAAAAAATAGCCTTGGCATACAGTACCCCTCCTGCTTGGCTTAGCTCCAAACTTCTGCCCCACTGGACATCCCAGAGCCTTCTGCAGGAGTCTGCTTTGTCCCAGTTCTGCTTTGCCATGCTGTAATTTCTGCCTCAATAAAACCACCTTGAAACCAGAGCCTTGCTGAAGCCCTCTAGGCACACTCTGTGTGCACACAGGTACTCTCTGTTCACTTTCCTATCATGTCCCTTGGCACCAGCAGGACATAGGATCTTCAGCCAAGCTTCTGCTGTCTTGGTGGGTCATCTCAGCAGGGACCTTTCTTTCCCTTGGAGCTGGCTGCAGGTATGGTGCCACTGATAATAGGCCCTTAAAAGTCTCTCTGTACATGCAGGGAATGCATCAGCTGTTAATACCCATATTTCCCATACTGCCCATACTTATTCCCTGCTTCCATATGCATATTCTCTGACAAGCTTCCTTTCTTCTGCCTGAAGCAGTTTCATTTTTAATTCATCTGTGATTTCCTCTAGCTGCTCAGGGCATACAGGCTCTACGGCTGCATCACTGCATGAGAGGGAAGGGAAAAATGAAGGATGCTGGCAGACTATGGCACTCCTCCCCCACCTCTCTGCACTTGATCCCAGCATCTTGAGAGTGCATCTCTCCCTCATTCTCCCCACAGAGGGACTAAGAGGCTTTTAAGCCCCCCTCACACAGGCATGCACTCAACTGTCCACTAATCTGTGGTGCTAATTATTAACAGACCCAGCAAAGGCTGGGCAAAACTTGTGAGTCATTAATTCAGCTGGGATGATGAGTTAATGAGAGGAACCTTGCGAGCTTCCCTCCCCACTCCTGGTTGCTCAGTGCATATTAATCTTCCTGAGTACCTGTGCCAGCAGCATCCCCAGCAGCTGAGCACACTGCTGCATGTTTGCTTTATGGGCCGTTGTCCCCCGTGCCCAAGACCTCTGCTTGACTTGCTATAGTTCTTCCCAGTGAATTTGTTCCAAACCAGATGATTTAGTGGCAAGTGCAGACCTCGAGATAGCAAGGAGAGGCTGTGCATATTAATGAAGCCCCTGTTAGCACCCATGTGCTGTCACCTGGGCGGGGTGGGACCCAGCATGGTCCATCCTTCTGCACGTGGTGAGGGGCTCTGGGGTATGAATTTGTCCAGATGAGCTGGATCACAGCACTTCAGCTGCTATAGGGCAATCCTAGCATTGCTGAAGTATAATCAATTCTGTGCACTACCCAGGGGGCAGTCGGGAGTTTGAATATGAAGGCTGTAAAACTCTCCTGGGTGAATGCATCCATCTTGATTTGAGCTTTGTGAGCTTTCCCAGTTGTATATCTCCTAAAAATATTCCCACAGAGTCACAAATTCCTGTAGAGGATCTGAAAGGCTGCCAACAAGAGGCTCACTTTTCATACTGTTAGAAATAGCCCACAGCACTCTCGAGATCCATTGACCCCCAGCTGTAAACCACCGACCTGCAGCTTGTAGGGGAGGGAAATAGGAGGGCAGCACTGTGATTTCCACCCAGATAAAGCTGTGCACTCCAAAGGTACCAGGGCAGGCTACTAGTTAAAAATCCCTGCCTGCCAGTTTAAACCTGGCACCATCAGGCCAAGGGCTGCATGGTCCCTGAGATGCTGGGAGCAGGCACATGTCCAGTCCCTGTCAGGGTCTGGCAGAGGACGAGGCTCAGCACATGCTGGGCTCCAGTGCACATTGTCTGCAGCATGGTTTTCAGTTTATCTTCTGACCATAAATGTTTGGTTTCTCTTTAAAGGAAAATTTCAGAGGTCTGGTGGCTGCCCCCAGTGGAAGGACAACCACGGGGTCTCAGCCTGGGCCAGGAAACAGAAGCAAATGTGGTTTGATGCCATCAAGCAACAGCCCAGTTTTAGGTTTGAGCGTGGGAGGACTCTGCTTCTTCCTCAAGCTCAGATGGCTGCTATTGCCTGAGCCCTAGGAGCAGGATGTATTTAAATATTACTGCTAATTGGGAGTATTTTAGGTCTGTCTTTCTCCTAAAAATTAGTTCTCTTGATTGGAATCTCTAAGTCAAGGCATAAAATAACTGTAGGTTTATAAACGTGTAAATATAAGTACTCACAAAATGCATGTTTATTGCTCAAAAGTTAACACTGAGCCAAGAACTCAAGAGGCACCCAAAACCTGGCATGAAACACAGCACCAAAATATGGCAGCAGCAATGGGCTAGGTGCAGCAAAGCACTGTCCTTGGCTCAAGGATGAGCTTGGTCACATTTGAGAGTCTGCTGAAAATACCAAAAAGGAGAAAAGCTCATTTTCTACCCTTGTCCTAGCAGTGACATCTGCAAGGTTGAAATCTATACCGCTGAAAATCCACAAGGACCTCATAGCTAGACACCAAGCTGAGTTCATTAACTGCCTCTAATGCTGCCTTTAATAAATTGTATGGCTTTTAAATGCAAACATATTTTAAAACTTCTTTTGTCTTGTATCTAGGACAGGTAAGGCAGGATCACAAAACCAAGCACAGATTCTGACTTTGCACATTTTGGTTAATTACCATCCAAATTAAAGCTTATTCAACTGATGAATTTTAAAAAATCATCTAGTGAATAAATGCAATATTAAGCCTTTCAACACAAAGTGAAAAAAATCCGAATAAATGTTAATTACATAATAGCTCTAATAAGCTGGTTTAACTACAGTGGAAGCTGGCAAAAAGCAAGTACTGGGTTTTGCTGACCAGCACCAGTCAGCTTGCTTCAGGAAAACAGGGAAGTAGCTCAAATGTGAAACAAGATTAGAGTGGATTATTTAAAGGCTTCCTGTTTACAGATTTAGATCAACTTGAATTGAAATCAATTCATCCTTCCTGCCTGGAAGTGATTTGCTGAGGAAAACTATGATGGTGGCACATCAGGGATTGTGGCAGGTGTCATCCCCCCTCACTACCTTTTCACCTCCGTCCACAGAGAGGTGTTGTACCTAGTTTATATTTTTCAAAAGAAGACTATGAGACGAGTGGATCATCTATCAGTACTTCTACTGAAGAGACATTATTGAGCAAGGCATTTCCATTTAACGTAGGATGCCACAGCTGCTGGATCATGCCATGGAACTGCACGGTTGGCAATACCCTCGTGAGGTCCTCACCCTTGCAAGGAGGGAAGCAGGATATTGGGTGCCTGGCCAAGGTCCCCAAGCACCCCAAAGCTGGAGCTAGACCCTTGTGCCCCCATGTGCCCAGCCAGGAGAGGGCCTCCTCCTTGCCACCCCCTCACAGAGCTGCTGCAGATGGGGCCGGTGTGACAGACAAATCCCCAGCGCCCGGCCGAGCCAGATGCCTGGCACGTCAGTGTTGCTAAGCAAGGAGAAGTTTTAACGTGTTGATTAATGCCCTGACTCTGGGTGAGTAATTAGAATTAATGTGGGATATCAAATCAGGAAATCAGGCATTATTAGGAGGAATTAGTGATTTATTTTCATTTTACGCCTGGCTCACCCCAATCCCCCAACACAGACGGGGGATTTGGCAAGAGATGAAGTTCCTTACTTAGAGCACAAAGATGGAGAAATAAGTGGTGATGGGAGGAGGAGAAAGAAAGTGGAGAGATAGCTCCTACATAGTTAATCTCATCGCAGCCAAGTCTCATCACTGCCTGTGACTGCTGTGAGCAAGGTGCACAGCAGCAGTGAGGGACCGTCGCCGCTGCTTGGAGTCCCAGCCAGTTACAGCTGGAGACATGGCGAAGGCCCAGAAGCCACTTGAACAGGGAAGTGCCACTCTGGCACAAACCCTGGCTCTTCCCTGCTCTGGTTGCTTTTGCTTGCACAGACTGTGGATAGGACAAACATGCCAGAGGTAAATCCATGCTCCTACAACAGGCAACATGGCAGTATGGCAAAGTAGGGGAGAACCTCAGTGGTGCTAATGCTGGGGATCTTGGTCCTCAGAGGGGTCCTGCTCTGGCACAGCAATGGTGGCCAAGTGGTTTCAAACCCCACTGGGCTGCAGAACCTTTGCCCAAATACCCTGCCACATCACAGCCAACTGCTCCAAAGCTGCTGTCAGTCACACGTGGTTGCAAACCAGCACATGTGGCTGACTAACAACTTGCAGCAGACAGCTTTCCAAGCCACCATGGGGTGAGGGCAGGCTGGAAATCATAGACTTACAGAATTGTTAAGGTTGGAAAAGACCTTCAAGATCACCAAGTCCAACCATTAACCTAGCACCACCAAGTCCACCCTAAACCATATTCCTAAGTGCCGCATCTACACGTCTTTTAAATACTTCCAGGGATGCTGACTCCAACACTTCTTTGGGCAGCCCATTCCAATGCTTGACAACCCCTTCAGTGAAGAAATTTTTCCTAATATCCAACTTAAACATCCCCTGGCACAGTCTGTGGCCATTGCCTCTTGTCCTATCACTTATTACTTGGAGGAAGAGACCAACCCCCACCTCATTACAACCTTGGTGAAATGAGCAGGAATGTTTGGGGTGGCTTAGCAGGGACAAACAGCAGCAGAAGTATCCCACTAGCCTTTCATCACCCAAGCTCTGCATTTCCAGGGAGAATTTAAATGCTAAGGAGACCAGAGCTAGTGGTGGAGTAGGAGACTCAGAACTGCTGGTGCCCAGCTGGAGTGCTGGTAGGAAGAGGGAGGGGGTAACCTCAGGGGGCAGTGCCCCAAAAAGCTCCCTTTCATGATCAGACCCATTTGCAAATTCATCTTCTTAGGCAGAAGTTTTAGGCAGAATTTTTTCACTCTTTCTTTTTTTTCCCAAGATGAAAATGTCATTGGTATAGCTCATAGTACCCCCTGTAGCACCTTAGCCATATTTAGTGCCTTTGATATGTGCAGAGTGCATCCTCTCTCCCTCCCATGCAGTGGGAGAGAGCTTCAGGAGCAGTGCTCAATATGCACAAAGGCTGTCTCTCAAGAAGTTTATCTTCACCAAAAAAGGCAGGCAACCTTTCTATTTATAATTACTTTGAGTCTATAAACAGGTTAAAAAGCCTTCTCTCTCTCTCTCTTTCCTTTCTGTTCATTTGCCAGAGAAGAGAGGAAAGCAAACAAGGATAATACAAGATGCAGCACTGTGTGGCTCAGTCAGGCTGTGTAGTGTAAAAATCCCATGCTGTCCTGGGCATTGCAGATGGAGCCTGAGTAGCACAGCTCAGCCTTTACCTCATACCTGAACTTTTCGTCCCAGCTGAAGAGGCAGTCGATCTGCTCTTGCACAAAAAGAAAGCAAAACTTAATCAATGAGCTGCCTAGGAGAAAAACAATCCCTGCCCTGGCACACAGTCCTGTGCAGGAAGGCAAGGATGAAGAGCTGGGTTTGTCAGGGTGTGAAGACAGCAAGAGTCCTGTCTCCCAAGCAGGAGGGCTTGGGAAGTTTCAACCCCCACTAAGGTTCATTGACCATGCACTCTCTGAGGAGGCATAAGAAATTGCAGAGCCAACTGCTAAAATGTAGCCTGCTGTGAAACATCACAACAATTTACGTGTAGATTTTAATCAGAATTGAGATGTATTTGTTTAATTAGCACCACAGGCTTGGATGGAAAAGCTTCACTGGGGAGTCAGGTTAATGCAGAGCTGGACACTGGGCACCCCAGGAGAACAGGCTGCATCCAAAGAACCTGCTACATTGGGACAGCTCGATCATTCCTGCATGAGGAGCCAGAAGAGGCTTTCTAATGTGGCACTAGAAGGGCAATCAGCTCTTGGCTTTGACAGAAGGTGCTTCAGCCTGAGGAAGAAAAGCTAGAGGCCATCACAGCAATCTGCAATCCCAGCCCGCGTGGCAGGAAACAGTGGTTTTTCACCAAAAGCAGCATATGTCACTCAGTTGAGTTAAGTGAGGCTTAAAAACAAAGGAAACCAAACAAGCCCAAAGAGAAAGAAACATGTCTTTAGAATAGTCTGCTTTCTCAGCCAGTGTCTGGAACATTTAGTCTCTGCCCGAAGGCGCCTTGGTTGGCCAAACCTGGAGCAGGAGGGAAGGGGTGATGCCAACTGGCACCTGCCAGCCCAAACACAAGGACACTCTTCAGCGCAAAACCAGGAGCTGCCTCAGCTGTATCTGAAGGGACAGGGTCATCCAACTGGGGTTGCAACATACTCCCAGCTGCTCTGTGGTGCCACTGACAGCCCAGCTATGCAGTTTCACATCAGCCCAACCAACAGCCAAGAGACATGAAGATACCACAAAAAACCTGCAGATGTCTGCATGTAAATTTTTCCCATATCAGGTGTTTCCAGCCTCACAGAAAGAAACTGGGCATCTGCTCAGACCTGCTGGCAGAGCAGTGGTATTCTGGGCCCTGGGCTTGGGCACAGCTACTGAGGGACACCATGGCAAGGAGTTGATATGGGGCAAGAGGCTGGGGGGAGAGAGACAGAGACAACTACACGAAGGAGAAACCCCAGTAAAGAAGGATGTGGAATCACCAGTGGGACAGGGCAGATGGCAAGGGACAGAAGTCCCAGCTGGCAGGTGCCTGTTGGATGTGGAATAGGAACTGTGTCCTCCTCTGGCCATTTTCAGGGATCAGCAAGTGGACAGTGACTTTCCCTGAGCAGCTGGGCAGGAGAACTTGGATTACTGCAGGTGTCGCTTTTGGTTCTGACTCCTGTACAGGGCAGGAGCAGGCTGAGGATGTTAAATAATGAGGCACAATACGCCTGTGAGCTCAGTGATGGATAGAGAATGGCATTAAATGGGACTTGGTGCCTGTCTTTATCTTGTCTTTAGCCATCACAGAGTGGGTGACATAAATGCTGAGCACTTAGGCCATGGGATCTGCTGCCTTTCCTGGCCTGGAGGCAGGTAATGGCAGCAGAGTGCAGAAGGGGCTGGGGGCATCACAGACCCTACAGTCTCTTTGCTCCATGGTGCTCTGGAAAGTCCCTTCTGAAAGGAAATGTGTTTGGAGATCCTGTAACCCTGGCTTACTAAATTCCTCAATTCAATGTACATCCTCAATTCAAAAGAATTTGAGGAAGAACAAGTCAAATCAAAGCTTTTTTTCATATGAGGTAGCCTATCTCATCACATGGAGCTAAAAGATGTGCCTCCTGCCACTTATGTTCCTGTGAAATTCTTCCTTTGGTGCTGTCAGCCCTGATGTCACAGGGATGAGCTTGACTCACCCTGTCCAGGGCTGCAGCTCCTCCTCCCTGGGCAGTAATTCCAAGGGAGTCCAGAGTGGGAGAGAGTGGATGGGCAATGTCCAGTGTAACCCTGAATGCCCAGCCCTAATGCTGGGCTCTGCAGAGCTTGTCTTGGGGGCTGCCATCCCACTTGGCACATGGGCTGCCATGCTGCTTTCCACAGTGCCCCTCTGCTCCTTCTTGTCCTCATCTCCCGGAACTTGCAGGGCACACCTCAGCCAGCCCAAAGCAGGGGGCTGCTGAAACAAAGCGCTAAGGAAGGGAACAGCAAGTTCCACGTGGGGACAGGCCAGGGGCCAGAGCAGGCACAGAGGTCCCTGGCCACATCCCAATGCCTCACCTGCTGCCCTTGCCCCAGGATGGAGCTCTGCACTCCCAGTGCTGCAGGATGGACAGCTCTTATGCAGGAGAGAAGGCACGGTGGTGGGCTGGCCACAGGCAGGAGGCTGCAGACAGGCTTTGGCACTGGCAGTGGCAGGCACACAGACAAGGCTGGGCTCCACTGCGGCAGATTGATAGGTGTCTGCTGGAAAACATCCTACTGATAGTGGAGAACAAAACGCAAACAGGGAGAAATGACAGCTGTTCCTGTAGCTTTTCCATCATCTCTGCCGATAGCAGCCGCAGCGCCTGCAGCTCCGCGATTGATGCATCTCCAGGGACTCCGGGAGTGCGGATGCCACAATCAGGAAGGATAAAAGAATTGCTGCTGGAACCCAGAGGAGACTTCGGATCCTTATCAGGAACAAAAAGGACATCAATCTGGTGCCAGCACAGGCCTGTCAGATGCAGCCACACACTCAGCAGCCAGCCCAGCAAGGCTGGCAAAGCACATCCATCGCTGCCCAGCCCCCGCCCTCTCAGGGTAGCTCTGTCTCAGCCAAGCAGCACTGGGCAGCAGCACCGAGACCCAGCCACTGCTTGGCCAAGAAAATCCTTGGCTGGAAGGATGTGGTAAACAGAGCAGGAGATGAGTCTCTTCGGAATCCCAGCTAGCTCTGGAGGGGTTGGTGCTCTGGCCTCACGCAGCCTGACAGACCAGTGGCTGCCCTGTGAGCCCCAGCCAGAGCTGAGGTGCCTCCCAGCTGGTCCCCTGCTATCCAACCCTTCTGAGTCCTGGTGCCCTCAGCACATGGGACTGCTTTGCGCAGCACTGCCAGTGGTATGCATCAACTCCTCCACAATGCACAAAGCTGGCATTTCTCTTTCAGGTCTACAATCAGGTTTAGTTTCTGGGCATGCTGAGAGGTAGGGAGGAGGCACAGAGCACACCTGTTGGTTGAAAAGCACCCAGGTGTTTGTGTAAACTGGTCTTCTGGGACTTCCAGCCAAGCCCTGCTGTGGGAAGCCCAGCTGCTGCACCTTTGGTCTGTGTGAGGGGTCTGGTACTCATGTGCCATAGCAAACACCTGGTACTCATGTGCCATGGCAGCATCCCTCTGTCTGCCAGTGCTCGTGGCTTGGAGCTCCCCATTCGGGGACACAGTGATCCCAAAGGACCTTACTGCTGCCTCTCCTGATGCAAGCTGGCTGCTTGCAGCTTGCATCAGGGTGCCTCCAGCTTCTTCTGGGGCACGACAAACCAGCTGCTTGGTAACCATATCTTTCAAACATGCAAAGATTAAAGACGGCCTCGCAGGACAGTCTGTCACCTGGGCACAGCCAGCTCCTGAGCTGGCACAGGTCCCTCTGTCATGCGTGGCCAGGGCAGCTGGGCTGGTGAATCTGGAGCTGGCTAGAAGGAGGGAGGCTGCCAGCACTGACTCTGAGGCTGCTTTCTGCAGCATCCATGCCTCCTGCTGAAGTATTACATCCCCAGAGCCAGGTGTGGAACTTCTTTACTCTCTAGTGTGCCACGACAGGGCCGAGGGGATCAAGGCTGCTTTCAGGACTGCACCCATCCCCATCACCACTGTCCTCCACCCCAAAGCAGATGTATAGCACTAGAAGCACCATCCCCATAAAGCTAGGAAGAGTTGATTGACATCACCGTGCAAAGAGCTATTGCCTAATGCACTTGTGACAGCTTTTGGTGAAAATACAGCTATGTCTTAAAGTCCACTCTCTGTCTGATGGGGAAGTAGGACAGCACATCAGCAGCAGGCTGCTCTGAGCTGCTCCCCACCTGCAGACTGGCTCAGGGATCACGGGATGTAATGGCACAGAGGTATTCTGAGATGTGCAGGTACACCAAACCTCTTCTTTAAGCTTTCCTGGTCATGGTGATCAGTAGCAAAACCAAAAGATTTGGGTGGCAAAAAGGTTTTTAGCCACAGAGGTGTTTTGTTTGGCTCTTTGTTTGGCACACAGACACAGGGCCCTGACGCGTGCACCGCCACAGGGAGCTGCGCTGATCGAGTTAAGTGTGGCAAGACCTTGCTACGGTGCAGAGCAAGGGCTGATGCTGTGTAAAGAGTTCTGCTCAGTTTAGAACCCAAGCTGAGAGTTTTCAACATCATGGGAAAATGACATTGTGGCTATTTCAATGTCCACTGCTACTGCCCTCTGGAGAAGGCTGGAGATACTTCTCCCTCTTCTGGAACGTTTGTCTCTGTGATTCTATTTTGCATGAGCGCTTCAGCTGATACAGGGCTAATGGAGAGTGGAGCTCCAGAGGAGGAAGGGGTTTTGGGATGGGTTTGAAGTGCTGCAGCCCGCACACTGGGTCATGCAGGGCAAGCTGCAGAGGTGAAGGAAGGTAATGGGAGACACTTGGAAAAATATGAGGATTTGGGGGCAACGTTTGGAGACTCACAGCAAGCTGGAGAGCTGTAAAGAGTGACCCCATTGCTGTGCCTTTCTCAGGACTTGCTGTTTATTCTGAAAACCCAGTTCCCCATGGCAGGAGCATGTTTTTCTCTCTCTCCCACCTCACTTTTAAATAAGCTTCTATCCCTCACTGCTTGGAGAAACACTTTGAAAACCTGACCCTGATGCACCCTAAAAGCTCAGAAAGCAAGAAGTAAATAAAAAGAGCATTTTCTCTTCTAACTTAAAAAATCACATTTAAGAAAAAAGCCCAGCAATCTCCTAACCCTTCTTGCCCTGATTCAAGAGAAATTTTTTTCCTCTTTCCTTTCAAGGCTAGTGCCTCTGGGGGATTTGGAGTTGTGGTGCCAGTGCAGAAGAAGCCAGTGTGGCCTCTGTGCCTCTTCCTGAGGACATTTAGTTGTCCCAGTAGTTGATGAATGCTGTCACCTGCCAGCCAGCATTTAGTGGCTGTGGGGGACCATAGCAGTGCTCTCACTGTCATCCTTTCCTGATGTAGAGCTTTACCACAAGCATGGATGCAGCCACAGAAGCTGTACTTGTGCTGAGAGTCTTGCCACCCTTCTCTGGCCACGGTGACTTTGCAAAGCCTAATTTATAGTCTGGCCAGGGGCTAATGCACTCACCTAGAGCTCTCTGGTGGCCAGAGCTGTTCTGGCTCTTCTGATCCCTGTCCTAGTTCCAGAACTGTGGCCTGGGCACACCGGTGAGAGGGCATCCAGCCCTCAGAGCATCCACGGATGAAGGTGCTCCATATCTGCTCCCCACTTCTACTCATCAGCTGTAGATGCTGGCAGGAGATCTCGAGCTGGAAGGCTGTGAGGCACTGGCAGGTAATGGCTAAAGCAAGCAGGGCTGCATTAATGGAGATGACAGCAGCCAGCAATGTGCTCTCCGTTAGGCTTGGCTCTGCAGCAGCCTGTGGGGAGGCAGGAAAGACAGGGGCACAAGGGACAGAGTCTGCTTGGCTACAGTGATGCTTCAGGCAAGGCACTGCAAGGGTGCAGATGGGAAACCTGCCTCCCTCTGGGTACTCTGAGCATTGTTAGCTGCACCTCTGCCACCCACTGTGGCTCCACACCCCACAGGTGTGGCTGTGCCTTATCCAGCACTGGAAGTGGCTTTGCTGATGTGCACTGGGGGATCCCTGCCCGGTGGACAGTCGTGCCAAGGAGATGCAAGTGGCTGACGCAGCCACAGGGTGGGAGGCAAGCAGCCATCTGTGACAGGCGTGTGCATGCCCAGCAGGGAGGGGCGCAGGATCTGCAGCCCCCCTTTTCTCCCCCTCTCCTCCCACCTGTTCTGGAATCGTGTTTGGAGGTACTGCAGGCCCTAGGGGGATGTTGCAGCACCCTGTTCCCAAACGACTTGTTAATGAAAAGGGAAGATATTACTCATGCAACACGTGAGAGTGGGAGAAGAGGGAGGCGATGCAGGCCAGGAGCAAGGGGTGTAAACAGAACTGAGGAGGGAGCTCAGGGCTGTCAAGGCAGAAATTTGGCCTCTTAGAGCTGGGGAGTGGCTGCAGACCCGGCTGGCTGGAGGTGCAGCAGGATAGAGGGGCACAGCACAGCCAGATGTGGTTCAGGTCCTACTGCCTCAGATCTTGCCTGGGGCCACCCTGCCAAGCTGCTAGAGCAGGGATGCTTTGGGTTAGCCTGGACTTGCCAGACCACAGGATTCACAGCACAGTCCAAGGTTGCTCTGCCACTGTGGAGGAACTGGGAGCTGTGGCCACAGGAGCTAATGGTTGCAAAGTGAATTGGAAAGAAACAGATTTGTTGCTGTGGTTTGTCTGCAGTGACAATGAGATGAGGCAGGGCTGGAACGGCGTGCCCAGATGATGGGAAGCAGCCAGTGACCACCTGTGCCATCCTCCCTGCTGTGTGTCATGGGCTGGGCTGCTCTGGAGATGGCTGCTCCTGAAGCAAGCGTGTCCCATCCACCAGGGATGCACCACTGCCCAGGGAAGGCTGTCACCAAGATGAGGGAGCCCTGCTCTGTATGGGGGCCAGAAAACAGATGCAGCTGCCCAACACTGTGTGCTGTAGAGATCAAAGCCACTCTAATCACAGGTATTCCTTTCAGCTCAGCCACAATGCTGCCCACTGAGCTGTAGGGGAATGGTTCAGGAGAAATGGTTCAAAAAAAACAGCCAGTGTCACTGATGTGGGATGTGAGAGCCAAGGGTGAGGGCAGAGCCCCTCCCCTGTGTAAGAAAGGTGCTTGCAGGCACTGCATGGCCCAGAGATGCTCTTCCAGCAGTCTGTCTCTTCCACACCCAGCACACAGAGGCATGGGGAGGCACACCAAACACCTGCAGGAGTATAAACATCTCTGGCCCTGACCACCTGGGACTCAGGGACCCCAAAGGCAGAACCTCACTGCATCCCATAGTGGGGCAGCTGGAAGGGAGAAGGGAGGAGCTGGATGCAGCTGTTATGGCAACAGAAGTTCTCAAGATAGGGAAGGGAAAAGGCACTCTTTAAAGCATGTTTCCATGGCAACAAGCATCTTCAAATACCTCTATAAAAACAGAAATTAAAAAAAAAATAATAAAAAGGTTTCCATAGAGGTGGGGACTTCTGTGAGCTGAGCTACTTAAGGTGCTTTGAGAGCTAAATGAAGAGCCTGGGACTTCCTGGGAGGGGATAGAGCCAGCCCTACAGGGCAAAGGGGGAGTGGGGGGCAGAGTTTTGCAGCCTGGGGGCTGTGGCATGTCCCCTTCCTGCACCCCATGTTTGCTGGTTTTTTGCTAGGTGGGCCTTTGCCCCCGTAAGATGGCCAAATCTGGCAAAGATGGCAGGAAACAAATAGCCTGGAAGAAGCTGAGGGGCAAAAAATGCCTGTGCTCTTGATCTGGCTCTTCGAGCCTTGCTTTCCCTACCCAGGGAAGGATAACCTCACAACCTGCCTGCTGCAAGAGCTCGTGATCTCTGCACCTCCCAGGGATGGAAGGCTGTAGATGGTGAGCTCTGGGTCAGCACTGCAGCTGGGAACATGCAGAGTGACTGCCTGCTGAGGACAGGGATGTGGCAGCATGGCCATGGCTGATGTGACAGCAAAGGGCCAGCTGTCCATGTGGGAGCAGCAGTGACAGCCTGCTCTGTGTGAGGATGGGCTGGGATGGCATGGCATGGCCTGGCATGGCATGGCATGGCATGGCATGGCATGATGCCAGCGTGGTCAGGCACCAGGTCCACCCTGCACAATTGTGAACTCTTTTTGTGCCATGTGTGCTCTGGTGCTACAGGAACTCTGCAAAGATAGACAAAGAGGATTTTTTTTTTTCTTCTTAACACACACCCCTTCACTATAGAAATATCAGACATTCCTGAAAGGGCACAAGCTCTTGACAAAATTGTATTTGTCCCTGGTCCTGGATGCACTGTGTGCTGGGGGTGTAGATTACCTCAACTGGGCACCACAGCAAATGCTTTCAGGAGGGGGCTTCGGCCTGCTTTGTGTTCTTTCCCCTCTTCCCTTCAAAGGCAAATTTGCCCCAGCTTTCCCTATTGTGTGACCATAAGTCTTGGGCTCCCTTTCCTCATTCTGTGGGCTTGCTGCCTGGTCTGCAGCAGGGACTGGCACACAGCACTGCAAGCAGAAATGGGTGTCCATGGGCTGGCTTTAGAGTCATGAACTTCATCGGTTGGTGCTGAACTGCAGCCCCTTTCTCTGATTTTACCACTGCCCTCACACACCCCCTTACCAGGCACCATTATGGTTGTTCCACCCTAAAAACAGAGCCTCCCTTTGCTTGCTCAGAAATGGTGAGCACTGACTTTTCTTTACTTTGGGATGGGGAAGAGGGGTGGTGGGTAGGAGAAGTGCCCTGATGCTGGAGAAACTTTTTGAGACTGTGGAAAACCATGGGGGCTCCAAGTCTTTAAGAACTGTTCAATAAGACAGATGAAAAGACACGTCCCACATAGCCTTTGCTTCCTGGATCTCTTCAGTGTGGGATGCTCTCAGTTTCAGCTGATATAATTTAATCTGTGGTCATTCTTCAAAGAAAAGAGCTTGCAATTAAAAGGAGGGACATTAGCTGTCAGAGTCCTGGCCCTGCAACTGCCACTGGTTTTCTATCAGAGTACTCCCTGAGTGGTTATTGACTTCCCTGAGAGGAGATCAACCACGCTATAGTGCCTGGCTCCACATGAGGAGAACCCCTTCTCTGTCCAACCCCTTCTCTGCAGAAATCTGGACTTCCATGCCTTATTTTAACACTGCTGCTTAGCTTGTTGACTAACAAACTCTACACTCAAGTGATCCTGATGCACAATAATGCTCCTAATCCTGCCACTAGCCCCTTGGGATGCTGGAGAACAAGCACTTTCCCAAATCTGTGCTCTACAATCGCATACTTCCTCTCTTTTATTCCTGATGCAATAGTCCTGCACATGCTCTGGTCTCCACTTTTACCAATAGATTTTGAGATGTAACCTTATCTGAAGAATTCTTTGAGAGGCTTTTTTGTTTAATTGTCTGCCACAGCACAATATTGTTGGCAAGTGGTGCAGGAGAGTTTGGCTTCACACAGTGTAACAGGCTAGAGGTATATTGAAAAGGACAAGTAAGAAACCAGAAATGCATTAAAGTGTGTGAGGGAGATTCTACAAAACCAAAAAGGTGTAGCTTAAAGGACTGTCTGAGCTAGCTGGATACAGCAGGGCTGCATGGCAGAGCATTTTCCTAGCTTGGAGGAGGCAGGAGGGGAGCGATCTGGAGCACGGCACAGTCCCCTGTGCTGCTGCAAAGGCAGGAGGCACCACAGCTGCATTCCAGCCACTGTTAACCCCCACCAGCAGCACCAGGGTAAACCACTCACTTCAGTTACATTTATCAGGCAATCAGAGTCACATCAGCAGCCCCACTAGCACAAACTCAGATGTGAGAACTCATGTGCTGGGGAATGTGGAGCTCAGCACGGGGTTTGTAACAAAGAGCATGGTTAGTGATCCTGGGGAGATCAGGGTGATGCCATTCCAAGTGTACTGGGAAGTATGAGCAAGGGATGGGCTGGGAAAAAGATGCACACCAACAGACCTCACTCCGCTCCCTGTCAGCCCCCAGGCACCTGCATCAGGACCAGTTAATGTGGAACATGTTGTGGGACAGGCTGTGCCTGTGAGATGATTCCCCTCCAGCCTTTGGTATTTGTTTTTCTCTAGCCTGTCTGCCTGTCCCAGCAGGGGATCCTGGAGATCAGACAGAGCTGGAGTGGAGCAGAAGTTATGTGAGTGCTTGTGTTCAGTGAGCTCTTGGGAATTATCTTGATACCCTTTTTATATCCTTTGATGAATAAGTGGAAGCAAGGAAGGGGTGCCTGCCTTTTGGTTCTTACTATATGGACCCACACAGAACAGGGCAGCAGGGAGGCAATGCCACAAGATGCACTTCTGTTATCAGAGTACAAGCTGCTGCAAGGAGCCCTGCAGCTCCTGGGTTATGTTACAGTAGCCAACAGCTCCTCTGTGAGGTGTAAACTGGCCCTTCTATGCTTTAATCCATGGAATAATTTTCAGGCTGCAACTTGCTGTGCATTGGAGCACTGTCAGCAGCCCTCTTGCCACTCATATCCTGCATTCTTGATACACGCAGAAAGATAAAAGGGATTGTTTCAGTTTCACCACAGCAGGAGCACTGAGCCAACTTCCTGGCCCCATGCCCAGCCTGAGCCTGCTTCTCAGCCTCACACAGGCTTCTCCTCAATTGCATTTACCTTTCTATTTACACAGAATCACAGAAGATGCTGAGTTGGAAGGGACCGATGAGGATCATGAAGTCCAACTCCTGGCCCTGCACAGGATCATCCCCAGAAGTCACACCCTGTGTCCAAGTGTATTGTCCAAACCTCTTGAACTCTGTCAGGTTTGGTGCTGACACCTTTTCCATGGGGAGCCTGTTCCAGTGCCCAGCCACCCTCTGGGTGAAAAACCTTTTCCTAATATCCAGTCTAAACCTCCCCAGACACAGCTTCAGGCCATTCCCTTGGGTCCTGTCAATGGTCACCAGAGAGAAGAGATCAATGTGTGCCCCTCCTCTTCCCCTCATGAAGAAGTTGCAGACTGCAATGAGGTGTCCCTTCAGTTTCCTCTTCTCCAGGCTGAACAACTGACTTCAGCCACTCTTCATACAGCTTCCCCTCCAGGCTCTTCAACTTCCTTGTGGTACTCCTTTGGACACTTTCTAATAGTTTCATGTCTTTCTTATATTGTGGCACCCAAAACTGCACACAGGGCTCAGCTTTACTGAAATCCAAAAAGATTACATCAACTGGCTTCCCTTGATCAGCCAGGTGGGTTTCCTTGTCATAAAAGGAAATCAGCTTTGATAAGCAGGACTTTCCTCTGATGAAGCCCTCTGGCTGTGGCCACTGACTGCGTTGTCATTCAGTTGTCTTTCAGTATCTTCCAGAATAATCTTCTCCATAACTTTACCAGGCCCTGATGTGAGATTGACAGGCCTGTAATTTCTGGAGTTCTTCTTCTTGCTCTTCTTGAAAATCAGGATAACATTTGCCAGCTCCCAGTCAGCTCAGACCTCTCTGGATTCCCAAGACTACTCAAAAAACATTGAGAGGTTTTGTGATGGCATCAGCAGCTCATTGAGGCTTCTTGGATGAATCCCATCAGGCCCCATAGATTTGTAGGGATCCAGCTGGAGCAGCAGATCCTGCACAATTTCAGGATCAACTGGGAGATGATCATTCTCAAATCATGGTCCTCCAGCTCAGGGCTCTGAGACCCCCTTCGACCCTTTATCTGTGTTAAAGATGGAGGCAAAGAATGCATTAAACACAGTTGGACATCCAGACGCAGCTCCTGCCTGTGGGAGGCCCTCACTTGCTTTCCTGCTGCTCCAAGAAGTTTGGGAGGTCAGGGTTCCTTGCCCCATTTCCTCCCATCCATTCATGAGTGCTGGACTCCTGTGGGTCTTTCAATCTTCTTATTAATATTCTGGATGTGAGAATGTTCAATACCATGTCAACAGGAGCCAGAGGTTAAAAAGCACCAATATAATGTCATGAAAATTCTGCTGTGCAGCCAACTGGAACAGCAGGGGAGCAGGCAGCTGGAGAGAACTTAGCTGTCAGCCTCTACTCTGCCCTGGGTACCTCTGACCAGGACTTTTTACTGACTTGGGGTAGTGCCTCCTCAGTACCAAAATCCCAAGCTACAGGGAGGTTGAGGATTTCAACTTATTAGTTTTAGAAGACACAGTTCCAATATGATCCCCTGTGCCCCATGCCAGCTCCTGTCCTCCCTAATTGTTCACAGGTCCTTCAGGTGCAACAGAACTGGGTGCTGGCTTTAAAGCATCCACTCCTGCATTTGCAGCATGGCGTTCATGCTATACATATTCATTTAATAATAGCCAAGGCCCAGTGTATTCCCAGCCAAGCTTGACCTAAATTCAACAGCAAGGTTTATTCTGCAGCTTGAATTGCAGTGGATGGGAGAGTCTGCAGCAGCTGGAGGAAAAAAAAACAAACCTTGAAAGGGAGAAACTTGGATTGAATCAAATCTGAATCAAATCACAGCCATCTTCTCTGTGTTTCTTTAATTGGAAGCTCAAATTCCATTTATTGTTCCCAGCTCCATCATTTTTAGTTTCCACTGTGATGCAGGATTTGCGATCTCAAATGGCTGTAATTCTTATGCAGGGAAATTTTGACTGCTGTGGCTGCTAGAAATTGAGCAAGGGCTGTGGTGTAGTTTGGATGATGGTTTACCAGGTTCAGAGTTAGCCTTGGGAGAAGGTTACTGTGCCTCTGTGAGACATTACTGGTTTGTTCTTTCATCACCTGTGGAATGTATTCACTGGGCTGATTTATTTTGTATTACTGCTGTGACATTCAGGCATAAAGGGCATAAAGGGATAGCTTCAAAAAATTCTGTTCTCGGGGGAAAAGAAAATATTCAGAGCTTAATAATGACAAGACAAACAGGTCTTACTCACGTGCCTTTAACCACTTTAACCCCAGGAGGGTTAGAGCAATGATATGCTTAATCCTGGCCTGCTTGGCCAACTCTTAACTTTGTTAGTCAGCTCCCTGGAGGAGGAACAAAGCTGCTCACGTATGTACAGCTCTAAGCTATTGGCTGTGCTCCAGAAAACAGTCCTCTTTGCTGCTAGAGAAGGATGCTCACCCAAGCTTTGCTTGTGCTCATTCAAACACAACCCCTTAAGAAATTAATGCTCAACAGGTCCCACCTGAAATGTGCAGAGAAAGGAAAATGCCACTCTTCCCTAAAGAGTGGCACGGGCACACTGTTAGCTTCAAGTGTGGGCAGGAGCCAGTGCTGGGAGCTTCCTGTTAATGCCTTGTGCTCCTGAAGAAGCTCAGGCTCTGACACCCTCTTTAGCAAAGCCTTGGGTCCACCTCCACCATCTCAGCCAGCTCAGCAGTGCTGCAAGAGATTGGGAAGAAAGCTGGATGGAGTAGGATGAGGAGGGAGATGCCTCGGCTGGCCCTCCTTAAAAATACATCAGAACAAACCAAACACCTGAGGCAGCCAGGCAGTTTTCAGAGCCCAGTTAGGGGCAGGCACTCTGCCCAATTGGCCAGCAAAGCAGATGCCACAACAGATGCACATCTTACCTGAAAAGCCAACTTCAGCCCAACTGCAGAGAACGAAGTCAGAGCAGAGCAAAAGCAGAGTCACCCTTTGGCTTCTCCACCTGACCTAGCCTTAAAAACTCAATTTGAAGGTGGCATTAGGGAAGTAAGACATCATTTATCAGGAGTGACAGATACAATCTATAAATTAGCATGCTCAGCCTAGGAGTCAGGAGGCAGAGATATCTATCACTTCCTCCTCAGCAGGCTGATACAGGCACACAAATTTGGCCAGTTCCCCAGAGCATCATCTGGTCTCCAGCAGACCTGACAACCCAGAAGTGCTGGGGAGGCAAGTGGGGATATTATGTAGGAGAGACCTGGAGAAGAATGCAGATCCTGACTCCACCCCACCCTGTTCTCCATGACCTGGGGACAGGTCCCAGGACCCCCAGCAGAATGGGGTTCACATCTCAGTCCAAAGGCACACTACATTTTTAAACACACTATCAAGGCATCTGAAATAGGATGAGTTGCAAAATGGCTGCAGTCCATTAGAGAAAGCTGGCTATTTTAAGATACTTCTACATAGCTTGCATTCAAAAGAAAGGATAATATATGGAAATTATATTTTCTTTTTATGTATATAAACTATTGTCTTTATCCTCAGTAAATCTGGGGTTTTAGCCCAGCCCTGGGAGGTTCTGGGTGGCTTTTGGTGATGCCTGGCATGACTTTGCTGTAAAAGACACACAAACAAGGACATTCACAACATTGTCATGAGGCACTTGTCTCACTGAATCCCTTTTTTTGCATAAAACCAGGGAAGCTGGCCCAAATGCAGGTAATGGGTTCATCAGGATGCCCCAGCACAGCCTCACTCCCACCCCAGGTACCTGGGTCTGTGAATCAGCCAGTCCCTGTGGGGAGGAATGGCTGTTGGGGTGGCTGAAGGGACCACTCCCTCCAAGGCACATGGAAATGAAATGATCAGGGAGCTCAGATGGTGCAGCCAGGAAGACTGTTAAAGGCCTCGTAAATAAGAGCCCATGTAGACAGCAGGTACTGTGGGGCTTTATAGGGCTATAAAACACCCTGAGCTGCCACGAAGGCTGGAAGGGTTGGGTAGGATATCTAATTTCACAGGATTTAAAGCAGGTGAGAGAGATATAAATGTATGTTTTTAATAGTAATTAATGCTGCCATTCAGTAGCACTTAAGCACTGGGTTTGGAGAGTTTCCAAGCGTTTGCCTCATAAATCACAGCCCACTACCTGCCTGCCCTGCTCCTAAGGGGCTGGGCTACTACTCCCTCACCTGACCTGGCCTTGGCAGCGGGGGCATTTCCAGCTGTAGGCAGAGAGCTCAGCATCACTGCAGCCAGGCTGCTCCCGAGCCATGGCAAGCAGAGCCATCCCCAGGCACCCTTTCGAATCGGGGGTCACCCTGGGATGCTGTCCACCTTCCCTCAACATTATCCCCTCTTCTTCAGAGACAGAGGGCCAAAGGAGCATCTTCTTCACGTTTTTTTTGCTGTGGGTTGCCAGTTTTCACCCTGCCTTGTAGTCATTTCTGCTGCGCAGGCAGTCAGGTCCCAGCCAGCTCCTGCCTGGCATGAGTGGAAAGCAGAGGCTGCTGCAGCCCACAGGGATGAGGTGGATAGTGGGGGGTGGCTGGGAAACATTCAGGAACTGGGCAATGTATTTAATCCGTGCTGGTTTGTGTAATGCTGTGATTTCTAATTTGTCACCTGGGCCTTTAAGGCTTGATTCCATACCGTTCTTGGGTTGTGACAGAAGTTAGCATGGGCAGCTGGAGACGTGGCCCATGCCTTAGCATCCCCATGCACCCCAGAAAGCAGTCTGCACCTGCACCCCAGTCCAGCCCCAGGCTTGTCCCACCCCTGCCTGGGAAGGCTCCAACCGTGTGCCAGCCCTGCCCTCTAGTGTCACTTCTGCCACAGCTGCTCCTTGTAATCCAGATCATTCCCCCAGCACCGCTGATACAGATGCGCAGTCGGGACTTCGGTGTGACTGTTTCAAATAGAGCTTGGCTTTCACGCCAGGGAAGCAGGAAAGGGGAAGGATCGAAGCTCAGATATTTGCCAAATGGTGATGTTGTAATTTGGGGCGGAAGGAACTTGCTACCTTTATCTCCAGTCTCTGCCCATGGTCAAAGCAGGTACCCACCATTTCAAAATTCTGAGGAAGCCAGGAGGGGACAAGACAACCAGAAGAAACCTTCATTAACTCTTTCTGATGCACTTCCACTTATGCACAGTGAGACTATCCCGGCTGGGGATACAGCATGCCCCAGATGCAGAGAGTCTGAGGTGTGGGCAATTTTATTGGCTGATGGGACACCTGCACTGCTTCCAAAAACAGCTCAGATTTGCAAAGCTCAGGGCTGCTTTGATGTGGTAGAGCCCCTGTAGAGGTCCTGTTGCCTCTCTACAGAGCTGAGTCAGCATGACTGCTCCAGAGACCTGGCACCAGATGTCCAGAGATGGAAGAGCCCAGGCAGTGCTGGTTTTGATCCAGCTTCAAAGCTAGTTTGGATCCAGCTGGGAGATTGCCCCTTCTGGGCTGAGCTCCAGCGGATTCTGTGTGAGTGCCCCATGTTCTAGGGTCCAGGAAGGTGTCTGAGCTGCGTGCAGCTGGATCCAAGCACTTTCCAGCTACTGTCACCAGGCTGCTGGAGGACAGCATGTGGGGGAGGCACCAAAGCATCTTCGCAGCAGCTGTCTGGGCCAAGAAAGCTGGCACAGAACCACAGCTAAAAAAATCCACCTAGATCAAAACTGTTCCAATTCCGCAGTGACACCAAGCCTCCTCTGCACTGGACTCCCCTGGAGTTCAATGTTTTTGCACAATGAAACTGCAGCAACATCTATTATTCTGCTACAGCAGCAGGAGGGCTACAGCAGTAAAACTCTGCCAAGGCCATTCCTCCTACAGTTACCGGGAGAGTCTGGAAAGAAGCTGTATTGTAATGGGAAACACCGGTGCTAAAAGCAGGTGTTGTTTGAGGACAATACTAAGAGATTACTCAATTGTCTCTTCTGATTCATGTTTACTACCCTAGCAGACAGAGACCTGATTCAGCTAATCTGATCTGATAAATCTTAGATTTTGCATTGGCCTTCTTTTCCTGTGTTGATTATCAGCAAATACTGAATAACTGTATGACAGCTGAGACCTCTTGTTACCAGGCAATATCTGCAGTTCAAACTTGAAACCTCAAACTAATTTTAATGAGATACACAGCAAACCAGAGGAGTCACCAGTAGATCCAGTAAAGTAATACCGCTGTCACAATAAAGTAATACTCCTGTCACAGATGAACCCTCCTGGGTTGTTGGTCCCTGCTTGGACACCATTGTGGCACCACACCACCTGTACATAGTCTGAGCATACTCACACACGTATGCATATTTACAGATATAAATATATGCTTTATATATGTGTGTTTTGATACATGTATGAATCTAGATTGATATCTTAACTTGTAAGCTCCATACTTTATAAATGTCAGCATCAAGGATGTATTAACTGGAAATCAGATACCTATGGTTGTAAGGAACAATAAATTCTTAAATATACTGGAATGACTTCTCTGCTGAGTGGATTTCTTCCCATGTCCTATTCTAGGTAGTGGAATGAGTCCTGTTTCTAACCTCAAACCCAGAAACAAAACTGGCAATGTTTTCTGCTGCATTGTTTGCTCTTCTACATGACTGACAGAGGGCCTAGTCCTACAATAACACACTGGTCAATATGTCCAGATCTCTTGTGTGGCCAGGAAATGCAATCTGTGTTGTCTCACCACCAGGTTTGACATACACCCCAAAGCCTACTGCTGTTTTATAAGCCAGGCTGCTGGCTATCAGCTGATTTCCATGCTTTCAAGTAGGTCACCTGACTTTAGTGGGAAGGGGAGAGCTCTCCCCTCAGAGGAGCAGCACCTCTCATAGTTAAAAAGGTTTTCTGATCACATAGGAAAGAAGTAAATAAGATGCAGGAGTGTATGTATGTGTGTGCACACCAGCAGCAGGAAGGGCATCAGGTGTGCCAGACACCAGCAGTGCAGGCACTTCACAAGACATGGGAGCAAGGACACTACCAGCCAGATTTCCCTACACAAAGAACCTGTCAAAGCTGCTTATTTTCCAGCCTCAGACTTCTGTTAGTGATAATTGCTTATTTTGTAAGCACTCAGGCAGCACGGAGCAGCACGCTCCTAAGCCAGGAATAATCCTGTGCTGGCTCCTCACAATATGTGCTACCATGTTAATACACAACCAGGCAGCAGGGCAGGAAAATATTGAGGTTTCATCTGCATACAGAAGTGAATCTTTGCTGCTGTAGCATAATAAACATGTTCTATAATGAAGTTAAAATTATTTCTCTTCTCCAAAAACAAGGCTAAAAGGTAGCTTCATCTGCCTGTAACTGCTTGTTTGTAAAAGAGTCAGCAAAGCTGCAACAAGATCCATTGAACCAGGCAGTGCCAAGCATGAAAAGGAGTGTGCATTATTTAGTGGGAAAGAACCAGCCATCAGAATAACATTGCTTGTGTTCTATTGAATTCAGTCTCTGAAATTATTTTTAATCAAAATTGATTTTTTTTTCCTCATAGAAAATCAAGTTTAATTCAAGTAAGCTTTAATTCAGGGAAACCTAAGACTGATGTTGTGCAAGAGGCCAGGCTACATTGTCTAAACCTACTTATTACTACCTTTACTCTGAAATTTCTAAACCTACAGCTTTAAACCACCTTCCCACCAAAGCAAAGCACCCTTGTGAAGCAGGTAGGCAGGCAAGGCTAAGGCAGAGTAATTCTGCTGGTCAGTTTTTGTGCCTAGGAAAGCCTTTATTCAAAGCACTTGTCAAACCATTGCCATGCTGTAGACAAGTTCTGCCTAGGGAGACTGACCAGCACAACTATCACAGAACTACCATTATTCAAGGACAAAACACTTTTATTTTGGAATAGACTGTCAGCACCAGGGACTTATATTGGCAGAGGTGAGAGAGTTATTCTGGTTGATTTTTCCATGCAGACGTGCCATACATGTGTGATAGGGCTGTAGGATAATCACCCAGGAGAAGCAACAAGGATTTTATTGATTGGGATATTTCAAACTTCTGCAGGCCAAAGCAATCTTATGTGCACTGAATGAGTCAACAAGATGCAGTGGGAGGGGGTTTTTGCCTTCTCCAACTCCCGTGTTTAGTTTAGAGAAGGCACTTTGAACAATGCTAGCAAGTGGCACAGAGAAGGAAAAAAAATTACATCTGACTCCAAATCTGCCGGAGGCCTGTCATTCTTGCAACATTACTGGTAGGAGAGGCCAGATTCCTTGAAATTCAAGCCAAATTATGTGATGCTGAAGCCACAGGTATGTATAACAGGCCATGAGGACCAATGGAACCGACCGAGTGCCCCACACACAGACTGCTTTCTTTTTTTTCTTGACTGACAACACTTATGAGAGAAGTGCTGGGCCAGGCACTGGAAGAAGGTGGATGGAAGGAACACAGGATATGAAGTAATGAGTAAATGCTAGCTGCCTTCTAGCAGCAGGATCAAAGCATGGCTGAGCTACAGGGAACAGCTACCGGTCATTTCAATAACAATAACAATAACAATAACAATTTCAATAACAGCTTTCCCTGCCTTAATGCCAGCCCCTCTGCAGAGTAACAATCTGCTCTTTCCATGGCAGAAGCTGCAGGCCTGCATCCAAGGGATGTCACACCCCACGTGAGCTTGGGCAAGTACCATGCATGGAGTGGCTCTCCCAGCTGTGCAGGCAGGGTGGGGAGGTGGGTGAGGTGAGCAGGCTAAATTCACTTGGGGTTATAAGGGCTCTACCAGGCAACTATCACAAGGTGCAGTGCTGAGAGATGTTGCTCAGAACACAACCCTGAACACTCCCTTACCCTTCAGGGCACTCGGTCAATTGAAAGCAAGCACACCAGCACCAGCTTTCTTTGTCCAGAGGGAACATGATTCCCATCAGAGCCCAGATGCTGCTTAGAAGGCAAGGGTTGTGAGGAAGGACAGCATCATTTACTAAACCCACTAATGCACCTGGGAGAAAAAAAAATCAAGTGACTTCAGAGCTTTGAGAAAAGCATGTTATGCCTGAAACATTTCCCAGCCACATCAACTGGCCTAATTAAGTACTTTTCTCCCCAAAACCCCTACTATGCTTCTGTCCTTCCCAACTCTAAGAGCAGCAAAGATTGCTATGGGGGCCAATTAATGCTGTTGGCTTTGCTTCCAAAATCCTCTTAATTATGCCCTGTGCAAATTGCTGGGCCCCAGAACATTGCAAACCAGACACTTTGCAGCAGTCTCAGCTGAAAGAAGCAAGGGTCACACTGACCAATGTTTGACAGAGCTCACTGCTGCCTCCCTCACCACATGGAATCTGGCATTAATTTTAATATATTTCATCCTGTCCAGCAGTTTAAATTCACAACATGCTAGAGTTTGTTATTGAAAGGCTTCTTTGTTATAAAGCACCATTAAGAGAACGTGGGATGTTTTGGCATGTGATTATGGGCAGATGGGTGTTTTATACCTGGAATGATGATGTGGGACTGTGGGATAACTGAGTTAGCATGAGAATGTGTGCAGCCTATCCTAACACCCAGGCTACATTGAAAGCAGTTAGCCCCTGTATCGCTTGCAATGTAGCAGGGTAGTGCACAAGTCAGCACAGGCTGTACCTCAGTATTGGAGAGGTAAATGGCATTGGCAGAGACATTCTCCTGGTAAGATATCAAAATTATTGATGCAGGAATGGGAACTAGGCAGCTGACTCTTGCCTGTGCTGCCCTTGCTTGTGCATGTCACCATGCCTGCTTCATTTAGGTTGTATTGGGAAGGTTTTATTTACCTCCACAAAAATGCAAACCTGTTTTCTGTACAGAAGGTTTAGGCAGCAGAGGACATTGTGCTTTTGATGGGATGTGGGCAAAATTCATGCTAGCAAACCACTGCATGTCCAACACGTAGACCCCACTTGCTCCAACCAGCACATGAAGGATGCTGACACAAGCCAGTAAAGCAGTGTTGTTCCTGACACAAAGACCACTACCAGTCCCCTCCTGCCACCCACTGCCCAGCGATTACAGTGCTGGTCACCATTAGCATCCATGAGCATGGCAGCCCCTCCCCAGCAGTCCCACAGCAAGGCCCTTCCTCCTGGCTGTGGAGGGTGCCCAAGGACCATCCTCAGGTCCTCGTTAAACTGCCCCAGTTGCTGTCTGCCCCTGTTGTCCCAAATTGGTATGAAGGACACCAATCCACACACAGAGTTGAGGTATTTGATTTATTTACAGTTCTTCACGGAAAGCGGTGGCAAATCCACAAGGCCAGTGCGACAGCTAGCAAAACTTTTCACTATTCGCACATTTTTGCAAACAAAGGCATTGTTTGCTATAGAACAAAGCTAATTCATTGGCTACAAGTTACCTAGATTTTTTGTTGATTAATATTCTATCTTCTATTGACTGATGATTTTCTCAATTCTCGTGGTTATTAGTCCACATGCTCAGTCTTTCTCTTCTTTTGGGTCAGTGGGTTTTCTGAGCTGGTGGTCAGTGAGTTGGTGGTTATAATCTCCCCCTGTTGGAATTACCTTTTACCCAGTCAGAGCTGATCACAGTACCGTTGCTGAGTTGTCTTTATTAGTTTCTTCCTTATCTTAGGGGTCCTGCCAAATGTCCTTAGGACCTGTGAATTCTACATTCTTTGTGTGCCCTGTCAGCTTGTCCCCCAAGCTTTGCTAACTTCCACTTGGGTCAGAGGTCGTTGAAACGTGTCGAGACCTAAACCTTAACAAGGCTATTCTACCGACAAGTAATTTCTTTTTGACACCCGGGCATCACTTAGAGCTTGCATGTTCGCCGTTCTGTGTTCCACGGATTAAATCTCCTTTCTTTGTTGATTCGACCTGGAAGTATAAAAAGTTCAAATATTAAAGAGCATCCTTTCTTAAGAATTTTTAAATAAATTTCATATTCGCAACAGCCGCGCTGCCCCGGGGCGGAGCGGGCGGCGGGGCCGGGCCGGCCCTTCCCCCGACATGGCGCCGCGGCCGGGGCGGTGCCGAGCGGCGCCCGCGGGGCGTGAATAAAGCACGGCGGGCGGGGCCGCGGCGCTCCGGGACGCGCGGGGCCGGCGGCGCAGGCGGGTGAGCGGGGCAGGCGGCGGGAGGAGGCGGGGGCCGGCGGCCGTCGCTGGCGGCCCGGCCCGCCATGAGCAGAGCGCAGCTGACGCGGACGGGGATCCTGCGGATGGCGCTGGGCGGCGGCGGCGCTGACCCGCTGCTGCCGGCGGAGGGCGGCGGGGGCCGGCGGGCGCCCTTCCTGCTGCGGGCGCTGCGCATCGCCGTGGTGGTCTGCCTCTACTGGTTCACCTCCATCGCCATGGTCTTCCTCAACAAGTACCTGCTGGACAGCCCCTCGCTGCGCCTCGACGCCCCTCTCTTCGTCACCTTCTTCCAGTGCGCCCTCACGGCCACCCTCTGCCTGGGCCTCAGCCTGGGGGCGGCCTGCGGGCCCCCCTGCGCCGGCCTGCCCACCCTCCGCCTCGACCCCAAGGTGTCCCGCAGCGTCCTGCCCCTCTCCGCCGTCTTCATCGGCATGGTCACCTCCAACAACCTCTGCCTCAAGCATGTCGGCGTGGCCTTCTACAACGTGGGGCGCTCCCTCACCACCGTATTCAACGTGCTGCTCTCCTACCTCCTCCTCAAGCAGACCACCTCCCTCTATGCCCTTCTGGCCTGCGGAGTTATCATAGGTGAGGGGGAGCAGGAAGGGCTGCTCCCATCCGACAGCCAGCCCCGGAGAGACGGTGGTGGGGTACCTTTCCCTTGGGAAGTCATCCCCACCTGCATGGCAGCTCCCTGGTGATGTGGGGTAGCTCCGGGCTCGTGCCTTGCTCTGTCTATGGCAACCAAATTTGTATGTCTGGAGGATGTAGGTGACTCATTCAGAGAAGAAATTGCTCTCATTTGACACAGCTCCCTTTTGCCTTCGAGCACTAAAACTTCTCTACCCTCTAATGAAGTTTAACTTACCTTACCTTTTTGTTTCTTCCCCCTGTGCGGGTCATAAAATAGCAGGTGGCTCTCTCCCTGTTCCCAAGTTCTTGTTGATTATTAACTTCTGTAACAATAACATTTATGTCAGGTCCACCGGGACCATACAATAGAACCAGCCAATTAGCTTTTACAGTAGGCTGAATGCATGTGATAAAGGGTTAGCTGATCAAGCCAAGCGTAAAACACCACCAGAAGATCTGGTTGCCTGGTTAGGATGTAGGGCAAGGCATTGAGTGGCTTAACAGGAATGCTTATAAGTTGTCCATTCCAAAGACAAAATAATCCCAAAAGCTACCTTCCACTGAAGGGCCATTTAGATGCCAAGAATGGTGAACTGTTGATTTCAGTCTGGTTCCAGGTGTGCATGCATTCACTTAGTGTTAGATGGCCAGAAGGAATCAGATGAAAATAAGAGAATCTCATCTCCATGGAAGAGGTGAACAGGAACAGAGCTACTGTATTTTCTACAAGTGATGTAAGCAATTGCCTTCAGCTAATCTTTTGTTCAGGCACTGCCCAGGAGTGTGGTGCCTGGCAGGATTTCTCCAAGGTTCAGAGTCTGTCCTCCTGGCTCCATCTCCTTTCGCCGTGAGAGCATCGCCTGTGTGCCTGTAGCAGCAGAGCTGAGCAGCCTCTGTGGCCTGACACAAAGCCTCTCCTGTTGGTGCATGGAACCCATTTGTATCTGGGCTTAGTTTCAAGCCTGTTAGGTGCTTTGCAGGCAACTTGCCAGACAGCCTCCAACAAGAAGCAGCTAATGAAAATGTGGTGCAGTGCTCCTTCAGTAGCTCATCTCCCTTTTATGTTTTGCGTATGAGCTGGACGGGGAGAGGTCTCCCTCTCTGCCCTGGAGATGCAAAGCCTGTAACTCCTGTTTTGGAGGTGGTTAGACAGTGCTTTGCCTATCAAAGTTTAACATGAAGATGCTGCACACAGTTTCTGCCTTTTGATTTTTTTTTTTTTTTGTCATGCTTAATATTACATCCATGTTTTTACTATCTTTCCATCTTATTCTCTGGCCTATATTTTCCTTGCTGTTAACAGCAGAAAAAAGTCTATAAAGTTGGGTTTTTTCAAACTTTAAAGAATATCTTCAAAAAATATTTGAAGAATATTTTTTCTACCCATATGTCAATTTCCAGTGTTTTCAATTAAAAACAAAATGGTCTCCTGAAAATTACCTATATGCAGAGACTAGCTGGAATGGTAGTTTCTGAACTGCCGCCTGCTCAGTGTGGGAATTAGTCCTCTGCGGTTGAACTACCTGCACAGTAAATTTCCTGCACTCGTAAAATAAGTCTTCCCAGTCGTGGCATTTTGTGGGTTCACATAATAAAACGGGGTAGCCCTTAAACCTGTCTTTGTTGTTGTTCACCATAAAGTAAATGATGAATTTTTGACTGTTTTGAGCCTTT
The DNA here is from genome assembly GCF_024509145.1 of Vidua macroura. NCBI lineage: Eukaryota > Metazoa > Chordata > Aves > Passeriformes > Viduidae > Vidua > Vidua macroura. The sequence continues at coordinate 38,434,404 of NC_071576.1, forward strand.
CAGCAGTTCAGATGATGCCTGATTTGTTTGGTTGCAGGTGGCTTCTGGCTGGGTGTTGACCAGGAAGGAGCAGAGGGTACTCTGTCATGGACAGGTATATTCTTTGGGATCTTAGCAAGCCTTTGTGTCTCTCTCAATGCCATCTATACCAAGAAAGTGCTGCCTGTGGTGGATGGTAGCATCTGGCGCCTGACCTTCTACAACAACATCAACGCTTGCGTCCTGTTCTTCCCCCTCATGGTGCTGCTGGGCGAGTTCCGCACCCTCTACCACTTTGACAAGCTGGGGAGCCCCAGTTTTTGGGGCATGATGACCCTGGGGGGAGTGTTTGGCTTTGCCATTGGGTATGTGACTGGACTTCAGATTAAGTTCACTAGCCCACTCACCCACAACGTGTCTGGGACAGCCAAGGCCTGTGCGCAAACAGTGTTGGCTGTTATCTACTTTGAGGAGACAAAGAGCTTCTTGTGGTGGACGAGTAACTTGATGGTTCTGGGGGGCTCCTTTGCCTACACATGGGTGAAAGGGCTGGAAATGAGAAAGGTGCAAGAGGATCCTAATGTCAAAAGCGGTGAAAGAAATGACACTGGTGTGTAGGTGGCTCCTGCACCTCTATTTTTGGGCCTGGGGGGGATAACCTTTGGTGCTCCTTTCCTCCTGGGGAGAAGAAGAGCAAGGAGCAGGAAGAAATGCACCTGCAAAGTGTATGGGGAACTGTGTCAGGAACCAGAGCCAAAGACCTGACTGGATCATGTTTTATCTCACCCCGTGTCAGAGTTGGGGAGAGCATGTGTTGTAGAGATCAACTGGGTTGGGTTTTTTGTGATTGTTTTTTAAAATTGATGTTGTTATTTACCTAATCTGGGAAATTTGCATGGGGGGGGGGGGAGTTGGGCTCATATCAGACAAAGACTGGAATGGGAGCTTTGTGTAGTTAGGGATCTAAAATTAACTGAATGAATGCAATCTGGAGTTATAAAATCCTGAACCTGCAGGTAAGGAAGAGGCAAGTAGCCAGACTGTTTGGGTTAGACTTCAGTAAACTGTTCTGCTGTATAAGGTTTTTGCAACATCTGTTCTTCCTGTTGCCCCATTCAGTGCAGAGGATGTAAATTCTCTCCCTTCTGGCTATGTACAAGTCTAAGCAACAGCACTGCCTCCAAAATGTCTTTCAGAGTCAGTATCACATCCTTCTGAGGTTTTTTCCTGTGTTGCTTTACACCTGGTTTCTTAATTTGAGGAAGCATGCTAAGAGTCAGGAATTAAGCTTCTCATTCTCTCTGCACTGTATCCAGTGAGGGAGAGCATGCTCATTCCAGTGGCCTTTCTCACGGAGTGAACTTGGCCTCTGTGTCACTCAGTGACAGGCAGGAAGGGAAAAGTTACTCTGAAACACTTGCTGCTGTAGGGTGGGGATCCCAGTTCACCCAGGGTTTGCAACACTTCTCCTTACCCTCTTTGTAGGGGGTAGGTTTGTAGTGTAAATGGCGTTGTTACCCATTCCCTTGTTTCAGGGGGTTTGTTCCATGTTAACTTTGTAGCTCCTCTAGCGTTTACAGTTTGTGTTTTGATTTGTTCCTTTGAAATACCCCATGGCCATCTCAGCAAATCATTCAATGCAATGAGTTTTGCTCAACTGCATCAATCCCTTTGCTTGGAACTTGCTGCTGAACAGATCTGCAAAAATCTCTGCCCAACCCACCTCACCCCTCCAATCTGGTTCTATGCAATAGAATATGTCTATGCTGCGATTTCTGATTCCTGAGGTCAGCAGCAACAAACATCCTGTGGTGAGCTGTGACGTTGCACCAGCTTTCTAAATCCCTGGCCCTTTTAAATGTCAAGTTACTCTGGTAGTGATCCTGGGCAGTCCATGCCATTGCTTCATACCCTGCTCCATCGATCCTACATGATGTACCATGTCCCGTGAGTGATGTCTGACCACACCTACCGAAGAACACTCCATTTCTGCCCAGAATATGTTCCTGCTGAATTGGGGGGGGGGGGGGGGCGTGGAAGGGGCTCCTGCTCCAGGGTTCGTGGTCACAGGTACCTTTTCGATGCCATTTAGGGTCTTTGAACATTTTTTTTTTTTTTTAATTGGAATGGGGATTTTCAACGTTGACCTGTAAGACCAACCCTGCTGACTAAATTCGGGGGTCGCTCTCTGGGGGTGGCAGCGACATTTCCCATTTCCGGGGCGGTTTCGGGCGACAGCTGCGGCCTCGGCCGCTGGAGGGCAGCACAGCGCCCCCGGCGCGCCGCCCGCCCCGCCCCGCCGATTGGCTGCCACCGCGCGCGCCAATCACGCGGCGGGGCGGGGCGGGGCGGGCACCGCGGCTCGGGCGGCGGCGATGGCGGCGGCGGCCGCGCTGGGCCCGGCGCCGGCCCTGTGCCGCTCTGTGCACTGGTTCCGCCGCGGGCTGCGGCTCCACGACAACCCGGCGCTGCAGGAAGCGCTGCGGGACGCCACGTCCCTCCGCTGCATCTATATCCTGGATCCCTGGTTCGCCGCCTCCTCCGCCGTGGGCATCAACCGCTGGCGGTGAGTGGCACCGGGCCTGCGGGCCGCGGGTGGGACCGTGCGGGACGAGGAGGCTCCCGCGGCACCGGAGCGCTCTGGACGCGGTGTGGGCCGTGTCAGTCGGGCCGCACACGCTTCCGTGTCGGGCTCACTTACTGCTCCCCCCGGCCCTCCCGCCGGAGAGCGGCTGTGCCTTGTCCGCTTGGCCTCGCCGCGGTTTTCTCAGCGGTGCTGCCTGACTGTGTGGGAGGATGCCTTCAGCTTTATGTAATGTCATTAGACTGTACAGTGGGGCGAGTGTATGAGAGCAGCAACCGATGGATACTTAGCTTTGGGAAACCCTTTTCCCTGAATTTAGAGACGAGGGAAAAGAATCTTCAGCTTCGTGGCTGCACCACGCCTCCCCTCTGCCCTTGGGCTGCCGGGCGCGCCTAGGCATGTGCGCACGCAGCTCCGTTCCTCCCATCGCTCAGATCTTTTAGGGAAATACACATCGGCTGCTGCTAAGAAACTAGAGATGAAGCTGAACGGGCTTTTCCTCATTTCTGCAAATGGAAAAATGTATAGCATGGGTCATGTCTGTGCAAAGATCAAGACCTCACGTACCTGTAGCCAACATTACATAATGCTGTTGTGTCAGGTCTCAGCAGCCTAAACATTTGGAAGCCCAATCCAGATAGGGATTCTCCCGGGTAAGACTCCCCTGCGCATAAGTGAAGCAGATCTCCCACTACCCCCTCAGAGGAAGTCGACAGACAACCACCTGGGTAAAGATGCTTTGAGAGCTCTTGGAAATGTCACGTGGCTGTGCACTAGGGTAACTGTAGTTGTAATTGATTGCTTCTGCTGTGCACCTTGGCTTCACTTCAAGGAATGGGATTGTATGGGTCATATCTATTTGTTTCTAGAATCCCAAAGCAGAGGATGGCTTAAGAATTGTAAATGTGCAGAAGTTACCTCAGTGTAGTCATTCAAAGGGCAGAAAATTGTGAATTCTGTTATAGGAATCCAAATTGATCTTTCCGTCGACCAGACTTTCTGCAGGCAGCAGCAGACAGAAATGCCTTTCACGTGCTGCTGTTGTTGGTGACTGTCCTCATTTGCAAGAACCAAAGTGGTGCCACAACAGATTAATTCCTGATCTGTTTAATCCTTGTTTGTTTCCACCAACATTGCGAAGGGAGGGAAACAGTTAGGAGTCCTCTTTATGTTGTAATCCTGGAATAGATGAGCAAGCAAAGTTTTTAAAAATCATATTTTCTGGAGGTGTGGAACTACTGCAGATGTCAGAAATGAGCACTACTGGCTGTTAGGCAAAAAGCATATTAGCAAGTTACGTTGGCCAAAGTTCCATTCATTCCCATCGTGAGCCTTGGTTTTGTTTTGCTAATTTTTAAAATCCAAATACTTGTATTCAGAGTTCTGTTCTTCAAAGGCAAATGCTTATGTTTTACCTAGTTCTCACAAATGTATTGAGTAGTTGATGCTCATACTTAATAAATGGAAAGTGGGCTGGGGCTCAGGGAGTGGTTTGTTTAGGTTACCTGGACCTGGTTCTGGGTGTTCTCCCTTGTGATAGAGTGCCCTTCTTTGAACCCTGTACCTTTTTCTCCCTCCAGAAGTGCAGAGCAAACTTGTTCTATCTGGAAGCTCACAGTTCAGGTTATGGGCAGTGGAGCTGAGGAGAGAGAAGTTGCCACTTTGCAGTGCAGTTGCAGTAGCTTGGCTTTCCTTAGCTGTGGGTGGCCTTTAGGGAGTTGAGGCAGTGTGATCTGGCAGATCACACTGCAGAGTGGGCATGGAGGATGGAGGGAAAGGTAAGGGTTGGCAGGCTCACCTACAAAGGGTTGTGTGTTTGCCAGCAGTGCCAGGTGCTGAGGGGACACTGATGTTTTAGAGCTGGTGTCTTTTGCAGAGTTAAATAAAACAAAGTGAAGTTACTATGTAGATGGGGTGATGTGTGACTGGGAAAGCAAATATTATACATTTGGTGTTTTATAGCTTAGTGGGGGATTAGTAAGACATACCGTTAAATGCAGAAAGCACTTACATGGCTTTTTAGAGTTTTGGGGTGAGAGGAAATAGGTGAATGTCTTGGTATGATCTCATCTCTGTGCCTTCATGGTGCAAGGTGAATTGCAGTTCTCTTTGCAATTATTCAATGTACAGATGATTCTTGCCTCAGGAGATCTTGGTGCTCAGTCTTGTAATACTGATGAGCTAGGAGAGTACATTTCTCTGCTGTGACATGGTGTATTTATAGCTAGAACTGTAAAATCTGCACAGTTCTTGCAGTATTTCATTGCTTTCCTTGGAGTAATGCATCAAAATTTTTCTGCTTCACATGCAAAATCCCTTTTTGTCCCAAAACCTGTGAAAAAATGCACAGTAGGGAATTACATGATTTATGCTTTCTCCATGTAATGTGGAGAGAAGAATTGACAAGGGTGTTATCCCACCTCTGAGGGAGAACGTGGGAAGTGGGTTGCAGTAAGAAGAACATCCTGGGAGGCTCTTGGATCTGGACAAGCACAAGTTACATGTGAGTGAATGGAAGCTGTCTGGTGCTGCAATCTCGTAAAAGTTGTTAGATCAGAAATAAATATGAATTCTTGTTTTCTGGTTCTTGTCCAAACTTCCAATTTCCTTTGGTGATACAGGTTTGCTGGAGTTCCATGCAAATTCTCATTTGCCTTTTAGCTGTAACCCATCTGACTGACACTAACTGCTGTTGTTCCTTCTCTGCAGATTTCTTCTCCAGTCCCTGGAAGATCTGGACAACAGTTTAAGGAAACTGAACTCTCGCTTGTTTGTCGTGCGAGGGCAGCCAACAGATGTCTTCCCAAGACTCTTTAAAGTAAGAGAAAAATTTTTTTGGAGCATAATGAAGAAAAATTGGTGACCTGGTGCTAAACTTGCTTTCACTCCCTAATGATTGGTGATTCCCTCGGCATCTCTTTAACTATAACTACTTCTTCACTATAACAAACTTTCCTCCTTAACTACAACTAACTAACTACTATCTATAAGGACCACCTTGGGAGCCAGATCTGCACCTGAACTCAGACTTGCAAAGAAATGTAGTTGTAGGGTGTAACCTACTATCAGGGTGCTGAAGCTTCTCTTTTTGGATGGTGGTCTTGAACTTTGTTCCTCTAAGTCACCTCTCACAGGGCTGCACTGTGACACACAGACCTTTCTTTGTTGAGAATTTCTTCCCTAGTGGCTATTTGCTTATTGCAGTTTTTACTTTAGAAGACTGCTTTACAGACAACAGAAGGAAGTACACTGATCTGTATGTGAATTGCAAGTGGGATTTTGTGTTAAAATTTCAAAATTCAGGAGCTTTTATGTTAGCTGACCTTCATTTTCTTTTTCTGTTCAAGACTGCAGTTTAAACATCTCAGCAGCAGGATATAGCTTGGGTGCAAGCTTCCTGCTGATGTACTGTTTAGGATGTGGAATATGCAGTTACCTTGGTGATCAATAATGGATTAGTGGGGTACATTTTTAAAGTGGTATGTCAGTGCTGCCAATGTCAGGGCTAACAAGAGCATCTCCTTGAATATCAGGGCTTCTCATACAGTGTCATTCTTCTCCATCCTGCTCTAAGATGTCCCAATGTCTTTGAAGATTTTTGACAATGTATTTGATAGTGTTACAAAACGAAATGAAAAAAAAGTGGCGCTTAATAGTCATATGAGTTGGGGGTGTTATGTGGGCTGTGCCTTACGTATGGTTGACAGAACTAGTGTCCCCCAAATCCTATAGACCAGCTGCCACAGAAGGAGAGGTGAACTTGAATATGTACCCTCCTTCTGTAAATGGTTCTGATGTGTATTTTCTGGAGGAGGGCAGTTAGTACTGGGGAGGAACTGGACTGTGCAGATGAGAAGGGGTACGGATACTTATTTTGATTTTTGCATCTTAACACGACACAAACTATGTGCTGCTTTTAGCCTTTTCAGAGTCTGGATTATTTTTATCTTTTGATCTACAAGTAAGTTCCAGCTAATAATAGTTCATGCCCTCTTCAGTTTAGGGTATTCACAGGATAATTAAAAATATATCAGAGAAAAATGCTGATTTGGTTAAAGGACAAAAACTAGTTGGCAGAGTCTGAAGTTGGAAGAGATTGATTGTGTAATCAGCCAGAACTGCTTTTTGCTACAGTCTGTTTTGTCTGGGCAGGTGAGCTGATGAATATCTCAGATGTGCTGTAACAGAGCTGAAAAAAGTAGAGGGAAGTTGATGCTGTGACATGGTAAATGTATGGCTTTGGTAGAGATTGAGGCCTCTCCAGAGCTGCTGCACTGAACACAGAATTAGCAGCAGCTTGTACCTTGCTGTCAGGTTTTTGTGAAGAGGAGAGTTATGTCACATTTACTACTGCAATACTTAGGCCTAATGTAATTTCTGCTCTCTCTGCCAGTAGCTGAGCTATGTTGTCATTAACAGGCACTGTTGTGCATGGATACCATGACAAGTGTACTTGTTAGCAATGTGTTAACCTTTGCAGAAGTTTTTTGTCTCACTTCTTCTGAATAAACATTTGTAGTTTTACCTCCTCTATAAAAGTGCACTGTTCACTGAAGTGTTGTCACAATCCCTTTGGTGCTTTTTCCCCTACAGTTTTTCTTTGCTCTAGGTTAGATACTAAGAGGCAGGTCATCAGTCATGGCCTTTCTTTTGTATATCTGTAGCAATTTACTGTCATACAGGTAACAGATTTTCTGGTTGGTTGTGCTCTGCTTTCTGTGTACTACTGCATCACATAGAGCAGTGGCCTTCTCAAAACTGTAGGAAATAGCTGAATTTAAAGTGTTGGCTGCTTACCTAAAATCCCTGTAAGCCTAACGGGTTTTTATTCCATTCCATTCTTTCAAGGTAGTAATGTGTATTCCTTTGAGACCAAATCCATCTTCTCCAAGCCTTCCAGTTGCTTCTGGCTTTCTTATAGAAGAAAGAAAAGTTTAAAATGTAGCTGTTAAATAGGAGCAGGGCAGGGCCTGGAATGTCTGTCTGATCCCTGCTCTGAGTTATGGATGCTGTCATGTTCTTACTTTAAAAAATGGGTGGAGGATATCTTTAAGATATACATTCATTGGTACATAACTCTGTCCTTCCTAAAATTAAGTTTAGGGCTGAGTCTGCAAGTTCAGACATGTAGGTGGATTGTACAGTTGTTTTCTGCTTCAAAATCCCCTTCCCCATCTTTGGCATTATTTTTAATGATCTTCAGGGAACTAACCACATTTGTTCTTTGTGCTTTGCTTCTGTTTTGCAGGTAGAAAAGTCTTCTGTATATACAGGGGTGATTTAGACTGTCTCACTTGGAGAATATGGTTCTTAGTTGTGCAAGGGTGTTTTTTAAATGTCTGTAGATTTTTGGTTGTGTTTGCTAAACAAATCTGTGGGCTGCTGCTCTGCTTGATGGATGTCTTGGGAGGGTCACTGTGGAAACCATTAAACCTCTTCTCATAGGAATCATTTTCTTAGGAAAACTAGGCCACAGACATTGAGAACAATCTGTGCTCTAGAAAAGCCTGGAAGAGGCTGAGTGCTCTTTCATAAGACCTATGCCATGTAATTTGTAAGGGATCTATTAAAGGTATGAAGATGAGAATAAGTGCATGGCTTGACTAGGGGGGTTGGAACTAAGTGATCTTTAAGGTTCCTTCCAGCTCCAACCATTCTATAATTCTACAATTCTAAAATAACTCCAAAAAGGCAGGACTTTAAATCTGAATTGCAGTATCATACTCTGCTGTGTACACCAGAAAGGTTCACTCAGTTGCTGTCCTATGTCCTGCAATTTCCTGTTTATTTCTGTTTGGGATGGACATTGGTTTCCTATTGTGTGATGTCTTTAAAGAGATACCAGGAAAAATTTAGACTGTATTGGTTTTACTTAATGCTGCCACATAAAAACACGAAGGGTTGAGCAGAACTTCTGTTGAAAGAGTTTTCTGAAATGCTTTTTTTGCAAATGCTGGAAGAGAATGGTAAGGTTACCTCAGGACAGCATGTGCAACAAAACGTGTTATTGATAGGCTCAGGAACTGAGCTGAAATCTAAGAACAGTAATAGACAAGAACTGAACCACCTCTGATGTGTTTTAAACCTGACATCTACAAATTTGCATAGCAGATCTGATGTTTGCTAGAGCTGATGAAATTGTTGCTTCTTTGCTTATCTCAAATTCAGATTGCTGTTCCTCACAGGAACATTCTCAAAGCTTCCAGAACTTTAAACTGCTCAGGAATTCTGAAATCTTCATCTGTAATTGTGCTGGTTAGAAATAGTCTTCTGTTTGACAGCTGGGTGTATTGTTTTTCTTGCAGGAATGGGGAGTCACTCGTCTCACCTTTGAATATGACTCGGAGCCGTTTGGAAAGGAGAGGGATGCAGCTATCATCAAACTGGCCAAGGAGGCTGGTGTGGAGGTGGTGATAGAGAACTCCCACACCCTCTATGACCTGGACAGGTAGGGGAGAGAAAGGGCAGAGGTGCTGTCAGGGCTAGGCTGGGATTGTTGTGTCTTCAGACTTCAGTCTCTTCCATTACACTGATCACTGTCATCCTGAGCAAGCCTATAAGGATTACTTGGCACACTCCACTTTTGATTAGAACACGTCCAAGTGCTGACAGTGACGTGAATGTACAGAAAGGTGTTGCCTCAAGCTTATTAAACTCTGTACTTGAGTGTAATTTAATTTGCTCAGCTGTGTCCTATTGATTGCTCTCCTTGAGCATGTCCTCAATGTATGGACTGCCTTTTTTTGTTGTTTTTTTTTTTTTTTTTTGCTTCATTGTAGTAAAGGTAGTTGAGCTGTTGTCTCAAACAGGTTATGAAAGCAGAGCTTTTAATTGATGGATGTGTCAGGACAGCTGGAAGAAGTAAAACAAGGTAGATTGGAACAAACTTTCCTTTTTCTAAAACCTGAATGCTTTGTCTTTGAGTGTTTGCTGTGTTTGTTGTTTTGATGTTGAGTTTTTATATATTTACTTATATGTATAATCCCTCTATATACATGTGATTTTAAATTATGGTGACAGTCTTTCAGCTAAGATTCTCAGGTATGCTCGACTTCAAAATCAGTATAGTGTTTTAGTACTATTCTTACAGGTTGCTTGCTTTTTTTTATTTTTCCCCTTTTTTTTTCCCTTTTCTTTCTGATGTGAGTAATGTGCCAGTAACGCTTGTGCTAGTAATGCTGAATGTGGATTTTCTCCTATAAATCTTTAACATCTGTAATTTCCTGTGTGAGGGAGCTTTGCAGTTAGCACATGTGTGGAAATGCTTGTCTCTGGAGCGAGGAGGATACTTGAACCTGTCTCCTGAACAGGTGCTGCTTTCTAATTCTGCATTAGAAGACCATGTTTATTACATCCTCACCCTCCAATGTCAATAGCCATCACATTCTTCTTCATGTCACCTATGTATTTTCCAAAGCGGAGAGTTTCAGGTGGAATCTGTTCTAAATCTCTTGGTTTATTACCTTTCTTTATATTTCCAGGTATTTCTAGAGGTGGAGAGCAGTGGTGAAAATGACGAGTGCGTGAAATGTAGAAGCAACATGGATTTTTAGAGTGCTATAATGTGTCCTGTCTTTTCCTAACAGTAGCATTATTTCTGGTTTTTTTCTGAGTGCTGCTAAACATTAAACTGATGTCTCAGGGCTTCCTTCCAGAATGGTCATAGCTATTTGAGAGGCTGCTACTGTATAAATAACTTTAAGATTGCATATGGAGAAACAACATGACCAGCACTGCAATTTCATCTGATATTTTTGGCAGCTGGTTATGTGGTATATAGGGAAATTTTTTAATTGCCTTTTATCTTCAGCTATCCCAGATAGCTTACTACGTCAGTAAACTTTATCATCATACTCTTTTTTGTCCCTTCACAGATATTTTGTAAAAAATATTGAGCAGCAAAAGCTGTAGCTCAGCTCTGTATAGGATTTCTCTTCCTGTTGGAAAAATAGATTTCTTCTCTAATTCTGTAAATCAAAGAATTTTGTCTGCATGGACCTTTCCCTTTACTGCAAATTATTGTGGTTTCTTTAAATTTTTTCAGTGAGGGATCTAGTCAGATGGCTTCTCAAAATTCACATAGGATATATCAACTAAATCTCCCTTGCCCCAGGCTCAGATGTCTCTAATAGATTTTCAGGCACAACTTCCTTTTACCAAGGCCAAATTAACCTTCCAATATATTGCATATATCCATGCATTCACTGTTTCCATTAGTGTTTTCTATCCATCAGCCTAATGTTCATATCAGTCTATTCATTTGTCCCTCTGATGCCCCTGAAATGCTTTTAAAATCTGGACTGGTATTTACTTTCCTTTTTTCCCCATAGTATTTGGACAGTTTTATATTACATGCAGCAAGCAGCTATTAGCTTGTGTATTTCATGACGTCCTTTACAATTTCTGGGTGAATATTTGGTGGCCCTGGCAAGCTTTTCAAGCATAGCATTGTTTTGTGGCACTTCTTCCTGGTCTCCCAATCTGTCACAGCATCTGATAACATTTTCTTTAAAAAAACCAAGTCATAACCTCCCTAGATACCTCCATAGTGAATATGCCTGCAAAAATATATGCTGGGATTTTCTTGTGGTCTTACAGTCTCCTTTCTTTAATGAGTTGATCACCTCTTGGGCCTATAAATATCTTGGAGTGTCTGTAAACAGGATGGTTTTGGTTGGGTTTTTTTATTACTTACACTTTTTTAAAAGGTTTCTCAATCTTTCATTTTGATTAGGAGATGCAAGAAGGCTGTGGTTTTTAATTTAACCTACAAAAATTTGGTGGGTTTCTGTCTTTGTCTTCATTTTTACAAAAGATTCTGCCTCTGTCTTAGCTGATGCTATTCTTTAATTGTTTTGACTCTTGTGATTTTTCTGAAATAGTTTTTCACATCTGTATGATATTGTTGCTTCTGGAAGGGTGCTAAATTGATGCATGCTAAAGTCACAGTTAGAGCAGGCAAGTGATAACTAACATTTTCAGCTATACCTTAGCACTGTCTAAGACTAAATCATGAATTAACACTTCTTGTGAGTTCTTGATTTCTTGTTTCATGGAGCAGTCATTTATGGCAACTAGAAAACTGGGTTTTGGCAGGTGATGGGGTGTGATAGATACCCAGTCTGTGTGGATGTACTTGAAGTCTCCAGTTAGTCTGACATTTCTTGGTTCTTTGCATCTCTGAGATTTCTCAGCAGGTGGTAATAAGTTTTTGATACTGTATTTCTCCTGGAAGTCTCAGACTATCTCTCCCTTCAGCTTCTAATTCTTGGTATGTGTTGTCCCTTGCTCACCCTAATGTTTTTCCTGCATACTTAGCAGGTGGTAATAATACCTGGTGGTGGCATCCTTCTTCTCATCTTTCTTTAATCAGGTTTCTGACAAGATTGTCAGCCTGGTTTCAAACAATTTAGACTAATCTTTCACTCCTACATAAATGAATCCAACACTTCTCTTGTCCCCTGCAGTGTATTCCTGGTACCACCTTCACCAGCTTCTTTTAAACATTTGCCAAGAGCCTGTTCAGTTAACTTGTGAATTTGACCAGCTTTACCCAGTAGGAAGATTACAATGTGCCCCTTGTTGGCATTGCCACCATAGCTGTGTGATTATGAGAGCATCTTTCACCTCCTCTTTCCCAGAACAAGGAGAGGGGTGTAGAAAGTGAATATCAGTGCTGGTAAATACTCCTAAGAAAATCTGGGAATTCCCAGTCAAGATAAGCAATGTTCAGATTGTAGAAGTCACACAGAAAAGATAATCTCTTGGGTATCAGCTTAGCCTGCTCATAAGCCTTTACTTGACAGTTATTCTGTCTGACAACTTCTAGATGACAGGTTGTTTTGTCTCTTCCCTGGATCTGCCTGTTTTCTCCCCCTTAGGATCTAAATCCTTTGTAGCGTGTTTACTTCTGGTCAGCACTGTGGGTTCTGTAATCCCAGGCAGGCTGGGTTGTTCAGCGGGAGTGGTTTAGGTCAGAAAAGAACACTGTGATCTTGTGTGTTTGTAGCATGCATCAGAATCACCTTTTCCTCAAATACTCTAGCCTAAGGCTGAAATGACAGTAGAATATGTTCTCATAGAAGCACGTGCTAACTTAAAGGAACCAAGCATGGGGAAGCATGTATGCCTTGGTGCTTCTGCAGTTCAGTACACTATGTCAAAAAGGTGGGTTATTTCTAAGAAGGTTTACTCAAACTTCTGCCTGCCACATCTTGTTATCCTCTCCTGTCCTGCATGGTGCTCTGGTGTCAGGTGTTTTCCCCCACTGCCAATACCCAACCTGTCATCAAGTCACTTCTTCATCTCTCATTTTCTCAGTATGTGTTTCTGGGGAAGGTGAATTGCTTGTTCTTTGTTCAGCATCTGTTGGATGGACAGATCAGTTGGTTATCTCTCCATCTCCTCTCCAAATCTGTAGAAATGCCCTTTGTTCTATGTAGACAGAGCCCTCCATGAGCTCTCTGGAGTGGGAATTTGGATCAGAGCAATTGCATAAGCTGGCAAGGCTAACAAAACAGACCATGTGAATTGGTGCTGGGGTGCTTTGGGCGGCCTGAGTGCTGGCAGCCAGCTCTTCCTCCCGCAAGGAAGCGGGGGAGCACATTCAGTCCCTTGCTAGAACCCAGCCTTGTCATTTGCAAGTGAGCTGAGGTGTCAGGTGTTTGAGGCCAGCAGCTTTCCTAAGCCCATTAGCCCATTTCCTAAGCTCCACTGCTATGGAGATGATTCAGAAGCTGACACCTGTGAGGGCGTGAGTTTGAGTCTGCAGACACTCTGCTGTCACAGGTGACTGACTGTAGGATACCTTATAACCATAGCAATGTTGGAATTGTTTGGTCAGGTTTGGGTTGCCTACTCTCCTGAGGTGAAGTGTGACTGATGGTCAAATAGACCTTCATAACTTCTGGCATCAAGGTACTACTGTCAGATAGTGCTGGGCAGCATATTGCTAGTTTGGTAGCACAGCCAGTTTTGGGTATGCTCACTAAGGTTAGGTTCTGTGCAATGAATACAGTGATTCTCTGTTCCACTTCAAGAAAACTAGAACAACTGCTGCATATGGCAAATTGGGCTGGGGGAGATGGGTAAGTGGGGGTATTAAATCCTGGGGAGGGACCTCCTTTTTTTTGTCATTGAAAGTCTTCTGAAAGTGTATGGCCTGGATTAGGTCAGTATGAGGAAGGAAAGGACTCCTGCTTGGGGAGTTTCCTGTACAATTTTTTGTACAGAAGGCTGCATACAATACCCAGTAAGTGTAGTAGAATATCCCATATTGTGCAATATCCAATATTCAATACTTCTTTTCCTGGCAGTATTGTGAAAGGTCCAGATTTAGTGCATAATGCCAGTGTCAGGTGCTGTGAAATGTGCAACTTGTCCTAGTCCTATCTTAAAATATTTGTGTCCCAGATCCAATAACTCTTTAGGAATTCAGGAGTGGCACTAGGTAACTTCACTCATATTCACATCCTTGAGGATATCAAGTACAGACACTAGCATCCATCTGCTAGTCACAGTGATTTGCTTCATGTAGCTAGCTGTCCACAGAAGCTTTAGCCTTGGATCGTGTACAATAGTGTGGATCTCAGACTGAACGGCAGCTTTAGCAGGACTGAGAAAAGAGGCAGTGTGGAAGAAGCTTCCCTGCCTCCATCACAAGCACCTCGGGACAAACACGGTGCAGCTTTGTCACATTTTCTCTTCTGAGCTCTGAATTTCTATGGAAACAAGTGAGCCTCTCTAGAGTGCTGTAGCTGGAAATGCCTCACTTCTCATCCAATGGAAACACTGATTTTCTGGGGATCTTTGGCTGGTCTTGTTTAGGGACTCACAAAGCAGCCACAGAGAAGAGTGTGGTGAGTAGTATTCATGAGAGCTGTCATTTCTTTCCATCTCTGGGGTGGAACATGGAGACAGATAGCAAAAAAGTGCATGCAGGAAAGCAGAGGAGATGTGCTCAGGTGTGGTGATGCGGGACAGAACGTGTTGGCTGTAAGGCAAATGCAAATATGTCTGCCTCTGTGGCTATGTCTATGTCAGAGTGCTCTGCCCACACCGTGGCCACGTCTGTTTTAGCCTGGCACTAAAAATGTACAGTACTTTGCAGTCTGTGCACATCCCGATGGCCTTCCCTCCCTCCTTGCCCTGTTCGTTGATGTCGTTATCTCCCAGTGTTTACAACTTAAAAGCAGAAAACCGGGAGGAAACTGCAGGAGGTTTCATTTTCAATCTGTTCAGCCGTGCTGCCCGTAGGAAAGGCTCCGCTTCCCTCGGCCGGGGTGTGTGGGAGGGCTTGGGGCCGCTGCCGGTGCGGCGGGGAAGCCGGGTCACCGCGGAGCACACGTGCGGGAGCGCCCGGCGCCGGCGTGTCGCTCCGCCCCGCCACACGTGCGGCCCCGGGGGAAGGGGCGGCACATGGCGCCCGCCGGAACACTCGGCTTTAAGACCGGCCCCTTGCATAAGCTGTTGATTGTAATGGGTGGGGAAGGCTGCTGTGCTGCAGCTCCTGTGTGAGCTCTGGGGTTGCCTGTCTCAGCTTTATGTAATGCTGGCGATCCCTGTGCTGTCGGCTTTGTTGTTAACTCCTTCCACTCCTACAGGAGAAGGGTTAAAATGACATTTTTCAGCCTGGAGAAGTTTACCTTGGCATGGGGGCTTCTCAAAGCTCTCTGTCACAGGAAAAACAAGACTGTGTGGCCCCAGCAGGCTGTGGATGCTCGGTGAAGTAGAGGAATGGGGAACCTTGACTGTCTTTTTCTACAGTGTGATCTGACACGGGCCAATACCATGAGACAGGGCTGCTCGTGACCTTATGGCATGGAGGAGGATAGTGATCTCTCTAATCACAGGGAGAGAGGAATGATGCAAACTGGGATTTGTCTCAACCAAGACAGGTGGAGGAGGGGTCACTAACAGGCTGAGTCTTCTCTGTCAGACATGAAGGAAGTACGGTCAATCAGATTAGGATATCACAAGATGTCAGGGGAACCAGATGCAGGTCTAGGATTTGCCACCTTAGGGAGACAGAAAGGCAGTAATCACATATTTCATACAGGGGTCTGGTGAGGAGCTCCAGGAGAGAGATGTGATGCTCAGCTTGATTCAGCTGGAGCTGTTTTGAGGGTTTTTTTTTTTTCCCTATGGAGATGAGGAAGTATATGATGTTTTGTCTTCTGATGTATTTTAGAATTTTGTTTGGTTGATTTTAATATCCCTTTGAGGGATGCATCAAATGAAATGTAACTCTATAAGGATTTCTGAATCCAGAGTGAAAGGCTATCCTGAGCAGAGATAGCAGGGTCCAGTTTGGATGTCATTTCCTTGTGTTGTCTGTGGTAGTGAGGCTGTGTTGTTTCACCTTGTTTATTTTATCTCCAGAATAATTGAGCTGAATGGCCACAAGCCACCCCTCACCTACAAGCGCTTCCAGGCCATCATTAGCCGTATGGAGCTCCCAAAGAAGCCAGTGAGCACTGTAATAAGTCAGCAGATGGAAACATGTAAAGTGGACATCCAGGAAAACCATGACGATGTCTATGGGGTCCCATCCCTGGAAGAGCTGGGTATGTGTCAAGAGTGAAGGCAAGGACTACTACCAGCTGAAATAGGATCTAGTGGAACTGTTTCCCGTGGCTG
Organism: Vidua macroura; assembly: GCF_024509145.1. Lineage (NCBI taxonomy): Eukaryota > Metazoa > Chordata > Aves > Passeriformes > Viduidae > Vidua > Vidua macroura. The sequence continues at coordinate 38,450,605 of NC_071576.1, forward strand.
GCACATGTTCTCACCTGACATGGGCTGCCTCTAGCCATAGCACAGTCTAGTTTTTTCAGCAAGTGCCAGACCTTGTGATAACACACTGGCGTCCCTTGCACTGCTGTGGATGCCCAGCATCCCCTTTAGCACTGCTCTGAAGTGCTCTACATCTGTCATTGTGTTCTCTGCTATACTGAGCATGTAACCTCTGTACTAGGATCTCATGTCCTCACCAGCTGCTTTCCTCCTACTGCAGTCTCAGGCATGTTGTGTAACAGACCTGAAGAGGTAAACTAACTGTGTACCAGGCTTAGATAATTTCATTCCGTCATTGCCAAGTGGCACCAATTTGGGAACTTAGCAAGACAAAAGATATTACAAAAATTTCTTTCACTCATCCTGCTGTGCCTTACAGTCCTGTAAGACTTGAAGAAGGAGAATGAATAGCTGAGGCATGAGGAATGCAAGACCTACATCAGGGAAGTGAATCTAAATGCAAGGGAAGAAAGGACTAATGCAGAGTACTTACTGTCTGTGTCTGTGACTGGAGGCTCCATACCAGCTTTATAGGAAGTATCTCCTGATACCTTAAGGCACAGTTTCAACAGTCATGTAAAAGCATGGGGCTTCACAACAGGAGTATCCTAAGGGCTGCAGTCCTGCATGGATCTACTTTCTTTATTATCTGGCCAAATGTGAGATTATCTGTATCCTTACATTGCTCTGCTTGCTGCCAGGGGAGGCTCCTTTTTCTGCCCAGGGCACTGCATTATTGCTTCCCCCTTTGCAGTGGTTCTTTTGCACTAATCCAGTGCCTTCCCCAGCACCAGCCTCAGCAGAATAGGAGCCACACCAGGAGTAGCTGGGCTATCTAGTGAGCTGCTGATGTCAATGGCAAGGTGTTTTGTAAGGCAGAGCTGTGAAGCAGATGTTTCATTGCCAGCTGCTCTGGCCTTTGGAGCAGAGCCCTGTGGGTAGTGCTGACACACCAGAGAGAGCGCTGGCTGTGAGCAATGGGGAAAATCACCATAAGGCTTCCTGTAGCATTGCAGGGAGAGGCCCTTGAAGTGCAGTGTCATGAGCAGGTTCTCCCTATATCCTACGTGATTTGCCTGCTGTACAAGGATTAGAGCAGCAAGTAAGCCACGTTAGGCAGCTGTAATATGTACTGTCTTGCTGTTGTTAGTGCATAATCCTGTATCTATGCCCTTTGTCTAGGCATAGCTTCAAATCTTACAAATTTCTTTCTCTCAGGCTTTCCTACAGATGGTCTTGCCCCTGCAGTTTGGCAGGGAGGGGAGACAGAAGCTTTGGCACGGCTGGATAAACACTTGGAAAGAAAGGTAACCCCTTATTTAAATAGTGTCTGCAAACTATGCCTCCAAATGAAAAATGTAGTGTTGCCTATTAGCCCATTCCCTGCTCTTCCTAGCAGTGGTCATAGCATTCACCTTTGGAAAGGAGTGTATACTATTGTTGGTGTACTCCTGTGATCTTAGGATTTGTGTAGAGCAGGGAGCTCATGGGCTTCCTCGGGTCCAAAAATTTAGAGCAGTATGTTATTTATGCTTCTCTTTGAAGCACATTGGACTCTTTTCCTTGTTTCTACTTCTCAGTTTCCTTTAGAGGAGTGCAAACTTGGAAATTCTTCTGTTAAGTTGTTCAGTCCCTGCTGCACACCATCTCTTTTTATCTTTACCTTAGGTATTAGTGCAAGTACATGCGTATAAAAGAATGCCTTCCCCTTGTGCATCAGCTTCTTAATAGAGTGTCTCACTGGCTGGCATTCCTTGAGCCCCTTGTTGCAATATTTAGATTTTTTTTCAATGGGGCTGGTGTTCTTGATTATTGTGCACAAGGCAAACAATTTCAAAGTGACCCAGCTGCCAAAGCATGATTCAGTTTTAACCATTTTGTACTTCTTTAATCCATCAAGCTGGGTGGGTTGATGTCAGTTGTGGAAATCAAAGCATAAATACTTGTGCTGAAGAGGGAATAAATTATCAACATAATGCTCCACAAAAGGGTCTGAATTTCCCCGGTTTACTTGTTCAGTGTGTGAAATGAGATAGACATACCTGGACATAAACAGTTGTGTTAGCTTGTATCCCTAGGAACCCTCCAGGTTGTTAGCTCCTGTATGCAAAGCAAATTAATCCTCTTGGGCAAAATAACTGACTGGCTTAAACCCTGGAGCAAAGGTTTTGCATTTCTTGAATGGGGCATGGGATTGGGATTGCTTGCTGGACATCTCTGCCAGCAGTGGTTGGAAGTAAATGGAAGAGACTGTGCTGTCAGATGTGAGTGGCCTCACCACCTGCACAGAGGCTTGCCTTTAGCAGTGTCCCACAAATACAAGGGGTTTTTGGCTCATTTCTCCTGACTCTGTCTAGGCATGGGTTGCAAATTATGAAAGACCAAGGATGAATGCCAATTCATTGCTGGCCAGCCCTACAGGACTCAGTCCCTACCTGCGTTTTGGCTGCTTGTCCTGCCGCTTGTTTTACTATCGTCTCTGGGAGCTGTATAAGAAGGTAAGGCAAAATGTTCACCTGGAGGGCAGGTGGGGTTTGAGCATATATAGCATGATGCTGGTTGCCAGACAGTGTGCCAGAATTGGTGCAAAAGATAAGTTGCCTCCCTAGCGTTTAATTGTTGGACTGAGCTCATTGCTACTAAAGAGGAGGCTTTTGGGTAAGAAAGTAATTCTACTGTATGTACTCACACAGGCTGTGAATCTAGTGGTACCTTATTCTTCAGTTTGGACTGAGCCATGTAGAGCCATTTACTGTTAGTTTTACATTGTTCCAGTCACTTCTCATTGTACTGAGTGACCTCTGTCAGTGCTCTGACTTTACCATCTGGGCTTTCTGATAAGGGGTGAGCTCCAGCATTGAGCTCCTTTATGGCAGTGGTCAGTAGCTGACTTGGGAAATGTATGTAAGTGCTTGGGTGCCTCACAGCTCAGCTTCATGAAGCCAGTCCTTCTGTGCTTGTGAGCACCCGTGTCCCCTCCACAGGTGAAGCGGAACAGCACACCCCCCCTCTCTCTGTACGGACAGCTTCTGTGGCGAGAGTTCTTCTACACAGCAGCCACCAACAACCCAAAGTTTGATCGCATGGAGGGGAATCCCATCTGCATACAAATCCCCTGGGACAGGAACCCTGAAGCCTTGGCAAAGTGGGCAGAGGGCAAGACAGGCTTCCCTTGGATTGATGCAATCATGACCCAACTGAGACAAGAAGGGTGGATCCACCATCTGGCCAGACATGCAGTGGCCTGCTTCCTGACCAGGGGTGACCTCTGGATCAGCTGGGAGTCAGGAGTCAGGGTGAGTCCTGGCATTTTCAGATATTTGCAGGAGGCCATAAGGAAAACATAGTCTCTCTGGCATTTGCTGCAAGGATGGGCACACAGGTATGGCTTTTGCTTCATGTGTAAAAGGTGCATGGAAGAGAGGATTTGCTAGCAGGCTTTTGGCCAGCCAACAGCCTGACTTCTTTCTGCCTTCTGCCTCAAGGCTCCGACTGTCACAAGCCTCAAGTAACCATAACTAAATGTGTTTGGGACCCACTGGTAAATACAGACTAGGGTTTTGGGGGCCTTTTAGGTTTTTTGGGGGGGCGGGGGGTTGTAAAAATTCTCTCAGTCCATCTGTTTTCTTTGCAAGTTTAATGTCACTTCTTAACCTGACCTTTTTCCTCATTATAAAATCCATCACCGTGCCGGTCAGGGAGCGCTCCATGACTGTGAAATCTGAGTCTAGAGTCTCTCAAGGAAAGAGGTAAAAGACCCTCCTCTTGGGCCATCTGAAAGGACAGACAGCTTGAACCTACCCAGTGTACATACTGCCCTACACAAAGAGTGGAGGCAGGGGCATCTAGTCACAAAGCTGACAAAGAGTATAATTCAAAGTGCTGCTAAAGTGCAGCATCTGCGCATGGATGTGAGTGAGTTACTGCTGAAACCTTTCTGCCTCTCAGTGGTAGTGTGCTCTGTGACCTTCAGACGGGTTCTTTCTTCTTGCTTTGGTGCACGTTTTTGTGTGCAGCATCATCTCCTTCCCAAGGTTGGTGCTTTACACTCATTATGCCTGCCAGGCTAGGATCAATACCCAGAGCTTGCTGCAGCACTAGGTAGTGATTTAGTCTGTAGCTGCATGAGAGATAAGCCAGCACTTTATCAGCTGTGAGCTGACCATGCCTCTCTAAGTGAAAGTGTCAGGAAGTGAGATGCATTGACCAGCCAACTGACTTCAGCCAGCAGATCAGTTCTGTGCTACTGCTCTGTTCTCATAGCTCAGTGCCTGCCATTTGAAATAGCATCTTGGGTCCTACTGCCACAAAGTCCTCCCCAGGGAAGGTCTCAGTGCCTTTTCCTCCACTTGCTGCAGGTGTTTGATGAACTGTTGCTGGATGCAGATTTCAGCGTGAATGCGGGCAGCTGGATGTGGCTCTCGTGCAGCGCATTCTTCCAGCAGTTCTTCCACTGTTACTGTCCTGTGGGCTTCGGACGTCGCACAGACCCCAGTGGTGACTACGTGAAGTAAGTGATGTTAACTGGAGCTGATCTTTGTTTCTGCATCTGTAAGCTGAAGTCAATCAGTGGCTCACAGGTGCACAACACTCTCTGTGTGCTTTGTGTGTTATGCTGCTTTTTACTTGTGTTGCAGGAGGTATCTGCCCAAATTAAAGGGTTTCCCTTCACGATATATCTACGAACCATGGAATGCCCCAGAGTCTGTGCAGAAGGCAGCCAAGTGCATCATTGGGGTGGACTACCCCAAACCCATGGTGAACCACGCAGAGACCAGCCGACTGAACATCGAGCGCATGAAGCAGATCTACCAGCAGCTGTCACGCTATAGGGGCCTCTGTAAGTACCAGCAATTGCAAAAGTTTGTGTCTTTAATAGGAGATAAAATGCTGGGAGGAAAGGTCATGATTTAAAATATGTATTACTTGTCTCTCTGGCCTGTCCTTGCAAGAGGAAGCAGTGCCTGCCAAATCTGCTCAATTGGTTTCCAGGGAGAGCTCCATTATGTTCTCAGACAGTTAAGAGTGGAGTGTTTAGGTCTGAGAGCTGCTGATAACATGGCATCATCTATACACCAATGGTCCATTCTTCACTTTGTAAGAAAACTTAGCAGTGTATTCTAAATAAATGCACAACTGGATCATGGTGTGTGTCTGTAGTCATCACTAGGTCAGTGCAGCTCTGAACTCTTCCTGCTTTGGGATATGGATGTGCTGGTTGGTGATCACTAAGGTATTTCTGTGAAAAGCTTCTCCTAGCCCAGGTGTGTTTTGTTTCTTAACTAAGATCCTCTTGCCGTTCTCTAGGTTTACTGGCATCCGTCCCTTGTGTGGAAGATCTCAGTGGCCCGGTCACAGACTCGGCTTCAGGGCAGGGCTGCAGCACCAGTACAGGTGAGTTGGATCTATTTGTGTGCTTTTGATTTTCATGTGACATTAAAGGTTATAGGCAGGAGAAGATCCTTTTCTAATAAGAAGAGGCTGTGTTTAAGAGGCTAGGAAAACATTTACATTCCTTTACACCTTCTTCAGAAGTCCCCAGTGAGCCTTCATGTCTAAAACGGCTGAAGAATAAGAGTTCATTAATGTGAATCTTTTGTTGCCTGTATGGGATCATATGCAACCACTTAAAGGAAAAGTGCAGATCGCTATAGGGTTAATCAGGTATAATTAAACTGTCCTCTGTCAAAGGAGAATACTTTTGTGTTTGTTCGGGATGACTTAATTCTGCTTTTAACAAAGAGTTTTTGGTAAAAGTTTTCAGAGAGGCGTGACCAAATGCCTTTGTGCTTGTGCAGTCTTCTTTCTCCCAGCTCTGTGGCAGGTTAGGCCTGGGTGTACTTGTGAGGCCATCTAAACACAGGAGAACCATTGCAGTGACTCTTCTTCCTTCTACAGCAGTGAGGCTGTCTCAAGCAGACCAGGCTTCTCCAAAACGCAAACATGAGGGAGCAGAAGAGCCATGCTCTGAAGAACTGTATAAACGAGCCAAAGTGACAGGTCTCCCCACTTCAGAGATCTCTGGGAAGAGTTTGTGATTGTGAGTACTTCCTAGTGTGATCTGGCTTAAACTACCTGGTTCTGGAAGCTAACAAGGCTCAATCTTTGCTTCCACCATTTTAATGAACAAAATGGACTTCCTTGTGGAGGGACATGTAAGGCTCCTAAGTGTAATTCCAATAGCCCAGAAATATGGCAGTGGTCTGCCTGCCGGTTGTTTGGATTTTGTGTAACACGCTGTTAGCTCTGTTGTCCGGTGGAGAGCGGTGCCCTGCTGCTGGAGCTGTCATGGAGCACAGTTGTTGGTGCATTTGCTCTTGTGAGGCTGCTTCTCCTTCCAGAGAGTGGGCTCACAGCCAGGTTTTCCCATCTGGTGAGGGTATGGGCTAGAGCAGGAGAGCAAGCAGGTCCAGTCATCTGCCTGCAATGCTCCAGATCCCAGGAGCCAAGGAGCTGGTCACGTGTTCTGCCAACTTTTCAGAATGACAAGGGAGGTCAAGGCCAAATTCTCTCTTTTACTTTCTCCTACAGCCAGAGACAAGTACCTTGCAAGTGAAGAGAGAGAGTGCTGAAGAGGTGACCAGAAGAGTAGGAACTGCTGTCACAGAGGGACTGGAACTTGGGATCTGCAACAGAAAATCCAGGGTCTCATATAACTCTGTAATTCCAGTGGCTGCCACAGAAGGGCACTGCATTACTTGTGCTTGGGAATATTTGGCTTTCTGGTCTCCAGAGAGCTAAATACATCTCTTCTCAGCCATGCCCAAAATCTGCCCACATTAAAGTGGGCAAGAACACTCTGTCAACTTGCTCACTCCCAGGTGTATCTTTCTTTTCTAACAATGGCTCAGTGCGCACGAGTTGATGCATTGATGTAGGAATCGGCATCTGCACATCTCAGAAATAGTGAGCATCCTTTCTCAGCAATAGTACTTGGTAGTGATGTATGCTGATTAATTCAAATTAGAGTAGGATATAAGAAGGAAGCTGCTACAATGTCAAAAATAGAGTACCCATCCTACGAGAGAACAGGGAAAACTCAGTATTTCTTGCATTAGGCTAGGCTGAGGAAGAAGGAAATGCTTCGGGTAAATCAAGGTAATGCTTATGTGGTATGGAAACAAAATAAAGGTCAACTGTAGCACAAGAACAGATACACTTGAAAGGCACTTAAAACTTTCCCTGCAAAAGAACCTTGCCACTGCAAGGTGAGTCGTAGTGCTATTACCTGGATTGGGTGGTTTCAGAGCTGTTTGACATCTGGGGAAGAGGAACTCTGTACAACTCCCTGGAAGGAGGTTGTAGCCAGGAGGGGGTTGGTCTCTTCTCCCAGGCAAGCAGTGACAGGACAGGAAGACACAGTCTTAAGCTGCACTGGGGGGAGTTAAGGCTGAACATTAAGAAAAAATTCTTCACAGAAAGAATGGTTGGGCATTGGAACGAGCTGCCCAGGGACGTGGTGGAGTCACCATCCCAGAGGTGTTTAAGAAAAGACTGGATGTGGCACTTAGTGCCATGGTCTAGTTGACATATTGATATTAGGTCATATAGGTTGGACTCAATGATCTCAATGGTCTTTTTCAATCTAGTTGATTCTGTCACTCTGAGAAAGAGGAATTCTTCAGAGAATAAGATCATGCCTTGATATGAGCAAAGCAGTGTCTCAGAACAGATGTGATCCAAGTAATAAGGAAGCTACACCTAGGCCCAGCACTCTGCAGCATTTCCTTCTCTGAATGAGAGCTCTCAAATGGAGCCTGTGTCTGGTGTGTAGCCTGTGCAGTGCCTCATACTGATAGAGGATGTATTACACATCAGCTCCTTGAAGTGAGTCTTCCTCGAGTTCGGAGTCCAGTGTCCATTCTGTTCGCTTTTCTGTATTGGCATCTGTGTGTTGAATTTCCACACAGTAAACTCCTGTACCTGCCACTGCTCCTCCTTGCCACTCGCATTCACGCTGGTGCTTTGTAGCCTAGCGAGGTGATTGTGTAGCTTTCCTGGCTCTTAACCATACACTCCTTGCTGGGTCCTGTTACTTGTCAGGTCAGCACAGTGCTGGCAGAGCGCCTCTGCCTGCCACCAGAGAGTGCAAGGGAGGGTGGTACTGCAGGAGATTCTCTCTTGAGGCTGTTTCCAAGAGGAATCAGATTGAGTAGCTCGTCCCGTGCAATGGGCTGCTGTTGGCACTGTTTTCATTTGCTGTCCAAAACCTTTCATCCCTGCCTGACACAGATAGTGTGGGGCTGTATGTGAGCTTATGCAACTAACTGCTTGGGGAGTATAGGAGTTGTCTCCCACTGGGATAATCAGATTCAGTTTTGGAGCCTGTGTTTGAACCCAGAGCAACAGGGTTGCGAATAGAAACTGAGTCAAATGTACCTGAGAAACCTGAAGTGGTTGAATTGAGTCTGTGAATAAATTTAATGAATAGCTGAATAACCTTTCTTTCCCATTCCCTGGGGCTTTGATCTTATGTTCTTGTTCTGCAGAGAATCCACTGGGCAGACTGAACAAGTAAACAAAGAGTTGCTTTTCTTAACCTTACTTTCTTCTAAACTATGATTCGTAGTCTGCCTGGTGGATAGCCCAGTTATCAACAGGTCTTGTCCCCTTCAGTCTGACCCAGCTGTTACTCCCAGTGTTTTGGGGGTAGAAAGGTATAAAGAAAAAGAGATACTCCCCTACCTCCATCTGCTGCTGCAGAGAGAAGAAAGGGGAAAGACGTGCACTTTGTACACATAGGTTACAGAAATTGTGACTTCTGTCATTTGGAGAGTTTCATGCTTAGGCAATGGTCTGTAAATAAAACTTTTTATAAATGTCTTTAACCCTCTTTTTGCTGTCATCCAAATTATTTCACTTGGTAAACGGAATTTTTGGGGCTGGATCTGTGGGGGTAAAGAGTCAAAGGGAGGGGAGGCCACATCTCCTCAGTGATCTAGAAGGCTTTGTGGAGGCAAAGGAGATCACATTTGCAAGATTTCTGTCAGTACCTGGGATATGGATGGTAGTATTTGGAAGAGCTGCAGCTCAGGTAGTGGCACTGGGAATGACACACGCATCAGGCCAGTCAAAGAAAGGTAAGGGAAAAGCTTCTTTCAAGAAACCATGTAAGTAGGCTGGGATTCATCCACTCTGGCATCTGTTCCCAACTGAAATAATAAAGGTGGGTAAAACTGTGTGACAAGTAGGGAATGACTGTTCATTGTTTTCATTGATACTTGGAATTGGGCGTGCTTGGTTAAAGTACAAGATAGCAGATTGAACAAGTCTAAGCTTTGCTTAGCTTTGTGACAAGTTCTTCCTCAGTTGTGGGTGCTAACAGTTTGAGTTCAAAAAGATTTGGCCAGTTTGTGGGAAAAGAAAAAGCCATCAAGTAACCATTAGTAAATATACCATCTTTGTTTCAGAAGTAGTAGAGGACTGCTGGAGGCTGTTGTAAAGAAAGTAGCATTAAATGGATTCCAGTTTGGTGGTTTCTGTTTCCTGTTTTCTGTGTCTCAGGGCAAGCTGGCAATGCCTGACCTGACAGGCACCCCCAACATGGGCTAGTGTGGGCTCTTTGCTTGGGCAGAGGGAGCAGTTGCCTTTTGATGCTCTGAGAGCAGTGGCTTTGGGATGCTCCCCAGGGTGGCATGAAGGCTCCTTTCAACTGAGCGTGGATACTGGAGTAGAGAAGTCCTACAGAGCTGTGAACAATTGTTCAACTCGGGTCTCCTGTCAGTGATAGACCCTTGGCTAATGAAAATAGAAAACACACCTGGATATGAAGAAATGGAGCTGGAAATGTGGCCATTGAGGCAGAGGGGGAAAGAGCAGTAAGAAGGATGGCTGATGAAAAGAGAGTAGTCTGGTATCACAGCTGCATCTGGGTGGAGATCAGGTGGTTCAGCTGGGGAAGAGAAGCAGGAAAACTTACTGCTCCTCAGGTTTCCTTTAAGGTTGAGTTGGTCTGAACTGAACCTGATGGTTCAGTTTGAACCATTTGAAGGAGAAAAATCAGCAGATGCCTTGTGAGCAGAAATGCTGGCTAGGATGGAAGTGCTGTCTCCTAATTTTCAGCAGGTGTGCCTGCACTCTCCCAGGGGCCCTGGGGTCTACTGTGCATCTAAGGAACAGACCTGACTGACAGTAGTGCAGGTAGGAAGTCAATTTGGGTCTCCTGCCAGGCCAGCCTGAGCCAGGGCTGGTGACCTGACTAAAGGTCATGTCCCTAAGGGGTGAGCTTTTGGTGCTTGGCATTCAAGCAGAAGGTGAGCTGCAGTGGTGGTGATCTGGCTGTGGGACAAGGCAGCATCCTCACCTTATGCCCCAGGTCAGAGGCCAAATAACAGCCATGCTGCAGAGAAATCACATTTTGGTAGATGAGGTTTATGCTTTGAGATGGAGCCACATCAAAGCTCCCCCAAAGCTCCTGGAATGAATGCTGGTGAGTCTCTTGGGTCCTGCATGTAATACAGTTCAGTCTGTGCATCCAAACAGCAAAGGGGACACTTAGATCACCCTCAGGAGGCTGCCCCAGGGTTACCTGCACATGGTGACCCCAGGGGTGTGTGCTTGTCTCCACTCTAGTCCAGGAGTAACATCTCTTTCCAGTTTGTCTGGTAGGAGACCAAGACTCCTGAGAGAGAGCAGGACTGTATGCCTTGGAGGGCTCTGCTTGCTGTTGTCTGGAGGAGCAGCTGACGTCCTGGGTCTTGGCCAAGAATTAATACATTGCCTCAATGGCAGTCAGCTCTGCCGTGTGAGAAACACTGATGGGACCGGATGTTTGAACTGCTAAAGTGCCACTCATGCCGTCCAGGACTGTTACAGACAGGGACTGGCAGCACAGTGGGCATGCAGGGAATAAGGAAAGTTCTCTTGTTCAGGTACAGAAGTAGCCTTGAGATCTACAAAACTGACGCTGTCCACTTCTGTCCACAGCACAGCCTGTGCAGTTTTCTGAGCTTGCAAAGCATGGAGAGGAAAGGCAGGGAAGAGAAACCTGCTCAGGCTGGTAAGGAAGAGTAGCAGCAATGAGTACCTACCCAAGATAAAATGCTTCTTGGAACATAGCTAGATACAAAAATGGGTTTGCCCTTTCTGAGGAGAGACCTGAAACGTTGAGATGCATTTTTCCCCTGCTTTGTCCCTGTGGAAGGTGTGTGTATGCTGCTTTTTAAACTCCCTTTGTAGTGCTTGCAACCCTGGTGCAGGGACAGGGTTTGTACTGGGGCTGCCAGACCTGTTGCCAGGTGTGGCACACATACCATGGGTGCCAAAGCGCAGCGTGGTTGTTCCTGCTGCTCCTGCTGCCTCCAGGCACCTCCCCGCTGCCGAAGAGACCCCTGCAAGTGGCCCCCTGTGTCCAGCCCCTCGTCCTGGCCTCCTGCCTGGCCAGCCGGCCCCGCTCCTGGGGTTGCTCCTCCCGGCCTTTGGAGACCCCGGCCGTCCCCCGCACCTGCCCCTGAGGGTGCAGCCTCCAGCTGCGGACACAGCTGGGGGCCGGTCCAGCTGCGGATACATCTGTCCCGCCGGGGCCGGCGTTCCCCGAGGCCCGGGCGGAGCGGACGGGTTCGGGGTGCGAGGTGACGCTTCCATCTGTGCCATGCCTGTCCTGCAGCTGCCGCCGGGAGCCGCGGGATGGAGCCTCCGGGCCGCGCCCCCGCTCCCCCCGCCCCGGCGGCAGGTATGTCCCTCCCAGCCGGCACCGCCAGCATCCCCCTCCCTTCATCCCTCCTTCCCTGCCTCCCTCCCTCCCGCCCGCCCTCCGCCTGCATGGAGAGAGCCACGGAATGGCGGAGCGAGAGAAAGGAGCTGCATCCCCGCCCGCCTCCTCACCCTTCCTGGGGCTGCACCTCGCCTCGCCCCCCAATTTCAGGTACCGGCCGCCGTCCCCCCGCGGAACCCTCTCGGGGCTGCCCCTGCCCCCTGCCCGGGGCAACGCTCCCCATCTGCTGCAGCCCCCGCCCGTACGGCCGCGCCGGCCCCCGCCTCCTCCAGCTCTTCTGCCCCCTCGGCGCGCAGCCCTCGGCCCCCCGCCCCAGCCATCCCCTCTGCCCCCCGCCCCAGCCACCGCTGAACCCCCACAGCAGACATCGCTCCAGCCCCCCCATTGCTGCTTAGCCTGCCCACCCAAGCCATGTTGGCCCTCACCCCGCACATATACTGCTGCAGCTTCCCAGCCCCCTGCTTGGCCTCATGTCCCCCTCGCGCCCCATTCCCGCCTCCTTACCTGTCTCATCTTCCAACACCTCTTCCTCATGGAAGAAAAAAGCTTCATCTCTCTCCCCTCCCCAAGAAAAGCCTTTTTCCAGCCCTTTCCTAGAAATCCCAGGTGCTTCTGCTTCCTTCCTGCCCCTGTGAAACAGGAACCCCAAGTGAGACGGTGGGAGAGTGCCAGAATTGATCCTCTTAGCAATACCAAGTGCTCCCATCGATTTGGGATGCAGGGGGCTGTGTCTCCACTGAAACCCAATGAGGCTTGTCACAGGGACTTCCGATGGCGTGGGCCAGGCCAGGGATGCCTGTGGGTTTTGGAGCCTCTGATGCCTGCTAAGGGTAGCTCTGGGACAGGGATGGGCTGGGTGGGTAAGGGAGGAGCCCTGCCCCTGCCTGCAGGTGCGGTGTACACTTGCCATGAGAGGAGGCTCGCTGCTCCTGGCAGCTGTGCCCTCGTCAGCCATTGCTCTCTGCTTCCCTTCTGCCACGCAGGGGTGCTGGGGGGAGCTGCCTGAAAAGAGGGGAATGGTACCAGCTGCCTTGCACGCTGAGATTTTGGGTGGAAAGGAGGGGATGGTCCACACTTGGGACCACAGCTAAGATCATGCCCTCCTCTGTCAGGCCCAGCCCCTGAGGCTGGGGAACCCGTGGGGCCCTGAGAGGAAACAGATGGGTGCAGTTGAGCAAAGGTAGTGCTCAGGCAATGAATATTTGAAGGGCTCTGTTTCTGGACCCCCATTGCTGGTGGCTCCGGGTCTTTGGCAGCTGCCTCCTATTGCAGCGCTGCCTGTGAGAGCTGCTGGGAGCTGTTGCAACATGGCTGGTGTACCCTGCAAAGCCAGCGATTAAACGCTGCCTCTGGAATCATCCACCATGGAGATGGGGCTTGGCCACCGAGCCAGGGGCTGGAGGCTGAGCTGCCGAGCAGCTCTGGGCCTACCACCTGCTGTCCTGGAGGTAGTGGCTGTCCCCTGGGCACCCTCCTGCTCCCCAGCAAACAGCCATGCCCTCGGAGGGAGAACGAGCTGCTGCTTCTGGCTGTGCCTCAGATCTTTGGAAAAGGAGCCCCGTGTGCTGCCAGCCTGCTCCCGGGAAAAACTGACCTCATGAAGGAGGCAGTGCAGCTGGGTGGAAAACTGAGGAATCAAGGCAGGAGTGCAAAATTTTCCCCAGGCACCAAGCTCAGGGTGTAAGTGGAAGTAAATGCAGTGATGTGTCTGAGCCTGGGGCAGGGTCTGGCAGATCAGAGGCGATGTTGTGGCGGGGAGTGTCGTGCGAGAAGGAGCCATGCTTGTGAAACACTTACAAGCTGGGTTATGTGTCACAGCCTGGCTTGTGCATGTCCCCGGTCCTGCACCCGTGCTGCAGGGCTCAGCGAGTGGCCGTCCCCCGCAGATGAGCTGGACCTAGCAGCAATGAGTGCAGTTCAGAGTGAAGGCTCAGAGCATGGCTGGCAGTGAGGTGAGCCCTGCCCTCTGCCCCTGCCTGCTGCCTGCAGGATGAGGTGTTTCAGATTTCTGCCCTTTGGTACATGCACCTGCACTCCCAGCTCCGAGTGGTGACATGCCAGCCCAAGCATTAGGTGATCGCTTGGCTTGAACTGAGAGAGGGCTTGGTCCTGGCCAGCAAGCAGACTGAAGCTCTGAAGAGACCAGGCATAGTGACCCGGCAGTGATGGTCTGGTGTTGTCTGAGAAGAAGTGGGAGGAAAAGGATGGTGAGGTAATCTCTCCTTTAGCCACGAGGTCCTCCAGAGGTGTCTGTTCATCACAACAAGAATAACAGCATTTTAGGAGACAGCAATTAAAAAATCATTCTCATTCATCCCCCCTTAAGCTTCCCAAAGCCTTGCAGTGCAGTCTATGTTCACTGGAGCTCCTTAACATCTTTCTCTGGGACATGGTGTTGCAGCTCCTTGCCCTGCTAAGAAGCTTTGGCAGTGCTTTGTGGGAGGCTTTCCTGTGAGGGGCTCTCTGGAGCCTCTTGGGTTACGCGTCCCTCTACCCAGCATTAGAGGGACAGGGAGAACTGGCACAACTGGGGTGAAACGATGCAGAGCTCAGTGTTGCCTGCCCCACTGCCCCCAGGACTGTGGCTCTAATGTAGATGGAACCTGGGAGGAGTCACTGACTGATCTCCTCCATCTTCTTCAGCTTTCCTTGATAAAAGCAAAGGGCATCCACCTACCTACTGGGCAGGAAGGCACCTAGGGAAAGAAACCCTTAGGGAGTTATTTCCATAGGTCAGGAGAGAGGGGAAACTATTCTACTACTCAGGGAGCCCTGTCAGAAATCACAGGCCTTTGGAGGGGGAAGCAGTTCTCTCAGTCTTGTCGGGAAGTTCAAAGACGCACCTTCAGGCTGAGGCAAAAATCAGTTTAGTTCTGTGGTTTGTTTTATGTGTCTGTCGTGCTCATCTGGAGCTGTCAGCAAACCTGTTTGGAGGCAGTGAATGAGCTGGGCGTCAGAATGGGTCTTCTTGTGCGGGGAGACGAAAGGGTTGTCTTCCTCTGATGGAGGGAGAGAGGCGCCTTCTCATCGGTTTGAATAAAGCAGTCTCCGTGGCCATTGAGATGGAAGAAAAAGGCAGGGGCCAGCCAAATGTAGGTTAGTATTATTTTTTCCAGCTGTGCTGGTTACAGGACTTGCACACAGCACCTAACAGCAGACTATCAGAGCATGGCTCGGGCAGCTGGGCCTGTTGGAGCGCCCAGCTTCATCACATCATTTTTTTTTTGCCCTGGGTTTGCCCTGCATGGAAAATCCTCTGCAGTGGCAGTGGGCTGACAGGGGATGGGGTCAAGAGAGGCACAGCAGACAGGACTGATTTTAAGGCTGTTCTTAGGACTGTGATCAAGCTGCTCCTGCCATGGGCAGGTAACATCTGCCTCTGTTCATGCACCCACGTGTGTACTCTTGCTCATAGTTCCTGAGAATCCCAAGTTGATCAACTCTCATGCATACAGCAGGGCTGCCCACCTTCAGGTGCCTCTCGGCACATCCTTCAGGAAAGCACTCATAACCCGCAAGGACAGGGTTCTCCCACCCTTACAAATGGAGACAGACTCCCATATACCTGTGATGCCATGGCCATTGGCAAGGGAAGTTGGCCAAAATAACACGTGTAGGTCGTGCTCAGACTGTCACTGCCAGTGATGGAGCTGAGAGGAGTCAGAGCCATTTCATTTTGCTGGTATTTTTAGCCTCTTTGAGAAGCAAGGGAGGAAGGAAGGGGTGTTTCCAGCACAGGGAGCAGAGGTGGGTAATGGAGAGCCTTCCTTGTGTTTCCTAAAAAGTCCTGGAGCATCCATGTGAGAGGAGCAAAGGGCACGAGTAATACAGAGATAGAGATTTCTTTATTCCTTGCATTAATTGAGGTTTCAAGCAGATGAGGTGCCTCAGGCAGAGCTAATAGTGAAGATGGAGTCCTGGATGCTGTTCTTGTGAGGCTGAGTGACAATGACCGCAGTATCACGAGTGGCATTCACCAGTGGTGTGGCATTGGTGGGAAGACAGCTTGCAACAGGTTAGCTCAGCAGGGCAGTCCAGGCCCTGAGCTGGGCTTCTGTGACATCACTCACTTTAACCTGTCCAGGAGCAAAGCAGGGGATGGGAGATGCACCTTGAAGCTCCTGGAGTGGGTGTCAGTGAGGGGCAAGAGAGAAGTGCTGTGATGGGTGGCAGTGGGGGTGCCACCCTACTGTGTATCAGAATGGGTGCAGCTCGTGGGGAGGGGGATGCCCTGTCCCCATCTCTGAGTCATGGTGGGTGCCTGTTCTAAAGCTACTTTGTCTTCATCTTGATGGGGCAAGGAGTGAGTGGGTCTGAGAAGCACGGGGGTGGTGGAGGATTATCTGAGGCTGCTGTACCAACAGTTTGTCAGCAACACATGATAGCCCCTCCTGGGAAAGACCCCTATTTCCTTCTCCAGCAGAAGAGGGGTGGGAGCTGGCAGAGCAGATCAGCAGGTATTTCTCTGGCCCTCAGCGTGGGTTAGAAGTTGGGGAAGCACAGGAATGATCCTGCCTGAGGCAGGAGTGGGTCTGGGCGTTAGGTTTGGGCAGACAGGGAAGGGGCAGTGCTGCTAGCACTGCTCTGCACTGGCTGGGCTTGTCCCTTGGCAAAGGCGCTCCCCTCGGCTTGGAAGTGCAGCTGGCCGTGACGCCAGTCCCACTGTGCTGGAAACACTCTGGCCTTTGCATCAGTGTCGGGCCTCGCTCCACCTGGTGAGAAGCTGGGCAAATGCTCCTGTCTGTGTCTCCCTGCTGTGGGGGACAGCAATGCTGCAAGGGCCGGAGGAGGCCGGGTGCTGAGAGTTTCCATGATGGGGTTAGCAGATCCCCTGTGCCCACTGTGGGTGCTGAGGAGCCGAGTGCTGGAGCAAGACCAGGAGCCAGGCTGGCTGGCTGGCAGGCAGAGGCAGTCAGCATCCCCAGCAGAGTGCAGAGACTTGGCGCTGGCTCAGCTGGGGAGGTGTTTTTTTTTTTTTTTTTTTTTTTTTTTTTTTTTTTTTTTTTTCCCCTCCAAGACAGCTGATTCCATCTATTTTTAATGAGCTTCCCCAGGTTGCGCAGTGAGGATACAGCCGGCAGCCACAGACTGCGACGGGGCAGGCAGAGAGGCAGTGGGCACCCCGGGCTGAGCTGTCATCTCCCTCACCACTCCTCGCAGCAGGTCTGGGGGTGTTTTTTGGTGTGGGAGTGTGTCCCCCAGTGAAGGGGGGTCCTCCTCAATGCAGCTGCCCTTGAAAATGGAGTCAAGCACCGAGGAGGAGAGCTGGCTGGAAGATCAGTGGGAGAAATGGTAGGGGATCGGCTGGGCCTAGGGAAGGGGGGACTGTCCCGCGGGCATGCAGGGGAATGAGGGGCTGGCCCTTGCTCCTGGGCACATCACCCTGTGATGGCCACAGGACAGGAGCAAACTTGGCACGCAGTTGAGCCCAAAGTTTTCCTGGCTGCGCAGGGAGCTGCGTGACAGCCAGGCACCAGAGTGGCAGAAGGTGTCCGGTCTCCTGCTGCGCCCCAGCATCGGCAGGCAGGGCCAGGGCTGGGGAACCCGCTCAGCATCTCCCCATCCCTGAGAGCGTGGACAGGGCTGCCTGTCCCCATCCGGAGTGGGGGGCACCGCCATCCTGTCAGGCTGCTCCTGCAGAGCCAGGGAGCCCCTGGCAGCCCCTCGGCAGTGTTGTGCCTCTCACCAGGACCCCGCAGTGCTCACTGCGCTCCCACAGCATGGCGGGTGGAGGCCCCGAGCATTAGCAACGGATGATGTCCCACCCTGGCGACCTGTGTAACCAGAGAAGAAATCAATTTGTGCTTTGAAGGCTCATCATGAGCCTCCTGCTCCGCGTTGCCTCCCTTCCATAGGCAGCAGGAGGAGATAGGCAAAGGGGAGTCCAGTCCCCTGTGCTGAAGGCTGTGTCCTTGCATTCCTGTTGTGTCTTGGCGGGGCTGCCTCCATGGGTGTGATTGTTCCCAGTTGTCTTCACCCCAGGAGACCGCTACTAGTGGGGTCCTTAGAAACATAGAGGGAAGATGCTGCTTCACCCATGGGCTTCTGCCACTCTTTTCCCTCTCCAGGAGCTGGGGCAGGGGAGATGTTACCCCTCCATGCTACTGGGTTGGTGCCACTGCAGCGGGGAGCCCCAGGACGTGCAAGCAATGCTTAAAGTGAGAGTGGGAGCTCTGCAGGTCAAAAACACCATTCTCATTCCTTTCTCACTGCAGTGCTGGGGACCAATCCAGAGAGGGGTGATGGACTTGGCATAGCCCTTTCACCCAAGTGTCTCCCAGCCAGAGGAGCTGGGAGCAAGGGGAAATGGTGGCAAGCAAAGAAGTGTTCATGGCCACTCCAGACAAAACTCAGGGGTCTGAGTAGGTTGGCCAAGGACTTTTGATTTGAGCTCTTTTATTTACCCCTGTGGTAACGAATAAGTGAGAAGAGCCAGATTAAGGTACCACTATGTTGAAATGTTGTAATGCTCAGAAGCCAGGAGCACCTCACCACTCCCCCAGGGCTCATCAGCTGCTAAAAGGATCTCTCTTGTTTTGAAGGGGTGTAATGAGTCTGTGTGGCTGGGGGCTGATAGATCTAAGGGACCCCTGAGGCCATGCAGACCAGCTCAGCAGCATCGATGTTCACAGGGGTGCTCACAGTCACCCTGGGGAGTGATTTTGGTGCAGAGGGAAACCGCTGCCCTCTCTTACTGCAGGCAGCTGGGCTGGGACATCCCTCCCAGCTGCAGCTCAGGGGCTGGTTGCGCCATGGCTGAGAGGTTTGCTGTGCTTACAAGTTCTGTGGGTCTTGATGTGGTCACCTGTCCCAGCAGGTCCATCCTCCAACTGTGCCCTGGGCACAGCCTTTCCACTTCCTGTAACCCTGGCCTTTGCCCTGTTGGGTGTCTGTGCCCAGCTGGGACAATCCCAGAGGCTCCCTGGGATGGTGTGAGCAGAACAGACCTCCTGTGATGGGGCTGGCTGTACTGTCTGTTACATGTTCTCTCAATCTCCATTGTCCCTGCCATCTTTGGTCAGGCAGGGACTGCTTTGGGACACACTCCTCCTGCCTCCCAACAGCCATGGACCATGCCAAGCCCAGCCATTCGATGGGGAAAGACCTATCCCCTCTAGGAAGAAGCTGCCTTCCAGTCTTTCTTCCTAGTAGAGACTGGGAGAGCCTCTCCTGGGGTGTCAGTGCTGCTCCCAACCCACAGGCACCACGGCACCCTGCACCCTCCTGTCCACCGCTGGGGCAGTGGATGACCAGGCCATCTCCACTCCCTCCAGGCTCACCCATGACATCAGCCTTGAGGAATTTGAGGATGAAGATCTCTCTGAGATCACTGATGAGTGTGGAATCAGCCTGCACTGCAAGGAGAGCCTGGCCACCCGGGTAAGTGTGATGGGAATGGGGAGAGGGATAGGAATGGGCAGAATGTGCCACTGGGGCTGGCAGGACCATCAGCCCACATGTGGGACCACCAGATCCCCAGATGAATGATGCTTTCTCAAGGAACCCACTGCCATGGCCCCAATCCCCTCTGCTTGGCAGTGCCCTCTCCTCACTCCAGCACAGTGCAAGTCCTTTCTGCACCAGCCAAACTCAAGGGACTCAATCTCAAAGCTGGTGCATTTTGGTTCCCACTGTGCTATAGGGGTTGGAGTTTGTTCCTCAGGGATGACCCCAAGGATTTGGGTACAAATGGGGGCATGCCCCCATTTGAGCAGGATGACCAGCAAGCATCTGGCACCTGACAAGCATTCTCAGGAATCAAGGACATTTGCAAGGTGGCACCAAAGGTCCCACCTGGGCTGTGCCTCCTGTCCCCAATGCATCCCTGGACCTGGGGATGCCGCTGGGCTGGCATGGTGAGAGCTGTCCTCTGTTCACAGGAGGTGTTCTCTCAGGCTTGCTAGCTAGCTTTAGCAAGAGCTGTTCACAGGTCTTTAGGAGGCTGGAGACCTGGAGACTCCTGAAACAGGCATGAAGGAGGTAGCTCTGATGCCAGCAGGCATCAGGTGGAATAAAGATGGGAGCTGGGAAGCCT
Source organism: Vidua macroura (assembly GCF_024509145.1). Taxonomy (NCBI): domain Eukaryota; kingdom Metazoa; phylum Chordata; class Aves; order Passeriformes; family Viduidae; genus Vidua; species Vidua macroura. Next base: position 38,470,371 of record NC_071576.1, read on the forward strand.
GTGCAGGTGCCGCAGCTGGGTGTCACATCCATCTTAGAGCAGGCTGTCAAGAACCTGATGTGTTCACACCACTGTTTGGACTTCCCTAGAAGGACATGGGGGCAGAAATGTGGAGATAAACTGATAATTACATTGGCTTTGGGAATATGCAGGGTGTTAAAGGAAAAGCCACAGCCTGAGCCTTCTCACACCACTCAAGGAATCACATACACACCACCTGAGACCTTTAACTGCTGGGAGCAGAGTCTCTTTGTAGCAGGGAGCTCCAGTAAGCTGACAGGTGCCCTTTTCAACCCCTCACTCAAACACACACTCACTCTAAGGCTGACTCCCCCTCCTTCAGGCTCAACCCTAGGTTTCCTGTAGCAAAGCCTCTGGCTCAGATTTTATAAAAATAAATAGTTTAGTGGTACAGCACCAGGTCAGCTCAAGCTGGGTGCCTGTGGAGAGGGACCCTGAACAAAGAAAGCCCTGGGCAATTATACCAATACAACTCATGCACCCACCCCTCAGACACTCTCCATGCACCTCTTGGTCCAGTGGTGATTTTTGGTCTGGGGTCTTTCTCTGTGTCTGTGCAGGCAGGCCATACACTGTTCTTATCTTGTGGAGTCACAGCTTCTGCTGACAGCTGGAGTCTCCTTGTCTTCTGGTTTGTACTTCTGGTGCACCTGCTTGCTGGCAGAGCATGGGGAAATAAAAAGCCCTAGGCTTTTTATTCAGCAATAACCACAGCAGCATCAGTGTGTTGTCAATGCTCCTTTCATAAGAAAGACAAAACACCAGCTACCAGGAAAATTACTAGGAGAATTAACTCAATTCCAGCCAAAAACATCTCTAGGTGTAAACTCACAGCTTCTGTCCCAAGGCTGCAGCAGATCCAGCTACTGATGCTAGGCAAGTAAAGCTGAGCAGACAACATACTAGATCACACAGTATTATAACCCTGTGAACCCATTCTAACTCATTCTACTTAAAACTTACTTATTTAAGCTAAGAACTAATACCTCTGAACACAGAGTTTCTGCCTTTTGTCAATGTGTTTCATGCTAAAGGATGCAAATGCTGGAGGAGCAGCCAAGTAGTTTGAGAATCATTCTGTCCCTCAGAGGAAATACTTCCTCTGCAAAACAGATAAGACCCAGCGAGGACAGGAAAGGCACAAGAATTTGTCGCAGATTTAAAATTAGAAAGTGAATTTGTGTCGTTTGGAATTCCTCACTGCAGGCAGGACAGTACAGGCAGACCTCATCCTTGGGAGGTGAAGGTGTCTTGCTGTGCTCCTTGGTCTAATTCATGACCTTCCCGGCAAAAATTTGTCTGTTCCCAGATATGGGGCTGCTGCTTGGTATCTCTGCTCCAACTGCAGCCTCCTCCTGCTACAGGACGTTATGGCCAGACTTCCCTGGGACAGTCTGGGCTCGTGAGCTATGTATGCTGATGGGAGGAGGGATAATGCTGCAGGGAAAACCAAGGGCAAACCCAGTGCTGGGCATCCATGAGGGCTCAGCCACAGCGAGGGCCTGGCATTGGGAAGATTCTGCCTGCAATAGGTGAGGCAGACAGAGCCTGTGGGTTTGTTGCTGCATTTTTTCCATTACCTATCCCAGTTCCCCACTGCTGATAGCACCACTGGGCTCAGGGCAGGATTTTTTTTTTCTCTACAGATTGACAGCCCTTGGCTGGAGTTTGGCAGGGAGGGGAAGGGGCAGGGGGGACTTGCATCTCAAGTGCTGCAGCCCTTCCTTGAGGGAGAGGAAAACCAGTCTCTTCTGCCCATTTGAAACAGTTTACTCAGGGGTTTGTGCATCCCTGTGCTGCAGCACAGAGACCTGACCCTCAGTAGAGGGTTTGCTCAGGCTCTGGGAGCGAGCTCCATGCCTTCCCTGGGGACAGCTCAGAGCTACTTTACACAAATGTCCGGGTGCACTGCAAGTCTGCTGGAGTGGGAGGGGGATGCGAGGCTGCCGTAGGGGAAGCAATGAGTTATTCATAAACACAGAAAAGGAGGAAGCTTATCATGCTCAGAAAAAATGCCTGCTAAAAATACATCCAAATGGTTTATATGGGACACAGAGGATTGCCTGAGGAGCAGAACCGAAAGCGGTGACAACAATGGCTGTGAGAGGGGCTTTTCAATCCCAAATGTTGAAGGCGAGAGCCAGGGAGCTTTCCAAGCTGATGGCCATCCAGAGTGAGCTTGGGGTGACAAGGTTGCAGGATCTGCCTGATGGAAGCAGTCAGGCCCAGAGGGAGCAGCGTGGCCGGGTCTGCGTGCGGCGCAGGGGCAGGCAGATCAGGAATGGCCAGCAGTCAGCATCAGCTGGCTAACTGCACCGTGGGGGACGCTGGGACCAGGGCGTGAGGGGGCCCTGCCCGTGGCAAGCACCCAGTGCCACAGAGCAGCTGTGGTGCGGAGGTTGAAGGGTTGACCCTGGTCACCCCTGCAGGGCCAGGCAGCTGGTGAAAGCCTGGAGTGGAGCAATGTGAGGTGAAAGCAAACTGCTGCTCACTGAGTCACACCAGAGCAGAGAGCCACGGGCAAGGGGGAAACAGGAACTGGGGAGTACTTTGAGACAAGGGAGTCATCCAGCTGCCCAGCAGCGAGTCTCTGGAGAGGTGGGCAGGCACAGTAACCCAACAGTGAGCAGGAAAGCACTGACAAGGAACAAGGGGCACAAATCCTGCCTGAGGGCTGCAAAGGTGACTGCTGGATGGGGACAATCTGTGACTTTGATGAGGTGGGGCGGTCTGGGCAGAGCTGGTTGATGACGAAAGCTGTGGCAGTAACAGGCAGCTGGTGTGGAGGTCAACACCCAAACAGAGATGGGTTTTGGGGATTTTTTTGGTCCCAGAAAAAAAAATATGACCTCATTATGGGTTATTTTAGCAGCTCTTCAGAAACAGTGGCTCAGACACACAGAAACTGCAAGGAGGTGTAGACTGATGTTTGTGCAGGAGGGAACTATCCACTGACAAGGACCACACCTCTTAGAACCGTGTTCTAAAAATGAGGAACAATACCACGTGTGGTTGAAAAGAGCCTTAATTTCAGCAAGTAGTCCCCAATGAATGAAATGAGAAGTGAGATCGGCTGAGGAGAGGGCTCATAGGAGGAGCAGACGTGTGTTTGGGGCTGTTGAGTGGTAAGGCAGGAGGCCAGCTGGGAAGGGGTGAGGGACACAACCTCCACCTCGCCAATGGCATCAGTCAGATATGTTGAGAGAGATAGTTGCAACAAAAGCAAGTCTCTACTGAGACTTGGGGTTTGGCCTTATTTTAGTGGCTTGGAAATCCAGGGTGACAAACTCTGGTTTCAGCAAGATGGATCCCAGCAAACAGCCAGGCAGAGGTTAATAGAAGTTTAGTGCCTCATCTGTTTTCCAGGAACTGTGGAAAACAGTTAATGCAGGAATGAAAAAAAAAAATTTAAAAAAAGAAATACCTCTCTTGGAAATACCAAGAGCATGAGAACAAGCGCCCAAAGGGAAAAGAGCCAATGAAGAGCTGTGCTGAGCCTTCATGGGTCTGCATGAAAAGGTCTGAAACAGCCACAAAGATACAGATATGTGGAGGAAAGAAACAGGTTTTTTAGCATAATAATATTGCTGGAAATGCCAGGGGCTTTTTCTTGATGTTCAGCGCCACTGATCCAAGTGTGCTGCTGCTGGCAGCTGCTCCCAGAAGGCCAGTGGGACCCACTGCAAAGAGGGAAGCAGCTGCCATGAGCCTGCAAACCAGGGACTGATGGGGAACTGGATGTGTGGGCTGGGAGCAAAGGATAGGGCAGCAAGGTGGCTGCTTACTCCATGCAGCTTTTCACAGGCTGTCCCATGAAGCTGCCTCTGTGGTCCATGGCCACCTGTGGCCGTGCCAGGCTGGGGGCAGAGAGGCTTCTTCTGGTGCTTTGAAGCCAGTCGGTGGTGGAGAGAAGGGGCACAGTTGTGCCTTCTGCTCAGCCAGTCCCCCTCGCTTCCCTGCACTCACAAAATGCTTTTCCCAGCTGACGGTTTTGCCACTCCTCTGACAGTGAAGGCTGAGAGAGTGGGGGAGCAGGGAAGAGACTTGCATCACTCAAGCAATATCTTGTCTATCACCCTACTCCTGTTGTTACCTTTGCTAAGGAAGTAAGCAGCTTCCTCAGGTGGGCAGCATCCCCCACACATGGGATTCCCCAGCTTAAACCAGTGATCCCAATACCTCTCAATTGCAGCAGGTTCATTCTGCTCCAGTCCCCTGGAACCATGATCACAACATTGGGACTGTCAGAGAGAGACCAGTTGCTGGACACTGGGACTTTCTGCCATTGTGACGGCACCATGCAGGTGGGAGGTAGGATCAGCAGGAGCACACCAGCATCACATCGGTCCCAGGGACAGGTCTGTAAGGAAGCACGAATGTCCCCGTGACTGCACTGGGGAGGAGGTGTGCACCTTGTGTTTATCCTGCCACAAGATTTGGGCACTGGTACTGCTCTCCCACGCACCCTAATCTCTCCCATAGAGTGAAGGGACTTTGGGAAGTCACCTCACCGTTGCGTCTGTGCTGAGACATGAGCATGCTCAAGCTGACCTTAGGTGACATTAACTTGTTCCTAGAGGGCTCTCCAGGCATCCTGTTCTGGTGTGGCAGTATCCTTGCAGTTAGAAAGGCTTCCCAATGTCTAGTCCCTGCCCTTGCTTTGCAGATCACTGCAGGTCTCACTCACATGGTAAGGTGATTGATTTCTGTGTGGTTTCAAAATCACTTTGTTGAGCTACAGGCCATAAATAATACCTGCAGTGGCTGTAGTTTTCTCCTAGTTTTTGAACCTGGAATGCTGCACCCCTGCTAGGGTGCCCTTTTCTTCAGAATGACAGTGATTTGCTTTTCTGCATCCTTCCGGGATTTTTACCTCAGTGAGTTTTCCAAGTGATTGCTACAGCTACAGGATTATGGAAGCAGCATTATTAGCAGTCTAGGTTGAATGTCACCAGCTGACTCCAGAACACCCACTTTGGCTAGGTATAATCTATTCAGTTGGCATTTCCCTCCAGTTTTTTTCCCATGCCTCAGTTTCCGTGTTAAAATCCTTGTGATTTGTCACAGACAGAACTGCAGAACTTGTAGCATGAAGGCTAATGCTCAAAACAAGGGATTTAAATGTTTAAAGCCTCAAGAGGACAAGTATTGGTGGCAGTGCTTCTCCAGTTGCTTGCCCACTGCAGGACTTCAGCAAGGACACTGGGGGAAACGATTCCCATGAGAGGGTTTGTACTGTGCCTGCAGCAGACAGAGCCCTGCCTGTGCTGGCTTTTGTCTGACAGTTCAGGAGCTGGTAGCAACAAGAGCTCTTGGAGTGACTGCCAGAACTGCTGGGGCTGTTTTTTCTCTCATGACTCAAGGGGCATCCTCCATGCAGCTGGAGATGGAGAGTATTCAGCTGCAAAAACCTGCCCTTCCCCACCTCTGCCTGCTGAGGAGCTTGCAGTCACCACGAACAGCTGATAACACAGGCAATTCAACTCGGGGATGCCAAGTTGCTGCCTTTATTGCTGGCTGCAGCAACTTCTGCATGTGCAAGCTCCAGTTAATGCAAGGAGAGGGCCTTGGGAAGGCACCCACGAACCTTTAAGCACACACTGGTGCCTTTTTGCCCAGCAGCACAGCTACAAGGAGTGTGGTGGCTCAGCACTTGGGCCCAGCCAGGGTGGTGGGATGGGACACCTGTTCCTCAGAGTCCCCACAGGCCACAGTGGCCACCCTGTTCCAAAAGGGTACAGGGGAAATAGTGGAGCTGCCTCCAGCCAGTGCACAGCCACCACCTGCAGGTGACTGAAGAGCCAGTGCTGGGCATCCCTCCTATATGGCCTCAGGTCTGATATATGCAAATGCATGCAAGGAGTGGGCAGAGAAAGCTTGTCCTCAAGGAGCTGCTGGTTAAAGTGGGCATTACAGGGAAGGAGGAGCCCGACTCCTTTCAGAGGTGTGCAGTTAAAATTTCAACCCCCATAGAGAGAAAAAGTAGTAGTAGTAATGCAGTACGTGGAGCCAGCATGGTCGTGGGTTCTCCTTGTTCCACCTGAACAAGGATGGTTGGGTGTGATGGACAAGACCCCAAGTGACCTGCTCCAGGCAGGGAGTAGACCAAGTCTGATCAAACTGATGACATGCTTGTATGAGTCCCACCTGCCAGGACAGGAACCAAGAAAGGGCACGGTCTGCCTTGGAAGGAAGAATCATAGGGCAGCCCAGGCTGGAAAGGACCTTAAAGGATCATCTGGCCAAACCCTGTGTGGGAAAGGGAGTCTGGGTGAGACGATCTGTCACACTCTCTAGTGGCGTCTTGAAAATCTCCTGCGATGAGGACTCTACCATTTCCCTGGGGAGGTTGTTCTGCAGAATAGTTGTTCTCACTGTAAAAAATTACCTTGTTATGTCGAGATGAAACCAGGGTGTGCACGTTTGTGTGCTTCGTAGTGAATGTGACGGCTGCATGTACCTACAGACAGACACCTGCCGGGGATAAGGTGCCCGGGGAGCCCCATCAGTAAGGGAGGAAGGATGCTGCCCACACCTGCCTGGGGAGGCGGGGAGGGGGCGCGGGGCTTCCCGGCTCCGGGAATAACATCGCTGCCCCTTTAAAAGGCAGCGGCCGCGGGTGCCGATGCGGAGGCACCGGCCCCCCTGCCCGGCCCCGGCGGGAGGCGCGGCGGCCCGTCCCGCCCGCCCGGTGGCCTGATCACGGGCACTAATCCCGGCAGGGCCATGTGAGCCGGGCGGGCGGCGCGGCCCGGGCGGCGGGCGGCGGGGAGGCCAGCCGGCTGCAGGCCGAGATGCTCCAGCTCGACCTCATCGACGCGGCGGGGGACACGCCGGCCGAAGAGCAGACGGCGCCCGAGCCGCTGCAGAAAGACCCCCCGGCCGGGACCACCGAAGTCTACAGGCCGAAGCGACCCACAACCCTCAACCTCTTCCCGCAGGTGCCTCGCAGCCAGGTGAGGCGGGATGGGGGGCTCGGGGCGATTGGGTGGTGCGGAGGAGGAGGAGGAGGAGGAAGGATGCTCCCGCCGTCTGTCGGGGCTTTTGTCTCGGGCGGATGGAGGGAGGGGGAGGGAATAGAAGGGGATGGTGGGGCTGGGCTGGAGGGGCGGCGGGGCTCGGCTCTGCTGCCCGCGGTGCTCGGCGCGGCAGCCGCCCCTGCCATGCGGGGGTCCCTTCTCACGGCCGCTCGCGTTACCTCGGGCCGGGCGCGGCGCAGGCCGAGCCGGAGGGAGCGATCTGCGGGCCCGGGGGTCCCCGCCTGCCAGGGCGCCCCTGCGCACTGCCGAGCATCCCTATACTGCGCTCGGCGGGGCTTCTTTGCGGGGGCTTAGGCGCCGGGTGGGTCCTTCTTTCATCTCTGCTGCCGAGGTGGAGAGGGAACATGCCAGGAATCGTGTCGGAACTGAGATGTGCCCCAGCAGGGTCCGGGTGGCCTGGCAGAGAGCCGTGCGGCAGGGGCAGGCTGCGAAGGGCTCCCGTGGGATGGGGAGCAAACGAGGCATGGATACTGAACGCGTGAACGAGCCATCGCGGGACCGGGTACCACGGACTGGCGAGCCCAGGCCCGGCCCGAACAGCTGGCTGGGCTCCAGCTGCCCCGGGTTGGGGCAGCACCAGCTCTAGGGCTGGTTGGTGACACCAGGTGCCCCATACCTGGCAGTGGGGATCTGGCGGCCTCAGCTTCTGAGCGGTGATGCCTGGCAAGAAAAGCATTAATGTCAGAACACCCTACAAAATTTGAAAGACAGAAAAGCAACGCCCAAAATGGTGGTCATGAGAACAAGGGGGTACTGTTGTCTCGCTCACACTCAGATTTTGTAAAGATTTTGGATGGTTTTAGCCAAGACTGCCTGCCCCACACAGCCATGGTATTACTGTCACCCCTGGGGTGGATGATGTTTTGGTGCCCTGCATGCTGACCCACGAGGCAGCGGCTGGAGTCCCTTTGCGCTGCCGCTTCTGCAAACTTCACAAGCCCACGCAAAGTGCACGACGTGCAGGGCTATTTTTGCCACCCTCCTCCATTCAGCTCTGCCTTCTGCCAAGTAGGAGGATTTTCGTCGCGGTGACGTTCAGCCGAGGAGCGTGAAGTGAGAGGCAGGTGTCCCCGTGGGTGACAGATGGGGAGTAGTCAGAGCTGGGTGTCACCAGCCCAGCACCGGCAGCTGATGCCAGCTCTCTGCCTGAGGCCATGGGTGGGAGGAGGAGGAGGAAGGCACGGAGCCAAGGATAGGCGCCCGCAGGCAGCTGGCACCGGGGACAAAGGCAGCAGGGCTGGAGAGGTGGGGGGGAGCTCAACTGAGCATAATGGACAAGGGGACAGCAGCAGCCTTGTCCCACCCTGTGCAGGGACCCCGAGGAGCAAGTGGTATGTGGCAGCCACATCCAGCTGGGGGAGGTGGGGAACAGCAGGGCCCTCTACCAGACACTCGGTCCCAACCAGTGTCCAGGGGTGGGAGCAGGCATCTGGAGAGAGATGGGGGTGGGGGGGGTTGCAGAGATGGTAGGCTGGGGAGGGGAAGCTGATGGTCCCCTTGCAAGGAGATGGTGGAGGCTGTGGAGCTCACTGGGAGGCGTGGGCACAGCTGAGCTGAAGACATGGGAAATGGGAGAGGTGTCTTTGCTTCTTTGCTGCAGCTGGCAATGGGAGCCCCGAGCCAGCGGGGATGGTGGCACAGGACTGTGGCATGGCTGGCCAGGTAGGATAGTGCTTTTGGTAGGATCTAGTGAGAGGCTGGCTGTAAGGTGCTTGGGGTTCTTGTTCTGGATGCCTACCTCTAGCCAGAGGCACTTTCTCCCTGTCTACATGTGGTGCCCTGAGGAGACGACAGGTGCAGGCTATCCCTTGGGGACCAGCCTGAAATCTGTCTCCACTTGTGTGAGACACTGCATCCCCTTGACCTCCCTTATACAAGTAGTCAGAAGAGGGATCATGGCCATGCATCCTCTCTTGAATGCCCAGTTGGGGCACCAGGCACTCTGCCAAACAGGGTGTTCACAAAGCAAAGTATCATCCCACCCTCTGCTCTTGTGGGGCCAGGATCCAGTCTGGTGATGTCTCAGTTGCTGCTGGGCATTCTATGATCATCATCCCACGCAGGTGGCCTGGACATGGTGAGAGGAACATCCCCAGCTTCCCAGAGGGCAAGAAATAGCTGTTGTGACTGGCTGGGTTCATCCTCTAAGACTTTGTGAATGCCTCTCCACCCTGGCGGGGCATTACAGAACCCTGAGTGCTCTGGCCTGTGGGGATGGGTGGGCTCAGTGGGTCGTGCCTGCTGCATTGCTGCCTCCTGTCCCAGTCCAGGCTGACTTGTGTGTGCTGGCCCCGTGGCACTCTGCACGCAGAGGCCGTTGTTGTGACAGCTTGCCTGGCCCACATCCCGGCCCATCGTGTCCCTGGGAAAGGCTAGCAGGGACGTGCTGTTATTTGCCTTGGCACAGGCGGGACTCATGGAGGCCATGGTGGGAGGTTGCCAAAGTTCTGTGAAGGGGGTCTCTCCCTCCCCACATGGAGGCAGGGACCTGGCAGGCATGGTTCAGCAGTGTGTGACATGATGGAATTTTGGGGCAAAGGCTTCCTTCATGTCAGTGGGGAAGCAAAGTAAGGACGGGGCAGCTCCTGTGCTGCTGGGAACAGCTGCGGGTTGGTGATAAGGCCGTGAGAAAATCCAGGGAGTCCCAGTGGTGCTTTGGTACTTAAGACCTAACAGTGCAAAATGCTGCAGCTGGGGCAGAAACATTCAGTGTCCCATAGGAGGGGCTGGGAGCATGCAGCCAGGGAGGACCTGGGGATGGAGAAGTGGATGAGGGCTGGCACTGCACCAGGCAGGGAGGACTTGACCCCTGCCTCTGCACCCTGTGGACTTGTCCCCCATCTGCAGGAGGGCCCTCATTAGAGGGGACTTGGTGCCCTTTGCTCCCTGGATGTTGCAGCAAGGCTGAGCACGTGTTCCCTTGTGCCCATGCATGGCCAGCCACCCAGGGCTGGGCAGGCAGAGCTCAGCACCCACAGAAACTCACCCAGGCATGGGCAGCATGGATGGCCTGATCCTGCCTCTCCTCTCCAGCTGCTCGGGATTGACATCTGATAGTGAACTGTATATGTGTGTGTGTGTGTGTATAGATTTGTATACATGCTCACTGTCTGTGTATGCCCCTGTATACACCCAATAGGGATGTCTCCAGAGGCAGACATTAATCTATCCAGTAGCTAAGCTGCCTTCTAGCTGAGCAGCAGCACAACACCTGGTCCTTGGGATTTCCCCTATTTCATTAAGCTGGGTGGTTTGAAGGTAGGCAGGGCTGTCAGAATGGGAGCAAAGCATGCAGGCAGGCTCAGGTCTTGAATTTTTTGTCTTGGGACTGTCCAGCTGTGGGCTTCTGCAGCCGAGTTTCCTCTGGTGGAGGAATGCAGCCCAGCTGGCTCCTTGCCTACCATGCTTCAGCCATCATGCCAGCTCTTGCAGCAGCAGCATGGTGAGATGTGGGGCTGGTGGTCTCCCCGAGCATCACATGCCCCAGCATGCCCAGCTGAGCAGGGTGCTGTGGACCCAGGGAGGAATGGGTGTTGCTGTGCCACATGCTGTTTACTGTTTGGGCTATAAGGCAGCTTTGTTCTTCTCCTCAGGACACTCTGAATAACAACTCTCTGGGGAAAAAGCACAGTTGGCAGGAGCGGGTGTCCCGGTCGTCGTCCCCTCTGAAAACGGGTGAGTTCTCAGGCTTTTGGCCAGGGTCAGCTCCTTGTACCCTTTCATGGTGCTCAGGAGCCTGAGGCAAGTGGTGCTGGAGCAGGAGGTTGGGGAAAACATACCACATGGATGCAGGGTGCACATCTGTCTTGCTCTCTACAGTGACCTGAAAGGAGATGGTTAGTGACCTGCGAGTTGCTCTCTTCTCCCAAGTAGCACGCAGTAGGATAAGAGGAAATAGCCTCAAGTCTTGCACCAGGGAAGGTCTAGGTTGCATATTAGAAAAAAATTCTTCATTGAAATGTTGATCAAGCATTGGAGCAGGGAAGTGCTGGAATCACTGTCCCTGGAAGTAAGGAAAAGTGTGTAGATGTGGTGCTTAGAGACATGATTTAGTGGTGGACTTGACAGTGTTAATGCTTGGACTTGAGAATATTAGAGGTCTTTTTCAAGTTAAATGATTCTATGATTCTGTGAGTCCCTGGACACCTTCCCTGTCAGGGAGCATCCCCTCTCTGTGGCTGTCTATGCTGGTCTCCTCTCCCTACAGGTGAGCAGACCCCTCCCCATGACCACGTTTGCCTGAGTGATGAGGTCAATCACCAAAACAGCACAACCTCCACCAAAGACCGGGGCACATCCACAGAGAGCCCATGCCGGCGCACAGCAGCCACACAGATGGCCCCAGCCTGCGTTGCCTCGTCCCGGCCGCCCGAGAAGCAGCAGGCCACCAGCCGGGCCCCACCACATGGTGCCAGCGTCGTGGTAGTAACGAGGGGCCCTGAGGCCCACCGGGACCGCATCCGCTACCAGACGGATGTGAGGCTGGAGGCCACAGAGGAGATCTACCTGACACCCGTGCAGAAGAACTCAGACCCCCTGGAGACTGACAAGCCGTTCCTGTCTCAGTCCAGTGAGAACCGCATGTCCATCAGCTCTGACATTGACACCTCCGGCTATTCGGCCCTGGCAGGGAAAACCAACCCCTCCATCAGCGAGGAGGACGAGGTGCTGGACTACATGTCCTCCCCTGACAAGACAAACCTGCCCAGGGCCTCCTGTGGTGGCGGGAGTGGTGGCTCCCGGCCAGGGCACAACCTTCAGAGAGCCTCTGTGAGTTCGGACACCAGTGCCCTCTCCTATGACTCTGTCAAATACACACTGGTGGTGGATGAGAACGTGCAGCTGGAGCTGGTCAGCCTCAAGCAGTGCTACTCAGGCTACAGTGATGAGAGCGACTCGGCCACAGTCTACGACAATTGCATCTCTTCACCCTATGAGTCGGCCATTGGCGAGGAGTATGAGGAGGATGCGCTGAAGCGTGACTCAGTCTGCCTCTCTGAGGACTCCACCCCCGAGGCAGACATCCACTTCTCCAAGAAGTTCCTCAATGTCTTCATGAGTGGTCGGGCACGCTCCTCCAGTGAGTGCAGGGTACTGGGGGGAGATGGGCTGGTGGCTGCCTGTCTCTGGTACATGCTCAGGAGACAGGAAGCCACCAGCAGACATTAGCCCCAGTTCTGCTTGCTGCAGCCTGTGGCTTTGTACCCGGTGGTCCAGGAGGCATGGTGGGGCTTGGAAAAAAACTGTGTGAGTGTCAGATGGGGGTGGCAGTAGGTGTTTGAGGCTGCATTGAGGCATGCCCAAGATATGGCCATGCTGAGGGGGAGGCTGAGTGATGTCACAGGGGGCCATCATATTCCTGGCATGCCACACTCCTCTCCAAGCCCAGAAGAGCACTGCTGGCATGCTCCAGCAGGCAGGGTTTCCCACGGTGTGGCTGGTCCCATGCCTGTGTCACAGCTGTTTGTGTTGGTGCAGGGAGGTCTTGTTCCCAGCAGGGACTGATGGGCACCAGCGCAGCGGCTCCAGCCATGTCTCTCTTACTGTGGTGTCACGTGGCTTTGTCTTGGATGAGCCATCCTGCAGGAGCCTTAGCAGATGGCTTGGCCCATGTCCTTCTCTTGGCTGTGATGCTGATCCCTCAATGCTGACATGTCCTCCTCTGCCTTTGTCGCCAGGTGCCGAGTCCTTTGGGTTGTTCTCTTGCATGATCAACGGGGAGGAGCAGGAGCAGACTCACCGTGCTGTCTTTAGGTGAGCTTGCAGGCATGGGCAGTGTCCCCAGCTTCTATCAGGGGAAAGCTGGTGCTGCACTCTCACCAAGGAGGGGCTAGCACAAACTCCAGTGTTTCCGGTGTGGGAAGCCCTGGGGAACAAACCTGTAGTCTGTAGCTCATGCCCTGCCCAGGAGCAGCATTTGCCCAGGCTGCTGCATGGGCAAGACCTCCAAGGGCAGTCAGGGCCTCTGAGGAGCAGCTTGGGTGGTGCAATAGGGGATACCCTTGCATTGGGTGCCAGCATGCTTCTCCTGTTGAGCCCAAACCTCCTCCAGTGCTTTATTTAGTGTGTCAGGTCCCCATGGCTACCAGGGCACTGCCTGGGTTGGTGGTGGGTGCCCCAGCAGTGTGCCAGTGAGGCCACCAGCTCTGCTAGCCAGCCCACTGCTAGTGCCTCTCTGCCCAGGTTTGTGCCTCGCCACGCGGACGAGCTGGAGCTGGAGGTGGATGATCCTTTGCTGGTGGAGGTGCAGGCAGAAGATTATTGGTATGAGGCCTACAACATGCGCACAGGAGATCGGGGCATCTTCCCTGCCTACTATGCTATTGAAGTCACCAAGGACCCAGACCATGTAACAGGTATCAAACCTCTGTGTGCTGCCTGCTGATGTCCCCAGCTTGTACCACATCCTCCCTGATGCTGAGCAGTCTGGTGCTGAGCAGGGGGTGGGGAGGGAGGACCAAACTGGGCATCCAGCAGGGAGCGATGAGCAGGTTCTGCTGTGATGTTGGTAGTTGGTAACTGGTGTTGAGGGAAGCTTTTCCTGGGCAGGGAAAAGCATAGGGGTGGGAAGGTGGAGAGGGGAGTGGAGCTCAGCCCACATAGCTGATCATCAGAGATGATCCCTGACATGTGCTCTCTCTTCCAGCTCTGGCCAAGAGCAGTGACTGGGTGGACCAGTTTCGGGTGAAGTTCCTTGGCTCTGTGCAGGTTCCCTACCACAAGGGCAATGATGTGCTCTGTGCGGCCATGCAGAAGGTAGTGTCCCAGTCCATCCCAGGGAACAGGAGTGCCTGCTCCATCTGGCAGCAGGGCAGAGCCTCAGTGGGGAGTCATCATCACTGCTCACGAGTCCCACGGCTTTGTCTCTCTCTCCTGTAGATTGCCACCACGCGCCGCCTCACTGTGCACTTTAACCCACCCTCCAGCTGCGTCCTGGAGATCAGTGTGCGCGGGGTCAAGATTGCTGTGAAGGCTGACGACTCCAAGGAACACAGCAAGGTAGTGCCCCACTCCCTGCTCATCTCATCCCTTCCCTGATTGCTGCTCTGAACTGGCTCATGCCCTGTGTGCTACAGGCCATAATTGTATATGAAAATTAAGGGTCTCCACCCCATGTCTGAGGGTGTGAGAAACACCATCAGCAGCCTTTTAGGCCCACAGTCGAGGTCCTCCATGCCTTACAAGGCCCCAGCTCTGGCAGTACTGCCAGCTGATGCTCTCACAGCTGCCAGGCATGTCACTGCACTGGGATGCTGCGAGCTGAGCTAAACCCGGTAATCTGTCAGCTGCTTCTAAACCTTTCTGCTGCTATTTTGAGTGGTGTCCTCCAGATCTGCCCTGTAATCTCTTTATCTGGCAAGGGCAGGCTGCTTGCTGATTAGCATTCTGCATAAGTAGCCTAGTAAAGCACATTGGGATGCTGAGTAGAGGAAAGTGAAGGCTTTGCAGCAAGCTGTTGGGAAACCTCCCTTCCAGCTGAGGGATAGGAGTAGCTCATGGCTCTGAGTGCTGTGATAGAGCTGGGGTGAGGTTTCTACAAATCTTGCCTATATCTAGAGGATGCCATCAATTTAGCTGCACTTTAGACTTGTATAATAAGTTTTCATTTCTGTCTGGGAGCCTTTGACACCCAGGCTTGAATTGACTTGTTTAGTTCTAAGTTATCCATTCATCTTGTATGTACTAGTGTTTCTGGGAGCCTTTTTAGTGGAGAAGGAGGGCTGTGTGTGCTGGTGAACAGCAGCATTGACTCTAGCCTGAGTACAGTCTGACTCAGGGCCTCCAGGGAAATCCTGCAGGAGCTACTGGCGGTAAAGGCAGTTGAGGTGAGAGCCAGCAGGGCTGCCTGGAAAAGCTCCCTTTGTTCAAGTGCTTGGAACAATCCTGAAACTGCTGCTGATAGCAGCTCAGGATTAGTCTCCAATTAATTTCACTCCTCAGTCTCCAAATGCATATTTCCAGTGGCCAGAGACCAGCTGCACTGCAGGGTGTGGGGAGAAAAGCTCTGACAGTTCCCCTCTCTCTCTCCCCCAGGTAAACAAGTGTAGCCATTTTTTCCAGCTGAAGAACATTTCCTTTTGTGGGTACCATCCAAAGAACAACAAGTGAGTAGCAAGGAAGTGTAGTGCAACTCTCACCAGTAACTCAGCAGCGAGGCTTTGCTGCCTTCCTGCTCCCTGCGGGTAGCATGACTGGGGCTAGGAAGGAAAGAAGAGGTTTCCCAGAGCCCTGGTTTGGAGGGCTCCCTGTGAGCCCAGTGCTGCAGCTCTGGACATGAGCTGTGGCATGACCCTGGGGTGGCCACCAGGTTTTTTTGGAGGGGTTTCAGGTCCCAAATCCCTATGCTTAAGGGTGGGTACACCTCAGAGATGCTTGGGTACCTATACCTGCTGGTCTGCTGGTCCAGTCACATCCACTTTCTCTGCCCTCAGATATTTTGGGTTCATCACCAAGCACCCTGCTGACCACAGATTTGCCTGCCATGTCTTCGTCTCGGAGGAGTCCACAAAGCCACTGGCGGAGTCTGTAGGGTGAGTCCTGGCTGGGCAAAGAAGGCTGGCTCATAAAGGGCACGAGGAACAAGACAGCCAGGCTGAATCCTGCCATCTCCCCCTACATGTGGGACTTGGACCTGGCCCCAGGCTGGCACCTCTTCCTTAAGTGAGATGCTTGGCTTGAGAGTCAGGGCTGACAGGGCTGTGGGCATCATATTCCTGACAGTACTGGAACAAGTCCCAGTGCAAGGCTTTGCAGGCAGGTGGCTGAAAGTCATGCACTGTGCAGGGAGTCAGAGCAAGGATGGAAACCCTGTGGCTCTGATGGCAGCTCTGGGGCTAATGCAGAAGAGGTCAGGGGCTGGGGGTCAAACAGGCCACAGGCTAAGGAGTGAGGGTTAGGATGGAAACAAGGATCTAGAATTGCCTTGTGGGGAAGCTGCTGCTAAGCTTTGCCTGGTGCTGTGTTGCAGGAGGGCTTTTCAGCAATTCTACAAGGAGTATGTGGAGTACACGTGCCCCACAGAGGACATCTACCTGGAGTAGGGGCTGGCACAGGCACCTCCTGCATAGCCAGGGCTGCAGTCTCGCCCCTTCCCCGTGTCGTGCATGGACAAGAGCTGCTTTGAGCCTGGAGAAGGAGCGGGCCCAGGGCAGGGCTCCCCGGGGCACGGAGCGCCGCCTCTTTTCGTGACTCCCCTTCCTCGGGCTGGGGGGGGGACGGGAGGGGGGAGGGCTGGACAAATTGTGTTTATTGTACAAAATACTCTTAGTTTATTCTATTGGAGAAGCACCCGCTGGGTCCCTGCTTGTGAGCAGTTGATGGGGGGAAGTAGTGTGCTCATGCCCTTTCCAGCTGCAGGCTGGAGTGACAGCATCTCCTCCTTGTGACCATGGCACAGCTTCCTGTCACATCCCTCTGGGGTGACTTTTAATTGCAGGGGCAGAGTCAGTCTCTTGCAGTATGATGACACAGCACCTACAGAAAACAAGACCCACATGCTGGCTCCTGCCTGGGAGATGGGATCACCTCCCTGCTAGGCCCTGGGGAGATGGCTGCTGGGCAGGGGTGGCAGAGGAAGCCCCAGTATCTCCTCTGCCACATCCAGAATGAGATGAGACAGCTTTCCCCTGCCTCTGTCCCCATCCCCACCCCTTCCACCTTGTATCCATGCCCTGGGGAGAGAGAAAAATTCCCCTCTTACCTCCCTGCAGTAATTATACCCTCGGGAGGGAAGCCTTTCTCTGCCCCTTTCCCCTCTCCCCCAAGCTGCAGGTGGTGGAGGCAGGGCTGGGGCACCCCAGCTCAGTGGGGCTCAGCCCCTGCACAAAGCTGGGTGTCTGCTGAAGTGGGGCAAGGAAGGGCTAAAGGCCGCAGGGAGCCATGTGAACCACCAGGGAGGTTGAAGAGTTCTCCTGGTCCCGATCCCTGCAGCCAGTGATCTCTGTGCTTCAGCTGGATCTGCTGTGATGGCAACAACTATTAAATATGATGGTTCCTGGAGCAGAGCTACTGTGATGTTTGTTTCCCACTACGAGGAGTTTGGGCCCTGGCTTCTTCTTTTCTTTGGGACACCAAGAGGAACTGGAGCTTCTCAGTATTGGTCCAAGAGCTCTGGATGCAATCCTGGGAGGCCAGAGATCATATGATCCAAAGGGACTTCTGGCAGCTGTTGCTCTAGCCCTCACCTGCTGGGTTGTGGCGGGCACGGGGGCATGCTGGCTCACAGGCGCCCATCGTCGTAGTACTCCAGCAGGTCCAGCCCGTCGCGCTTGCTTTTGCGAGCTCTGCGCAGCTCTGCCGGCCGCTCCGGGGCTGCCTGCGTTCTGAAGCCAGGCTGCTTGGGTTTGATGCCGTAATCTGCGGGTGCAGCAGAGGCTGGGCTCAGCTCTGGGACAACCACCCACCTGGAGGGGTGAGTGCATGGAAAGCGGGTTCAGAGGGGCAAGGAGAGCACTGTACCATCCACCAGGCCGAAGTGCTTCTGTGGAAGCTCCAGGGGAGCAGAGAAATCCTCAGGAACTGAGTAGCTGTCCCTACAGAGGAAAACAAGGGCCAGGAATGAGCCAAGGTCCTACAGCACTTACCCAGGCTGGCACAAAGAGCTGCTGGCACATGTGCTGCATCTTCCACCCAGTCTGGCCAGCTCTTGAGGCCTGGTGCCACAAGTCCCAGCCCATGTCAGGGGCCCTGGGCTACCTGCAGGTACCGGGGCAGGGAGGAGGAGAAGCAGGGAAGTGCCATCACCTCTGGTGCACTGGCTGTGGGAGGGCAGCCCCCAGCAGCAGGGCGAGGAGCAGCAGGCAGCACAGCATGGTGCACACTGACCGGTTCCGCTGGTTCCGCAGCAAGGTCACAGAGGAGCCACCCTGGTTGCCCAGGACACCTGCTGGGTGGGGCAGGGGACATGGCCCCTCCCAGGTGCTGCTGCTGTCCCTTCCTACCTTGTCCCCTTCAGGTCCTGGGCTGCCTCTGCCTGGGCCCTGCCAGCTGTTGAGCCCTTATTGTGCTAGTGCATGTCCCTCCATATAGTCAGAGCTCCAGGGCTGTCCCTGTCCCTCAGCACCTGCTTGTGCCTTCCTCTCAAATCCTCCAAAAGCAAACCCTTGTCTGTCCCAGGAGACAACACTTTAGCATCTTCCTCTGCTAAAAGACTGAGCAAAGGAGCATAGTTCCTTGGTCACAGCTTTTCTGCACTGCTGTTAGTTACTATGTTGCAGGGCCTTGCCAGCTGAGGTGGCAACACAGGCCCCTCACACTGGCAAAGTCCTGTTGTCCCCAGCTGTGGTGGCCCATGAGGGAAGATGCTGAAGTGTGTGGGACTACATTTGCAATGCTGGGTGCTGAGGCAAGAAGGCTGTGATGGCTGCAGTCTGAGAATCCCTCAGGGATGGTTCAGGTAGGAATGTTCCTGATACTCACTTGGGGCACACTTACTACCCAGACAGCTGCCTGTGGGGCAGTCCAGTGCCACCAGCTGACTAACCCTCCATAGAAGCTCACTGTGCAGACTGGTCCCTCAACTGTTCCCCCGTTAGAAGAGACACAGGCCTGTCCTGGGCCCTTTATTAAATGTGGCACAGCAGATTTGCTGAATTAATCACTTCTGCTCTGCCTTTGGCCAAGCCCCCAAGCACTAGCTGGCAGCCATTCTGCAAACCCTTTTAACACACATTAGGTGCTAGGAAAGCAGCCTGCACACTGCAGCTCTGTGTACCCCCAGGGGAATCCCAGGACTGTGGGGACTGAGGCACTGGGAATTACAGAGGCTACAGTCATCAGCTGAGCAACACGTGCACCCTCACTGACACAGGCCAGAGCAAAAGGCTTCTACAGGACAGAGTATCCCAGGGTAGACAACTGCAAAAGCTGCTCTTTCTGGCAAAGAGAGACCTGCTGGCAATCAGATACAAGGGATCCCATGCAAAGAGGCAGAGGCTCTTCAGCTCAGTTCTCTCCATTCAGTCAGTTTATTTGAGAGACATATCCGCTCCAAGCAGATGGGCCAGGCATGGCCAACACGAGCAGGTTGTGGGTCAACCTCGGCACCTTGACATGTGAGACAGTGCTCTCCAAAAAACCACTACGCTGCCTGGCTTTATTATAGCACAGCTGTACAAAAGAAGAAAAAATGAAGTGCTTCTAAAAAGAAGTTGCCCCATCACCATCACTGCAGCCACAGAATGGTCCAGAGAAATCGGTGGCCAGGGTCTCTCTACACATTTAGTGTCCATCATTCACGCCTAAATCTGTTTAAAAAATTGCCTACAACCCTCTCCCTGCTCTGCAGAACAGGAACTTCGCATTTATGATTTAACTGAAAATTAGACGTTATCAACATCCTTCCCCCGGCCTGCTTGCCCTCCTTAGGAATGTCCAGCCATGATTTGAGCAGTGAGTAATCATCTTCTTTTCTTATCAGCCCCAGTTATAGAAATAGATTTTCTGCCAAGCAGGCAAGTAATCCATCAGTGGCCCTGAAACAAGAGAACAGAGGGATCACACATGGAGAAAGGCAACAATTTCAAGTTGTGTGTCTATGGGGTATATCCCCCACTTCTCATTATGATCCAAACAACCCCAAATCTCCACTTACACAACTCAGATGAACCCAAGAATAGAACAGTTACTTCTGCCAAGACGTAAGGCAACACTGCAGTGTGGTGCTAGAGATCAGAGCAGGACCAAGAGGGGTGTGAAACATTTGTCAGCATGGCCATGGTGTGGGACACCAACCACTCCCTCACAGCTGACATGTTCAAACTGCAGTGGGAAAGGGTACAATGTGCAAGGGGAAAACCCACATGCAGAGAGTCAGGAGAACACTGCTGTGACAGGGAAGAAGGAAGATAACACAGCAATGGTGAGCAGGTGCAAACATAGAAGCATCTGCTG
Organism: Vidua macroura; assembly: GCF_024509145.1. Taxonomy (NCBI): domain Eukaryota; kingdom Metazoa; phylum Chordata; class Aves; order Passeriformes; family Viduidae; genus Vidua; species Vidua macroura. Next base: position 38,490,323 of record NC_071576.1, read on the forward strand.
TAGAGTGAAAATGCTTATATTGCACAGAGCTTAATGCAGGCTCCAAAGCCTCTCTGAAATCACTAACTGGAGGAAGTGGCTCCTGTGCTAGCCAGCTTTGTGACCTCCTCAAAGAAAGGTCAATCCCATGATGCCAGGCTGATGTAATGTCACATCACTGCCATGAATCACTCCACAAAAGGATTAAACATCATCAGGGGAAGAGCGGAGGGAAATGAAATACTGGCCTATAATAAAGAGATCCTCTGGTGAAGAACTAGAACACAGACCTGATTTAGCCCTTTGATTTACAATCAGTTTCTGCCTGGTTCAATGCTTCCAGGCTCCCATTTACCCCTCATGCTCACACTGCAGACTAGGGATCAAGGAAAAGTGTTCAGAACAGGGCTGCAAAGCTGGGACCCTGGTGTACCAGCTGGGATGCAGAAAGGAAGCCCAGGAGAACAGGCCTAGGTGGCAGACACCTAGGTCTGCAGCCTCAGGGCACACAGAGGTTTACTACTGTCATCAAGCCAGGAAGCAATTATCTTTTCCTTCAGTATCTAAAAATTACACAAGCATCAACACAGGGTGCTCTAGTGCTAACCTCTCTAGGGACTTCCCAATTCCTTCCCCAGATTGGAAACCAATTGACAAATGTTCCTAACTGCCCTCATTTTTCTTCACCAGACAGAAATGGGGATATAACAGTGGGACCTGCTTACGTGTGATGAAGCCAACTCCAGGCACATAATCAGCCAACAAGCGCAGGAGGAGGAGGATCCTGCCCCTAGAAAGGGAGAGAATATGAACAAGTCCAGCTGGACATCTTTTGCCCCAGCTGTTGAACACACAAACAGCAATGGCAGCTGTTATACAAAGATTAACCTGGTCACAGGCACCCACACATCTTCAGATCTACTCACCCGGTCCCCTGACGCTATTTCAGTTAAAAGGGAAATTTTCAGCAAAAGCCCAGCAAGGGCGTCTTACTCTGAGTATCGGTCATAGAAAGGAGATCTCAGCAGGTAGTACAGCAGTAGGATGGTTCGTCGTCTCAGCTCCGCCCGCTCTCGCCTGTTCAGGTCTTTCAGATCACTCAGCAAACTCAGACTGGAAGGAGGAGGGCAGAGAGCTAAGTCACAGCAAAAGCAGCCAGCAGGGAAAAGAAAGCGGGTTTCTAAAGCCCTCCACTCTCAGCTCCATGCAGAGCAGCCTACACCAGCTTAGAAGAGAGAGCACTGTAAGTGTTGTAGAAGATGTGTCAATCTCCAAGCTAAAGACCACTCCAGGTGCATATTTCTCTCAGTAGGGTCTGCCCAGGACTGGGGAATGGGAAAGTGTGATGCCCAGCCACCACCAAACCAAGCACCAGAAACACTCTTCATCAGACTGACCTGGAGATGTCCAGGACTGCCGAGAGGAGCCAAGGCTTCCATGATCTCTGGCCCCACACTCCTAAACTCAGAACTAGGAACACACAGTCAAGGAATGAAAAGATGAGAGATTCCAAGAGGCACGCAGGAAGTGACCCCTTGCGTACCCACAAAGCTCTGCCAAGCGCAGGTGAATACACCTAAGGCAGGGCTGGGAGCCCCGGGGAAAAGGGCTGGAGGACTTGCACCCACAGCTCTAGTGGCTGAGGCCAGCCACCGAAGCGTAAGAACGGGAAGAGGTCCGAGTCCAGTGCCCAAGCACAGCCGCGCAGGGAGCAGAGCCGGCGAGGCACTGCCCTGCACCCGGGCCGAGCCCGCAGCACCCTCTGCTGGCACCCACGAGCTCTGGGAGCCCGCACGGAGAAGGGCAGGATACGGTGGAGCAGGGGGCGGGTAATGTAGACGGATTCTGCGATGGTTTCTTGGAGACCCAGAGGAGTGGGAAGCTGGTTCATCTCCTCCGCTCTTCGATTCTGCGATTCCTCCCTCTGCTGGGGGGACCCCCAGTGCCGCGACTGCAGGGACGGGGCTGAAACAAGCAGGTCTGGTTACTAACACAAATAAAAGCTTTGTCCCAGCTGGAAACTGCGTATCACATGACTGCTAGCTCACTCCACCTGGCCCTGGAGCCCTTCACCCCTGCCCTCGGTTGGATGGGGAGAAGAATCAGAAAAAGGTAAAACTCCTGCATTAACATAGAACAGTTTAATAATTGAAATAAAGTAAAACAACAAAAATAGTAACAATAATAACAGTAATGAAAAGGAGGATAACAAAACCCAAGAAACACAAGTGATGTACAACCACTCACCATCCTCAGACTGATGCCATCTCATTCCCAAACAGCGACTGGCCCCTCCCAGCCAACTCCCACAGTTTATACAGTGGGCATGACGTTCCATGGTATGGAAGATCCCTTTGGCCAGTTCAGGTCACCCATCCTGGCCACGCTCCCTCCCAGCTTTTTGCACATCTCCTCACTAGCAGAACCCAGGAAACTGAAAAGTCCTTGACTCAGAGTAACCACTACTTCTCAACAACCTACACTATTAGCTGTAATAATGTTATCAAATTATTCTCATACTAAACCCAAAACTCAGCACTGTACCAGCTACCAGAAAGAAAAATAATTCTATCCCAGCCCAAACCAGGACACCTTCCTATCATGTTTCCCTGCTTTCTTGCACTGTGAAGGTGTGAAAGAGGAAAGCTTGAAGAGGGTACTTGTAAGATCCATGCTCCTCAAAGCATAACCATGATGAAGAGCTGTCTCTGTTGCATGGCTCATTTGGGAAAACACAATTTAGTGCTAGCCTTGCAGTACATCTCTGGTTGCTTTGATACCCCTACCTATCCACAGTGGGCCCAGTCAGTGGCAATATATGTTCCAATACCCTTTACTGCTCTCACCCATGTCATCTATGAAGGCACAGAGCAGGAACAGCTCAGGCTGAAAAACTTAGGTTCAGTTACTTACTGCTCTGTAGAGAGCGCACAACACGGCTGGAACGCCTGCCAACATAGGTCTGATCCTTCCCTGAGGAGTTGTCTTCCATGCCTGCAGAAGGAAACAGCCACAGGGGTCAGGCTTCAAAGCAATACACTTCACACCCCAGGGTTGCCACCAAGAAGAGCAGATTGAAAGGCTGATTTAGTGCAAACTGAACCATTCTGCGGGGACTAACAGTAGGCAGTAGGGTAAAAAGGTAAATCTGCCTGACAATTGCCCAGGTCTAGGGCCTCTTTCCTCATCACTAGACCAGGGCACGTGCAGCCTGACTCATGGTTCAGCCAGAAATTCCCAGCTTGGACTTTTCTATCCCTTCCTTCCAGATAGTAGGACAACCCTGCCACCAAGCTAACTCATCCCCTGCAAAGGGTGTAAAGTTGAACACAGCTCAGCCTTGAGTAAAGACACCTTATGGCTCCATGTGCTGCACAAGCCACTGCTCTGATGAGTAATTCTAGCAGGACAAGACATGTGGCTCAGCAAGGCACCAAGCCAATGATGACAACACCACGGGCTCACCTTGAGGGTGGAGAGGCTGTTGCTTCTCCCTGTTCAGTGGCACAATGGGAGGAGACATCTGGATGCCAGCTTTGTACCACAGCAGGAGCAGGAGACGAAGGATGGCTCTGTGAACAGACATGTGGAAGTCTTCAATACCAGACTATGGAGCTGGGTTCCCGTTACACTGGAGAGATGGCTTCTACAGAAGAGGGAAACACTCGGGTCTCCTCAGAGCAACTGGCAAGGTGAGAGGTGTAAGTGCTCCCTTCTGTGGCACAGAGTCCAGTGCACCGTGAAGCTCCAAATCCCCCCAGCCTAAGGGACTGGCAGCTCAGTCCTGTGTGGGATTTTTTGGAGTGCCCTCCAGGTCCCCATTCCGAGCACACACTGCCCCTTCCCCTCTGCCCGCAGCACTTACTTAGACAGCTGGATGAGGACAATGATGGTCCACCGGCCCATCTCCCCCCACACCCTGGCTGTCCCCATCTCTGCAAAGACCTCCACGCATTCTAGTACACTCAGCCAGGTCAGCAGCTTCTGCTGGGGCAGCGACTGCAAAACACAGAGGGGAGGAGGGGGACAGGATGCAGGTTCTGCTCGGGAGTTAAAGATGGCAGAAACACAGCCCAGTCTGGTGGGACCCTCAGAAATAAGCACCAGATGGCCTTGGAAGTCACAGCTCCAGAAACAAAAAGCAGTGTCTTCACTGCGGCTGGAGCCTACACACAAGCCCACCTCTAAGCAGGGGCAGACTGAGACATCACAGTATCACATGGAGTTTCTACTCCAAAAACAGGGAGAACATCACATCTGTGTTTTATATTGCCTCTACCCTAACTGACACAGCAGGATAGCCTCCTGGGTTGTGGCACTGTGCCTGAGCTCCACAGCAAAACCCTCCCCTCCTCCTCATCCCGGAGCTGAGACACAAGACAACCTCCTCTCTGGACAGAGCTGATGAGGGAGTGTACTTGGAGTAGAGGGAAGGGAACCCAGAGTCCACAGCTACAACAGAGCAAATGTTGGCTGAACACAGCATCAGACTAGATTTCAGGCATGAACCCCAAGACAGTGGGTTCTCTTCCAGTCTAGGTCTCTGCTATCCACGTGGGAACTTACTACTGCTGTCAACCACAGGGTTTGATCCATTGAGAATAAAGACAATACAAGTGAAATTCTATTCAATTTTAACCAGGGAAGCAAATCTTGTGCATTTCTGTTTGTTACACGCCTGATGCTCCATTCGGGGAACTGCCGACACCCAACCCACACACTGGGCAGGTTTGTAATAGAAGAGCCTTGTCTGGAGAAAAACAACTTCTTCCCCATTCCCCAAAGGGTTTAACAATGCTGGGAGCCGGCCTGGGGCTCATGCAAGATAGACGTAGTACCAAGGCGCTTACATTTGTTTTACTCAATACACTATGCAAAGGAAGAGTCTGACAGATGGTATCAAGAGCTTCAGTGCTCCAGAGCCACTGCTGTGTAAACAGCAATGGTTTATTCATCAACACCTCTACCTAGCTCAAGTTCTGAGCTTCTCAAAAAAGCCTGTGGAGCTTCTGGTGCAAGTCAGGGCCTGATTTCTGTGGCCCAGGGAGTGCTCTGGCCACGCCTCCAAACCAGGAGCTAAGGGACAGCGCTGCTATTTTACTTGCATTCAAAGGTTGCCTCTGGCTTCTCCATACCTGACCACAAAGAGAGGCCACAGCAAAGACCTGTTAAGCTTCTACAGACACTCCCTGAAAGCTCCTGCAAGGAAGAAAGCATGTGTCCCAAATCCTCCTCCCACACGCTCCAGCCTTACCACTGGCAGGCTTTCCTGCAGGTCCTTTCGGAGAATCCAGTCGTTTAACAGCACTAGGAGGTTGGAGGCAGAGTACACTAGAAAAGTAAGAGAACAGTGCAGAATGGATGCACAGAAAGTAAGCCACATAGGTCCTGCTGTCTCTGTCCCGGACAGGGGATGAGGGAAGAAGGGCAGCAAGATGTGCAGACTCCTCCCAGGAGCTGCCCGGGAATGCGTGGACAAAAGCAGGGCTCGGGGAGCAAGACCCGCATGCACCGGGCAAGGGCACAGCACCGGCCCCGACCCGCTGCCCACCTACCCAACTCCGACAGCGCGTGCGAGTCCGAGAAGCGACCTGCGAAGGGAAGAGAGCGGCTACAGCGAGCGCACGGAGCCGGGGGAGCCCCCACTCCCCCCTGGGTCCCGGTGCCCGCACCCCCCCCGGCCCACAGACCCCGGCCGGAGGGAGGAAGGTTCGCCCGCCTCCCCGCTCCCGCACCTGGCAGCAGGTAGGACAGCCCCCGCACGGTGCCCTCCAGCTGGGCCGTGGCGGCCGGGTGCCGCCTCACGTACTCCTGGTAGCGCTGGCACAGCAGGCGCAGCCGCCACACCGGGCCGGCTCCGCGGGCACGGGCCGAGGCCGCTGCCGCCGCCATGGTGCCGCCGCCGCGCTGCTTCCGGGGCCGCCCCCGCCGCGCCCCGCCCCGACCAGCCGAGCGGGGCCGAGCGCCGAGCGGGCGATGGGCGGCGGGGCGGGGGTTTGAAGGAGCGGCGGCGGTAGCCGGGCAGGTAAGGACGGGCTGGGGGTGTCCCGAACGGGGACGCAGTTGCCGCTGGGTGAGGAGCCGGGGTGCGGTCAGTTTTGGGGGGCCGCGGGAAGGAGTCGTTCCTCGAGCATTGCGGCGGGCGGGGGTCTGCCCACGCGTGGGTCTGGCGCTCCGCGGCACGGCTGCGGGCGGCGTGCGGGGTACCGGCCGTCCGTCGGGGGCTGCTCGGGGCAGCTGCCGGGGCTGGCTGCGGCACCGGTAAAAAGTTCCCGGTGGTGCTGGGGAATGAGAGCGGGCACCGGGAGCGGTGCGTGCCCCTTCGTCACCCGCCGGGGAGCGGCGTGCGGCAACCCCCGTCCCAGCCGGGGGCTGCCATGGGCACCGGGTCGCTACTTGCCCGGCAGTGGGGAACCTCGCTCTGCACCTGGCGAGGGCTCTGCGTGGGGAAAGGTGAGGTGTGACCGAGGAGGCAGGGACAGCCCCGCTCCGCTCGGGGCTGAACGGCCCGTGCCCACTCGCTGCGTGCGGAGCAGGGGAGGTGCTGCCCTGGGGGCACGGAAAGGTTGGGGGGCCTCGGGGACGGGGCTTTCATCCTCGCGTCCGTGCATGACAGTGTCTGTCCCCGCCCGGGCCCGCGGGAAGCGGAGCGGGGAGCAGAAGGGCGGCGGTCGGGCCGTGCAGTGGGGGCTCTCCTGGAGCCCACGCGGGACTCGCGCTGGCTCCGCTGCGCTCAGTTTGCCGCACTAGCGCGGCTGTCCCCGTTGGCAGGCGGGAGGAGGAGCGGGGCCCGCCTGGCTGCAGCCTGTTGCAGAAGTGGCTCCAGCCTGTGCCCGGTCCCGCGACCTTCCTCCCGCCGTGCCGTGCCCTGCCCTGCCCCGGCTCTGCCTCCCGCTCAGCCGAGGCTGCCGGCCAGCGTCCCTGCCCGCAGCCGGGCCTGGCTCCGCACGCTGCCCGGGGCAAAGATCGGCGGTGCCCGTGAGCTAGGAGGCGCTTCGTGGCCTCTCGGGTGCGCACAGAGCTGGGCCGAGCCGCCCCTCCTTCCTCCTGTCCGGTTACCTCCGCACAATGGGCACAGTGTGTGCCTGCGGCTTCCTCGGCGGGAATTACAGTTGCATGGGCAGGCACTTTATCCTTCCTGATCTCTCCTCTTCCCCCGAGGGTTTGTTTTCCAGCAGGCTGAGTTCAAAAAGGGCACGAGACACCGCTGGCAAGCAGTCTGGCGCTAAACAAACATTTTTAGTTAGAATCACATGGAATAGACCCAACTTTCTATTCACATGCAGTGCTACCTGCGAGTTTCTCTGAATTTCACGGTGGCTGGGCTGCTACTGTAAGTGCAAAGGCAGGTGAGACAGCACCGGAAGCCTGTGACAGAGGTTTCCAGCACAGCTTACTGGGGTAGGTGTGTGCTGCTGGTGACTCTAGGGGCATATCCAGTGCAGACTGCCAGAGCTGCTCTCCTTCAAGGAGATGCTCTAGCTCTGCCAGACAGCAATCTGAGAGCTGGCTGCCTAGGAGACTGCCAAAGACACCTTGTCTTCAGCCAGAGGTGAAGCTTGATGCACAAAGTCCTTGGGCTACTCTGAACAGCACAGCTAGATTCTGTCCCTGAGTAAGGAGCATTTTGGCAGATGCTTTCTCTTCACCCCTTGCCCCCAAACTCTGTCCCTCCAACTGTCATGTTCCCTTTTGTTCATCTCCTGCTTGCAGCAATTGAGTTTGGAGGACAGTTTGAATAGTATCATGCTGCCTTTTTATGGTAAGTATGTTGCAAGGGAGCACCAGGTGACTTCTTAGAGCAGCAGCAAGTCCATGGGACTGGGCAAAACTTAAATTGCCTTGGCTTATGGTGCCCATGGTGAGTGTGGTGGCAGGAGGTGAAAGGCTGGGTTGAGGGACAAGTTTCTCTCTTGACTGTGCCCAGAATGATCTAGGAGCAACTCTTTCCTTAGTGCTTACTGCCAGTCTGGGTGCTGAGGACTTGTGCTTACTGGAAATCCACTGGCAGTAGCTGAGGCCAAATAGTTCCAAGGCTCTGATGATGAGGGGTGCAGGCTCAGCACTAACGGTAAGAAAAGAAGCAAACCAAAAAAAAAAGCAAATGTTCTGCCAGCCCATCTATGGGTACAGTGCTGAAGTCCAGCTTGCTTGGCTGCCAGTGTCTTGCTCTTTGCTCAGATCCATGAGACCATGCCATTTCTGGGAAGCCTGACTCCAGGCACAGCACTGCCGCGGGTATAAGGCAGTTCATCCTAAGTAAGCCTCAAAACATGTCTTTCAGAGTGCTGGGATTTTTGTACAGTACCTGCCAGGGTTGGAGCTGGGGAGCAGGATGTGGGAGGATACACTCAGAATATTGATTCTTGGGAGATGGGTAGTTGAGGTGGGAAGTGGATATTCTCCCCAACCTTATCTTCCTGCTGACCTTCCCCTACCAGAAGGGAAGCTGCCTGGCAGTATGAGGTCAGGGATGTGAATCTTTTTGGCTGTGGTTGAAAGTGAGCACTTGTGATGAAGAATGAGATGGCCTTTCTGGCCCTGTCTCTTTAGGGCATGCCTTCCTGCCCTTTTCAGCTCTCACACCTTGGTCTGGCTATGTATTTTCTTTACTTCTGGATAAGCTCAGCCAATACTTTGGGATAGCTAGGGATAAATTATGACTTGCTCCAAATAACCTGTAGATGGAGGCATGTCCAGGGAGTATTTTAGTCTCTGTTACATGAACCCTGCCTAGACTGGAAGGCCTTGTTCACTCATGATATCCCACTGGAGGCCAACACCTTTCAGGAGAGCTCCAAATCTCTGTCCAAATGAGGAAACAAGGGCAATGAAGCACACCATGCTCTGAGCATGGCAATGCTGGTGGTGGCAGCTTGTACTTCTGATCTTGGAAAGCCCTCCTGGGGTCTGGAAAGGTAACAGCTGGCAGGGGAAGCTGGTGGTGTAGTACCTAAGTTCCTGAAGTATTGCTGACAAGTCTGTTACTTGAAGCAGTAGTCTGACGGAAAGGGAAATGCAGGTCAAACAAGCTTAAGGGGCCTTTTAATGTGTGTTTTGACTTGGAGGCATTTTGTTGCTGTTCTCTGTCAGGGTGCCCCTGCCCTTCCCAGCTTAGCTCAGACTTGGCATCTCTGGAGAAAGACTCTTTTTGGCTTCCCAGGAGGAACAACATGTCTGGCAATGTGTGCAGAGCCCTGCTGCGAGATACTGACTGCCTCCTGCCTCCAGATGCCTTTTCCAGAAATCCATTTAGAGCCACAGATTGTTACTCAGATAACTGCCTTCCCTGATTCATTAGCAATGTGTAGTCTCTCCTGTAATACTCAAATCTGCCTGTGCCAAAGGCTGAAAGGGAGAGGCCATGTCTTTTAATAACCATGTGATGCAGTTGGAAAAAACTTTTGGACACGTAGTTCTCTGATGGCCTGAGTTGATGGAAACAATCCAAGGGAGAGATACAACTGGGCCCTGAGGGAGAGGGCACTGCAACTGGGCACTGAGGGAGAGAGTAACTGCTTGTGATTTCTGACCTTTCTTTCCCCCAGCATTACCCTAAGCTCCCCTGACCCCACCTGGAGAAGGCAGCAGACCTTGAGATCAGTCCCAGCACGCTGCAGATCTTGCAGGTCCTGTGTGTGGTGCTGTGTAAATAACTGCTGGTGGCTGGGTTGCGGCCATATGATGTGGGTTCCATCCTGGAGATGAGGCTCCTGCCATGTCCGAATGGGAACTCTGCTGTCCGAGATGCTGTGGTGGATCCCAGTGGACAGTGCTGCTGTGTAACAGGCACATATCTGGGTCTCCCCACTCGGTATTATCTCTGCTGAAGGGACTTTGCTTTTCGAACTCTTTGCTGTTGAAAGTACTCAGTGTTGTTGCCAGCAGCTTCTGCTTCCTAGCCCAGGTGGAGGGACTTGGCTCTTACCTGCTGAACCGGAAATATAAAGCTCTGGTAGCACCTGGGCGAGGGCTGTGGGCTGTATGCCAGAAGGGTTTGGCACTCTGGTTCATAACCTGTTCCTACTGCTCCAGAAGTATCCATCTCCTGAGTTTCCCCTCGTAGACCCCTTTGGTTTGAGGTGGGAGCTGATCGATCAGGACAAGCAGAGTGGGGATGATGGAGAAGACAGGTATCTGTTTACTGACATGTGCTGTAGGGTCCATACATGTCCTCTCTCACTGGCTGCCACCTTGTAGCCAGAATCTGAGGGAGACTCAAAAAGCAGAAGTTTTGTTGGGCCTTGTTGCTGAAGAAGGGTTTTGCTGAGCACTGCAGTGCTGTACTTCACTCTTAGAACTGCTGGATTTCACTGTTCAGGTTGCAGCTGTTGTTACTATTTTTTTTTCCAGCCCTTGTTGGGATTGATGTCACCTCCCTTCTGTCATATTGTGCTGTGCCAGGCTGGCCTGGGGTTTGCTGTGGCTAGAGGGGTGCAGGAATACAGCACACTGCACACTTGTTTCTCTGTTTGGCCTTTTAAAACAGGTGGGACAGACCAGACCCATGCTTTTACTAGGTTTTTACCTGCTTTTAAGGTCCTGCTCCTGCTGCGTCTCAGAGGAATGATGTGTGGATTGAGGGTCTTTAAAACAAAATTCCCAGTTCTTCTCCAATTCTTTTGCCTCAGCATATTAGTAGGTCTGTTTTTATGTTTTGGGCTTTCTCCTGATAAGGAGCTAAGAATCCTCTAGGCTCCTGGTAGAAGGGCTTATCCATTTCATCCTGCAGTTGTGGAATGTGCGTGCCCAACTCTGTGGCAGTTGGAGGAGAGGGGTGCACTGGAAAGATCCCAGCAGAGGAAGAGGATTTCCTCTGAGGAGGAGTAACATGTGCAGACTGCTGTGCTCTCTTCAACACAAGTTGCATGTGTGATGTTTTTTGCCTGCTTTCTCTCTCTTCTGCCTTTACTCCTTCTCTCTCCCTGTGTGCATCTATTTGGATAGACTCTCTTAACTGCCATTATGGGGCTGCCCAAAGCATGTCATGGGGGCTCAGGTTACTGGACAAGATAGTTAATCCCTTTATTGCCTCACGAGTTAGACACTTGCTGCTGCTATCATGTTTGGGAGGGTGCCAGAAAACTTGCATCCCTCCCCCAGCTTCTGATGCTGCTGAAGGATTGGTGTGAGGACTCACTTGTGTTGCGATGGAACATGGTGGCTGTGGCTTTGCCAGCAATTTCGGGGACATGTGTACAGTCCTCCTTGCATGGGTGGGGAACTTGCAAAGGACAGTGCAGTGAACTGGAACTGGGATTATACAGCATGCAGGTAGTCATTCTCCCCTGGGCTGTCTGAGTAGCCTTGGGTGACACTGAGCCATGCTTTGTGGCAGATTAGAGGATAGGGACAGGACCAAGGTGTTGGGTGCTCTTATCTGTGACTCTTGGATGTGCAGGGGCCTGTCCTTAGAGCTCCGTTATGCAGTAGCTCTTCACGTGACTGTCTTTTGGGTTTCAGGTGACAGCATGCTCCAAAACTCTCAAGTACAGCTGAGATGTCTTATCTGCCCTTCAAGCTGAGAATCTTTGGTTAGAAGGGGGTCCTCACAGGCGCCACCAGGCCGTGCTGACTTCTCCAGCTGTTCCTAGCGACTCCTGCAACATTGGCAGCCTTCAAAGGTTAGTCATCATGTATGTTAAGTAGATGGTTTTCATGTGGTTGCTCCCTTGCTGTTTTAGTGCTTCTAAGTCGGTATACAGGGGATAATTGCATAGCAGAAGGGCTTGGCTCTGTGGGTATTTGGGACCTGTGGGAGGCTCTGGAGACAACACTGACACTTGCAAGCCCCCATAGCCCAGTTTTCTGGAGGGAAGGACCAGATTATCCACAGCAATCCTTTGAATAAAGTGTGATCCCATCTTTGTGGCTGTTCTCCTGAGTGTGCATGTCTGGATCCTTCTCCCCAAACAATACTATGGTCTATTGCTTATTTCTTGCATAGTGTGCAGTAAGTCACTTGGACATGGACTGAGGAGCTGCAACAAGTTCTCTGGGCCAGGGAAAATGGGAAGACCCCCTTCTGAAGGCTGGGAGCTTGTGCTGGCATTGTTCTGTCCTAGCAGCTTTTTTTCCCTCTGTCTGTTACATCAAGTGTTTCTTTGGGGCCACAGTTCTCAGTGGCCACCTCTCTTCCCCTGCCCCTCATTAGTGTAGGGCTTGGCATGCCAGCAGGAGGGAGCCTCAGTAATGTCTATGCCTTGATCGGATTTGTCAAGGCTCCTTCCCTTTTCTTCCTGTTCATTGAGGTCTGAAACAAAGCAAACAGAGGAGAGGAATTCCAAAGAATAGGAGTGAGGGAAGAGAGGAACGCTGGAGTGACAGGCTGCCCCTGCCCACACACACCCCCTGCCTTGGTCTGGTGGGGCAGAGCTGGTGGCAGAGCATTTCAGGAGGTGAGGCCATTCCTTTGCTCTTCTATTCCCAGCTCTAGCACTAGCTGTCTTTCTCCCCATGCTGTGCTGTGGGGCTCCTATCCTCACTGCTCAGATAGCTTCTGGAGCCTCAGGCTTGCTGCCTACTCTGCACGGGCACGTGTGCCTGAGCATAGCTTGAGGGAAGCAGGGCATTATTTGAACTGCTTTGTTTGTCTTGGGCTGTGCTAAAAGGTTTCCCTTTTTACCTGTGTCAGGAAATTTTCCCCTGCCAGGTAGATTCAAAGAAGCCCGACATGGAGCTGAACATCCTGCCTGGGTGCCAGGGCAGTGAGGCACTGGCCCCTCCCCACCATGGAGCCAGATAAGTGCTGGAACAAGGCCCTTTTGTGCAGACAGGTGTGTGGAGACAAACGTGCTCTGGCGCTTATACTGTTTACCAGGAGGCAGGAGACTTGGGAGGGGAGTCATGGCCAGCCAGAAAAAGCTGCCACAGGTAAAGCTTTGTCCAGTCTGATAGATCTCCTTGCTCCCTCCTTTGTCATCCCCAGGCCATCACGCAGTTTCCCCTTCGTCCTGCCCCTGACCTTCACATAGATTGGATCAGGGAAGGCAATAGGATGCTCAACAGCCCCAGAATAAAGCACTTGAGGTGAAATACATCCCTGCTAGTAACACCCTCCCCTTGCATTTAAGCTGCAAGGAACAGCCTTTAAGCCACAGTCTCTTCTTTCCTTTCCTTCTTCCTCCTTGTTCTCTACCTTCTGGCAATCTTTGCACTCCATAGTTTAATTAAAGAGCAGAGCAAAGTGCTTAGACTCCAAAATGTGCAGATTAAGGGGTTACTAATCCTCTTCCTCAATGGGTGCTCACATCCTGTCCAGCCTGTTATCAAGCTTCTGTTCCCTGAGTGGAAACTTGGCCAAACTTGAGACCTCTACCTCTCTTCCTGCTTGCTGCGCTGAGGAGGAAGGGCGAGGGGTGACAGGAGAGCCACGGGGGAGAAGCAAAGAGAGTTGTGGGCTTACAGAATTCTCACATTGGGTTTGTAGTCAGCACTGGCTATCTTGGCTTTTTGTGTCCTGTCTTGTTTTGGTGCTCCAGGAGCAATAAAGCAGGGGTTTGGTAGTTTTCCTTTTTTTTTTTTTTTTTTTTTTTTTGAGTGCCATCTTCTTATTCTGACAAAATAACCTTTCTGTCAGAGGAAGCAAATGCTTCCCTTTGTGTGTGTGCTTGTGTGTTTACTTGCTGGGTGATTTGGTTCAGGTGTGTGCCTTCCCTGTGCATACACCCCTCTCTTGATTTCCCAAGAGTCTCTTCTGTGCTCTTATTCCCAGCGTATGCCCAAATGCTGCAGCACTGCTGAAAGAGCAGTGCTCCCTCACAAGAGTGGGAGGCTGGTGCCTGGCAGTGCTGCATGAGGCTGGTTGTATCCTCATCTGGGGAGGCTGAGATCCCTTTATAGGACATACGGTGTCAATGAGAAGGAGAAAGTGGAGTATTTGTGGATCCAGATGGAGGCAGACTGGTGCAGACTGGGCACTGCACAGAGGTTGCACTTCTGTGGATTGCAGAAGACATGAGCTTTTGTCCTCAGCCACTCATGTGCTGCTTGGTTGAGTTGAGCTATGCTGTTTCTTCCCTGCCTTTGTCCTTTGGTGTGCAAGTTCACAGTTTAGCTCAGCAGTGTGAGAAGCCCCTTGGACAGGAACACAAGGAGTAGCAGGAAGGGAGGAGGGCTGCTAATGGGTTTGGATGTTGGGAGTATTCTCCTTTCCACTACCTGGCTTTGGGAACTGCCTCCCCTCTGGGATCCACTTCCCCTGCTTTTTGGCTTTCGTCAGTCGCTACCTCATTTCCAGTTTGCAAGATGCCCTATATGGGGTTTTTTTTTGCAGGTAAATTTTGTGTCTTAGCCTGGACAACAGTTTTTTTCTCCAGTGTTGTCAGAGCCTCTTGGCAACGTGCAGGTTTCTCTGTAGCTCAGAATCACTTCTGGTCATACAAAATACCCAGGGCACCCTGAGTGGATGGCACTATTGCTGCTTGGGTTTTTTAGAGCCTGCCTCATTCTGGTTTGCTATTTATAGTGCAGTTGTTCCATTCCTGTGTGGATGAGCTCTGCTTTCAGCCTCACTTGGGCACTGAGGGCATTGGTACCAGGAATAGCTCTGGACAGGGAAGATGTAGGAGTGGCTGCTTGAGCACAGCTCCCAGTTTGAGCTAGTCCCTGTGGAAGAGGTACCGGACTGCATCCATGAGCTCAGCTGCTTTTCACGCAGAAGAGAGAGATTGCCTTTCCTTGTTGGTCAGTGCCTTGTGTGTGCCTGGCTGCTGGGCTAGAGTTTGGCATTGTGAGAGATGGAATTTGGAAGAGTTGCTCCAGTGACTGATACTAGCAGGACTAGTGAGGGACCGTGGTGTCACGAGCCGATGACATGAAGCTGTATCAGCAGAGGATTAGGTTGGTCATTAGGAAAAATCCAGAGGGTGGCTGGGCACTAGAATAGGCTCCCCAGAGAAGTGGTCGCAGCACCAAGCCTGACAGAGTTCAGGAAGCATTTGGACAATGGTCTCAGGCACATGGTGCGATTTCTGAGGTTGTCCTGTGCTGAGCTGGGAGTTGGATTTGATGATCCTTGTGGGTCCCTTCCAACTCAGGCTATCCCATGATTCTGTGCAGGGCAGTTGGCATGGGAAGCCCTGCTCCTCGCATGTCCTCCAAGCACTGCTAGTGACCTTGTGTGTCCTGAACTGCTGCCCACTGGACGGGTGGATCCCTTGTGGTGAGGTACCGGCCATTCCTTGCACAGGGCCCTGCTCTCCTCTCCCCAGGGAATGTTTGCTAACCCCGAGGGAACTCAAGCTAAGGCCTGAAAGGAGCCTGCAGCACAAAAAAAAAAAAAAAAAAAAAAAAAAAAAAAAAAAAAAAAAAAAAAATCAACACCCTCCTCAGCATTGCTGCTTGGGCAGAGCTGCTCCAGCCTTTTGGCTCATGATGCTCTCAGCTTGTCTGGAGACCAGAGCTAGACAAATAATTAATTGCTTGATTTAGTGCCCAAAATGAAAAGCTGGAGGGAGAAAAACTCAACACAGACAAATTTGAGAGACCCTTTATCTTTTCTTTTAAATGCAATGCAGCTCAATTACAAACAAAACAATGCAAAATGAGACTTTTTTGCTTGGAAAACAAAGCATTTTGTTCTTGTCCAAAACTTGTAATGAAGGAGCAAATAGCTCTGAGCTGTCTGGAAGCTGCAGTTTTCAATCAATAACTATTCAGCCAAAAACACTTACCAGTTCTGCTGGTAACAATGAACAGCAGGCACCTTACAACCTGGCTCACAGCCGTGCCCCTGGCACCTCCCCAGAGGTGGATGGTGTTGTACCTCTTGTGAGCTTTTCCAGGTAGAGTGCCAATATGGGGTTGTTGGAGTCCCTTTGTCTCCTTTTTTTGGTGTAATTAACCTAATTAATTTTGCCTGAGATGGTGCAGACTCGACAAGCACGTGTAGGGGCTAAGTCTGGCCTGTTGTGCTGGGATATGGTCTTCCCTTGTCCCACCAGGGAGCACCACCTCGTGCAGGATGTTCAAGAGCATTTCAAGGGAGCAGGGGGATGTGGGGTTAGTCCCTACCCATGGGCACTGCTAGCTGGAAACTTGGGGTATCAGGACCACACAGGATGAAACTCCCACCCCTTGCTGTATTGGCATTTTGCCTGCTGGGTGTTCCAGCTGTGCTGATGGCAGAGCTGGAACTGGTGGAGGACATGCTGGAGGCTGACTTGGAGAAAAGCTGGAGTTCCTGGCTGCTGACCCTACTCAGCTCTGACCCCAGGAACTGTTGCAAGCCCGCAGCAGTGAAAGTGTCACGAACTGGCAAGGTGAACAGGTATTGATGCCCATAGCACATCCGGAGACCAGGACACGGTGAACTTAATGGATTCAGAGCTGGCCATTAGCTGCAGCACAGACATAAGCAAAAATGCAGATAGTAGAAACCTAATCCCATCAGAGAGGAAGGGAGCTGGAGATCAGCCCCTGTTGCTGCTCCTGTTTCAAGAGGCAGTTGGGGTCCTCCTGCACAGTGCCTAGGTCTGGTCCCTCCTGTGCCAAGCTGTGCTGGCCAGGAAGGCATGTGGAGATTTGATTCAGGACTCTGTGGGCCCTGTGTCTGTCCTCAGGCTTGAGCTTCACCAGGCCCAGAAAAAGGCCAGTGTTGATATTTCACCTGCTGAGTATCCTCTTAGCATCAAATGACTTGTAGTCCAGGGAGGTAAAGCTAGAAGCAGTGTATTGAACACCTCCTCTGGGAGTTTCTTGGGGTCCTTTCAGCTTCTTCTTGGGCTTAAGAGGAATGAGAGCACTTGGGGACTGTGTTGCTGTCTGGGTGGGCCCCCTTTATTTGCCTGAGAGTTGTGGCAAAATGCAGCTGCCCAGCTTGCACATTCTGCTGTGGCACTGCTCTCCCCACGTGTGCCCTGCATGCCCTCTGTGGCTGACGCTCTGCCAGGCAGCTGAACCCAGTGTCTGGGTGCAGGCAGGGAGACTGACCTGCAAAAGCAGACTGTGTCTAGCAGGGCCTTGTGATCAAAGTCCCCGCCAAGAGGAGCTGCTTCCCTAACACATTCCTGGGTTTCAGACATGAAGAGGTAAGCAGCAAGGCATTCCTGTCAGTTGTCAGTCCCAGCCTGAGCTTGCTGGGTTTCCTCTGGAAACAAGGAAACAGTATGGTGACAAGAGTCTCTGCTTCAGCCAAGCTTGGAGCTTCAACACCCTTCAGAGACTTTTAGCTCCTCTTCCCCAAGTGCTGTGGTTCTGCCAGAGAAGAAGATGGCTTTTCAGTGTGACCTCTGCAGAATAAAAAACTGAACTCAGAGCGGCAGAATTGTGTGTGTGGTAATCTTATGGGCCTGAGAAGAGCTTGATGTTTGAGACTGAGCTGTACCTGAGGCACAGCTGTCTGTTGTTCCAGGAGGATCCTTTCCAGGATTTTCTCAGCAGCTTGGTGGTGTCTGGGAGCAGTGGAGAGACAAGGATGCTTCCTCCTTTTATAGAATGTGTTGGTATCCAACTCTGTGAGTGCTGCTGAATCCCACCTCTAGAACAAGGTGACTCTTTTGCCAGAGGTTGCTCTTTCCAGGGAAATACAAAGGTGAAACTCTCACTTAGGGTTTGCTTATCATAAGACTGGGGAGAGAGGGACGGCATGGTAATCCGGAGCATGGGGTTTTAATCTTGCTCTCCTGGCCAAATTCCATTCCGCCTCTGTAAATTCCTGCAGCTACCCTGCTCTGCACTGCCTGTGTGGTATCTGCCAGATGGCACAGCCCCCCTCAAGCAGCAGCATTTCAGGCATGGGGAGCAGGACAGGGAGGTGACCCTGAATCATAAGGCACTTTGTCAGATGGGTGCTGCAATACATACTTTAAAGGTGATCTGCTGAATGAGGAACCAGCCTGTCCCCTCCCTCTTTGTAAGAGCAAAAGTGATTGTCCCCGGTTGCCTCTCTTCAAAATGTGGTGCCTTTTCTGAGTTGCCGGTCTGGCTGTGCAACTCTTGTCGCAGCTTTTGGGCCCTTTCTCACCTTCTGCAAATCTGGGAAGCTGTTGTGTTGGGCTTCTACTGAGGCAGTCTAAGCAGGTCAGCTAAACTGTCACTCTTCCAGAAATGAGACCTGGGAGAAGAATTTGCAGTTTGTGTCACCTCCACCTAGGTAAGACAACAGGCACCATAGCTCCATGAAATCACTCCTCTCCTGGCTGCCCTGCAGCTCTTTACTGGGAACAGCCAGGCTACCTCTTCACTTGTAATGCCTACGGTGGAGGCACTAGAGGGGGAAGCAAGCCTGGGACTGTCCCTATGCCTCTTCAGTCCTCTGGCTTGGTACCCACAGACAGTGTAGTTGTGCCTCACTGTCCCTCTGCAGATTCACATTAGCTCTAGAAGAGACAACAGGCTGAGACACCCACCCTATCATGAGCCATGAAGCCAAATGTGATGTTGAGGGAAAACAGAGCTGCTCCCCTCTGTGTTTTCAGGGCTGGAGAAAACATGGTAATGTGATGGCAAAATTTCCACTGCCAGCTCTCCCTAAACATTAACTGCTCACCTGATTATTACTGAGCCGTAGAGAGTAAAGGCCATTCAGGCTGAGTGATGGGGCCTACAAAGAAAAGGGAATTTCCTGCAAAAGAGTGGATCTTGGAAGAGTAGAGTGCCAGCACATAGGCAGCTCTCAGGGGGGAGCCTGGGGCAAGCAAAGTGGCTGTACTTTCCCAGGAATGAAGGTTGCTTGTGCGTGGAAGGGTGGCCGGCATACAGCCAGCTTTGGGCTCCTGCCCACGCCTCAGAGGTTGGTGTGAGCATGCATTGGTGTTTGTGCAGCTGCCCAGCTCTGCTGGCATGACATTCCCTGTCCCCTGGCCATTGCCCTGTTGTCACAGGAGGCAGGGTGTCCCAGGCATGAGACATGTCCCAGGTGTCCCTGGGTCCTGCCTGCCCCTTCCCTGGTATCCACCCTGGTCAGCTTCTTCCAGCTAGAGAGGGGACAGGAGTGCCTTTTTCCCAGTGGCTGTATCCCCTGATCCCTGCTGAAGCAGGAGGTGCTTGCTCCTGGGAAGAATGTGGGGGAGGGAGGATAACCTGCTGTGAACAGCACTTCTGCCCTGCACCCGCGCTGGGGTTGGAAGCCGGCAGTATTGGGAAACCTCTCGTCTTACTGCTGGCTGCGCTTGTCTGGTGAGCAAGGAGACTGAGGAGGGAGGGTGGAGAGGCCCCATGCCGTGACTGCAGGGACGGGTAGAGCCGGGAGCTTTACGTGCTGTGCCATGGCTGCTGGTACCTGCTGTGCCCCTTGCCAAGGAGCTGCTTCCAGCCTTGCCCTCCGCTTGCTGTGCCTCTAATGTTTCACTGAGGAGGAGAAGCTGTGTAGCTGCCTTCTGGTTTGTCATCTTCACCCCTGTGAACACCCCAAAAATGCCCCTGCTGTGCCTGTGCTCCCCAGCAGCCTACCTGTTCCTGCCCTGGCTGGAGAGGGCCTGGCTGGGTCTCAAAGCACTCGCTCTTGGTGCTGGGAGCAAGCAAGGTATGGTGGCCAGGACAAGCGTGTGGAGAGGCTGTGGAGGTCAGCTGGAGCACGAGGCGGTTTCCTCTGCTGAAGCGGTGCTGTTGGCAGTGGGCTGCAGGAGGTCTGGACTGCTCCCAAAGCCCGGGTAAGCCCTGCGTGCCACCGCCTCAGCTGGAGCACATGATGGATACCGTGGGGCAGGGGCAGGACGGTTCCGGGAGCTGAACAAGTGCCCGGGGCGGCTGGGGGAGCAAAGGGAAGGAAGGGCCCCTGCCCTAGGGAGCCGCTGGCTCAGAGGAGCAGCAGGGCAGCCCCGGGCGTTTCCTCTCCCTGCCGGGGCAGGGCTGGGCTGAAGGGCGCTGCTGAGGAGCCGCTGCCTGTTGTACCGGGGCTCTGCAAGGGCAAGCAGGAGCTGCCCGAGCCGGGAGGTAAGCGTGCCTCCCAGGGCAGCCATCTGGGTGCTGCTGTGGCTGCGCGGGCAGGCCAGGGCGCGCCGCGCCTCGCCTCACCTCACGCAGGGCTCTGGGGTGGGGGCAATTTACATTGCATCGCAGTGCTGTGCAGGCGCTCCGCATCCCAGTCCTCTGCCTGCTGCCGCTCCTGGCCTTCTCTCACCGCACCCGGCCCCCTCCACACGCCCGCGGTACTGGCCACCCCCGGCAAGGGCTTCTTCTGCTCCAGCCCCGGGGCCGGCGCGGTGGGGACGGGGGGAGCTGCAGGTAGAGCCTCTCTCTGCATAGTTAGCATTCCCAGCCCCGGCCTCCTGCTCCGCCTTCCACCATCCTGCTCACTCCTGGTACGCTGGGCAGGTCTGGTTGTACACTGCACCCTTTCAGTGAACCCTGCTTTTCTGAGCCAGAGCAAGGATGAGACAGCAGGGGAACAGTTCCTTCCCTTTCAGATCCACGCTGGGGCTTGCACTCTGCTAAGTTGATGGGCAGTTACTCTGATGGTGGCCAATATCTCTTCTCTGGGTAGCAGCAAGGTCTGCATCCCACCCTCACCATATTTACATCCTGAGTAGGCCGTGGAGCCGCTCTTTCCCAGTCATGGGGAGAACAGGTGGGCTCTGCTGCCATCCCAAGGGCCCCAAAGATCTCTCAGTGAGGACAAAGTCTTCTCCACCTGCCACAATAAAGGAGGAAGCAGGTGCTAGGAAGGGGGTAGATAATCCTGATGCTTCCTTTTTTCACTGTGAAGGAGGGATATTGAGGCCTGGGAGTAAGAAGGGAGCTGGAAGGAGGATGGATTCCTCCCAATTTACTTTGGGCAACTCTGCGCCCCTGGCCCCCTGGTGCTGGGGGCTCTCGCGTAGAAAGCAAATTTAATCTCTTGTTTTGTTTGTTCTTTCTTCCTCTGAAAGGGGGGGCTGGCGGGGTGTGCGGGGGGAGCTTGGGTTTGAGAGCGGGGAGGAGGGGGAAAGTGTCAGATCTAGAAGGGAGGAGTAAAGGGAGGACAGGGAACGGCAGCCCTGGGAGGGAGCAGTAGCAGTGGGCTGCCAGCCGGCTTGGGAGGCGCCAGGGAAGGAGGAGGCGAGAGGCAGGTAAGGAAATCAGCGCCTGGGGGGAAGGCAAGCAGCCAGGTGAGGAGCAGGACAAGGGGTGGCCGGAGGAGTGGGGGTGTTATGAGGTGGGGATGGATGGATCCTTGAGTGCCTCTGGGAGAGGCTGTGAAAACTGAGTTCCTGCTGGTCCCATCTGGTCCCACAGAATTGCCATCCTAGTACTGTGTTCCCATGCAGGCCGGCGACAACGGAGTACCTTTCCTGCAATGAGGGGCCATGGGGGCAAGTGGGAGTAGGACGGGTGCTGCTGTGTGCCATCACCTTCTCTCTCCTTTGTTTGTGCTAAAGTTGCTTCCCTGCCCCTCAGCCTCCCCTGGGTGCTGCTGACTTCCTTGGCCTTTCCTCACCATGCCCCCCTTCCATTCCCCTCCAGCCTGGCCTGAACAGCCCTCCAACTTTGTGTGAACCTCGGCATGTGGGAGACAGGCTGGCAGCAGCACGTGCAGATCTCGCTATGTCCAGCATGGCCCGTGGCTGTGGCAGGGAGAAGGGGTGTCTGGGCCTGGTGTGTTCCATGTGTCAGCTCCCCGTTCCCTGCCATGCCTGTGCTTGGCCTGCTCTGTAGAGCACAAAAGCAGGTCAAGCCCGGGCCTGGCTTGCAGGGAGCTGTGATGCCAGTAGACACCTTCTCTGCCAGGAAAAGGGGTGCAGCTCTCTGGGGCCGTGCCTACTGCCACGGGAGCTCAGCTGTATCTCCAGTGGGCTGGCGTGGCCATGCTCCCTCGGGCTGGCCATGCCCCAGCCCTTCTGGAGCCTGGGTATCCTTCATTGAGAGTGGATGGGGCTATCCGTCTGCAATTCCTCCAGCGGGCTGGAGCTTGCACCCGGCCCCAGGGGCCGCGGGGAGGGCCGGCGGCGGCGGTATGTGTTCTCCTAGGCTCCAGCCCCCGCGGCCCCACGGGCATCTGCACATCAATGGGCTCCAGCGGGGTGTGTGCAGGGGGAGCAGACCCTAATCCGGCCCATTCAGCCCGAGGGTAGCTTTTGTTGTCCAGATGTTGCTGCGCCGAGGGCGCGGAGCCGCGGGCAGGGGTGCAAGAGCGAGGGCAGGCTGCGGCGGGGGGCAGGGGTCTCCTTCCCCGCGAGGTTTTTGCCTCCCCGGGCTCCTGGCCCCGCGGGGTCCCGGGCGGCAGCAGGGTTCTGCCCGTCGGGGGAGCGTCCCGCCGGCGCAGAGGAATGAAAGCGCCGGCTTTCATGTAACACGGGTGGCAGAGCCGCGGCGGGGTCAGGAGGCTGCCCCGGCCGCCCGGTGCTCTAGTGCGGCCGGGGAGCGACTTTCACCGAAGTGTTTGGGGTTTTCCCATCGAAGTGTGCGGGCGGCGGCGCTTGAATGCGGGAGTTTCCCGAGCCCCCAGGCCCTGCGTGGGCCGCGCTCCGGCCGAGGCGCCGGGGGAGAGACCTCGCCCCTCCCACGGGCAGGCTGCGGGACCCGCCGCACAGCTCGGGAGGGCCTCTTAGCATTATTACCTCTCCCCTCCTCTGTGAGCCCTAGGCCTGTGGGATGGCAGGGAGCAAGGCACAAAGCTGGGGTAAAATCTCTTGGAAGCCTCCTTCCTATCCCCATTCCTCTCCATGTTTGAGATCCCCCCCCCCCCCCCAGGCTCTGCAGTCCAGTCCGGATGGTGGGACAAGTCTTGGGGGGGTAAATGTTCCATCATGGGGAGGAGTGTGCTGTCTGGAGAGGCAGTGGGTGTCTGTTTTGCTGCTTCAGTTGCCCAGGTACTGTTTTGGAGGGAGCAGGTGATGGAGGATGTCCTGCTGGGGAGATTTTGGCACACCTGGGTGAGGGCTAGTGGTGAGATCTCTCTCTTTTCCCCTGTCCCTCACAGGCTCTAGGATGCCAGGGCCAACCGGACTCGGGTTGCCCACCTGATCCTTGTTGCCCATGTCCTGCCAGCACATCATGTTGCGCTCCTGGCGCATGAAGCTGAAGTTGCTGCTCGCCACAGTGACCCTGGCCATTCTCCTCTCCTGGCTCTATCTCTTTGTGGGAAGCCTCGAATGTGAGTGAGTCCTTCTCATCCTCCTCAGATCAAGGGTCAGTCCACAATAGAGGGCGGGCAGTGCTCTGGCTATGCAAGTCACTAAAGGTGTATCTGACTTCAGGACATCTCCAGGGACATCTCTGGAGATCAGCAGAACAGAGCTGAGATGTTGGCTGGGCCCTTGTGAGGCGTGCTGGGACCTCTCAGTTGTGGGTCTGCCCCAGCATTCACACCTGGGCTCTCCTGGCCTTGCCATAGCCTTGGCATGCCCCTATCTCTTCCACAGATGGCCGCTTCCTCCTGCTGCCACCCTGTCTGGGCGAGCAGCCGAGCCAGGATGTGGAGCGGGAGGCGCTGGCCTCACGTGTGCGCAGGGTGGAGGAGGAGAATCAGCAGCTCCGGCTGCAGCTTGGCCAGGCCCAGGTGGAGGGCAGCCATGGCAGCCCGCAGTGGGGGGCTTCTGCCGAGGACAGAGACCCCCCTGGGGGTGAGAAGAGCAACCACACAGCTTGCCCCAAGCAGCGGACAGTGCACAAGTGTGAGGTGGGTGATGGCACCAGCACAGTGGCATTGTGGATAGGGAATGTTGCGTGGGAGGCTGGGACCCTGTGAAGAATGAATATATGAGCAACTCACCTGGCACTGCTCTCCCTGTGCTCTGGCCACGCTGGGGCCTCATCCTGGCTCTCCATGGTGGTCGGAGGGTGAGGGTATTTTCCTTCTCCAGAGAAGGAGACCAGACAGGAGGAGTGGCAGCAAGACTCCTGCTCCCTGCTTCTGAGTTAGGGAACTCCCATCTCTCTTTGGGGCTCCTTCTGCATGGGAAAGGTTGGGTTTTGAAGCTTCTTCCTGTAGTGTGGTCCCAGGCAGGAGCTGACAGCCCCTGCAAGGAGGGGGTGTCCAGTCTCAAAAAGGCACATTTGTCTTTGGGCAGCTCCTTCACGTCGCGATTGTGTGTGCTGGGCACAACGCGAGCCGGGACGTGGTCACCCTGGTGAAATCCATCCTCTTCCACAGGTAATGGGGACATTGTTGTGCCAGAAGCCTGCTAGTTGGGGTTCTCAGATGAGCTGCTGCAGGCTGCAGCGGGGCAGTGCTGCAGAAGAGGGGCTCTAGGACCTCTCCCTACCCCTTGTGCCGCTGTTTAGAGGGACAGAGTGGAATTTGTTTCCCCCAGAGGGTTTTTTTTTCCATTTGCCCCCTCAGCTGATGTCTGTTCCATGAGTGGGATGGCGAACTATGTCCTTTTCATTCTGCTGTGATGCTGAATGTTGCTGTGCTTGCCCTTGGCAGGAAAAATCCCCTACACTTTCACTTCATCACGGATTCGGTGGCCCACCAGATCCTCCAGACGCTCTTCCAGTCCTGGATGGTGCCTTCCGTCCACGTCAGCTTCTACAATGCTGATGACTTGAAGGCAGGTGCTTGCCCTCCCTTTACCCTGTCCCAAGATAATGCTTAGAGGAGGGATGAGTGGATGGAGGGTGATTGATTTTTACTTGCTGATGCCTGGCTCACTCCCTCCTCTTTCTGGGCTTGTTGCTAGTGCTGCTGAGAGGGGAGCACAAGGTGGGGTGGGGAGGTGCCTTGCAGTAGCAGTGCCTCTGTGGCAGAACTGAGTGCCCCAGTGAGATACTAAGGTCCAGGTGGGGGTTCTGGTGGCTGGAGGAAATGCTTCAGGCTCAGCTGGCTCCAGAGCTCTGCGTGCCCTTGGCCTCCTCTGCATGGGGTTCTGGGACACGCAGCCGTCCTGCCTGGGCAGGGGAAGGGGCATGGCCATGCCCAGCCCTGAGGTGTGTTGCCTTGCAGCCAGAGGTATCATGGATCCCCAACAAGCACTACTCTGGCATCTATGGGCTGATGAAGCTGACACTTACCAAGGCACTACCATCCAACCTCTCCAAGGTCATTGTCTTGGACACGGACATCACCTTTGCTACCGACATTGCAGAGCTCTGGGCTGTCTTCGGAAAGTTTTCTGGTGAGGACAGGGTGCCCCTGGGGCCCGGGCAGGGCCTTGGATGTTGGGCTCAGGGTGGCAGTGCCTGCCTGCCACAGCATCAGCAGAGTGGTTTTGCTTGGGCCCTCTGAACCAGCAGCAAGATGAGCTGCACCCATGTCCCTCTGTTTTCTCAGAAAAGCAGGTGATTGGGCTGGTGGAGAACCAAAGTGACTGGTACTTAGGCAACCTGTGGAAAAACCACAAACCATGGCCAGCCCTGGGACGTGGCTTCAACACAGGTGAGTGTGGGCTGCCAGGGTGGCAGATGCAGCCTCATGGCACATGCAGCTGAGGTGGTACTTGGCACAGGGAGACTGGGAGAGGCTGAGGTAAGGTAGGAAAGTGGTGGGTACAAGAGGACTGCTACAGCATCCCAGGGTTGTGGGTAGGCACAGAGAAGTGGCATGTCCCAGGGGTGAAGGCATGCAAGCAGCTGTGCCTCAGCTCTGTAGTGTCTGGGTGCTCTCTCAGTGACCCAGTGCCCTCTCCCCTGGCACTCAGGGGTGATCCTGCTCCTGCTGGACCGCCTGCGTCGCCTGGGCTGGGAGCAGATGTGGCGGCTGACAGCAGAGCGGGAGCTCATGAGCATGCTCTCCACCTCGCTGGCTGATCAGGTAACTGTCCGTCCTCTGAGACAGGTTGGTCCTTCTGCATTCCCATAGCACTGCACACACAGGGGATCTTCCTCGCCACCCATGCACTCACCTTTCTCTCTCCTAGGATATCTTCAATGCGGTGATCAAGCAGGACCCATCCTTGGTGTACCGGCTTCCCTGCTTCTGGAATGTGCAGCTCTCTGATCACACCCGCTCGGAGCAGTGCTACACTGAGCTCTCAGATCTCAAGGTAGGTGGGGTTGCCGCTTTTGAGACTGGGGAGGGCCTGAAGGACCATGCAGGCACTGGAAGTCCACGGGAGTCAGCATGGAGTCTGAGGGTTTGGGGAGCCTGGTGCTGCTGACTTCCCTTACATGGGGTGACATACTACTGCTCAGGTGATCCACTGGAACTCGCCCAAGAAGTTGCGGGTGAAAAACAAGCATGTGGAGTTCTTCCGTAACCTCTACCTGACCTTCTTGGAGTATGATGGGAACCTGCTGCGCAGGGAGCTTTTTGGCTGTGCCAGTCTTCCCAGCCCACCCAGGGACCAGGTAGGGCTGATTGCGAGTCTGCCCCCAGCCCCAGAGCTTTGGGTGGGCAGAGACCTCCCCTGGGGCTCCTACTCTCCCTCACCTTCATGGTGTTGCAGTTGCAGCAGGCATTGGAGGAGTTGGATGAGGATGATCCCTGCTATGACTTCCGCCAGCAGCACCTCATGCAGCACCGCATCCACCTGTTCTTCCTGCAGTATGAGTTCCTGCCCCTTCCCAACCCCACCGATGTCACCCTCGTGGCCCAGCTCTCCATGGACAGGTACTTGCTAGTAGGACTGGTGGGAGGTTGGAATCCACCTCCACTCCTCTGGGCAGGCTCTACAGCTTTGGAGCTACCAGGGAATCTCATTTCATCGTTCTCACGCCAGCATGTGGCAGTGAGAAACAACACCCCAAGCTGGGAGCATCAGTTCTTCCTGCACCTTCCTGAACTGGCCTGCGGCTCTCTGGAGGCGCCCAGTTCTGGATTTGGTTCAGAAGCTGCCGCAGGGCAGGTCTGCTGCTCAGGCTGTGCCCTCTGCTCCAGGTTACAGATGCTGGAGGCCATCTGCAAGCACTGGGCAGGCCCCATCAGCCTGGCGCTGTACATGTCGGATGCCGAGGCGCAGCAGTTCCTGCGCTACGCCCAGGCCTCAGAGGTGCTGAGCGCCCGCCGCAACGTCGCCTACCACATTGTCTACAAGGAGGGGCAGTTCTACCCCATCAACCTCCTGCGCAACGTGGCCTTGGCCAACACGCAGACGCCGTACGTCTTCCTGACGGACATCGACTTCCTGCCCATGTATGGCCTCTACGATTACCTCAGGTAAGGCTTTTTCCAGCTGGCTCTTGCTCAGCCCGCTGGGTTCCCCAAGCACCAGAGTTTTCAGGAAATGCCCTGGGTAGCAGTTCTCAATATGCAGAAGCTGTTTCCTTTGTGTTCAGCCTTGGGGTCCTGCCTTTACTTTTGTCAGACACCAGCAGATGTGGAAGGAGCTGTGGCTGTGAGGGTTCCCCTGCTCCTCCTATCCCTGCGTGGTACCACTGCAAATTCTCAAAACGCATTAATACCCGTGTGGAGTAGTGGACAGGCTGGAGGGGCTGAGGAAGGAGGCTGTGGCCATGCCTCACAGTCAGGGAGACCTCACACCCTTCCTATTACCACAGGAACTCCATCCAACAGCTGGAGCTGCCCCAGAGGAAGGCAGCTCTCATCGTGCCAGCATTTGAGACCCTGCACTACCGTCTAACCTTTCCCAAATCCAAAGCAGAGCTGCTCTCCATGCTGGACATGGGCTCCCTCTACACCTTCAGGTAGGGACGAGCACTGTCCCACCATCCAAGCAGAAGTCAGCTGTGTACCCTTGTGGCTTGGGGCTGTGCACCCCCTGTCTCAGAGGGGAGTAGCAGACCCCCTGCATCCTCTACTGTCTCAGTCTCTCATTTCCATCTCTCCCTGTAGGTACCACGTGTGGCCAAAAGGCCACGCCCCAACGGACTACGCCAAATGGCGGACGGCCACCGTGCCCTATCGCGTGGCATGGCAGCCAGACTTTGAGCCTTACGTTGTAGTGAGGCGAGACTGCCCCAAGTATGACCAGAGGTTTGTCGGCTTCGGCTGGAACAAAGTCTCCCACATCATGGAGCTGGATGCACAGGTGGGTGAGGGGCTCCTGGCACCGCTGGGTGTTGGGGGCCTGTGGCTGGGCAGTGACATTGGTACTGCCAAGCCGATGATGGTAAGGGCTGCTGCTCTATCCCCAGGAGTATGAGCTGCTGGTCCTGCCCAATGCCTTCATGATCCACATGCCCCACGCTCCCAGCTTCGACATCTCCAAGTTCCGCCTGAGCGCAGGGTACCGGGGCTGCCTCCAGACACTGCGGGAGGAGTTTCACCAGGACCTGTCACGGCGATACGGGGCTGCTGCACTCAAATACCTCACTGCCGAGAGAAGCCTGTGACACCTGGGGACAGTGGCTGCGGGGTACAAGCAGCACACTGGAGAAGGGAGGGCACAGGGCCTCCCTCTGCCTCTCCCCACCGCCGCAGCCCAGCCCGAGGGAACGGAGTCGGCAGCACAGCCTCTCCAGCCCACCAAAGGGATGCCTGTAGATAAGATGGAAGACATCAGCTGCAAGAACAGGCAGTGCCTGCAGGTCAAGCTGCTCCAGCCTTCCTGTGTTACCTGTGTTACAGGGGAACTTCCCCATGCCAGGGGCCAGGGGTGGGGTCTCCTCCCTTCCTTCTTTTAGCCAATGTGGCTTCCCAGTCTTTTTTAGCTCACCTCACCTTGAGGCCTGGCTCCTCCAGAGATCTGGGAGCTGTACAGTACCCTGTTCTGCCTCTGCTCAATGGCCCCAGGGCTCAGTCCACACAGCCCTCAGGGGCTTTGGTGAGTTGGAGATGAGGTTGTAGAGCAATCCTTTATGTCCTTTGTGGAGCAGGCTCAGAGGAAGTCTCCCAGCACCCTGGGAGGAGTGGCCAGGGAGTACTGCAAATAGTTGGAGCCTTGGTTCAAACCCAGATCAAGGCTGGCTGGTTAATAGGGGGAAATATTATTATTCCCTATCTGTATGGATGCAGTCTCCAGTGGAGCTGGCCCCATACAGGTGGTGTGGGTGTCACCCAGAGCAGGATGAGCTCCCAGACCAGGACGGGGTGTCTGCTCTCACCAGCAGTGAGCTCCCAGGATGGACCTTCACCTCCCATGGAGTAGCCATGCTGCTGACAGACCCTGTCCTGTGCTGGTATTGCCCCACGGGGCACGGCTGCCAACCATTCCCATGGACAAAACAGCAGCTTCATGGGCCAGCACAAGCTGGGAGAAGTTCCCGGTGAGGACCACCCTGCTCCTCCCCAGCTCTCAGCAGCACAGTTGTTGCCATCAGCAATCAGGGACATGGCTGACATTGGACAAGACCATAGCTGAACACTGTTGCAGGAACCCCATGCTGGGAGCAGCTTGACTGGACACTGTTCTACTGCTATCACACACTGGAGCACAGAGGATGCATTGCTTTCCTCACACTATTTAAATTATTTAAGACTTTTCTCATAAGAATTCAGTAATTAGGGTTTCTGGGTTTTATTTTTAATCTTTTATTCTTCTCAGATGATTTTGCTGGTGGCCCTGGAGGCTCTCCAGGCCAGTTGCTGCTGCAGTCTCCACTGTTCTCTTAGCTTCGCTCTGGGCTGCAAGGGCCAGCTCTGTACAGGGTGAGGATTTCCGTCCATGGTGGGAGCGGCTAAGAGGAACCATAGAAAGTGCAGGGTATGGGAAGGGCAAAAGCGCCTCTTGCTTATTCTCTCTTTTTAATTTAATTTTTAAATTAAAGCTTTTTTATTCTTTTTCACATTCTTGTTAAAACTGCCTGGTTATTATTTTTTTTCTGCTGTGAAACTGCACGTGTCCCCTGGAGGGAAGGCAGCAGGAGGAGAGCAATGGAGGAGTAAGCCCAAGGCACACAGGTGCCCTGCCGGCTCTGAAAGGGCTGGTGGTGCTGACTGAGGTGGGCTGAAGGCTGATGGTTCCTGTGTTGCAGTGGGACCCAGGCAGCTTGCCTGCACAGCCAGCACCCCTGAGCTGGAGCCTGGGGCATCACTGCTTAGGCACAGAGTCAGTTTAATCACACCCAAGTAGAAGATGTGGTTTCATGTGGCAGTGCTGCAGCCTGTCCTTGAGAGCCTTGACTTTAAGAGACTCTTGGGAATAAAAGCCAGCACTGAGGCCCCACGAGACACAAGCCTTGCATCTGCAGGGGGGAGGACGAGGATGGTTTGCCAGGAGTAAGTGTTGAGGCTTTATTTGGGAAAGGGCTGTGAAGACAATGCTCATCACTGTGAAGCCAAGGGCAGCTCCACCTTACCAGTCCTAGCAGGCAGCTTTTGTTTAATACAGCCCAAGCTCACTGATACTGTGCTGCTGCTGTACTAAGCAAGATCAGAGGGTTAGATCAGATCTAGACACTGCTAGAGCCATGGTGGAGCAGGGCTGAGAGGGAGCAGGCCTCTTCCAGATGATTCCTCGATAGAGAGAGGAGGCTCTGTGGTTGTTTTGGAAGGTGCACTGGTATGCCTGTAGTAGGAGGGCTGTACACCATAATTTTCAGATAATCCTTCTTAGCCCAGACAGTTTTAGCCCAAAATGTTCCTGCAAGGGTGGAGGTACCTGGAAGTAAGCCCAGCTTGGGCTGGTCTCCATGTGCCCTCTGCCGGGCAGCATCAGCTGGGAGGCACCCAGAGAGTCAGAGCCAGGGAGATTGTCTGAACTGAGCACAGCCCCTTTTGGAGCTAAAATTCATTTCTCCTAACATAGTGCCCTTCTCCCTGCCAAGAAAATGAGCCAGGGCGTTACACAGCCCTCGCACAGAGCCATGCTCAGACACCCCCTCCTGGGGCTGGGGACTTGCTATGGGCACTACTACAACCCCTGTGCCTGTGGGACCCACTGTCCCCTCCTGGTACATACAGCTAAGGAGACAAGATATTTTACCGTGTTTTATTTAGTAAAATGTTAAAATAAATAAATACAAATTGATCAGATGCTCTGTACCCCCTCCCCCCAACTTTAATTTGCTAAAATCTAAACACATTTGTACCAAAACTGAAACCACAAGGAACTTGAAGGCAGCAGATACTGCAGATCACTATGAGCATCAGGCTAAAAAAAATAGAGATATTTAAAAAACCCAAACCAGTTCACAAGTGGGTGTTCTCATGGTATGATTCTGTGACAACAGAGCAGTACCAGTCAGAAAGGGCATTTTACACCAGGGCCTGCAAGGAAGGGAGATTGGTGGGGAATGGGACAGCACAGGTGCCACTGGCTCATGAAGGACAGAGCCCCTGGCTTTGCCATTAGAAACCCAACTGGGAGAGAAGCTGCTGTCACCCCGTGCAGCACCAGGCCCGTGGCTACAGGGACAGCACTGCCAGAACTGGGGGCTGGTCACCAAAATCCCCTGGAGAAATCAGACAGACTGGGGGAAGGACCAGGCTCAGACACAGAGCCCTTCAGGGTGAGCTCCTGCTCCGGGCACATGCCAGGACTCCCACTTCACAGCTCAGTCTTGGTGAAACACCAGGTGGGCATGGGGGAATGGGATGAAGCATGGCACACAGGTGGGGTGGTGGCATCAATAAATCTACAGAGATGGTGCTGCTGTGATCATAGGAACATGATTGAAGCCTGAGTATTTTCTCCTCAACAAGCAGAGCTGCCTTCACAATCCTCCTGCCCTCAGCTGCAGACATGGGGGGTGTTTGCAGAGTAGAGCCAGTCAGCTCCCTAAAGAAAACTCAGCATAGCAGCCACCCCAGTGCCACACCGGACCTTGCAGGTGGCAGCAGCTCACCACCACCTGTGTCCACTGCTGTTGACACAGCAAAGTTGTTTCCTTCCTTCACAGGAGCCTGGACAGCTTGGCACTAGCAGGCTCCCCAGCTTCGTGCTGTTACCTTGCTAAATCTTTGCTCAGTGGAGTTTGGAACACATGCTTTGCTTCTGTGGGGCTGTGAGAGGAAGTCAAAACACCTCTAACCATGTAAGATGGCACCTGGGGGGACCCTGCAGCTGTAATTGGAGTGAAGCAGCTTGTGGGACATGACTGCTGCTGGCTCTGCTTGTGTGGGACTGCCAGGAATCTGCCCGAGTTTCAGAGGCTTATGCAGCAGCAAAAACCTTCCTTAAGGTGGGTCTTGGCTGCCTGTCACATGTGACATCAGGAGCAACTCAGAGATAACACACCTTCTGGAAGGGAGAGCAGACAGGTAAGACACTGCCCAGCTCCAAAGTCAATCACTGTTTTGATGTCAGTGATAATTTAAGTAAAGAAACATAAGACTCTGATTAGAAATTACACATCAGCCCAGAACAAGCAGAAACATGCAGCCTCCCACCGCACCCAGCATGGGGCTTCTTTCAACAGTGCCTGCCCCAGTGCCTGCAGCCATGGAAATCTGCTGTTCCAGAGTCAGAGCTGCCAGTACCTGCCTTACAGAGGGGAACATGAGGCACAAAGCAATCTCTTTTCCTACCCCAGAAATTCTGGCCCCACCTGAGACACCAATATCTGAATAACAAGCCAGGGGAATCCTTGCCCTTACATGTGCACAGCATGTACCCAGTGCTGCTGCAGTATCAAACCTCAGTGCTGGGGATCCAAAATCAAGGGTGGTCGCAGAACACAGCCCGGGAGCTGCCCTGTGACACTGCCTCCCTTCCCCACCTGAGCTATACCCCCAAGGCTTACTAAGTTCTGGTTGCTCACTGAGAAAAGTGTTCTTGAAGCACAAAGGCAACAATACTTCGTTTTCCAACATAACAGATGTAAGAAGGCTGGTGACAAAAGGGCGGGGATTGGTTGAGGTTTACTTTTGCCAGTGTAAATTTAGGAAAAAGAAAAAAGATGCAAAAGGTGGTGCTGAGCTGATCGATACTGCTCATTGCTGTTGCTGCCCTCTGTGCCAGCTCTCTACCAGGGACAGACAGAGCCACGCTTTCAAGGCTTTTGAGTTCCCCAGGCACTCCTGATAGTAAGCAAGTCCTTAAGTGCTTCTTCCTTTCTAGAACTAAGGACTGGGCTGAGTTTCTCTATCTGAAGCCTTTGACATCTGCTTGGATACCAGAGAGTGAAGAACAGGCACAGAGCTTATCTCTGGTTACACAGGAGAGCTGGGACAACTGTTTTCCCAGGAGGGTGCCCCACGGTCTGGCTGCTTAATGTAGCCAAGAGGCAGGCCCTCAGCTCCTCACAGGTTACATCAAACTTAACACATGTCCCTTGTTCAGCTGTACTGGTGAAATGCCCCTTTCCATGTGTCCCTAAAGAAACCAGATCCTGAGAAAACAGGGAGGAATCGGTCACACAGAGGGATTTTGGCACAGAACTGCCATATATGACAGCCCAGAGAGCAGGAATCTTCCACAGATACTCCAGGAGGTGGCTGAAAAATACCTGAATCACACATCCTACTCCATATCATCTCCTTCACTCACACAGAACCCAGAACCTCTGGGAGCTGATGCTGGTTTCAGCTGGGCTCATTGTATCACTTGAACTAGGAAGGTGCAACAACACCAGCAGAGCTGAACCTCTAGCTAGTTTTGGGAATGTTTATAGCCAAGAAAATATTTAATTAATAAATCCAGATTAGCGTAGGCTCTAGCTGCCTCACGGTCTGCTTGATCTGCCTTATCCCCATGTTATAGCTTAGAAGTCAGCTAAGGTTCTCATCAGGGTGGAATCACTCAGCAGTAGAAGCAGAGCTAGGGATGACTTAGTGCCTACTTCCTTTTCAATCTGCATCTAAGCAGCTCTTTTCTCCCACCACATGTGCTCCTTTTGGAATACAGACCAACCCATGTCAGAAATTGAGGTAGGATAAAACAGTGGTTCTGTTCTACTCTTTCCACTGAACTTTCAAACCCTGTAACTACAGGAATACCTATCTACTCAGAAGGGAGATCTGTTTCACTCCTGGATTTTTCCTACCCTCACTTTCTCACCTGATGTCTTTCCATATTTTTTCTCTCTGTTCTGCTTTACCCCACGTAATCTTTGTTTCCTTTGCTGCTCCTGCTTTTTCTCTCCTCCTTTCCATCTCCAGCCCTGTACCACTTCTCAAAAGAGAAGTGTCCTTTAATTTGTGCCTTTCAGCATCTACCTCTGGCCCAGGGAGATAGGAAGCCCTGGCCTGGCTATTCTCATGAGATACACTCCAGGGACTTGCACAGCACAGTGATTTCCACAGCACCCGTGCTCTTGGCAAGCCTCTTTCCTGTTCACTACTCAAGTATTTTAGCAATACTGACAGGGATACAGACAGACACACAGCTAAGCTGTTCGTTTTCTGATACGAGCCCACAATTAAATTAACCTCTGGGAGAGGTGTTTGTCTTTTCATGGGTCTTTAATTACCAAGCTTACCAGTGCATGGTATAAATAATTTTCTTTATTGGCAAGTTGATCAACTATGTGCTCAGCCTATACAGGACACAATGATGCAGAAAGTTCTTGTCCCAGGTAAGAGAGAAACAGGAGGGAAATGGGAGCTAAGGGTAAAGGATAGAAAGACTCATAGTACTTTTCAATACTTTTCAAGTATTACATTCCATTCTGTAGGGGTTACGAACAGGACTGAGGCTTAAAGAAGGATCTGAGTAAGAGAGCAATAACCTGGAGACAAGACATCTGCAGCTCTCACTTTTCCTGATCCCATCTGATTTTTGGGTCATTCCCTGGTCCATGTCTGACCACTGAAAACAAGGATCCAGCAGCATGTCACTGCAAAGTTTGCTCACACATCCTCAGAGACCAGTACCTAGCTGGCTTCTGGAGTCTTCTTTGGACCTTTTGTCTTCTGAATGCAGGAAATTACAGAATCCATAGTGCTTGGGAATGGACTTTGCTGAGGTAGTTTGTTGGCCAGGCAAGCCGAAGCGCCAAATGAATTAGCTGCACAACAACACATCTTCCTCTTTCTCCAGGTTCCTGACTCCTACATACTCGTCAGAAAACTCTTTGGAGTAATCCAGCAAAGTTTAACTTGCCTTGGATATCCAGAATTCCAAGGGAGGACAACAGGAGGTGAAGAAGGGTCAAAATGATTCTAAAAAGACACAAGGAACCCTGCCCAAAGGGGCGTGTCTGCAAGGAAGTGTAATGCCGGTATTTTGGTGGTTATCTGAGCAGCTCACTGAGAGAGGCCCTCAGTAAGAGTGAATTTTGGTCTAACACCTTAATATGCTATTTTAAAAACGCATTTCATTAAAAGCATGTATTCATCTTTAGTGCTTCAGAATCAAAGAGGGTGGGGTGCAACCCAACTGAGGCAAAGAGAGAAACAGGTGCACTGCAAATTCACAAATGTTTTCTGCTGTATCCACATGAGAAAGAAATTTTAGAGTTTATTTCCTGTACTGTGGGCTGCCACAGCATGGCAGGGCTAGGAGGGAGGTTTCACTCCAGGTTCTCCTGAATGCTGACCATGCTGCTTTTCAGGGCTGTCTCTGCAACAGTGCAGGGAAGATGATTTGAAGCCAAGGAGGTCCGAATTAGGTTTCACATTTCTAGACATTTGGAACACAGATTCGCTTTCTTAAGTCTAGCAAAGATAAAATGCAATATTATTTTTTCTGCCAACAATAAAACCAATAGATCTGCCCATAAAATTATCACCTCTTTAATTTCCAGGTTTTTAATTCATATCCCCACTGACAGAAACCTACTTGCAACATAGAACAAAACTCTGTTTTGCTCATACAGAACATTAGTTTATCCTACCAACATGGTAACTCCTGGGTAATGACATCTTGGAAGAACCAGCCATGCTACTCACCCTACCTTCCAATCATCCCTAGAAGTATTGCTTCCTCCATGTTTTGTACAGCACTAAACCCACTGCTGGCTCTAAACAAAGACAATGAAAACACCAATGATGATGCTAATTCTTCTAGCCAGGTCACAGGCTCACTTTCCCACTCTGACGACAACACACCTTTCCAGCAGTTTAAAGAACAGACGGAGAAGGGAAAAAGAAACTTCTGCAATGTTTGCTCTATTTCTGAGCAAAGGAGCAGGGTGACTTCTTAAAGCCTGTAGCACTGGGCTGAGAGCAAGGACCATCTTTGATATGATATTCCTTTGTGGTCTCATTTCTTCCCTTATAACAGAGCCACTTGTTCCCCACCAATGACAAGCAATGACATAAGAATTAGTTAATATCTTGATGGTGGTTTGGAAAAAACAAAACCACAGTCAGCATCACAAAGAGCAGAAGTTTCAGTACAAACTCATTCTATCTCAAATATTACATGAGAAAAAAACCCCAAACCAATATGAACCCAAAAGAAAAGCTTGATCTTTAAGCTGTCAGAGTTTAAATTTCTCCCTTGATTGGAACCTCTTACAGCAGCTAGGAAATAAACCATTTTCCTCTGTATTTAGCAAACACCAATTCCCCTTCCACCCTATTGTTGGTAATTGGGTAGAGATAACCCAAATTTACTGTGTCTACAGAGCAGCATCATTGCCAGAGTCAGTGCAGCCCTAGGAATGCTCCTTGCCTATTGGCCGATACTGTTGCAGAGCCAGGAGAAAAAACATCCAACAGGATCAGTGAGAGAGAAAGAAACCTACCTAAGCAGCATCAAAAAGTCTAAGATAACTTTTCTGCCAAGTAATGATTAACTAAAGGCATCCTTTTACAGTCTGGAACACAAATGCTGTAACAAAAGGGATATAAAATCTGTACTTATCTACTTGGGTTCTGGAGACAAGCAGATGTTTTAACATCTTCTGGCTGATTAAGTGTGTGCAAATTTAAGTATGGCTACTAGTGAATTTCATTTCCATCCTCTCCTGAATCAGCAAAGACAACAGAAGGACTATTGAGTCTCCAGGCACAGCCTCCTACCTCCAAATAGTGCAGTGCTTCCAAGAGAGCTCAGGGTAACACAGAAATAAAGAACATGAGAACCACAAAGACTCAGCACACCTGTCCATGGACACAATCTCTTACCAGGAATGCTCAATGCTTCAGAAGATGCTGTTAAGAATCACCCAAGTCTTCAGCTGAAGACCAACATGTTCCAAAAGGCAGCTTCCCTTGAATATCTGGCTGTTAGCTGATGGCTCATATTCTATAGAAGGCTCATGTTCAGTTTGTTTTTTCTCTTCAACCCTTGAAACAGACAGTCCTTTGTTTAAATGCTGTGGGTTGCTGGCCTAGTGCTGCCCAATGGTAATGACCCCATTGGTAACTGGATTGATGGAAGGGACGTTTTTAGTATGATTCATTTTGACAGCATCTGCCCAGCTCTTGTCTCCCTGCCACTTCTGCTAACTTATCCTTCCAGCTCTGCTAGTTCCAGAACAGAACTCAAACATCAAAAGACAGAGTCAGGGCTATCACTGCTTCAGCTCAGAAGTGCGTGTAAGAGTCACTTTCCCAACTTAGACAAATGTGAGAACTCAGGATATCAGTTCTGAGCCCAGAGCTGAAAACTGCACACTCCTACAGAAGGAATAGAAGTCCTTAAAGGGCACAAGGGCAACCTAAAGGAGAGGGAATAAAACAGCTCCAAGAACCCCACAGAAGCCCACTTGGTTGGGGCAGCAAAGAAACTCTCTCGGGCTATGTCATGTCTGGAGTACTCACTTTCTCAGAAATGCATCCCTGAAATGCAGAGCTTTTCTATCTTCACTATGAACAGCTGAGCAGGTCTGCCTCACCACCCAACACATGCTCTCAAGGCCACCACACTGGGGACACTGCCTCACCTTGTGTGTGCAGTGGCTCACTCTGCTCCCACGGGAAGTAAGGAAGTAAAAGGAGCTTTCCTGGTACTTCCAGGGGAAGTGGGCTTTGCCCAAACATGTATATGCAGTAGTGAAACCAGACAGCTCTGGGACACAACACTATGTGAATCAGCACCCTAAACTGAGCAAGACCCCACAATCAGGAAGCACAAGCAAGCTCTGCTGTCCAGAGTGAAAAGATTATACATTAGAGATGAACTTCTTGAACAAGAGGAGATAAGGGAGGGTGATTTCAGTCCAACTCACTGTCTCTGATTCTCAAGCTCGAATCAGTCTGTATCACAGAACTCTTAAAGCCTTACACAAGCACACTGCCAACTGCTTTTCTCTGGGTTACAAACACATGGAAGAATGGGAGAGAGATGGTTACAGCAGAGACAAGCCTGGGAGATCCTCCAGGTGGGGTGAGATCCAGCACTGTAGGATTTGATTCTCTTTAGACTTTAGCCAGTAGATGTACGGTAGAACCTATGGAAACTGTCCCATTAGATTTTAGAACACAAACACAGCAGAATGTCATCAAAAATAAGCAAAGTCTGTGTTAAAAAATTCTAAGTACACAGCATTTTCTCCAGTTCTGACACCTTTTTAATAGAAATCACTTGTTTAGGAAACAAATAGCACTTTTGTAATTTTTTTACAATGTTTCTTACCTTGATCTTATTTTAAGTAACACTAGGAAGACCTCAATATCTTTTATTTTCCTTTTTAATTTAAAAAAGTTGGTTTTTTTTCCCCCAGATACAAAGATTTTGCCCTTGCATAAAAAAACAGTGCCCAAAACGATGACACAAGGACTCACAAAGACTCACTGTATCTCACTGACACTATTACTTCTAATCTATACCATGCAAGGTCCCATCTACCTCTTTAATTAGACTGTCAGCCTGAAAAACAGCTTTTCTATTCCTTATTTAGTTCTTGTTACCAAAAGTAGAGAAAGGAAGTGAAAGAAAAGGACATTTCTCTGTTGAGTTCACACATCTGGGTTATGTGCTACTTTGTTCAGGATACCTGTGTTGTTTTTAAATACAGAAAAGGGATGGAATCTCATTTTCAAGTAATTGATGCACATTTTCTCTTGGGACACCTCTATCCAATGCTCCAAGCTGACCCTGGCTTCTGGCCCTCTCTTTTTCTATTCCCAAAACAGACTTTCTGGATGAATGTGAGGACCCATAGGCTCTCAGGCACATGGTGTGATTCTTGGGGTGTCCTATAGGGCCAGGAGTTGGACTTGGTGATCCTGATGGGTCCCTTCAAACTCAGCATATCCTATGATTCTGTGTGCTGGTTACTCAGTGAAAAGTCCATCTCCTTTCCTTTTGTACATCTCCTGTCTAAACAATAGTAAATACTGCTTATTTGATAGACTTGTCCCTTCTGGGCACTGGGATTTGATAATTTATATTTCTGGTTTTTTTGGTTTAATAGTACTGAGAGTTTAGAAACAGGAAAAGCCCATAGGCTCTTTGGACTTGTTTTTGTTTTCCCCTAGCTAAACAAACTGTTCTGCAAATAGGAACTTGAAACCTGCTCTCCTCCCTTATCCCTGCTCCTCACCCCAAACAAAAATAAAACAAACCTATAGTGGCTGTGGAGGCTGCTGCAGGCACACACTGGTGTAAAATATAGAGAGAGTAAATATATTA
This sequence comes from Vidua macroura, assembly GCF_024509145.1. Taxonomy (NCBI): domain Eukaryota; kingdom Metazoa; phylum Chordata; class Aves; order Passeriformes; family Viduidae; genus Vidua; species Vidua macroura. The sequence goes on from NC_071576.1 coordinate 38,529,406, forward strand.
TTTCACTTGGCATGGTGCTGGCAAAGAACCCCCAGCTGGCACTATTCATGTAACATGATCCAAACTTCGCATGTACACACAGAATAAGAAGGATCAATTGGCAAACTCCGGTGCCGCCTGGCACAAGCATCTTCACGCTCTCTCTGGAACCAAAGAACTAAAGAATTCTGCACTTTCCAGAAGAAATCCAGTTTTGCTTTTCTAGAGTTTCTTTATTTTGCTCTTTCTCCTCGCCGCCACCTCCCTTGGCTCCTTCTTAACTTCACTGTGTTATTTAGTCTCATCGCCCTTGTTACAGTTCACCATGCAGCTCTGGGAAGGGGAGGGGGCTAAGGTGGAGGTGGCAGCATTAGTATTGTTAGTGGAGTCCATGCCGTTGGAGATGGCTACTGAATTGACCTCAGAGTTTATGGGTTTTGAAAGGTCGATGCCTTGGATGAGGCGGATCAGCTGTTTTACCTTCTCCAAGGAGCTGTGCATCTCCTTCTGTTTTGCAAGGATGGTATTCTTCATTTCCATGCATTTCTACAGCAAAGCAGAAAATCAGCAATAAGTTTGAGCTTATGAATGAAAGAAGGCAAGAGAAGGAATATGATGTTCACAGATCTAAATGTAAGTACCCAGAAAAGACTGCAGCTGCAACTTCACTTTTCCAGCCTAGAAGAAAAGTGTCTCTAGGCTGTGTTCAGAGGAGAATTCATATTTGCAGGCTGAGGAAATAAATTGCCAAGACATAGCTGTCACCTGGTATGGCTCCCTTTCATTCAAAGGTGTGCAAACGAACACAGACAGCTCCATCCTTTTGTGTTTCTTTTGAAGGAAAACTTCCAAGTGTTCTTACAATTCTTTCTGTTAGTATTGCATTACTGAAATTTCTTTAACTCAGATCTGCAAGCTCAGGCATCCCATTGCAGCTGACTGCTGACAGTGTGTGTGCAAACCATTAACGGGATACAGCCTTTGCTTTCACATACATTTTAGCAGGAACATCACTTCCTTCTCTCAATAAGTAAAAGGGCACTTGAAAAGGAAACCAAAGTCTTCTTCACTTGAAAATCTTATTTTGTGGCCACTTCATTCTCTTAGAAGTGGTAGCTCATCAGCTAAGTGCCAGGGCAAGGTAACTTTAAAAAAAGCCCACAAATGATGTTTCAAAAGTGAAAAACTGCTTATATGTATATTTGAAACTCACAAAAACGAGGAAACAGTAGCTATGTCTGTTTCATTCAGGTTTTTACATGAAGATGGTAACCTTCCTATATTTTTAAAATCTTTTATCCATGTTGAACTCCAGACACTGTTGGTTTTAGCTTTACTGTTTTCACATGCAGCTCATGGCATCATAATAACCCTAAAGCATCTAGACCTAATATGCCTGTTTTGGACAGGTCCAATGTAAGTATGAACATTCTCCTTGCCCACTTCCAATCCCTCATGTTAAGGCCTTGCAATTGCCTGGCTACATCACTGAGAAACAGTGTCAGTTGTCTAGTGCTGCTCAGGTTACACTCAGCTATTGCTAACCAGAATGTGACAGTCCCCAGGACTGCTAGCCAGCCCCTCACAATCATTTTATTTGTATTGACAGCACTGAGGGGTCTGTAAAAACAGGACACTTTTGCTCTAATAGGCAAAGACAGGCAGCCTGGAAAGTGCATCTGTATCTAAAAAGTCTGCAATTATGAATCCAGGCTTACAGATGTTGTGACACAGAAGATTATGCTTTATTTTCATTATGTGATACTGACTAGGGGTGCACCAAGAAGGGGCCAAACATTATATTGGCATCTCAAGAGATTAATCTGCACATTAAGGTGAAAAGAGTGACTAATCAATATGTATGCTCCAATTACTGCAATAAACTAAGGTGGAAACGAAGGTTTCTGGTTTGAAGTATGACATTGTCTGGTTAATACCATGCAGAGGCATGTGCAGTGTCCAGCTGCTGACTGCCCAGGCTACACATCAAGGTCCTGAGAGTCAGCCCTGAGTAAATGGTTGCTTTTGCATCAGAAAGGTCTGGAGAGTGCACCAAGGCTGTAACAATCACTACACACAGAGGCCCAACCATTCTTGTTTAAGTGAGCCAGCTAGAGAGTTGGACTCAATCTACTGCCCACAGACAAAACCACTCTGGGTCATTTTTGTCACCTGCTGATATTATACATCACCATACATCTACCTACATGTTCAGCATGGATCATGTATAAGAGACTCAATGTAAGCATATGTTGCCTTTACTTCATTCCTGCTCCCCAAAGTCCTAAAAAGCAAAGGAAAGCACTCACTCAATTCTAAATAAATCTAGTGGATGACAGACAGGTCTAGTAGATGGAGTTGCTCTATAATAGTTTTCTCCCTGCATTGTGGCACAGGTCAAGGGTTATTCAGGAGGACAATACTCACTGTTATAGAATTGCTGAGCTGTTTGACCTTCTGCTCTAGTTGTTCTCTTTCCTGTTTTAAATCTGAACTCCATTTAAGTAGTTTCTGTTTTTCCTCTTCTTTTGCTGCAAAACAGAGTATTAAACAGAATATTTTAAATATTTCTCTTACAATAGTGGATAGAAGGTCTAAGCTGCTTCATGTAAAGAGGAAAAACATGTTTAAACCAATGCTTAACAACTTGTGCACTGAATCACTCCCAAAATTTTACCTACATACACAAGCGTGACAGGCTTAAGAAATATTCAGACTGCTATTTTCACTTCATTAGTGATTAAGGTTATTTCCTTTTGTATGACAAAATTTCCTTTTGTAAAGGAAGGTACCATTCTATCCCACTCCAAAAATAACATCTTCCATTATTAAAAGTGAAAGAAAAGTGTTCATAATTTTCTTACCTGCTTTATATGCAATATATGAATGAACAATTGCTAAAGTTCCTGGCCATGGGATTGCTTCTTCCTTCTTTAGCATCTGAAAGAAAATTTTCATAGAGATTTAGCTGGTAAAAAACCTACCTCAGAGAAAGCAAAAAGGAGAGAGAAAGAGGGAAAGATTGAGGATTTTCTTTCATGGCTATCATTAGTCTCAGCCCTGTTAACAAGAAGCTTCACAGACCTGATCTGAGATTTAACAGAGGGAATTATTCACAACTGTATTGTGGCTCCCACAAAGCAAGCCTATTTCTTACAAATGTCAGCATTCTCCTAAATTCCCTCCATAGCCACAAATAAAGTCTGCTAATGATACTGAACGACTTAAAAGAGGAATGAAAGGATAGTATATCTGAACTCAAAACTTGCCAGGGGACATAAACATTACTTGATGATTCAGTCAAATTGCTGATCTTAGTTGTTCTGGGAAAGAAGTTTTCATGCACCAGACTTTCAAACATCACACTTATGGCTAGTAAAACATGAAACTGTCCCATCACCCCTTCTTATCAGAATCATCTTAATAGACTTGTCAAACTCTCTTTAGAAGGGTAAGCACCATTTATGTCTTTCAGATCCTTCCTACATTTTGCTTCCTAACAAACTTTAAGAGGAAAGACACATATTTTTAGTACGTTATCAGAGAGGTGTCTCAGAAGACAGAGGACTTGGTCAGTTTACAGTGAAGTTACTCAGATTTCCTCCTTAATTTTGTTGGAAGCTATCACAGAAACATGAAGAGGAGGGATAAGGTTAGAGTAGGTAAGAGCAGGAGTACCCAAGTCAAATACTCCCTCCTCTCTGGCAACTACTGACCAAGTCAATTGAGTTTTGCATTTTCATTCTTCTGAGCAGCACATCACACTGTTTCTTACACTACCACCTGGTGCACCAAAGGCCATGTGGCTGACCAAGCAACATCCTGTGTTAGACAGGACACAGCTTCAGACTGCCTATTATCAGCAACACTTTGCAATTTCTAGAGTTCCATGGAAGAGTTAGGAATACAACAGTTTACTTCATCTTGCATGCAATCTCAGTGCACTTATAAACAAAATATTAAAATATAACCTGCTCACTTCAACTGTACATTTTCAGAGAGTGATCAGGAAGGAAACTGTTCACCTATACTCACTATACTGATGCTGGATGATACTACTAAAGAGATCACTCAAGTTTCTGATGTTTGATTCATATAAGCAAGTAGGGGCTTATATTTGCTCTATCTATTGCAGTGGGCTTGTGCAAATGTTTTATTTATTTGTCCAGAAGATTTTACTAATAACTTTTGAAGAAACAATGAGCTTAAGATGAACAGCAGAATTTCTATGGGTTGTAGATAATCTTTCCCAAAAGTCTGCATACTGTGATCCAGAAAAAGAGTAAAAACATAAGGGTGACAAATAAAGACCCCAAATTTGGAAGCAAGACCTGACAGTTTTGTATTAGCACACATTCCAACAGAGGTAATAATTCAATGAAATTCACACAAGCCTTATTGCACATGAAATAGATTTGTTCAGTGTCAGGCTATCTTGGTCTAAGTAACCCAAGCAATCTGGTTATTTTCTTTAACACCAAAACATCTTCACATGCATTGTACATAACTCCCTGTCTACTAACAATACCTGGTCTTGACATTTGGGACAGATCCACATGCCCTTAGGAATGGTTTTCAGAGGCGGGTCCAGACAGTCCAGGTGATAAACACGTGAACATGTGTCACACATCAGCAACTGCCCACTTTTTCTGCAAACGCTGCAAAAATCCTCATGGATATCACCCTACAAAATTGAGGGGAAAGGGTTTGGGTGAGAGAAAGCAAGAGAGAGAAGGCAAAAAGTGAACTTTGACCTTTGATATCTACATCTTAGTTGAATTCAAGGTTTACAGCACCAACTACTTTTAAGGTCATTCCAAAAGGTTAAGCCCTTTTTAGACTGAAACAGGAAAACCATGCCAGATGTCAGAAACACTGACATCTATCCTCCCAAACATTCTCTCTGTCCTCCCAAGGCAAAATGGTACAGCAAACACCTATTACTATAGCTTCTCTTAACAACTGCTACACCATAGTGTTTCTTCTTTAAGATTCCCTCTTTACCCTGATCTTTTTATTTGCCTGAAGTGATGAGCTACCCACTTTCTTAACCCTCCTGATTTTTGGATTTAAGCCCAACTCCACTCCAGGAATGCTGATTAGGCTGTCTCTTGCCAGTAATAGTATGTAACAAACCCCAACTGAGTGACTTAAAAGAACACAGTTAAATATTTAGGTCACCTTTAAAAATGAAACTGTAAGGAAAAGGTGTTATGCTTCTAAATGAAAAAGAATAGAATTAATTATGTTCTGAGACAATTCTTTTTACTTCGCTTAGGCTACCTCAAGTTGCACCAAAACAGCTGCGACTCAAAACTTTCTCATTCTATATAGAGAGTGGATTGTTTCACCACTAACACAGACTGAGAGCCAGGATGAAAGAGTACCAAGAGAGATTTTCTAACATTTTTTTTTAAAGAAAGAATTGAAAAAATGACTGTCCGTGTCTTTTAAAACAACTAGGTTTAGTTACTATTGCATTTCCATGAGAGAGAGTTCTTTTCTATTGCCATTAACATCCCAAAAAGGTAGGTCTGATTTTTGTTTCTATTTCTTCTGTCTCTCTCTCTCCTCCTGTTTTGATTTGACTTTCAGATATCTGAACAAAGAGGTATGATAAAAAGGTGGCTCGGTGTTCACAGAGGAATCAAGGGGCACCCCACCCTCTCTGATCACTGGGCTCTCCTGGCAACTCCACATGTTCAAGGCCCCATCTGGTGTCTGAAGTACACCCTTGTCACTGACTTACAATGAGGTTTCACACACAGCCCAGATCTGCAAGACTGCAACGATAAGATGCGTGTGAGGAGCAGAACTGTGGGTACACACTCTCCTGTATGAAATACCAGCCTATGCAAGGTTTTATTTTGGTGCAGATCATCTCTTCACACATGCAAACAATTTCTATCAATTTGGAGGGACAGCAGATTTGACCATGCACTCACACATTAAGGTACCAGACAAGGAAAATTACAGTAATCTCCACTATGGATGATATAATACACATGTAAGAAGAATGACACATGAGCAATCTGCTCAGGTTTCTACTTCCCAGCTCTATTGCTGATGAGGCCCTGAAAGCTCTTCTTAATTCCCAAAGTTAACACTGATTTCATGTTTTGTAAAGGATCAATCTTCAGTGAATTTTCAGTGCCATGTTTTGGATCCATAACTCCCAGGGATCATTGAGAGCTGAGTTATGGTATTACTTCACCTTTAACACTAAAGAGTTCCTCAGTGTTAAATGCAGATTTAAATGAGTGACATTTCATGCTTCTTGTGAAGTGTTGTGTTATAACCAGGCTGGGAAGAACTTCTTTCCCTCTATCATGCATTCTCTGAGTACAAGGAAAAGTCCGCAGGCAAGAGATATCATATAAGCTAAACTAAAATACTCTTCAAGATAAGGAGAAGTTTAAGAGGGGAATTCCCTCATTTTAGAAAAAAAAAAATTCTATTCTAGAGAATTATGTATCTTAAGATGTGTAAGTTGCCACAGACTACACAATGGCTCTTGGTAACAAAGTGCAAAATATTGGTGTGCTGAAAACCAAACCTGTTATGTCTCATATACTGCAGAAAGAGCCCTACAAAAGAGACACATATGCAGTTTCTTCTTGAGGGGGAGACATTTAGAAATTTAGACCCAGAGTACCCCAAATTCAACTGAGTGCTGCAAAACCTGTAGTGATACAGGTGACCAGTACACAGTGCAGCTGAATGCACAGAGATGCCAACACACATGCACAGAATTCACAGTCCTACAGAAAATTCAGAGCAATTCCAGAGTTAACAACTGTCCTTACCAAAATCCCAGCCAGTGCTTGATTCCAAAGAATTGCCCCAGGTCTTATGGGCAGTTAATAAATATATGCACAAAGGGGGGCTGGTATTGGTGTTGTGACGTGCACCCACTAACCTCAGCTTCTGAAGCAGCTTTGTGTAGGCTACAGCCAGCCAACGTAGGCTAGGGCAGAGCTCATTGAGGCTGCTCAGACATGCTACAGCCTGAAGTGACCGAAGAATAATTTCAGAACAGGTACCATAAAAGGTGATTTAGCGTCACTTTCTGCTCTACTTCCTCTTCACAAGGGACCAGGAAAATAAATTTAAGCTTTCTGGACAGCTAATAGTTTTATTTATTTTGATAAAGCGTCTAGAGCAGTGGGACCTGGCTTTAGGCAACTGAACCGAATAATACAGTAACAAAAGCAGCTTGTGTGCTTCAGTTTGTAATATCTATACTTACATGTACATTTCAGTGGAATAACATGGGAAAACTAAACAGGAATTGTTCATGATCATATAAATAAAGATGATCATAGTGTATGATGTAAGTGAATTAAATTATCAGAAGCAATACTGATTCTGGCATATTCTAACTTTTATGGGCTTAACTTTGCAATCTGAACGTTCTACAATGCTTCTCTCAATTGAAACGCTGTTCTGATATAAGTGCTCACTAATAAAAAGGCATTTTGTGACCAAACTCTTGAATCATCACTAAAAAACAGATTCTTGCACAATTCTTACTGCTGAGTAATTGACTTTCAAAGGCAATTGCTATCTTCCAGGTGAATTTGCCACTACTGCATGAGGGAGAACCACACACAACCAAGTGTCTCATAAGTGGCTCACATAACCATTTGGCAAAACAATTGCCTAATAGGAAAAGGGGGAAAAAAGGGAGAGAAAAAAAAAGAGGTTTTGCTCAATCCTGCCTACTGCATAATTTCCTTCCTTTTCCCAGGTTCTAGACCTAGTTTCTACCCCTCCATCCTTATCACCAATCCCATCTTAAGTTTCTGCTTCATCGTTCCATCAAAATTTCTCCCTGTCATTCAGAGAATAACATTTCAGGAGAAATTCAAGAAGGCTGTTCTGGTCCACTGTGCCTCATGCCAAGCGCTTGGCCTGATTTGCAATTTTCATAGGCATTGCAGAAAAGAAGGCAACAACTCATCATACTCTCTTGAGAGCTCTTACACAGTAGGAAAAGACTGAGCAGTATACATATACATGAGAGATGGAAAAGACCCCCACCACGTTATCCAGTCCTTCTCTTGGGCCAATGTAAACTATGTGCTCTTCAGCACATTTGCTAGTCATCTGTATTTCTTGTTTTTAAAAGTGCCCAGAGATGGAGCTGTCCCATCGTATCCATGAGGGGCTATTCCACAGTCCCATTTGTTTGGCTGTCAGGAAAGGGTTTTTACAGTCATGTGCTATCCTTCTCTAAAAAATGACTATGTAAAAGATAACTTTGTAATTCCACATGTGTATTCCCTGGGTATCAGAATTGCATCTATTTATTTTAGTGCTTCAGACACACTTGCACTACTCCTATTCCTTTTACCTCTGCAGAACAAGTACAGTTCAGAGGCAAGGAACTGGCCTCTATTCCCTGTTCTACATGGTCAGTAGAGTTGGTCTCTCAGTCCATGTTCTTACAGTGGTGCAACTATACAGATGAAAATAGAACAACCCAGCTTTTCCTTAAAAGCCATTTCAGATAGTTGGGCCTCAAGTATATATGACTCTTTTCTAAAAGAAGAACTGCAGAAGGAGAGTGTAACACCAGTATGAAGAAAAAACCAATCACCTTTTGATTTTTAAGGTGTGCCCTGTAAATACCAGTCTTTTAAAAGCAAGCTCTTAAATGAAAGTACACTCCAGCTCCTGAGGACTGTTTTACCCCCACTGAAAATTCCCTACACACTTTCTGCCAAATCAGTGCCACAAATGCTGCTCCTGGCTGTTCTGTATGATGAAGCAGTTTCCAACCTTCTCTCATTATAGAAACACAACTTTTTATTATTACGGCCTGTAACTAATACTTTTCATTCTCCTCTTCCCCACCCACCCCACACAACCCCTGGCCCTTTTCCATGGATGACAGATTCAATTCAGTCAGACAAGATCTCAGAAACTACACAAAGGAAATGAGCTCATCTAGCATGCCTGGTGCCTCCCAATGTTTCAATCCACTGAAGGAGTTATAAATAAAATCTCTACAGGATAACAACACAGGTGCAGGAGGAAAAAAGGAAGGGTGTTAAAAAAATGCTGGACTGTTTCACTGCACTGAATCAGGACAAATGATGAGCGAGATTAAAGAAACAAAACCTGCCATGATTTTCCTCGTGCCTGTTTTGCGTAACTTTCTAAAAGTAACCCCCTCCCCAAGAGTTACTTACGTCTGTGGAGCTGGGGCTAGGCAGGGACACAGGCTGAACAGCTGCGGGAAAAGTAAATGTGGTCTCTGTCTTTTCATTTTCAGGGGAGTCAGGATAACTGGAGAGAGGGGACGTGGGGGTCAAAGCCCCAAACCCCAACACCGTGTTGTATTTAGGTGGACGACCTACATATAAACAACAGGGAACACAAACGAAAACAAAAAAAAAAAAAGAAAGGAAAAATGATCTTACATACCTTTGGCCAGTGGTCCTCATTGGCTAGCGTGAAAAAGGAAATGATGTAGCACAGAGAGGAAGTTAATATAAAAGTCACAAGTGGAAGGACAGAAGCAAAGATTTAAACATTTTTTAGAAATATTTAAGTAGAATTTTGCAAGGAAAGAACATTTAAAAGATGTATTTCAGAAGGAAATAGAAATAAGCTCTGTAGAGGGTCAAAGAATTATTCCCACAAAAGCAGCATGGGGACAGTTGCTACTCCTAAAAATGAGGCTGTTTGGTTTTTAGGGGAAAAATGTTGGCATCAAAGCTCCACAGAAGCTACAATAACTACTATTAAATCATTTCTGCTGTTATCCCACACTTCCCTATCTTTCTAAGTGCCAGCATAAATCTACACAGAGGTTAAGCCCTTTATCAGAGGCCAACACTCACCACCCCTCTACTTTTCTTCCCCATTTTTTAAACCTGTCAATTCACAGATCAGCACTTTCTACCCTACTGGTACATTTTTAAAATTAAGCTACCTAAGAACAGGTCTTGTTTTCTGACCCATAACTACTATCACCTTTAACCTATCACTAGTCTTCTGCTATAACCTACTCCAAATTCTGTGTTCTTTCTTAGACTTTCTCAGCCAAGTATGTTTGATTATGGACAATTCCTAGATACTCCTTTGAATAGCAGATGTGCAAAATGGCTTCATAACAATTCTTATAAAATTACAAATGCAAAGCAAGACAGCAAAAAAACCCAGTATGCAACCATCATTTCTACCTTCCTTCTCCAATGTAATTTATAGATACGTAAACATAAAGGAGTTAGGATCTAGGAATAATTCCCCAGATCTTATGTTTACAGATTGTCAGTCTATACCTATTAACATGCTAAACCTTGTATTTAAGGTCTGGATATGTTCCAGAACTCAGTATGTCCTTGGAAATGAATTTCTGCTAGTGATGTCCATGGGTGAAATTTCTGACATGCTCAGCACCATCTATAATTAAACTAAAGCTCTCAAGGGCAAATGCTTACAAAAGCTTTTCACTCAATATATTACTATATTAAATTACAAAACAAATGTATACTTCCAAATCTTTTGTCAATTGAAAACATGTGCTACTAATTTGGTGCTGATGCAACGTAAAGGCTCACAATAAGGTGTGATGAAAAAACCAGAAAGTGTAATAGTCAGTTGCAAAAACAGGCTAAGAGAGTATCAAGTACAAATGCATGCAATCATTTTCATTGATACAGTAATTGTTCACTATAAGGTCTAAAATAAAACAAAGAAATCATTACTAGAAGAAGGAACATTTACTTATCCACAGAGTAAATGCAAAAACTCTCTATTTAAAATCTACATAATATAATTTTTAAAAATACTTTTAATGTTTTTAGGGGATAACAGTAGAGACACGTCTTTTATTTAAAAACAGCATAGCTGCAGAAGTGTCAGCTTTGCCACATTGTCTGCTGGACTGAAAACATGGATTAAGAAGAGAATATGTCAAATTAATATTTCATCTTGCAGCCAAAACCCACAAAAGATAACGGAACTGGTCAGTGCTAGGTGAGAGACTGGTTTAATTTTTTTTAAAATCTGATTTATTACTTTTTTAGACAGAAAACTTAGGATAGAGACGGTATTATGAATCTTTAAGGCCTGCAGAAAATCATAAAAAATCAGGTAAACATTGTCAAGTAGGTGTGGTTGATGCCATGCACAAATAATGGCATCACAGTCTCTCCCATGCTGTTCTGTTTCATCTGTTTCACCATAAACTAAGTCTTAAAATTTTAACTGTTCTACAGAAGGATTTCTTCTGAATAATACTGCATGCCTATATGAAAGACCATCTCATTTTAGGACAAGTGGCACTCTGGTTGCAGTTAAAGTGCTTAGTATGAGCAAGATAGCTTTTCTCATTCAGGGTAAGATCTTTTGAAGGACCCATCCCTATTCCCAGTACGAAACAAGGCTTTTGTCACACTAAGTTTCCTCTCCTACTCAGGGCACAGATGCTTCTTCCATAACCACTTTCTTCTTGACGGTAAGAATACAATCTAGTCATTAGCAAGAGGATCTTAACAGCAGCTTCATATCACTAAATGATATTCAAACATCCCACATTTCTAGTGAATATCTAGTGAACTGGGTGGTTTTCGTTTGGGTTTTTTTGAGAGTGAAACTGAAATTAAACACTGAGCTGCCTAATAGATCTTGTTATGCTAATCTCTAGAAGTCATGGTCTTTGCCCTCCATGGAAATTTACTGGATAAATGAAGTACTGTAGAGTCCTTCTTGTCTTGCTCTTCAAACTGACATGGGACTACAAATGCAATGTGGAGGAAGAAGCACTGGGCAGGGAGACAGGTCTGGGTATACCTCACCTCTTTTACGTGTCCCAGGATGCATTGTGCTGTTCAGGTACGTCACTGTACTCTTCTTGCGCTGCAGGGAAGAATGGAACAATTTCTGTTGGGGAACATTTCTGGCAATAACTATATGCAGTAGCTGAGGAACAGCACAATAAGTACTAAATGAGATTACTGGCTTTTGTGTTTTCTGAAGCACATCTTCAGAAAGGTGAGCTTTTTTACACTGCTTCTGACATCTGAACTGCTTCAGCCTGATACACAAGCAGACCAACACACATTGCCATTTGATGCCAGCTTCATATAGGAGAAGGCAGAAAAAGATATAAGTACTAGAAACACCCCAGCGTATTTACTATTTAAAAATCTGAGGGTCATGTCATTGCAATGGCTTTTTGAACTATAAATGATAGCCTGCCTTTCTAGTTAGAACTGAGAAAGCTTACAAGGTACCAAGACGTTAGAAAGACACTCAAGATCGGAATGAAAATATCAGCTTCCTCCAGCAAAAAATTAATACCTCAGGCTCAAAAACGGCTCCACTGTACACTGGATTTGCTGTTGTTCTTCTTTTCCTCTCTTGTCGCTTACTTTGGATTTCTTGTAAAACAAAGCATTCAGGTTAGAAAACAATGGATCTCAGAAATTATAATGTTCACAGAATTCAGTTTGCATGTGAGAAGAGCTGCCAAGATTTCTACAGAACACCAGTCATGCCTGGTATAGGCAACCATGTTATACTTTTAACTTCTGAAGGTTTGAAAACTAACAGCTGACAAGGTATACAAATACAGTGCTCAAGTAACTAATTAAATCATTGCCGCCTTCTCACCAAGTAATCCACAACTAAGACACTTAAAAATCATGGTCAGTATAACTGGGATCTAAAAAAAAAATGCCTCTGGTAACCTTGCTGATACTTAAAAATACAGTACAGAAATATGCAGGTGATTGAAATTATAGGCTGTCCTTCAATGTACAGGATTAGGAGTTTAAATTATAAATCAAATTCTAATCCATTAACTCATTCATTACAAATTACAGTCCCATGAAATCATAAAATAAATGAAAAATCTAGACATGGGTTACAGTAAAATTATCCATGGTGTATCTTTGCAGATAGAGGGGTTGTCCAGAAGGCAGTGGTATTTCTACCAGATTTCTACCATCAGAGCATACACTTTCTTCCCAACCTCTGCTCTCCATTGCATAAATAACTGCTTTGTTTCAATGTCATAAGAAGAACAAAAACATATGCACAACAAACTAAGTTAGATCAAGAGTACAGACATCCCAAAGGTACTATGGTACAAGAAAGTACTGCATTTAATACAAGAAATATTTTGGAATTCTACTTCCAATTCAGAATGACCATGAAACCAGGAGCTGAACAACCAACCTAAGACATTTTTCCTACCTTCCAGATGGTCATGAGTAACTAGTCCCAGAGAAACCATGAAGGCAAGTTTCTGTGAGGGAGAAGAAAAAAGATCATGAAAAGTACAATTGTTAGGATGAGTCATTTAGGCCCTTTAAAGGCAGCTGACCAGTAACTAAGCACCAGAAAAATTTTTAGTGATACTTTGCTTCTATAAGTCATGTATATCATATAAGTCATATAAGTATATCTTATAAGTCATATAAGTCACTTTTCATTCATGTATGTCAAACTTCTTGGAAAAGGACAGACAAGAGACCCATTTTCTAGATGGGAACGTAGACTGAGATACTGGGAAATGCCCATTGCTCATGATCACAGAGTTGGCAGAACTGGGAACAAGAGAGCAGTTTCTTTACTTCCATTCTAGCACTGAACTGACTATTAGAAAATACCAACACAGTTCAATTGCCAGAAAAATATTGCTAGTTTAAGATCATTCTCCATCTAGTGTGATCTACAAGGAGCCAACTCTAGCTTAGATTTGCTATTTGCTAAGGGCTATGGGTTTCTTAGAGGATTCTAATTTTAATGCAGGAAACACAGAGACACGTAAGAATCAGAATTTTGTTGTCTAACTGACAACAGTTAGAGCTCACACAACAGTCAATTTGAATCCATCTATGGAAACAAACATAGCAGAGCATTTAGCTGCAATCAGTTCCAAAGCTCTTCATGGCAGAAAGGCTTCAAGAAATAGTCATTCTGTCCTCTCTTTCACCCCAAACTAAAATGGACTAAAACACAAGAAGAATGTGGATATACGTGACTCTTTCCTTCCTGCTCACTAGAGTAGAAATGTTTTATAAAGGAAAACAGACATTTCTTCAGCTTTGAGCGTAACTCCAGAGTCTAAAACCTCAAAGGAGTGGAAATCAATTCTGTAATCTAAACCCCTGTTTGAAGGAAGTATCACAGAGAAATGACAATCTTCTAACTTACAAAAGGCTTAGAAGCCAAATGCATTCCAGAATTGAAAAATGCAATGCACTACATCTATCTATTATTTTTATTCTGTAGCCTTATCACCTACTGCTGTCCAACAGGAATGTATGGAATGTTAAAGTTAAGAAGTCTTGAGGGAACAGAGGGAAAAAATATTTTCTGAAGGACAGTGTCCTTTTTTTTTCTTCAAAGAAAGTTCTGGGTATGTTCTGATACCTGTGGATTTTCTTCTCGTTTTGGCTTCGGTGCAGCAGGTGGAGTAACTGTACGACTTTCTGTTTGCTTCTCTTCTGTTTCCACATGTGGTTTAATAGTCTGCACAAAAACAGTGTTTCTCTCATTCAGTGACTTTTTTACTTTGACTATTAAAGCAAAACAAATACTTCCGCAGATACAGGAGAGAAAATGTTTAAAGCTGGCAGTGTACTAACAAAGACTTAATTGAGGAATCTGATGTGAGAGGAATGTTTAATAAGGTATTTTCATTTAACAAAGAATAAAACAGCCTTCTCACCAATCCATTATCCCACACAGCCATACAAGATAAAACGGTGATTTTAAGAGTTAACTTTGTTACAGAAATTACCATAACGTATGGGAATAACAGACACTTCAAGAAAACTCATCCCATCAAGACTTCCACTTAAAAACCATTCTGCATGGCACATACATTTTGTACTTCTCGCTCCTCAGTCTTTGTATTTTATAGCATTATGAATGGCTCAAAAACTGTCTCTCTGAACCCCTCAATGTTAGAGGTTTCTGAAGTCTTTTTCTTAAGTCATAAATCTTCTGCATGGCATTCCTTAGCCTATAGCATGGATGTTGAGGCTATAAACTGAGTAAGGTGAGCTACAGACAAGCTTTTCCACTTTATGATATGGAGAAACTATACAGAAAAATTCATGTGTTATTGAACCACCACCATTCTTCTATGTTTTTCTGTACTTGCCAGTAATTATTCAAAGAGCAAATGTATATAGCTGACATAAAAAGGAACAGGCATCAAAAGTCAAATATTGTAGAAGTACATCTTCCCATGGAAAGGATACACATTGCTGAGTAACCTGTGCAACGACCCTGAGGTATGCAAGAACCTACTCTTGCGACTTCACAAGCAGAACTGAGCATGAACACAACTTCCATGTACATGATTTTCAGTCTGCATAAGTATTTCAAAAGCAGAAAGAAGGTAACTTCAAGGCACATTAGACTAGGAAAGAGTTATAAGTGACATATATACTACTATTATCTATATTAATTACATAAATATTATGTGTTATAGTATGCAATATAGTATACAATGTTACACTATTACTAACATACAATATACAAAAGAGTTAAAAGTGAATCAGAATATTGCTTTACTTGAACAGACTGGCGAGGACTCTCAGTAGCAATCCACACTGACTTAAGTAATTTTTATTTTACAGAAGTCTTTTCTGGAGAGAGACTTTAAACATACAGAATTCTCTGCTTCTGAAAGTCTCCTTTCCACTCATTCAATCCAATTTAGACACAGGGAACTATCAGACTTCAGAAGCTAAGTGAGACTATTTTGCCTCCCATCACAAGATTGCAAGATCAAGGGATCATGGAAGAAATGGCTACATTTATCTGATTAAATATCCTTACAATTTTGTGCAATTTTTGCTTTTCACATAACCACTCTTTGAAAAACAAAAGGGCTCGATATGAAGATGGATTTCAGCTTGTACTTGTTCTTCAAGATACTAGTCAAACCCTACAACATAGCCTGCTTATGAACTACTGACGGTTAAACAGTAGAGGGAGCATAAAAATACTGAAGCAGGAGGAAAAGATACCAATGGCCCATACTAAAGGAAATGGTAACATCTATCCCAAGAGCTGCAAGTCATTCCATAATTTGCACTGGCATTGGAACCTGAATATCTCCAGTATCCACTGAAAAAATCTCCCTGGCTGTCATCCTCTCCAAACTTGCACAGTAAAGCAATAAACCCAGTACCTTGCATTAGTAGACACTTTATCTGTACCTGTTTTTCAATGTTTGGTTTGCTGATCTGTACAGTCTGAGGCCCAGCGAGCCTGGTACCCGGTGCTGCTATCACGATGCTGGTGAGCTGTGCCATAGGGAAAGTTTTGGCTATGGTTGCTGTCTGCCCGTTAACTACACGAACTGGATGTATGGAGTTCTGAGAGTTGGGTAAAGAGGTGGGTGTGAACTTTGTTGTCAACATCACAGGCCTCTGAATAAGCTGAGGAGCTGCAAGCATTGGAGGAGGTGCAGGGGCAATAGGAATGTTATTTTGGGCAACTGGTTTAGGTCGAACCTACAAAAACAAAATAAGAGAAAAAAAAACTCCAGATATTTGTATATCAGATCAACTTTTTACTAAGTCTTTCAATTCATCCTGTATAATCTGCAGGAGGCTGCTTGATTTTTTTTAGATAACGTAATTTTTAGCATACTGTCCTAAGTATGTTAAAAGAAAAAAGCACCACATTTTCAAGCCTACTTACATAAAACCCATCCATAACATTTGCATATATAGTCACCATCCCTGAAATGGTATTTGGATGCACAGACACTTATACAGAATGTTTATTGCCAAATGCCTTATCTGTATCTAAATTAACATCTTGGTTTTACAGGCCAAAAAAATCCATGTGATATTTACAGGCACAGCTGAGGCACTCATATTAAAAGTGTTTCAGGGCTTTGTAATGAACCTCCAAGAAGTTATGAACAGTTGACTGTGCCCTGAAACAAATATTTTTTTTTCAGCAAATACCTGTTAACTGTCAACTCTATATATTATTTAGATACCTGGAAAAGCAATCTTGATAAGTAAAAAAAGTGACAAGATTATTTATCAATCCCTTACTGAAAGTGCTGAACATACAGGTAAATGCAACCATTTATCTTCTTTCACAAGAAAGAAAAGAGCCACAAGAATCTTCCAAAACTCCACCACCAATACTTGCTTATTTTGTGTCTCCGTTAAGTTTGTACTTAACTATGGACTTAAAATATCATTACAGAGTACAGAAGTAGAGCACTTTAAAAATAAAGCTTTTTATTTCTTATTTGATTCTTATTGTCATATCTACCTGCAATACTCCATAAAGCATTTTACCATGAAAAACTAGATCACATTCCAACAGATCTCACCATACCCAAATCTTAATCAGATACCAGCCTTTCCTTTCTCACTTTGCAAAAGATTTACTTTTATTCACAGCATCACATATTTCATACAAATTAAGTAGTTCATCTAAGATTTTTTTTTTTTTTACATAAAGAAGCAATCTGTGTCCTCCCCAAACCATGAAAAAAAGAGTGAACTGCAAGTTTTACTACTCAGCTGAAAACAGAGGTCACTCTCCCTTGAAATACAGAAATACTTGGGAATAATCTAGAGACATCTCATTTTTTCTTTTTTCGCTCATGAGCAGCAAGCAACAATTAGAGCAATTTAATGCCTTGGGTGATGCTTTGATTTTGATGACATCTATTCTAGGGGTTCATTTCATTTATTGCAAACAAGATTATATATAACCATCATATGCAAATTTCGTAACTACAAACTCTTACAGGCTGGAGGGTGGCTGAGGAGGTCTCTAATTTGACCTCCTGCTCAGAGCAGGACCATCACTAAATACAAATTTGTTGGCTCAAGGCTTTGTCCAGATAAGTCTTGTAAAACTTAAAAGGATGAATCTTTCACAACATGTCTGGCAAGCCTCTTCTGCTCCTAACTGTCCTCAAGGAGAGAAGTGTTTCCTTATATGCAGTCTAAAACTTCCCTGTCCTAATTTATGAGCATTGCCTCTAATTGTCCTGCCAAGGACCTATGTCTCCAGCTTCTTGTTTATTTCCTTGCTGATACTGGAAGAAACACTGCTGTTAGGGTGCCTCCAAAGCCTCTTCTTCAAATTTGAAAAGCCCAGATTCCTCGGCCTCTCCTTACAGGTTATATATTGCTGCACCTCCAAGCTATCTTAGTGGCCTTCCTTCCCATACACCATTCAAATTTATCAACCAGGGATTCCAAAACTGCAGAGTGTTTATTGGACTCAGTTTTATGATTGCTGAAGAAAGGTGGATAATCTCTTTCCTGAATCTACTGGTTGTAATCCTGCTGGTACAGGTCAATATGCTGGTAGGTTTCTTTGCTGTTAGAGCACATCATTCATTTAGCTGCAGTCAACCAAGACCTTTTAATCTATGCAGCTCCTCAGCCAGTCAGTCCCCAGCCTGTACCTGTGCAGAGAGTTAGTCTATTCCAGGTAGAAGACCACCTTTTCTCATGCTGAGGCTCAAGAAATTCCTGCTGGCCCCTTCCTTTATCCTGTCTAGGGCTGTCTGCATGTCAGCACTGCCTTGAAGAATATTGACTGCACCCTCAAATTTGTTATCATCTGCAAACCTGTTGAGGATGAATTGTCTTCTCCAGCACATCAGCAGTAAACGCCATACAATGTTCATCAAAAGTCTCTTCTATCTATGCTATAATTAAGTTCCTCCTTCTATTGTTTGTTCTTTGTATACTCACCTGTGGAAGAAAATTTGGACGAGGAGTAAGTCTGGGAGGAGGGATGAACTGCGGCACTTTTATGGGCTGAGGGGTAGCCTGAACCTGCTGTAAGAACATGAGAAAGCTCAGTAAGAGGTAAGAGGAAACTTTAGCTTTGAAGTTTTTCACCAAAATCAACATTCTGAATGTACTTTCAGACCTGATGTCCTCAGTTTTCACTCTGTAAGTAATTTTTCATAGCAAGAGGTTCCTCATTAGAAATGTATTAAAGACAGAACTAAACCTTATTTTCTAGATCCTACACACCTTACTTCATAAATTGCAGGCATATTTCCTTTTAGTTCAACTGTACTAGCTATTGTGCTCTGCAATCTAAAACCATTTCATTTGATGATAATAATAACTTGTATTTGTTTTAATCATTAAAAAATGGCATTACAACAGACAGAAAATAGTAACATTTTGAGGTCCAGCTCTATGAGCTATGGTCTTTTTATAGTGAATGACACACAGAAGAATGAGAGAACATCTCATGCAAATAGCAAAGATTTGGAAGTTACAACTCTTTCAGCAATATTAATGACACTATGAGGGCTCTAAATACCTAACTTGAAATTTTCAAAAGTAGGCTATTCATTTGAAACAATTAAGATCTGATCTTAAGGAAACCAAAGTACTTCCCTGAAAGCGTAACTGAAATCAGCTGCATGGAGCTGCCACATGATTAATCACTGAATAGCACTACCAGCTACGATGAGTACCTGGGGAGATTCTCTGAAATTAATGTCAATGTTATTTCATGCCCTCCTATACTTCTGTCCACCGACATAAGATTGCAATTTTCTTCAAAAAGGTCTTGTACTGATTAATTAGTACTCAGGAAAATATTCTGATATTTTTGATGAAATTTGCTACAAAAACATAAATCATAGACTAGTATTAAAATAGAATTACCTTCTCAAATCAAAGTTATTCAGCAAGGAAATTAAGTACAGACACAAAGAAGAGATGACAGTGGTGCAAGGGATGACACAGGAAAAGGGAACAGTAGAAAAAACTCCACTCACAGTCTTCTCTATTCTGATCACAAACATATGCCTCATTAAAAAGCAAAATTACTTCCATCTGCATTAAACTGTATTTTAATAAATATAGATAAATTAGCTTTATGTTTAATAAAGCCATAGCCTTTACTTCAGAAGTAAAATTTCTCTGTCATGTTGTTACATAATGCCTGGTTTCCAGACCAAGAAGCCTACATAATCCAGATCTGAAACAGTGCTTCTTTTATTTCTAGGTGGCTTGCTATTCTGGAAAAGACTGTGTGATGTAGCTAAAGCACAAAATTTGTATTTCCAAAATACATGTTTTTAAAGAAACAGCATCTGTTTATGTGTTTGAAAATGTGCTGAATGAAGACATGGTAGTGGGCAAACTCAAGGGATGTATCTAACACCAGAGACTTTGTCATGCAAAGGGAACAAGAGATTGACTCAAAAAACTCTAAGATGAAGACTCAAATTGATCAAATGAAGAAAGTCTGACATCTTCTTTGCCTAAGAAAAGAGTAGGAATTCTGCAGAGCACAGCCATACAGATTCAGTAAGGGCAAAACAATCACTACTGCTCCATGACTACGGTTACTAACAGGGGAAACTTTACACAGAGGTGATGACAGCACTGATTTAATTCTATAAAGCAAAACAGTAATAACAACCCACATGGAGAGAAGATGTTTTTCTTATAGACTATCGCTTTAGCAATGTCAGCTAGTGAAGACTCACACCATGCCCCTACTATCCTCATTTCTGTGAGAAACCCTGACTGTTTATTTTTTTCCAATAGCCCTCTTGTTAACCAAACCCACACATATCTGCAGGGCAAACACATGAAACGCTTACCAAAGTTACTGTGTTTTTTGTCACTATTTGGACTGCCTCAGCTCCTGGCCCAGTGACCTTATTTGTTGTCTGGAGGTTGACTGGTGCATTCTGCGCATCAGTGCTGAGGACTGCTTTCTGATTGTTGTTGATAGCAGTAACCATGGCAATGGTAGGTCTCTGACCCACAACAGAGGCAGGCATGGTCGCAGTTGCTGCTTTCAAGACGAGAGGTAGTGTCTTAGTGGTGATCATAGAAGCTGTAGTTACAGTTTTCTAAGGGAAACAGAAAATACACTGTAAGAGACAGAGACACTCCGTATCAGACAGGACGTGGGTTGGTTAGTCAGAAACAATAGACAGCATGAGAAAGAAAAGGCAGCTCTGAGCCTATCTACCTGCTGTTCAGACAAGCACATTATGTTATGCCTCTGAAAACTGGATAGCTAGAAGCATTCTCATTTGAGGCACATGTTTGGTCTGTTTTAATCACCTGCAGCATTGCAGATTGAATCAAAACCTATTCCTGAGAAAATTACAATTAAGTGTTAGCAGTGGCATATGCATTTTGGATCTTTTAGTTTCATATTACTTCCAAATATGCACTGTCAATATCAAACATTTAAGGTGGAGGTTTATGAAACATAGCAACAAACTAGCTTCTCACTGAATAAAACTCATATTTTCAAATGGAAACTGTAGTTACAGTGATCCTCACAATCAGAGGAAGAAGGGGAAAAACATTCATAAGTTGATTTTTTTAAAAACAAAAATATAATTTTTATTTTGGGCATCCCAGTCTCAGCTACAGTTACCTTGCACTGAACTTTCTTTCCTAAGAGTATCAGTAGGGTTGTCCTGAAGTTTTAAGAGCTGGCTGTTAGTCTGCCCAGCTGCAGGCAATTAAGTTTACCTTCTGTGGAATGGGCTAGTTTTGGAATGTGTATTTGACACCATGATTACTCTTGGGCTGTTTTAAAAAGAGTGGTTTTGAATCATGTAACACCATTTATCTGAAATGCCTCAGTACATCACGCCGAAAATTCCAAAGTTGAAGCAACTATCATTTCACAGTTTTGTTTTAAAATATACTGTCTTCCAAGATGCTAAGGCAAATGGACTTTACAAATTTCATTCAAAAAGCAACAAGGTGAGGGTCTCCATATAAAATCAGAACACGATGCAAACAGAAAACTCATGACACGTGACACTCGACAGAATGGCAAATGATCTTATTTCTTTTCACTTTGGTATAAAAAATCCATTGCACCAATGGCACTGCATCTTCAAAACTTTAGTCACGTGATCAAATGCTCTTAGTACTAAATAACCACCATTCGCTCCTGATGTCAGCTCTGTGTTCTACAGAGGAAAAAATGGAAAACCAGGGATAACGCAGTCTTTGTGTTCTGAACATACCTGATTTAGACTACTTGACTTTAATCATACAAGACCTTTATCTTTTTTCTAATAAAACAATATATTTCCAGTTGAATTCTTCAGTACTTTCACCAATACTGCTCCCTTAAACAAAAACAGAATTTACCTTCACACCTCTAATTTCATAATAATTAAACTATGTCCCCTAACTGTTAATTATAAACAAGTGTGAAAAAATTCACTGTATAATGCCAAATCAAAGGATAATTTATGCTTCAGTTTTATACATTTATGAAAAATGCAGACATAATTAAATTGTCCTTGTTGCAACATGGTTTTCTTAACTTTTTATCTGAGATCTAACAAGCTTATCAACCTCTGCTGCACCTTCCCCAAAGCAAGAGGCTCCATTCCCATAATGCAGTAACATTACTCAAGCTTTTCCAATGAGATGTAATGTGGTATCATTTTCACAAGCATTACATACAACCATAAACATTTTAAAGAAAAGTGTAATCAATCATATAATGCAAGACCCTGACTCTTCCAAGGGGTTCTACTAATTCTGCAAGTGCTCAGAGTAGAGCTTCAGTCAGAAGATCATAGAGCTTGAATGTCCCTGTTACTTTGCTAAGCATTAATTAGATCGCCTATTCTAAAAAGTAGTGAATACATTAATTCATGCTGAAGTTGCATTCATAGTGAGTCTGCATTATTGCACATAATATTGCAATAATATGACTTTTTAGCAGGCTTGTTATGAAAATTTTAAAAGACCTTCTTACTGGACATATCATGTGTCACTGTTAATTATGGCATATATACCTGGATTCCTAAATTTGATTACTCTGAAAACAATCACTGAAAACATTCTCTGTAGTGACACAGCCTTGAAAAATACGTTATTTACAAAAGCAGGCATAGTCTCTCTACTGTTCATAGAGAGACAAAGTATTTCACCTTTCTTTGCTGAAAGAGATTGGGAGACAGTAAGACAGAGGCAAAACCTTAGATACAAAATGTGCAGAAATAAGTGAGGATACTTCACTATTTTAACAACATAAATAAAACCAGAAAAGTGTTAAGGATAAAAGCTGGCTTATTTATCCAAGGGACAGGACAAACTGCCTTCCAATTTGTAACTACATTCCAAGTACTACTGTATCAATGGTAGTCAGAAGAGAGTAGCAGTTTTTTGACTGTTTCGCTAGAGGGCTCTTTAACTTTGAACAAAACCTCAATTTTTACAACCTAGGAGATGACCTGGAAGTTAATGAGTGAATTCAAAGCCTGGAATACTGAGAAACACACAAAACTGTGTTTGCTGCTCTCATGTTTCCTGACTGAGAAACAGAGATTACTGATACAACAGTGATCCATTGCTTGCCTATAAATACTTTAGGACAGAGTAATAGCTGCTTCTTGTTCCATTTTAGCTTTGATATTGATGTTGCTGCTCAAAATGCATTTTCCTTAGTTAGGTTTGCTTCATTTCCTCAATGCATTTTTCTCAAAAATACAATTAGCTAAGCTTCACAAATGCATTTTAGAGCGTATCCAAACCAACTTGCTGAGTTAATAAGAGAACTAACAGCCCAACCATTTCTCTCTTCTCTGCTTTCAGAAAAAGGGAAGATGAGAATCACAACTGGTCAAAGCCGTGGGTGTGATTCATTGCAATTTGCATAAAGCAAACTTCATGGGTGAATTCTGTCATCTGCCTATCCAGATAAACATGAGCTCTTGAGACTGCATCAAGAAGAAGAAAAGACTTCATATACACTTCTTTTTACAGAACACCTCCCTGCATTTTCTAGCTGTTTTATTAGCACACTTTTGTGAATTCAAATATCTGAACAGGAGAAACTTGAAATTCCCCTCTTAAGCAAACTACTTTCTCTGTTGAGTTCTGGGATTATGTCTCTAATCCTATACTGTAGTGAAATTCAGTTCACCTTCTCAAGGAAGACCTATTTTCTAAAACTTGAACTCTGCAATTAACACTATATGCTTTTAGACAAATCCTTGAAAATTCAGGTAAGTATTATTTGGTATGACCTACATCTGTTTAAAAAGGACCAAGCAGAAAGAAGAAGGAACTGTTTTCTTGCATTTTGTTCACATTTGTAGAGGGCATTTGGTTAGTCATTTAAAAATAAAGGATTTTAATCATATACCTCATACAGAGTGTGTAAAGTATTTACTGTTTCTTGAGACGTACTAGGTCAGACTCATTCATACACCTAGGGAAAAGACAGGCTCATTTGCTAAACTTTCACTTATTTTTAAGAAAGGTGATACACTGCCACCCTTCTTTTCTGTGGGGTTATGATTGAACTTTTAAACAGTACATTGTTTTTTAAACTCAGATTGGAGATTTTTGCCAAAAAACCCAAAAGACCCATATCTGCATATTCATAGAAGAAGAAATTCATTTGGTATACTAGCAGGCATAAGTGAAAGCTTGCAGTTTTCTGTCTGCACTTTTCCTTTTTTTAATTTTCATTGAGCTTAACCTTTAGTAAGAAAAAGAATTGTATCTTTTTACCTGTGATCCTATCACGTTTGGAGAGGGTGCCGTGGACTGTTGCTGCTGTTGATGGTGATGTTGCTGTAGCTGTTGTAGTGGTTGTGGCTGTGGTGTCTGTAGTTTGTTTTCTGACTGTGCCAATGGCTGTATTTGAAATTTACTGTCTGGCTGTTCCTGCTTCACTATCAAATTCTTTCGAAGCTGTTCCACCACTCTTTTCTACCAGATAAACAAAATCATAAACAGAAATGATGACAGTTATTTAGCTGCACGTAGTAGAGAAAATAATAACACCTAAAGATACATTAATTTAGTGTAAATAAGGAACTGCTCAGAAGCTTAGTGGGACTTCTCTTTTTGAAATTTTAAGTATTGGTGTTATCTAATAGACACAGTCTAAAATTGGCTACAGAGGAGTATTACAGCCCAGCAAGGTGACCTCACTGTTCTTGTAGAAACCTACTGACCAAAATTCAGCCTATTCACAAACCACTGGAAAACCTCAGAAACCTATATTTACATGATTCCACATGCTTTGACTCCTTCAAAGACACACACTCCTAAATAGTGACAAAAAAGAACTTTGGGTTGAAGCCTCCCAGCTGACTTCAAGGCAACAGGCATGTCATTTTGTACCAGGCATTGAAACTGAGTAAGAGACAGTCAATTTGAGTGCAAAGGGGGATCAGGAAGGGCACTGATGTATGATCCTTCTGTTCAATATTATTGTCAGCTCAAATAGAATCAGAGAGCACCTACATGGGAAGAAAATGGCACAGATCTATTTCTTCCAGCTTAGGGGCTTCAGATTACATTTTAGCTACCATTAAAGTTTGAAATTATTTTAAAAGAGGTCTCTTCTCCTGGTAGCCATTGTGCACCTTTAGAAAGTAACAGGATTTAAGATCAAGTGACTTGCAGCATAAGATACATGTTATCTGCATGGATAATAAGGGCTCACAATTTATGTTCATATTATACTTTAGTGTAGACAACAGCGAAAACGCTGTGAGACTTTTTTTACCTTCTGCAGGCATGACCAGAAATGGACATTTGTACCTATACTTTAACCACCCCCAAATTTGGACAGTTTTAAAAAGATTTAGCTATATACCTAAGCCCCCTTGATCAAGAGCATATACACACTCCCAAGAAATTACACAACAAGGCAGTCATAGGAACAGGACCATGAAGTCAAAGGCATGGGACAAGCTGAACCAAGAAAGCTCTGGTGGAAACAGGAATGGTCAGGAAACCTCTACCAGAGCCAGGTGCTGAAGTTGCACTTACATGGAAAATAAAGTTTAAAATAACACAACCATTTTGACAATACCAAATGCTTTGGGTTTTTTTGTGTTGTTTGAAGCACTAGTATTCCAACACAGTACTAAACATAGAGATGAAGGGAAAAAAAACCCAAAATCCAGCTATTTACTACAACTGGAAGAATATTTTTCCTCAAATTTCATTCGCACATGTTTATGAAATTCTGAGCTAAAAAAAAAAAATCTGTTTTCTTCATTTGATGGATATACAGTAGACTTATGATTTTAAGTATCTTGTTTATGATGAGCTAATACAGCACAATGCCTCACACAGTGAATGTGTACCTTGAGCCCAGAAGAAAATAACAAAAAGGGCAAGTTTTGACAGATTTGAAAATTGGAACTTTAAAAAGCCAAATAAAAACTACAAGCAACAAACCCCACGTCCCTGTTTCATAATGTCGAAATGTGTGAGCTCACATGATTGACCTTTTAGCAAACGACTGAATTCAGCAACTTGAAGGTAACAGAAGAAGGACTGCCTGGCTTCTACAAAACCCACAGCCCTGGCTGAAGATGCCTGCTCAGCTCTGACAAGAGAAACACAGGCCCAACCTCACTGAAAATTCAGGGAGTTAGTAAAGTCCTTTACTAAAGGAACTATTTTACCCTGCATCCAGTGAAGCGCTAAAAGCTGTCAAAACCTAAAAGCTGTAAACTGTTTGCTCCCTTCTGAAACACGGATTAAATAATAGTAGTGTAGAAGGCATTTCCCTAATTCAGATATTTCACATAGTTTTAAATGTTCTGTGTCCATCAGCTTGCTCATATACATAATAACTGAACAATCATTTAAAATTGCTTTCTGAAAAGATCAACCATGTTAACATGCAAATCAAAGTGCAGTGTCAGCAAGCAGATACAAGAGCTGAAAACACAGCCAAGGGGGAGGAGAGGAGAAGGCAGCAAAGTAGGAGAGGAAACAATGCAATGTACTTATAAAATACCTGCCAAAAAGTGGACTGCACATACACTCCTCCTGCACAGGAGGCTAAAGAATTACCCTACCCAGCATGAACGGGAAGGGAGTTTTTGTCTTCCACAGCTGCCAGTACAAAATTCAGGGATAATGATGCTCTTCTACTGATTCCCTGACTGGAGGAAATCAGCAGCAATGGCCCAAGGATGAATTTCCATCTTGTTCTTTACAATGGGAGGAACATTAGTGAAAGGATAAAGAAAAAAAAAAAAAAAAAAAAAAGAGAGAGAGAGGGGGAGAGGCTGAGGACTCCTCTGCCACACTGCTACAGCAGGACAAGAGCCAGCAAGGCGAGCACGGGAGCAGGAGCAAGGTGAGTCACATGGCATTCACACACTGCCTGTTCCACCCCCAGGCCTGAACCACGGCCTGCAGAGATGGGGTAAAACAGGACCGAAGCACAGTTTGTATTAGTGCCTTGTGCAAAAACTGACGCTGAGCATATTTGGCACAAGATGGATAACGTGAGTGGAAAAACGCCGTTGCTCTGGAAGTCTACGCTATCCTGTTGGAGGCTGCTGAGAGCTGCCTGGCAGCAGCATATCCTGCCATCCATATCCGTTATGCAGATATTAAATTGGAAGAAACATCTAATGCTTTTAGGATTCAGAGAGTAAAACTGAAGTTTGCACTGCATGCCAATTTCTTACGCAATTTAATAAGCTGCTTCTACCAACTGTCAGTAAAAAATACCACATTGAAACTACTGAAATCATTTTACTATCTGCAAGACTGTTGAGATTATCTGTTTGTTCGTAATTATCAAGAGAGACGCTCCAAACAACCTATTTCAAAGTCCACAGCTGAATTAGCAAAACCAGATGAGTTTCTCAGGGTTGCACCTACACAGGAACTCAGAGCAGATCTCCCGTTTTCAGCGCTACCCTCTGCGTCTCCCTGTGCACGGCTCAGCCCACGCCACTGCTCTGACTCCGCACGCAGCGCACGGCTCCTCCAGCATCCCGCTGGAAGTGCACGTGCCTGTCTGCAGCAACCTTAGCAGAGCCTCCTTCTGTAGGGAATTAAATGGGAGGGTGCTACAAAAGAAACTCTTGTTTACTGTCAAACTTCATTAACACTGTGTTTTAAAATTGTTCCTCATTTATTTGACTGTTCTTAATCAATTTTAAAGACAGTTTGTGCTGCAGAAAGTACGATCTGTATGACTGAGATTTGCCAAGGCTGATATCAAGTCCTAGCTGCATGTCTTAGAGATTGAATGCCAGTCAGATTCAGGTGTTCTAAAAGTACCACAGAATTCTTAAAAAATATTCCTAATTCTTTAAATGTAATCATTGCCATTTTTCTTTTCCACTCATATTTAAGAATATTTAATTCTTACTGACTACTTTAACATTTTAAATTAACTCAATCACAAACACATCATCATGCACACAACATGGGTTTTCTGCATGTCTTAAAGCTCTAGTCGCTAGAATAGTTTCTTTTCCTGCCATAATATGAATGTATGAAAAGCATTTGTCTTTCAAGTTTATTGAACCTTCCTCAAAACTGAATGCCAATCCTCTCGTTACATCCATGATGCGAAAGAATTTAATAATCTCATCCATTCTTCCAAACTGTATTCTACCCAAAAAGGAACTGCCAGCCCTATGCAATGGTTACTATCAGACTACTTCCAAACCCATTTGTCGAACAGTGCCCCCATAAGCACACTACATCATCTCAGAGCTCCTGCTGTCTTGACATCTTTATCGCTAATCTCATCAGGAACCGTTCACACCACTGAGTTCAGAGCCCGAGACATCTTATATGACCCTTCCTTAAAGTTAATAATTGCAATCAATATCGTGACATTTTGCTATACCACTTTCTCATTTATGCCACAGGCCAGATCCTAACACAGCATTGGAAGATTCTTTTGGTTTGATTAAGCAGAAAATAGATCTTCTTGATGACGTATCTGTGCCAAAAGAGATCTCTGTGCTCATATAAAAACTACCATGAATATGTTGTTATAGGATAAGCAAAGTACTTGGAGCAAACTTTAAGTAGGTTTAAGGTTTTTATCCTTATTAGCTAAGTGTTATTTCCATTTTAATCAGTCAATCAAGCAAAACACAGTTCTCTGAGTACATCTCGCTTTTAAATACTAGATCCCTTGTTGTATTTGGTGACACATTTTCCTCTTCTTTCAGGAAATATATTCAGGAAAACATCCATACCTAAAGAAAGGTCTGTTTTTAAACTTGAAAAATCAATAAAAATTAAAATATAAAGGTATTTTTAAAATGAGAGAGTAAACTAGCATACTAAATAACCTTGCAATGCATACATTTCATATCACAAAACCAAAGCTGATGTGATTTTAGCTGCTCAGCTGCCTGCCAGTGACATGCTTTCCTCCTCTCCCAATCTCAGGAAGCCAGCTATTATGAATCGTCGGTTACCGGTGCCCTCCAATGATCAAGATGTTCTCTGGGATATAAAAGCTGCCTGCTGCTGCGAGTGAAATGGTTAAGAGGAAGTAGTGATTTCAAGTATGCTCCAACTTGGAAGTGGGGAAGATGGAGAGAATTTCACTACTCTGCAATCTTCCTTTCCAGCCTCCCTTCTCTCTCTTTGTCAGTCCTATTCTCAGTCACTACCCAAAGAGAAAGATACCAGAATTTCCATGGCAGAAAGAAGCGAAAAGATTTTAGAGATCTGGTACAATTAGTCTTTAACCTGCAAAGAGGGTGCATTCTGGGAATGGAATTTGGGAATGGAAAGATTACAAGCAAGGAGAGTAATTGTACACTCATTTACTGCTTTAAGATGGTATCTAAAATTTAAAATGGTAAAATCCAATTATAAAAAGTGATGACACAGAATCTACACCAGTAATGAAAAAAATCCTTTTGTACAAACCAGCTTGAATTAAATTCCATTGAAAGAATGATCTAAGGACTATAGAAATATTTACAGCTATTTCTGTGGTTATCCTGTATTTTTATGGAATTCTGCACTTGCGGCTGTGCTTCACTTACAGCCAGATCTTTTTATCAACTAAATCTAAGCCAACTAAATTAGAAAGAAATTTATTTCCAGAAAAAAGAGTGATACAATTTCCTACTTTTTAAAGGTGATCAAAATGGCCCCTATATCTTTCAGTCAGAAAAGGCTCCCCCCTGAGGCAGAGGTGCTTGAATGCTAAACAGAAATGTAGCAGTGGGACTGGGAGGCCACTTCCACCTCATACTCGAATGCCTTACTGGGCATCATTACTGAAATGTGCCCTATTTTTTTTTTTATAGCTGAAAAACCTGTGTTTCTTTAAAGCCTTAGTTAAAATACATGGCTATCTAACCTTACCCAGTCAATGGCTGCATTGCCAACACTCCAGTGAGTGTCCCAAAGAGCAAGTGCTGCATTCTGCTCATAGAAAGCACAGCTAAAAGCAGCACAAAGACACAAGGACTTTTGCACACCTAAAAGAGATTGCAGAGCATGTGAGGGCAACCAAATGCTTCTCCTGCCTTTGCCATGATGGGCCTGTGGGATGAACTTATATTTAGAATATTGATGAGCACTAGAGATGAACCACCTAGTTTTGGAACCCTTCAAATTAATGACTTTTCTTTGTAGTCTTAATATCTTTAATACAATTTCTGATTATGGCATCTGATACCTTGTGTAAAATGGAATTTATATAAAATTTAATTCCATAAAAATCTACTTTAATGTTACGTCAGATAAATATTATTAGATAGCATTGGCATGATGTGAAAAGTATTTTTGTCATTAAAAATGCTGGTGGACTTATCACAATTATATTTTAAATTAATTCCTATAGATGT
Organism: Vidua macroura; assembly: GCF_024509145.1. Lineage (NCBI taxonomy): Eukaryota > Metazoa > Chordata > Aves > Passeriformes > Viduidae > Vidua > Vidua macroura. The sequence continues at coordinate 38,559,980 of NC_071576.1, forward strand.
GATTCTGAAACAAACACGCAGTTCAGACATGAACATACATATTTTGAAAGAGATACTGAATATTTCCTTTATGATAAACACCACTTAAAGCTATTAAAAATCATTCAGAAGAGGATTATGACAGTTCTGAAAATAATGTTCATTCCTCCATTCTTAACAGGGGAGAATGCTTTATTTTTTTTTTTTTTAATTTAAAAACACAGCCAGAATTATAAGTTAAATTGTCAAAAATAGCTGTTGTGCTATTCTGCTTTATGTGACTTCTTGATTGCTTTATTTTCAGTACTGTGTCTTTTACCATTTGCAGCACCCCAAGTCCAATTAATTTCTGGAAGGGAATGCATTACCATGAAATGCCTTATGCATCACTGTCTTCTTGTTTTAGAATATTTACTCTTGCACAAAGTAGAGCACAGAGAATGAACTAGTAGAGGCAGTACACATGCAATGTTTTCCTGCAGTTTCCATATTAACTAAGTGTAATATCTAGCTTCTTATCCCAGCACATATGTTAACAGAAAGAAATTTGCAAGAACAGCAACAATAATTAAACAATGAAGCAATTAATGAATGGGGAATTAAGTGTGTGACAACAGGCAAAACAGAACAGGAAAAAGAGTTAAGTACAGTACTTTGAATGTAATTAAGGAAAAATGAAATTAAAGGAATTAATTTAATTTTTTTTTAATTTGACACCGTTTGACAAAGTTTGTCTTGCTTTAGGTTTTTCTCCTTTATAGACATATTTCCAAGTACAAAGTGGTAAAAGGATATGGGGACAAGCTCGACATGCAAACACTGAAGAAATTAAAGAATTAAACTGCTGACTACACTGGAAAAAGTGGTCATTTTAATTTTATCTTGCCCATCTTATTGTTCTACCCCCACTTGTCTGTTTCACGGTGAAAAAAAAACATTCTTAAGGGAAAAATAAAAAAGCCATCTAGACATAGTTTCAGAAACAAGAGTCTTGTACTTCAATGTACCTGAACCTAGTTTACTAGAAGCATGTAATGTGGTCTTGTAAAATCTGTGATAGACTGAAACCTGCAATATAAAATCTCAGAACAAAAAATACTGTGCATTGTTATTCTTGCGCAGGAGAATACACAGAAGCAGCTACCCCCATGGGAAAGCCGTTTGCATCTATACACAGTAGCTGTTTACTAAAGCTAAACACCTCTGCCAGGCCAGTCCCACTGCTTCTCTTCTCCTACCTGTGATTTACCTCATAACACAACATCCTTTAAACTGAATTTGTTTGCATTAAGCAAGCAAAGTAGAACAATTTAAATAAGTGAACTTACTTCATGCTTTAGAAACAAACAACCTAAAAAGAAATATACTTTTTAATCTGGTAACTTCTCATATTTTGAATAACTCAAAGGGAAAGGATAGTCATAAAGTAATTTTACAACATACTACTGCAGGTTTTAATGTGCACAGTATGACAGTCCTTGACTAAAATTTAGTCAGCTTCAGTAGGGTTCTTGTGCATCCTACAGCTATTCTCATGACTGAATCACACCTCCTCTCTTCCTCACGAAAGGAAACACACACAGTTCACACTCATGTGCCTCATGCATGATCAGAAATATCAAGCAAGATGACTAGATTTACTAAACCACAGAATAGAAATGCATTCTTTTGTGAACAGAAAGATCTGGATGTTCAAACTCTATCATAAAACCCCCTACTGATAACTCTGATTTTGGTAACAGCATCTAATATTTCCTTTCCTCAGTTGCTTTACAATTGTCAAAAACTAACACCAGCATTTCCCTGTTGTCCATTAAGTACCGTTTAGTGCCAATTCAATTAAAATGTATCACTAATAACATCACATCACATTCACTGGTGATCTCTACTTCATAAGCAGAATGAATTATTAGAGCAAAAAGTCACAGTTTCACCTCACTCAAATGAGAGATTTTTCTCCTCTTCCCAGTAATTTGAACAGTATATCAAAGAGAGGAGTTCTGTTCAGCTAAACATACCTGCTGTCCTATTCTCTTTAGTTAACCAAGGACAATCAAAACAAAGAAAAACGCCTGCTTCACAGAGAAGACATCAAATGAAATCACTGCAGACGTTCCAAACTGCTGGCCTTCAATTGTATCAAGGTTTGTGGACTCTCTGAAGCAAACTCTCTGAAAAACAAAGCCATGGTTCTTCCTCGCCCTCCCAATTTAAATGGCATGGGGAGAGGAACTGTGTTTATCATCACTAAGTATGGCTAAAACTACTCAACAACTGAAGATTTGCTGAACTACCACCATCTTAAATTAAAACACCCAAGAACAGGCATTCTCCCAAAAAAATGGAAAGCTACCTTTTTCTTGAGGGATGCAGAGGTACTGGAAGAGACCACAATCATAATCAAGGATTCAACAAACTACACTGCGTAACGTGAAGCTTACTGAGGCTCCGCATATCCAGTTTATTGAGAGGCAACTACTCACTGAGTATGGATATTTATACACAGAAAAGAAATCCAGTGATGGGAGAATTTTTAGTTTCTCTGAGAAATGTAAAATGAAAATTCTGTATCTGCAAGTTGAAGGTAGACAAATTCAACCTTGAAATAAGATGCAAATACTAATTTAAATGCTGGACCAGGCTAATATGAGAGGTAATGGCCTACCATGGTTTAAAGTCTCTAGAAAAGGGGTATACAACTTTCCAAAGGAAATTATTATCTGAGTTTCGGAGCAGATGTATAGTAGATGTAAGGAAGAGAGGGATCTTGGACTTGGGAAGCTTCTGCTCATTCTCATCTATTATAAGGGACAGTGCAAATGCCATCACTGTTCCCATCATGCTTCTCCAGCACTGAAACTCCACATAAAGACAGCCTTACTGTTTAGAACGTGAACATGTCCAGAGGCACAAACAACCAGATATACTCAAGGTTCTTTTGTCACCTTCTTCTGAAACACAAGATACTGGCCACAGGTAGAGAAAAAGAGGCAAAACAAAGCAAGTTTTTATTCTTCCTTTGATTGCCTTTTATTGTATGCCTTCCTTACATACTTAGATTTTTATTGTTTTTAGATTTGGAATGGGAAAAAAAATTCTCCAGGTCAGACTTGCTGAGATTTTTTTCCCTTCCACTGCAATGCAGAATGTGGATTGCCTTTTAGGACTAGTTGGGCAAATTTCCCCTTATCAACCTGCTGACATTGTAAGGGCCTTCAGAATATCTGGCAGCATAATCCAACACCTGTTGTCTGAAAAACAAAGATGTGGAAGACAAAAATTTAGTACACTTGATACAAACCAAACTGTCCAATTCTCCCTGAATCAAAAGACATCAGACAGGATTACTGGGGTAGATTATAATGGCCTCTAATATGCAGGAAGTTAAATCAGTAATTTCCTTGTGTTTTGGAACTGATGTGAGGTGTCTTCCCTCTACTTCCTAGCTGCCGTTTCATAATTAAAGTTTATCTGTATTCTATTAAAAGAAAAAACAAAAACAACCCACAACTACATGCTATAGATGAAAAACAAAAAAAAACATTTTAAGAACATGATAGTTTTCAACAGACATACATAGTACCTAAATTAATTCACAGGATCAGGCACTAGTATTCAGTCTCAATTTATGTATGTAATCTCAAATTTTGTTTAGTTCCTGGAATATAAATCCCAGTAACTGTTCTTGCTTCCACCAGAACTCTTCTCTATGAAAGCTTAATGCCTTGGTACCAGAGCCCTAGGATGGTGCCATCACTTCATCCTGCAAGGTAATGGTTAGGTGATATGCAGACATGACAAAGGCACAAATGGCACACAAAGATCTTTCTGACATCAATGGATACTTCACAGGAGAATGAATTTGAGATCTGCTATATAAGTATGGACAATATCCTGCATGAAAAAAAGTACTAATAGAGTCCACGTAAGGGAACATAAACATTCCTACCCATAAGTTCATACTACTTCTTCACAGTGTGCCTGCTCGTTCAACAGTTATACTGTCATAATTTTAAACTGTTAAACCTCTGCTCTAGGGTTTATAAAAGATCAGAGCACTTGTCACTCTCAGTGCAGGTAGAGTGAGATAGAGTGGTTGAGCAGTTCATTCTTCTTTCTAATTACACTCCATTAACCTTCCACATGAGAGCTCCCCTGTGCTTTCATACCAGCAGCACCAACTGGCTGTGTTTGATAAGGCTCGGCAGCATTTGCAAGAGCAGCACGTGTAACTGAAGGAACAGTTCAGCTCGGCAGCCCTCACAGAAGCTGCACTGGCGCCCTGTTACTGAGCTGCAGTCAGATTCAGCTGAATTATACACACATGGACACCAGCCTCACCTTACCCACTTCCCTCACAACTCTACCCCTTGAACTTCAGAGATACATGATCTATCAGAAAGCCAAATGCAGATCTAGGGAATTATTCACAATAGGGAACCCAACAGTCATCACACTTTCACCTCACTGCACAGACCTGCCAAGAGAAACTTATTTAGAGCACTAAGGCATGCAGGGCAATAGAAAAGAAGTTGTCGCTACATTCTAATTAGATCACGTTAGTGTATGCAACCAGAGTACAGGGAAGGAAAATTACTTTTGAAATTTAAATATTTTTTAAATGTGCTTTCAGCATCCGGGGTTGTTTGTTGTATGTTCTGAAGACCACACTGCTTACAAACAGCATTATGTTTCTCTATAACCTTTCTCAACAGTGACCACTGTTGAAACCACACTGAAAACCATAAATGAAGGTTTTCTAAAAAGACAGAATTCTTTGATTAATAATTATTCAGTGAGAGTTTTAAACTCAATGCCAGGAAAGCTATTTTCCATGTGCATGAAGGTAGATTAGCATTTGTGTATACTGAGTAACAGTGTCAGCACGTGCTTACACAGATAAAAGGGAAACAAATTTGGAAGGAGGGATTGTAAACAATCTGGAACAGAATCCAAATTATTTTAAAAAGAAATGAAACATTACAAAATCTGCACTTTTGGATGACATTTTACAACCCCTTGAATTTTTTAACTGTTTCAAATTACTTCACAACATAAAGTGGTATATGGAACTAGTCTATATAAATGAGTGATGGCAAAACTCTTTTTGCTATTAGCTCCACTATCCTTTCCCATGCCTCTCCTGTTTTTTAACATATTTTGATACTTGCATATGCATGTATCTCCATAAATATAACTTTCTTATACTGTGGGTTTCCCAACCTTCAAGTATATTTCAAAATGACTGCTGTTTTCTAAGACTTGGTAAGTTTGAAGTATCTGAAACAAAATCTGCTTGTGCTAAAAGCCAAACAATGAATCCAGCCCCTTCCACTCCTTGTTCAGAATGGTTCAGGAATTTTATTTCAGAGCTCTGGTGCACATTGTCAAAAATCCCCCCCAGTACAAAGAGAAGAGAGGTGGTTCTTCTCTTATAACAGGAAGGTAAATACTGCTACTGAATCCACCTAAAGTAACCTGAAGAGACTTGGTTTACAAGGGTGATCATTAAAGACCATTAGACTCACCTTCTACATCTATAATAGATTTTGGACCTTCTTTCTCCAATTTTCTTAAATTTAGTCTAAAGATGCCAATTCAGTCTTTAATGCAATTTAACTTGTGCCATCTAAGCCTGTAATATCATGACGGAAATTCAGAATTTGTGGATGTGATCAATCACAATGAATCTAAAACTGTCAGGCTACTGAGTTTGCTTCAGGAAAGCTGAATAGACAGAGGACAGTTAGTTCTTACCTCTAAGACACACTTGCTCAAAGTGTGAACACAAGTATCTTTTTAACAACAATTTTTTGGAAGAGTAATGAATGATCTTGTTGGGATACATTTGGTACCAACAAAGTGCAAGATTAATTCTGGTGGATATAATTTCTCTACTGAATATCAGTCTTAACCTAATAAATCTATCAACAGTGCTTCAATGCTATAATGCAATGAGATCTTATTTGAGCTAGGATTAAAATTTGTCAGACTAGGATAGCACTGAAGGAAAGAAGAACGACATTTCTGTGCCACACATAGCTCTTCTGTAAAAAAGATTTTTATGTGTGAATTGTAACCAGTACCTCTGTAACTTGTGCTCTCATATTTTTTGAAGTATGTGCTAGAATCATTACTTAAATCTCCAAAATTCCAGGCTGTAAGCATCTAGTGTTGGAAACTGCTTTCAGAATAGAGTACTGCAGAAGTGCTTCCACTTCCTGGAGCAGTCAGCCATCACTGCTAACCCCATCTGGAATACTGTTTTCTGACAAGTGGGCTATGCTCACTTCTGAAGAATGCAACATTGCAGCTGATGAAAACTTTTTTAACTAATCACCTGAGAAATGTACCTCTTTCAAACTTTTTGGTAATGTTTGTTATTTTCCCAACACCTCTTAGAAAAGATTTCAAAAGGAATTATTTTGCTCTACACTGCCTTATTATTCTCTTTGTACAGAAGACCTCTCAAAAATAATCCAATACCTTCCTTATATATTACGTCAGCGAAGCAGATTTCTTGAGCATTTGAGGTGGGTGAATAGATCATTTAACCCAGCATGAAGAGGTTAGAAAGAGGAAGTAAGCTCTCCTGTAATTCCTCTTTATGCAATTCTCAACAATATAATATATGTGGTTTTAGGGAAGTCCAAGATTTCTTCTGTGCCATTTCAGGCCCATATTAGATTTAAAAGGCAAATTAGTTGTTTTTTTTTTTTTTTTTTTTAATTAAACAAAAGCATTAAACATATTTTCATCACATAATGAAGTGCAAGATCTTTTTCACACCATATGTTTGACTTGCTACTTACTGCAGAGAACATGCAATGTATAACTGGACAAACACATTTCATTCTACAAACTGCTCTGACGAGCTAAACCTGCACTAGGAGGTATCAGACAGTCTTAATGAAACTCAGAAGTATTATTTCATTGACATGCACTCAGCATTTCTTGCATGACAATTCAGTTGTGAATCTGTTTGGAAGCGTTAGCTCAAAACCCATGGACCTCTAAGAAACAGCATCATTGGGTCTCTCTCAGGTTTCTCTAAAAACACCTATCACATCTGTCTCTAATAGCTGTAAATCACAAAACAGTAGTAGTTTGTCTCCACATGGTTTCATACAGATGGAATTTTTTTTAAAGGAATCACATGTTGCACTGTTGAAAAGGACTGAAAGATTACAGAAACCTAGCAACTGAAGCACAGGTTGTTAAAGCAAGCCATCTTGCTTTGTGTCCTCAGGTCTGGTAGCTTTACTCATACTGGGATCTCAAGCTCTATTACTAACCCAGAAAACTACCATAAAGCTGCGCTGTCTTTGCAACAAGAGCTTAATTAAAGTTTTATACATGTAGTGTTTACCCTTTTAAACTCCTGTTCATAAAAATAAGCCCCCACATAATGCTCTTTCTCAGATAAGCTCCACAAAATGAGAAGCCAAAAGGAGCTTCAGTATTAGAGAGCAGGTTCTGTGGGATCTGAGGTTGAGGGGCTATTAGATGAAAGAAACAACTGAGAAAACATTTTCCCTCATACTACCTCTGAATAAACCAAGTTGATGCTGAAATGCAGGGCTGCTTTGGGGAAACAAAATTCAGGGTTTGTTTTCTAACAAATACAACAGGGCACATATTCAAGAAAATAGAGCATAATTGTTTGTTTTGGTAAAACCATCCTCTATTGTAATTCCTCTGGAGTTGAGACAGGACGTAAGCAAAGAGGCTTTTAAAAGATCTATCCTACACAGATCTATGCATACTTTTATATCACTAAATACATGCAAGTGCATGTAAGTAAATAGTGACCTACCTATACTTTGAAAAAAACCATCATGACCAAAAGTTGAGAAAATATCAACCAATTGTAACAAGAATGTCAATGTGTAATAGGTGTGGTAGAATTAAAAAAACAAAAACCAACCAACCAAAAAAAAACCCTGATCCATTAACATGCAATTAGAAATACTTGACTTTGCACTATATAGCCAGTATTAATTATGAGCCCAGTAGGACTTTCATGGCAATTGTTTGGAGGATCATATAAATATGTTCGTGCTCAGTTGGTCAGACCATGGTGCTAATAATGCTAAGGTCACAGGTTCAATCTCCATATGGACCATTCACTTAGGAGCTGGACTCGATGATCTTTCTGGCTTCCTTCCAACTCAGGCTATTCTGTGATTCTATATCAAAATTGCAGTAAATCCAAAAGATGTCTGTCAGTTTGCACAGGATGACAGTCAAGCTGTCACTGATTGTGAGGAAGCTCAGAAGAAAACAAAATAACAGCATTAAAAAACAAAATCAGGAAACACAGAAAAGGGTAAGAAAAAATAGGTTTGCACAAGCAAAGAGCATTCACAGACAATGTAAAGCTGAATTGAAACGTAGTGAAGTTGGACAAGCAAAAATTAGTCCTTTCTCACTGCCACAGAGGGCTTGTAGAAGAAAGCATTACATTTTATCTGAATGACTTGAAAAAAAGGGCACACTTCAGTCATACTAATCCCTTTTAAAGTCCCTTCTCACTGATATGTCAGGCCTATGCCCAGAGGGAAATCTGAGGCGACACAAGTAGTAGTGCAGGGAATATTTTGAGATTTTTTTTCAATGTATTTTCACTGAAAAAAAAGTCCATATTTCATGTATATTTCATATATACATAAGCAAGAACTGAGCAGTAAACCATGCTTGATTTAACCCCACAGACCCACATTCTTAATGTTTTTTCCTATTTTGCTTCCTTGCTGTTAGCTTGTATGATTAGCACGCAATGCTCTGTAGGCCGAAAACCAAGTTTGCAAAGATCTTTTGAAATATTTAACATATACTAGCACTATGTAAACAGTAATAACGATTCAGAGGCCTTTTCCTACTCTGCATTTTGAATGTATTTATTATGAGCTAGACAAATAATGCAGGATTGTAGCACTCTGCCTCTACATTTCTCATCTTCCTCTTCCAATTTACCAGAGCAATGACGAAAGAGGGGGTTTTGCTCCAAGCTTTTAACTCTTGCAGCACACATTCTCATACTGCATAGCTCTCTAAACTAGAGGATTCATCTTTTGCACAGGGGCAGAATCTCATTTCCTTAATCAATTTAGAGAAGATCAAAAGCCTGCCCAGTGACCCACATTGCTCGAGAAACTGCACCAGCAGCAGAGGCAATAGAGGCAGCTGCTTTCAGGCCAGCAACAGCATGCTCAGCATGAACAGACTGTACTAAGATTTTTCTCCCACACACAAAACCAAACTGTTCCTGTGCCCCCTTTGTGCTGACAGAGCCTGTCTCTCAGTCGATGAGCAAGTCACTATTTAGAAAATTATTTCTCAACCTATTTTGGAAATCCACAATCATGTACAATTGGCAGCACTGGTGAGTATTCAGCAGCGATTTCAAAGGTTCTTTGTCCTGGGGAGGAGACAGGACCATTCAGCAGCAAGCCGGCAGAACTGCTGAGTACACAGCTGGAGTGTACGTGGGGGAAGGGAAGCCGTGTGTGATTCTGCAATTATATCTGTTAAATGCATACAGATTTGAAGAATGATCACTTGGCATTTCTACTATTTTGCAAGTGCAAACTTTCAACATATTTGCCAGAAGTATTTGGCTGTTTTTTCTTGTCAGAGGATAGAAGATCACTGCAGAGAAACATTAAACCACATGGACATGCTACATAATTGGTTCTTTCAGCCCCTCACAGCGCAAATGATTTGCAGTAACATGCTCTGATCTCCTTACTAGTTAACAGTCCAGTCCAAGACAAATACATCACGGAAAGAGAGGAAAAAGCTGTGGACAAGATTAACCACACAAGCTTGGCTTTTTCACAATGCTCACATTTTTTCTATTGCCCAGCTGCTAGATATTAAAGAGAAAATAGGGTGTACTGTAACAACTGCTAAAACAGGCCACAGGAGCACAAGTCCAGTAAGAACCCTTTCTGTTTGGATCTTATAGGGCTCTCACTTGTACTACAAAAAATGTCACTTTGATGCCCTGTTTGCATTCCATTTTCAACAACAATGAGGAGGATGGAGGTCTCCGGTTTCTATGACAACCCAGATGGGCCACAATACAAGATACTTACAAATGTTCGACTGCAGGGATGCCAGATCAAATTAAGCTAGAGTTTACATTACTTCATACAAACTAAAATAAAAGAAAAAACCCAAACAAAACATGAATGTCAAAGGCAGGATGACATTTCCTTGGTACATTCCAAAAGATTTCTGAAAGTAGGTGGTAAAGGAAGGAAGGAATTTTTCCTTTGAAAATAAATAATATTGTCAACACAAGCAAACTGAAACCCTCATTTACATGAGTAAATGTTTTCATTAAAATTAGACTGCTAGAAAATTACCATCAGATATTAAAAGCAAAAAACAGACCCCAAAACATGATTTTATCAATTTACTTAACTCACTATGAACTGGCAAATTTGTAATCCATGTTTTATAGGATTTGTTTAATGCCATAACTTGCATTTTGTGATATGGTTCAAGTTTTTGTTGTTTACCCTGATCTGTTTTTTGTGACATTTTGCAAAAGACATTCAGATTTAGAAAATACCCGATATTTTACTTTAGGAAATTAAATTAGTAACAGTGAGTTATTCTAGTTAACATTAACAAAACTACAAAAACATTTAATATGTGCTCTTAGTAATTTAACTGGCCTGTTGTTACACAAGTGAGGTGATCTTACTTCTCAAAGGCATTGATTAACTCAACATCCTGGGAATGCAACTGTAATAGGCCAGCCAGTTTAGGCAACAAGAGTAAAATGCCTTCTGAAGAAACACATGTAAAAGCTTTTTATAAGACTTTCAAATGTGACATATATAGATATGGTTCCCAAAACAAACCAAGTTAAAGAATTTCTTAATAAATGTGTATTTTTAGGCACATTATTTTCAAAAATCTTCTGCTACAAGTTAAGGTATTGTCTTTTTATTTACTCACTGTCCTGTTCCAAGTTACTCTTCATTCTCTCTTCCAAATTAATCACCAGGTAGTTAATAACATTAATTCAATATGTGACAGCCAGCAAGGCTCATATTACAACAGATAACCATAGACTTTTAGAGGCTTATGTTCTCTGGGGAGAGGCAAGAGAAGAGAGAAAGGCTTAACAGCTGTGCCTAGTCAAAATAATCCAAAATTAGAGGGACTGTAACATTTAAAACTGGAGCACAGAACCTTAAAATCTGAGTCTGTGCAGCTGTTGTAACACTTTATTTAAAACTGCAGACACTCTCTCTTCATAAATCGTTCCCCTCTGCAGCACTGCTACCCAGTACTATTTACAGAAGGACTCCAGTCTGGCTTGCAAGTGCCACCTCATCACTCAGGAGCGCCTGGCACTGCCAGCTGAGAACAACCACACCTCACACGGCTTGGCCGAGCCGCCTGCTGCTGCCTGCTCAACACCCGAGCTAGGACCCCGGGGTCGTGGAGCTAGAGAGCATGGCCAAGGTGGGCTCTGAGACAGCCAGGTTAGCACCTGCCCATCACCTGATCCTCAGCAATCCTCTTCCACCCCAACCCTTCCCGTTCAAAGCCACGTCCCTAAAACACGACAGCCTGAGGCTCCAAGGGCTGTCCCTGTTGCTGACAGCAGCACGGCTGGCACGTGGCACGGCAGGCTGAGGCTGAAGAAAAGCTGCCTGCTCTGCTGTGTTCCCCGACTCGTGCAATGGCAAGCGGAGCCAGGGAGACACACCGCGGTGATGTTAACAGCATTTAGGAAAGAGAGATTCAGGCATTTGCAAGGAGCTCCTGAAGAATGACCCAAGTGCCTCAGTACTACAGGGTGAAGAGATGAGGGCTGAAATGACACATCTATTCTAAAAATTAAAATACCTGACAACTCTGCACATCTAGTGGGAATTAGCTGCAAATGCCATATTAGGATGCAGAAATGTGACTAAGGACGTGGAGAGGCTTGGTTAGCCTTAAACTCAGACTACACTGCCTAAACTTCAGATATACAGCTGGGGCTGTGCTCCCACATCATATATAACTGCTACCTGTGTTTCACATGGAAAGCAAAAGACAAGGAATAGCATAATGAAAAAGAGAATTTGAAAAGTGCTAATGCTTACTAAAATTTTAACAGTTTAACAGGAAGAGCAAAATGGACTGGAAGTAAGTAGGAAGGAACTTACAACCTTTAAGTTGTAAGGGTTGGTAGTGTTGCAGTGAAGAAGCTGCTTGATGTCCTACAGTTGAAGTTGCTTTAATCATAATTCAGTGTAAGTATCAAGAGACTGGGACAAATAACCAGGCAAGTGGGTTCCTCTCACAAAGTGTAATGCCAATCACATACTGCACACATTTCAAAGCATGACATTCTACTCTGCAGAGATACTGCACAGATTAAAGTTGGTGTTTGCAAGTTGCACAGCATCTGCTATTGCACTGGGTTGTTCAACTATAAATTTCATGCAAGCACAACAGCATAACTGATTAATAATCCCTCTAATGAATTTGTACCTAGGATGGTATTCAACTCTTCTAATACTGTAATTAAAAAATAATTTCTTGCACCATCAACAACACAAACATACTGAGTAACTACTGCTCAGCATGTGCCCTGTCTTTACGAATTCCAGACAGTTTAGACTACTTTACACACCTACTTTTGCTGCTGTACTTTCTTCAAAAATCAGTTAGAGTACTCTAAACACTTCTGCCTATTGTTTTCTGCTTTTGTACTTTTTCTGAAATCTACTCAATTATACAATGTATGTGCACACTAAAATAAATATGTTCTCCAAAGCTTTCCTCTACAATTGTTTCTGTATTAATTTTCAATTAAGTAGGGTCGGAATAATATTCAGAGTAAGAAATCTGAATAATGAAATTCTGGCAGTAAAAACAAGCACTGAAAACAAACTCATGGTGTTCAAACTAGTGGCTGCTCCATGCATCTCGAAGAATTTGCACTCCAGGATGTTTGCCACAGATTTACCTAAGAAAGAATTAAAAATAAAGGATACTGAAAAAAACCAAATCATACTAAAACAACCCAAAAATAAACAAGAGTCATCTCTTCTACGCCAATCGACCACAATGGCTAACAAATCATCTAGTTGTTAATTCTGTTGTATAAAACTTTCTTCTTCTTGGAAGATACTAAGAAAATCCCAGTCGCAACGGAGTTTCGACCTTCACTTTCTAAATGTAACAAACCAGAAGCTTACAACTGGTCACACACGTCATTAAAAAGGCGCTGGCTGCAGGCGCTCACACGCAGCCGCTTGCCTGACCCCAAGCGCCGAGGCCGCAGAAGTTCCGGCCGGCCCCGGCGGAGGCTCCGCGGGCGCCGGAGCCGGGAGGGCACGGCCGCCATCTAGCGGGGACGGCGGCCGCGGCCGCTCCGCCCTCCTTCCTTCCTTCCCTCCCTCCCTCCCTCCCTCCCTCCCTTCCTCCCTCCCTTCCTCGGCTACTCAGCAGGCACCAGCGGAGATGAAAATTTGCAGCAATGTCAAAGGCACACCGCCACTGTTGAACTTAAATTTCCCGAGTTTTTTACGATCTCAATCAACACCTAACGCTGTCTGCAGTGAAAGCGAAGTACTGCTGTTATGCTGTAAAGTTTTCATTCACACTCATCTCCTAACAAAACTGTTCTCGATTTAACTCCACAGTCAGCACTAAACATCTCTTGTGTGACATTATTTACTCCTAATCCACATTATGGCGTTTGCATAGGCTCTAACAGAAGAGCGAACAAGACTTTTGAGACTTCCATTGCCAATCCCATTCCAGCTGCTGTGCACTGCTCCAGTGGTTCATGGCAGCTGGAAGAAGCCAGTGGGAGGAGCACCAGGCACCCCATCAAGACAGGGCCCCCTTCTAGATGTAGCACAGCTGGCACATGATCTTGGGCACTGCTCACTGCCAGGCACAACCAAAGCTGAACTTTACATCCACTCTCAGACTTATCCACCCTCGTGGCCAGTGGAGGTACAGCCAAGCAGGTGTTCAAAAGGCTTTCAGGCTCCTCCAATTTACAGCAAAGGCCAGTCCAGTTTCACATGTCTTCAAATAAGAAGAACATAACCAAAACAAACACACACACATATATAAGAAATGTGAATAAATCAATATCACAAGAAATCTGGCTTTGCATTTCTGTGAGTTATACCAAAGTATGATTTACAAAATCGCTGATATTCCGAGTTCAAAGGGATCATTGAGTCCAATTCTTAAGCGAAGGGCCCATACAGGGATCAACCCTGCAACCCCAGCATTATTGGCACCCTGCTCTAACCTGCATGACGTATGAGGATAGATGCCTGATGTATGCCAGGATGCTTGATAACAAATACTAATTTCCACATGCTCCTGACAGCAATCTGCCCAGCCACATCCATGCACACAAAAGGTTTCACACTTAAAAGCAGCAGACACCTCTACTGCTGGCCTGACAGCCAGGACTCTAACAAGCACCACTCAGAGATGTGTGCCAGTGCCAACAGGTACTCCAGGCCTCTCCAGCATCACACATTTTTAATGTTTTAGATCTTGAGTTAGGTAAATCCCTTCGACATGCAAAGCCGCAAAGCAGAAGTTGAGAAAAAGGTTGTTCTACAAAATACATGGCCTTAAGGAACATGTGGTGAACTCTAAGGCAAGGAATGCTCACTCACTGTTATTTGTGTTTCTGTTCAGTTCTAACATTATATTATTGAACATGGACACAAACCATTTAATCTGTCAGGGTGACCATTTTTTGGGTTTTTTTGCCTTATAAATGAATTAGCATAGATTTCATGAGGGTATTTCTTCAATATCAGACACGAAACACAATCCCAATACAAAGGAAAAAAGACTCACCCAGTCAGCATTAAGTTGGCAGGTCAAATCCATATATTTGACTGTCCTGCATAAAACCACAGCTCTAATCTGGTGCTTCTACTTAAAATAGGAGGAGGTTCTAGGAAATCCAACGCACATTCAAACATTACTTTAAAAATAGCTGTACTTTTGGCAAATGCACCAACAAATTGCTTTTGTTACTTCTCCCACTATTCCATTAACTCTGTCAAGACAGAGCCATGCTGAGAGCTAATGAAAGGCCCTTGTTTCAAACCTTCCTGTAATCCACTCGCACAAGGACAAAAAGTATCATATTTATTATGATAGCCAGTAGCAAAATCTGTTGTTGGTTGGTTGGTGGATTTTTTTCTTCGTTTTCTTTCATAAATAACTGTCAGATTAAATACACATGAATATTTTCTAAAAAAAAAAAATCATCATTGACAAAAATACCATAACTGAAATTATATGGACACACAACAGAAGACAGGTGTTGGAAATTTCACTTGCTTCTCATGTATTTTGATGATGTCCCACACACCATATGTCGCTGTGTGTGGAGGCTGAGGCACCACCCTCCTCTGTCCCAGCGGCAATGTGGGAGCAGGAGCCCAAGGGGCTGACGGGTCAGCAGAAACTCCAGCATTGCAAAGAACAAAAATTGATTTTTCTTAACTCCACAGTTCTGAGATTAATCTGCTGCTCCCAAACTTTATAAATAAAACAGTTAAATGTATCCCAGCACTTATAAAAAACTTCTCTTTTCCTCTCTCCTGATGTTTTTGCACTGTTTGCAGGGGAAAACACAACTGTCAGTACAATTGCTTCATATACTAGAGACTTTAATCCCAACTAGGTCTTCTGTCTACATTAATAAGCAGAAATAAGCCTTTAAAAGTTGGAAGAGCGGAGTTAAACTGATATTGGTGAATGCAAAAAAGATTGAAAACATCAACCTTTTTATCCTTCAACTTAAGTTTGAATGTGTAAGGAGGAATATGCTACAAAAAAAAAAATCAAGATAAAATTAGAATCCTGTGAAAAGGAAGTTTAAATAAGGAAAGTGCAAGGATGAATTTAGCTAAAAATAACAATGTAGTGATTAAGAAAACTTATCAGAACACAGAATCAAGCAGGAATGCAACCATTCTTTCTCTTTCATTTTGACATGAATGTGTCTCTACATAAAACAGAAGCACCTTTTTTAAAAAGTGTGGAAACAGAAAGAACAGAGGTTTTAAAAATGAGAAAGCCAGATGTTGAACAGAGCACTCTACTAAATTGTTTTCCGGGATACTGTTGGAAATCACTGATTGAAGAGCCTTACTCCAACAATCTTGTTTCAGGAAGCTACCGTTTTTGTTCCAGTACATTACTGAATTTCTGAGGTGTTATTAATAATTAAACTTTTCTTTTAAAATGACTCATTAATATTAACTTTGTCTAAAGTCTTCCTGGAACCTAATACTTTTAAGGAAAATAAACCAGTAAAAATACACTAACCACAACAGTTAAATAAAAGAATGCATTTAATTTGAGAAAGAATCTACTTCCTGTAAATTCACTTTCCACAATTCATCCTCAGCTATACAGCAATAAAGCTGTACAAAATATGTTTTTAGCCTTCACTTTTTACACCTAGGAGAAATGGAAAAGCAATGGCAATTTACCAATCCTTCCCTACTTTTGCTTCCTCTAGACTAATAGAGAGATTAAGAAAGCAAAAACTGCAGTTCAAACCACCGTATGTAAGTCTCAAACCTAAAAGGATAGCAAAGTCATTTGTCACCACTTGCATGTGAAATGTGAGGAATAACCATTACTGAACTGAATCCAAATGCATTGTACAAGAAAAGTCAGTCTAGCTCCTAGAGCTACTTCATTCTTACTTTTCTAAACTTTTTTTCCTATTGCCTAATGCAGCAGAGCTCCACACTGTGGAACCAAATGCTTCATCCTGGCTTATACATACAGATCATTACACAGACCTTACACACACAGACTCAGATGAACATGCTGGTCACTACACTTAGAGAGAGCTAACACAAAAGAAGTATTTACAACACCTGGAGTCCCATCAGTCCAAATCTGCCTGAAGGAAGTCCTGAAGAGAAAGAATGCCTAAAATCACATCTTTTCTGCACACTTAGGCATCTACCCACATTATTCCAGCAATGCTTGGCTGCACTTGTCCTTGTAGTTGTAGAACTTGCCCAAAAAGTGACGGATGACGTTTATTTTCCCTTTCAGCTTAAGATAATACAAAAATACATCTCTTTTCTCCAAGAGCTTTCTAAGCCAAGGACACTTCTTATCTCCCCTCCTCTGCCTCAATGTAGAAAAAGAAACCAAAATTTACAGGGATAGAATGAGAAGGGAAGAGGAAGTATAAAGCAGAGGGATTTCTCCTGAGAGAGAATGCTGCACAAGCACCATCATCTGTTTGTTTAAATTTTATGTTTAATATCACCAGATACCATACATATGAAGTACTCCCATATAGTCTGGCTTATCGGGACTCCCCCTTCACTCTCTGCTCCACTGCACACAAACTATAAAAATCCATCTTCTACATTCATTCAGTCACTGCCACATCTTCTCCCTTGGAGTGAACAATGCCCTGGAGGCATATTCCTACCCAGACTCTACCAAGAATCACACACAAGGGCTTCTGTCAGGTTTCAGTTTAGTGGGAGGATTGTCTTGAAGCTCTACCTGAAAAAGCTACATGTTACCTACAGATTCTATCTGCTTCACTTAAAGAATCAATTAAGTCAGTATTATTCCTCAGTCTTCTTTGGATTCATTTATTCACTTCTGTATCAAATAGTTCTGCCATTTTTATTTTACATTCTTCTAGAAACACTGTATACAAAGCAATGAAAAATTGCATACAGAATGTACTGAAGAGAACTCTTAGAAATTCTTGAACATCACAACTCAGAAATTCTGGTCTGCAAAACTCTACCAACTATAAGCAGAAAACAACTGTGTTGCAACATGCAAAGTATTAAATTGTTTAAAGCTATTCAAGTAAGTCTCAGAGCCTTTTTCCTTAAAAACATTTTCTACCCTCAGTTGCCTCAGAAAAAAATTTAAATTAGGTTGTTATTTGTGGATAACTACACCTTAAGACTACAAATATTTTTTCCTTGTTTCTTACAGAGAGGAAAGTGCTACAGAAGATGACAGCTTCCAGCAAATAAGCACCGTCAGATGAGTCCAATGGGTTTTCTTATTTGCATTTTGCCTGTAACAGTTACTGAGAACTCTCATATAACACACACCACTAACTGCTGTTTCCCCCTGCAAAAACCTTCTTTCCAAAGCAGAAAGCCAAAGCAGAAGCAGTAGCTTTAAGAAGGTACTAGAAAACTATGAGACCTGTCTGTACAGGATTGCTGACCAGCAGGGCATGACAATCCTCTCTGCCACTCAAGCTGAGGAGCAGCAGCTGCTGTCCCTTCTCAATCTGTACTAAACTTCTGAAATGTCTATCATATCCATTAATACTTTTTTTAAACCTCTTCTAAAAGTACCTCTTCAAGTCCTTTTTCCACATTGAAGAGAACTCCATACAGTATAAACAGAATCCACTTAAATCAGCTAGAGAATTCCCAAACCCATATGTGGACTAGGAAAAATCCAAATGTTGCCTTTTGAGAATTTATAGTACATTTATTGCATGTTTTGGATTCTGAAACACTGCACTAAGACACAGTTGCAGCGGAAATGACTGCAGTTCCTCAAACAAGGATAATGAATGTTTGTGTGTATTTATGCAGATGGTCTGTGTAACTCCAGGTAGACAATAGGAAGGCAGTAAGAACAACTGAATGCATGACAACAGGACACCTTTTCCTTTTCTTCATCTCTAATAACTTGCTGGTGTCCAGTTTGCTTCTCACGGAGATGACAAATTACAATAATATAGCTCAGTGCAAGGCACTGGTGAAAGTTACAAGACTTATCAGAACAATGTATCTGTATCAAAAGTACATCTCCACTGTGACAGGTTCAAAGTTAGAGAAGCTACAAAAGAACAGGGAAAGTAAGCAATAATTCAAAATTAAACTTCCAGAAATATACAGAGGCCAGTATTACCTATTTGAAAGTCAGCCCCTAGAGGGAATAATGTTTTGAAAGCTTAGGCCTATCAGTGAATATCAACATTTTCTGAAGTTTGAAGTATTGTCGTTGATACATCAACACAATATTATTTTTTAAATGCCTGGTTTTGAAGTTCTCCACATGGTATCAGCTATGTCCTTGATGATTAAAAATTAATATGGTTTCTTTGTGAGCACATTATGACAGACACATTGTATTGTCTGAGGGCCAGCAATTTTTCATTTTAAATAGTTGGCTTTTGCTTTAACTTCTTGAATATACAGAGAAAAGCCACTTCACATGTTTTTAAAGCCTTCTAAAGCATTTCTGGAGTGTCAGCATTCTCATTTGCCACTAGAAGCTCTTTCTGATGAGCTCAGGACTTCGGCTTCAAATCAAGTTACATCAGAATGACATCAGCTGAATATTAATCAGGGTATGCACAAACAGGTGTGACAAAGCCATGCTGTGACTAAAATGTGAAATTCTAATTCATATCAACTCCCCCAAAGACTATCCATTTAAGTCTATCCAATAAAAAAAAACAGAAGAGCCTATCAAACATGTTGAAATGACAGAAGTTCTCAGTAAAAAAGTCATGCCCTGTACAATCAGCCTCTTGAAAAATCAAACAGCAAAATGTAAACTATGAGGTTAGCATAATTCCAGTACGGAGAATTACACATTCACTTCTGGGTGCTGATGGCAAAGCTGTGGTTGCATGCTGCTATTGTACACTGCTACATTACTGAAAAGTTCAGCCTAGTTGCTACTCATTTCTTCAGCTCTGCTGTTTCTGCTGTGGCTGGAATAAAACACACATGTGACACAGGGCAGGCAAGGAGGTAATCTACCAACCAACAGAATAGTAACGAGGTACAGCAACCTACAATGTTGCAGAAAAAGCACAATACTGTTGACCTTTGCTTTTAACATACCTCTCTCTCCAGGTATGCAGATAGTGAACATCCAGTGACACTGGATGGATAAAGTAGTGACGTTATGAATAAAACAGATCATGTGGACAAAGAGAGACTTGGGCAATGCTGTTGCCCTCTGTGACCCCTAGACACAAAGATTTGTATGTACTGTACGCTATCAGATGAGTTAAATTAAAATCTAAGGGTATATTTTATTCATTAAAGTGCACATGAAAGTTTGTGAACTTTGATTTTCATTTTTTCCTTTGAATAGAAAGATCTTAATTTAAACAGCTGAGTTTTAATCTTTTCTGAGTTTGTATTTCTTTTTAACCTTGTAACAAAAAGCTGGTTCGCACTGGCAGTGAACCTGTAAGACAAGGCAACAAATAGTCCTTAAAATGTTTACGTAATTTTTTCCTAACTCAGATCAATATAATTTTAAAGTAAAAACAAAATTAAACATGCATTTATTCAAATCATGCACATATACACTACTATGTTCAAAAATTATTATTTCATGTTATTAGACATTATTGTTTTAATCTCTGACTATAATTTATGGCAAGAAGAAGATTAATATTGTACCAGAACACTACATGTTTTAAAGAAGATCAGTACAAATATAGTGAATGTGTTGTGTATTTGAGGGGAATGGAAGTTTATCAAGGATTGATTTGCATTTAAAACAGATGTATTAAACAGAGAAGGACCATCTGATAAGACAAAACTGAACTGTTTTTAGTAAACATGTCCTTCAAGATTTTCTTCAGCTGCTTTTTACTTATAGATTAAGATAGAAAACATTTTCATCATTATTGTTTTTCAGCTCTTTATGAAGCAATTATACACTAAAATCAACTGAATACACATAAATGAGGAAATATGGTCTTTACCTGTAGAAGGGACTGCTACTGTCATAATTCAATTTAACACATTTTCATAAGGCAGTTCATTTGAGTTCTTTAGGATGTCAGAAACAACCCTGTACTGTTTAATATTATCTTTATTAAAATTAGATTTATTCAAATTGAAGCAGGGCATGACATTGATTTGCAATAATTTTAAGTAGGTACATTTTAAAATAAAAGGAGATATTTAAATGAACAATCTTTTTTTCTTGGCTTTTTTTTTAATTATCAACTGCTAACTACTCATCATTGAACAGTACACATTTATTTATAGGATGAACCAGGCAAATACTTAATAAAGCACAGTAATATTACTGGCAATATTCAGGCCTTTATATAATGTTTACAAGTATAGTTAATCTTCACAATAACCTTGTAATGTTGGTAGGGAGTAAAGTATTCATTATTCTTTAACTTCACATATGGGAAAACTGAAACAGAGAGATTAATTTAGAAACAAAAATCAAGTATAGGTCCCCCAAATGCAGTGTCAAGGCCTAAGCATAAAAAGACTAATTTTAAAGGCACTAGAATCAATAAAAGCAGATGGGGCTCTGAGCCAGTGAAAACAAGTTTTCTCCGGGAGTATGACATGAGACATTTGGCACTGTGGGCTAACATTTTTATTACATTATAATATTGTATTATTATTACTATTATATTTTTGAATTTTATTACCTTCTTTTCTGTAATTAATGAAATGGGTGTCCAGTTCTGTAGCATGGTTGGCCAGGTCCTGTTACAGTGTCAAGGCCGTTATCTTACCTACATTTTTCTAATAATTAATTACAACTAGGAATGTATGTTATTTCTTCAGATATAGAAATACAGAGAGGCCTTTATTTAAAACTGTGTAGAATAAAGAATTGTCCAGTGTGTCAATGCCACCTTTGCCAGAATTACAGCAACCAAAGTACCAGCCTGGGACCATTTTTGCTTTGGTTTTAACACGAAGCAGGACAAAGCTGGCTCCAGACTTACACAAGGAGGATACCTTCCTGCATGGATTTCTATGGTACAGAAGCAGAAAGACTACCATTGCCTCCTTTGGCTATCCTGATTATTCACCACAGGAAAATGGTATATGCTATGCCATATTAGCTCAAGGTAAATAACTTCCTAGCAGGACATTGGTGCTCTTAATTTGTCTTCATTTCCCTTTAGGGCACAGCATTTTTTTCTAATAACCAGTGAAGTTTTTCTCAGCTGCAATCTTACAGATCTGTTTTGATTTTTGGGAACAAAACCTGACCTTGCTTTGGGTCAGCACTTTCTTTGCGACTTTGGTTTATTCCATCCACCACAAACAAAAAGTTTGTTAAAATAATTACAGAAGGAACACTTCTTTGTGTGTGCTGAGGGAGGAGCAGTGAAATGAAATATATTCCAACACGCATCTGACTTATGTGAGCACATGGAAATGAAAAATACACGTCCTTGCTCAGAGCTGGTCTGGTCTTTGTTTCTGGGCTGGAACAGATTCCTGCCAGGGACATTAAAATCCAACGAGGAAAGACGGTGCAGTAGCAGAAAGATGACACAAGGTGGTGGTCACTGAAGCACGGAGGAGAGGAAAGGAAGCAGAAAGCCTGGCTGGGGAACGCCATAAAATGGAGATGTTGGCTCCAACTGTGGTATCTGTCTTTCGGGCAGGGGATGTTCTAATGGAAAGCACTTCCTTTGAATCTAAGCCAAAAACTTAAAAGCATCAGCACAGCTGCCTGCATTGTGTTACTTTAGATTTCAAAAGGGGAGGAAAAAAATCCAGAACTACCCCCTGGCTCAGTTCACAAGCACCACCAATTTTCTCTGGTTGTGCCTGGAAACTCCTACAAGCACACAAGCTAGCTAAGCAGACACATACACACGAATGTGTGTGAACACTCCCCAGAGAGTATCCCTTTGGAAAAGGGCATGTGTTATACACCTGGAATTCCAAACACTAACTGCCAGCTTAAAACTTCAGAAAACTTTATGTGGGTCAAAATGCCTTAAAATAAAAGTGGGGAAATTCAAACACCAAGATTTACCAGAAAGCCTTTTACCAAGCAAAAAAGGTTTATAGAAACCAGAAAATAAGCAAAGAACCCATACAGAATAGGAAGGAAAAATAACCCATTTCACGACTGGTGAGATTGCAGCGGTTACTAGAGGCAAACACGTAACCTTCAAAGGGAAAACTCACCCCTCACAAACCGTAGGAGGAGCCATCATTTATGACAGATGAAATGAAAGATAGAAATGAGACTCAAGAGGAAATGTGAACAGAAAATAGCAGAGCTACACCAGCAATACCAAGGCATTCCCGAAACACATCAAAGCAGGAAGCCACCAACCTGATGGGCTGCTGAGGAATCAATGGACGGCTAAGGTCAAAAATTTGCAGAGAAATCAAAACTATGTCTTTGTGACAGATCTTCTTCACAGAAGATTAATATATGTCTGTAACTTTATCTCTCATATATATTGATATGATAAGGGTGATGCCAAAGAGATGGTGTTGGAATCAAAATGATAAAATTACAGGAGAAATAGCCACTGAGAATATATATAAAATACAATGAAAATATTAAGGAATTTAATTTGAAGGACTTGAGAAAGTGACAGAAACAGGCATTTTATATACACTACCAGGCTAAAATATAAATATTATAACTATATTAACAGATGATGAAAAAGAAATCCTAGAAAGTACAGCTTAACCATCTTTTCTTCAGTGTAAGTCATTTTGCTTAGCTCAGACAAGCTGGTCAGCAATGACATAGCAAAATCCATTAATAAATATATCTGACATTGAAAAACTGGAATGTTTCTTTGGGAATCTCAGTTTTTGCATAATGTGAAAAAATATTTTCTAAAAAAGCAAAGATGTAATGCAGAAATGATACAGCACTATATGAATTAGCAGTAGGCCGAGGATCCTGAATATGTATTCTCCTAATTCTGATCTCAAAAACAACCAAAGTGCAATTGATTCAGTAACAGACAACACAAATAAATAAGATTTAGAAAGTTTTTCATATGAATTACGCTTACATAATTGATTCAGATAAAGTTGAATGAATAAATGCTACAGAAAAAAACTAAGTCCTCTTAGCCCTTTTAAAAAGTGAACGGCAAAGGAATGTTGAAAAAATTTTATGTAAATAATTTTTGGAAAATAGGAAATAAACTAATTTTGTTTATTAACTTTTAGAACTCATAGCCACCAGGTAGTGTGGTGAAAATCTTGCATTCATTTAAGTATGGGCATCATTATGTATTGCCCATTTAAGTATGGGCATCATTATGTAATGAAAAGACTCTTTCTACCCTTTTGTTTCCCATTTGTCCTCAAAAGACAGAAAGTCTAATTTTTCTCAAGGGTTAAGCTACCAAATCAATTACAGTTTCATAGCACATTTTGAAATCAGGAAAGCTAATTACATTATTTCAATATATAAAAATATTTTACCTGTTTCCCTGTCAGGACTACTCCAAAGAGCAGATCAGGTCAAGATGAAATGCAACACTCCAAACTGTTTAGCTGTATATCAGCCTGGTTAGAATAATCTTATTGTGAAACAATCCCAAATGCAAAAAACTGAGTTTTTAAAAAGATTTCTGAAGCTTGCCAGAGTTTCAGAGTAAAGAAGCTGGGGCTGCTGGCTAGGTGGGAGGCTGGAGAGGAATGACCTTTACATGAAATCAAATCGGTTGGTAAAAGTTCTGCACATGAGTGGTGAAACAAGTCACTTGGGCTCTGTGCCTTCGTGTGTTACGCAGACACCTAAGTAGAAATCACCTCCAAGTGGAATGAATGCCTGCCATTATAGTTCCCCCATGTGACTTATAAATGAAATTGCCCTGGTGCTTAAAAAGATACTTTTAAGGCATTGCCACTGCATGTGTTTAAAATATCAATTAAAAACAAGGAAAAAGCAAAACATGAAACAGGATGGGAAGTGTTACAGACCCATTTTCATATGCAGCCAAGATTTGCGTGATGTTCAATCTTCCCTAATGTTGTCATTTCAGATGTCATTCAGGACATGTAAACAAGCCCTACTACTCCAACAGGTTTAATTCATACAAAAATTCAATAACAAACTGCTGAAGAGAGCTTCTTTATATGAAAGTACTACACCATCCAAAATTATTTAAACCACTGAAAATTAGTATGGTCCGTTTATTTAATTTCTTTAGAATGTGAAAAATATGCATTGCTTTAAAAACAAAACGCTGAACATCTATATACAACCAATCCCCATTGGTCTGGGATGTGTTAGAGCCCAGCACAGCACTCCAGCTCTCAGCCTGCCTGACTATAAATAGGCTGCCAATCTGGGCAGCAGCAGCAGCAGCTGTCTCTCATCATTCTGCTTTCTCCTTCCATTTCTCCCTTCCATTAAATTTCTAACTCAATGTAGTGATTTCTGCATATTTTCTCCACACTCTGCAATAGGTGTGACAAGCACAAATACATTTGCTTTTAAGATAATTCACAATGAACACAATTCTCTGCTAACCTGTTACTGTTTACCTGATTTGTAAATGTGTACACACTAACTAGGCCTGCCCAGTTACGTTGATTGCTATCAATTAAATGTTTACTACTGTAATTCAGCTATCTTCAGAGGAACAACTGAGCTGCCTGTGCTACAAGACACAAGTAAATAATATATACATGCCTGAACACTGAAGCCTGAAGCAACAATCACAAGAGGGTCCAGTCTGTGTCAATATCATGCAAGCAACACAAACCATGCAACTCAGTGAGGTACTTCCTCAAATACCAACATACTGAAAAGCACACTTGGAAGTCTGCTAGCTCATTTTTAAACTACATATGAAACAAAAATCAAAGTTATAATCTAAACCAACTTATTTCTCTGTTAAGCACAGAAATACCATTAAAATACTTCATAATAATTACCATTCTGGAGTGATTATATAAAGTGTAGCTCTCAGAGTACAATTCCTAATACAAAAAATATAAGACATGATCTCTGGTTTTACATTTTCTTGCATGAAGTCTTTACAATGTTTCCACTTGAACACTTACTTTCTGTGTTTAGAAGTATTTTCTCTTGACTATAGAAAAATTACTTTGGCAGACAAGTATTAGTTTTATCTCATCCTGTTGACAAAACTGTATGTTCAGATACCACTATATCAGACTATATTCTTATAAGTTGTATTTTTAAGACAGAGTACACAAGTGAAAACTTTCTTGAAAGGCTGTTAATGATTATAATGCTCCAAGTAATTGGGGATGCAGTCACAATTCTTCTACACATTCCTTGGCCAAAAAGTTCAAAGTCCAGTTGGTTTAGTGGCTATTTCAGTAAAGGCATGTTATTTCGTTTCAATACACACAGGTATTATTGAACATTCTTTATTTCAGAATTTACAGTGTGATCAATTTAAAGACTACATTTTCTACTGCACATTTCCTCTAAAATCCTGAAATAAACATGTACAGTGCAACTTCTGCCATTTAAATTTCAAGAAAGCTGGAAGCAGATGCTCTCAGCAAAAGACATCAGAAAAAAGACATTGATCAGGGTTAATCTTATATCTTCCTTCTTTTAGAGCAACACAGGACAGAGTTGTTTGCTTCAGACTTTTGCAGGCAGGATCCTACAACTAGAGACAAAACAGTGTTGTACCAATTAAAAAAAACCAAAACAAAACAAAAAAACAACAACAAAAAAAAAACCCAAGACTCAGCTACCTGCATGCTTACATCAATCTTAAGAAGATCATGCTGAACTAAAATTTTCAGTAGCTGCCAAGACTTTAATGACTGCAGTATCAATATAAAGAAATAATGAGCAGAACTTTTCACTT
This sequence comes from Vidua macroura, assembly GCF_024509145.1. Taxonomy (NCBI): domain Eukaryota; kingdom Metazoa; phylum Chordata; class Aves; order Passeriformes; family Viduidae; genus Vidua; species Vidua macroura. Next base: position 38,586,570 of record NC_071576.1, read on the forward strand.
GTTTGTCAAGTTTTGTCAGTATTAACAAGTATAGATTCCTATTCCTGCCCAGGTTCTTACTGATACTACACAGAAACTCATTACTAGTCTTTGCAAGTATAATACAAATTCTGTAGTTATACCTGTTTAAACCCATTGTATAGCACTGGAACACAAACAACATACTGGTTGGTTACTTTCTATCATCTTGGGCTCCAGCAGAAACCATCTCATAATCCTCATTCCTACTTCTATGTTCTAATCTTCTGCAGATGAAAACTTGAGACCAGTTAGTCCCAAGTTTGGTCACTATCACTTCTAAGACATTTGAAGTACTTGATTAACTGAGATGTTGCAAGATGTACCTGCTGCTGGTAATCTCTAAAATGATTCTAGACATTTTTGCAGAACAGTATCTGTCTAGGGACAGTATCTGTAAAGGGAGCTGGTAATATGAGCAGCATACAGTTTATAGATGCAGCAACAGAAGTTACAGAAGGAGGAATAATAAACAGGAAAGATTTTTTTTTTAATAAAGTCCAGCTCAGCTCCATAAAAGCAGCTCAGGAGTGTGCTGTTAAATGGGACTTGAAGGTGGCCGATCTAAGCACTTCTGCAGGTGAGTCCTGGGAGGTCACAGGATGAATAGATGGTAACATGGAAGATGACATGGAAGTAACTGCCTAAGAAGTGACAGATGGATGTGTGGGAACATTAAAGAAGTGGAGCGAGTGGGGGAGAGACAGGAAACTCATCGAGGAACATAAGTAAGGAAGGGCAGAATTATATAGAACTTTGAAAGTACTGAAAAGAGCTCAAATCTGATGCAAATATGGGTGGTGAACAGTAGGGGGAATGCAAAAATAAGAGTGACAATTAAATCAGCAAGCAGGAAGCATTATTTTTACAGCTACATGTTAGGAAGTGAAAAAAGTCTCTATTCCTTCTGTCATAATAGACATGTCTAGAACAGAGCTGAAGATAGTGCACTGGTTAAGACAAGGCATGAAACAAGGCTTGCTCATAGGGATTTTTTTTAAAAAAAACATGTCTTAAGATGCTAAGAAAGCAAGCACCAGATTTATACCTGACCTAGATGACTACAACCAATGGAATGAATATGCTAAAGAAAAAAAAGTCTAAAAATTGCACACCTAAATAACGTAGAAACTGAAGACTATTGTCTGTAGCAGAAAAAGAAAACTAAGAATTAGAGACAGAAAGAGGACAAGAGATGAAATTTGGCCCCACTGAAATAATTATGAAAATGTACATCAGCTTCACTGCTATCTGGATTTTTAAAAATTAGATAATTCTGGCCATTTTTCAGCTGATAACATGGTATCTGACAAACACTGTGTGAATAACTGCCTAATACTGGAAAATGGATCTGGAGATATCATGGAGAAGCAGAATAAAATATAGTTTCTTAACATATTCATATTAATAAGTTCTCATTAAATAAATGGGAAAGAGTCAAGAGATTATAAAAGGAACTAATTTCTTTTTCCTTGTATCATCTGTATACCAAACCTCAGATATTTTTCACTATTTACATTCTAATTTTAAAAAGGACTACTCAGTTTAATTAACTCGTTTTACCAATGTTTCAAAACAAACAGGCCTGTATTCATACCAGTGCAATAAAAGACTGAACACTGAACAATTTTGCAAAATGTATGCTCCACATTGTTTTCCAAAGAACTATAGAGCCTGGCTATAGTTTTATATTCCATTACACCTGCTGTAATCTTTAGAAAATAATTTCAAAGTTAAATAAAGACAAACTTTCCACAATGGCCCAAAGGACTACAAAGTCTATTTTCCATTTGCACAAGGTGAGTAGATACTTGAAAGTCTGCACCTTCATGGAGGTAAGTCCTAACTTTGGAGATTTATTCCATTATTCCTCTTAAATATGAAATTGACAAACCCTGGCTGACTGCAAATAAAGTATATTTGAGAAAGAACTAAGGCCCACAAAAAGCAAGATTAACAATTTGTTCCACAATTAAAAAAAAAACCCAAAACTGTATTAAAAGCAGTTTTGTTTAGACAGCACTTCCTGTGTTTGTAACACACATATTAGAATCAATAAAGCTGATTTAAAACTACTGGTTTTTTTACACAATAGGATACACAACTGGAAAGTTGGCAAAAAAACTTTGCAAATAATGTTATTGCATTAATTGCCTGGTTTAACTACTCTTAGAGATGTAGATAATGGTGTGTTTCCAGGATTTTGCTTTTACTTTCACTTTTACATATGGACTAAATAACTAAGCTACACACTTTTTTTTCATTCCCAATATTTTAAGACAATTTTTCACAATTCAGTAAGTATTCACCCCAAAGAGCACTTCAAGAACTGGCTCTATTTTCTAGCTAGCACCTTTCCAAAAGTGTCTGAATCTCATTTTTGGATAGGGGAAAATTGACAGCAGGACCAGTAAAAGTGCTTAAGAACACACCCACTTCCACTATAGGCCTGCATTTTTCCATTAATGAAAGACATACACTACAATTCATGCCTTACATGATCATTAACAATAATAATTTTTAAATACTATAAAGTTCTGTCATTGGTGTAGTGATTAAAAGCATTATGAACACTGTCACCTTTATTCTATTTGGCATCTTTAAGAGTTAACTATCAATACTGTTCAGAATGACTGCAGGGAAGGTTGCTTTGCTCAGGCTGTCCTCGGTTGGAGCATGTTTCTGGGTTCTCCTCTGGACTGCATCCATTTCAAGATCTATAGCTTAGAGCTGAATTATTTTATTTCTTAGTGATATTCAGAAAATACAAGTTTTCCTAGGGATTCTTGGTTCTCTACCAATTCAAGTGAACAGAAAAATGTATTTACTGATCAGAATAAAATCTGGGGAGGTGCTGAAATATGCTACACATTGTACCAAATAATTAACAATACACAAAGATAAACTCTTTGATAAGTTAATTGTATAATATAAATATTCTGGTCCATTTGGCAGATCAGACTTTTTGCAAGTTATAAAAGTTAAATAAAAATTTTGCAAACTTTTATTGTTAAATACTGCTGAATTCATCCACACAGAATTTATTCAATAAATTTATTAATTTCTGCTTCATTTCAAGACAAATTCAAACAAACTTTTAAAGTTACTGTTCAATACCTTTGATCTATGTTTTTAATTTTGTTAATTTACTCAACCTGCATTAAAAGGCAGGAAAATATTTGTTGAGACCTTTTTTTTGATCCCGAACTTCTCCTTATAAATTGAAATCAAGACTACTGTTTTTAACAACAAAATAGCCTGTCCTTCTGTAAAATTAGCTAAGTAGTATAGAAAGGTATCCTTAGAATTGATCAGAAGTGAATATTCAGTCGTAACCAATGACACAAGGGCAAGAGAGAGAATGCATAAAAGAACTGTGCTTATGGCATCTAACTCTCCTGTGAATATTGTGACACATGTATAGTGTACTTAGACTCCCATCATATGCATCAACAGGTACACAGGTTAGGTTTTCAATTAAAAAAAAAATTAGTATCTTTTTCTGTACCATCTTTATTCTGATGTTCATGAGTGGTCTCGAGTACACCTGAAATTTCCTGAACAAGCAGTGTAAATTGATGTGCAAATTAGCCATTCCAAGCACTGCACCTATTAACCTACTACTTTTTCTAAATTTAGTTAAAAAAAAAAAAAAAAAAAAAATCAGTCAATAGAACAGAGGATAATTCTGTTCCAGAACCACACCTGTTCACAATCTGATGTCATTGTAAACATCAACTTACTACATTGATTTTGAGATATGATACAGGACTGAACTGGCACTCAGCATTCAACCTGTTCCTTCCCTCCACTGACAGGGCAGCAACCTGCAAGAAATATCTTGGCTACTTTAAGGCAGAGCCCTACCTGCAGAGCTGCCACCTACTCATTCTTTTTGTGTCTTTCCAACACAAAGCAAATAAATAAAATCCATTTTATTTAGAAGCTTCTCAGAGCTTCTAAGAGCTTCTCCCAGAGCAAAGGAAAGCCATCATTAAAGAGAAATAGACAAACCATAAACAAAGAACCAGTGAAGGACATGAAAATCTCAACTTCTTTCCTGAAGAAGCTCAAAACTTTCTAAGTAAGATTAAGTAAATATATCAGAGTGAAGATCACTAGCAGTCAATCAGACTATATTTTCTTTCCTTCCACGCTTCATTTTATAGCAAAATGAAGCATGAAAGTATGTTCCAGATTCACATGTGAAACTACTGAACATTAAGACCTTGTCCTAAATAGGTGTTTATATTTGTAGGCTCTTCTACACAGATGGTTCTCCACCTACACACATCTAGACAGTGTCCAGACACTATGGCATTATACCAAACCAATGAGATTATAACAGAATTTGCCCTTCCATGTGCATGAGCAACCAAAGTAGCTTATAATAGTATTTTGTCCCTATTGCATATGAGACAATTTAATACTTCAAAGGACCACACAAACATTAACAAATTGATCTGGAAAGTCTTTTTTAAGTTAGTCTACAGAAATAAATTCTACAAAGTAGAAATTTTACATTCTACAACTCTACATGTGGAACAATTTTTGCGCTTTCATTTCATGCACTAGGGAATAAAAATCTTCATTTTATGTGACTTCCAGCATAATTACTTCTAAATGAATTAGTTGAAGTGAGTAAGAAAACCGCAGAACAAGACAAACTAAGCCTATGCCACAATGTATTGCTTATCCTCATTTGCAGCCTTCTTCATATGGCTGTGAATGAGCTCTCTCCTCTCCATGTGTGGATCTATCAAGTTATCTAAGTTTCAGGAGAATACATCTACAAACACTGCCTCAATTCCCCAGGTTTGATATAGTATTAAATACACACAATAAAAAATGCCAAAATATTAATTTCAAAAGAAAACTACCCACTTTCAAAAATCAGCAGTTTTTTGTTCCAGGTCGAATATGAATATTTATATCTAAAAGCAATGATGCCAGAAGCAAACATTCCAAACAGGATTACTGATGTGAGCATTTCACTTCAGCATCCTGAAGGACATACCTCTAATAATTTTCCTAGCCCTCAGAAGTATAAATTGCAGATTAGGTGGCCACATGTGAGGAAAACAATGAAAAATTAATCTCTCTTAGAACCATAAAATGTGCATTTAATGATTTATATCAGGCCATTTAATAATTGAATTTGCAGTAAATCAAGGGAACTGGGCAAGTTTGGGTTTGTTGCTAACGGCTTTAAACATGTTTCCATCCTTGCCATACATTAACAAAGCTTTCTCACTGTGCACTGAGGTCCAGGCCAGCATAAACTTACCACTATGGCACTGACTGAAACCCATTTCAAATCTGGGATCAACTGCTCAAGGATAGATTGATTCTGACAACTTTTAATGCATTATACTTGAAGACAGGAAGCTGAGAAACATTACATCCTACCCAAATCTCCACAAAAAATACTTACATCAAGACATTTTTTCTATCTAGATTATGCCTTATTTAAATTCAGCAGAAAGTAAAACTAGTTTGCTAGTCTCTGATCAGCTTTCTTTGAACTGTTGCAAGGAGCTTCAACCAAGTTGCAATTCCCCCAGTTTAAGACTAATGAACGTTTGTTTGCAAAGTATGTACTTTTAAAATGTGGCATCTTATAATGTTTAAATTCATAATTAGCTTAGAATTGGTTTTAACTGCTTTTGTTGGGAGAGGAGCAGGGGTCCTGCAGAAGCTCTCTCTTTCTTCCCTTCCTTAAATTCCCTATTTAAGTAATGCACTTGCACAAATATTACTATCTAGTGAAAAAGCTCTTATTGCCTTGCATGCATTTTCCCTTGGAAGACCAGAATATATCTGAAAATTTTTCCACATATAAAGGATTTTTTAAAAATATAATCTTTAAAAATATGTGATTTTTGAAATTAGAAGACATAGCATTTATACATTGCTGTATGTGTAGCTATATTGACAGCAATGTGCTTCCATGTCCATGCCCGTATGTGTAGTATCAGATCACTTATATTCAATAGTAATGTAGGTCTTTGCATACTCTAGGTAGTTTGTAAACAGAAATTAATGTATCTTCAGCTACTTAGTCATTTGATGAAATACTCTGAGCCATGTTTAATTGATCAGGGATCTGGCACAGAGAAGGAAAAGGCTTTTGTAAGTATATCCAGTGAATGACAGGAAAGTAGGAATTAGAATTCAGAGCAGTTCCTAACTTCCAGACTGATTTTTTTTTTACCTACTCACTGAACAGAACGTGCTGCAAATGTGTTCTGCGAAGAGAGAATATGGTGAAATAGTAAGGGGAAAATACAGATGGTAGATGGCTTTTTCTCCTCCTCTTTTTTAGTTTTAAACTTCATAATGAGAGTGACCAAAACTGTAGTTCTCCCGTTCCTTTCATGAGTACCCTCTCAGTTCCTTCCTCCTTCCAAGCAACTGAAAATCATCCTCTGAGCAGCTGGGATGCTTTAGGGTGAACAACACAAATCAGCATATCATAAGTGTAATTAAATTTTAAACCAGCCTTTTAGGGGGCACTAGTTAAACAGAAAGCCCTTTGTATTTTTATCACTTCAACAGCACTAGAAATCAAACTTTCAAATTTGATTATCCCTGGTCTGAAGGTTTTCCACATTACAGAGCATCCATGTGCCCTTTCTGCACAGCCACAGTGTGCCAATGTGCCTTTTTTCACAGTACGAGGAGGCACCTCCTGCCTCTTTTTACTAAAACTCTTTTGACTCCTTCTCAGTCAACTGTGCAAAACGTGGAAGCATTCGCAGATGGGATGAAGACGAATGTAAGTTACAGGAAAACACTGCAGATCTTGTTATTTATTGTGCATCCTTAAATACAGACTGACATCTGCCTGCTCACAGTTAAGCAAAATTCACATTTGAATCCACATTTCCAGTGAGCAACCTAGTCAAGAATTAAATTATGTCACATAACATGCATATGTGTAGAAAGTAATAGGACTCAGAATAAATGTTTACATGTAAGGGCCAACCCTGTTAGAGCAGGACAGTCCCCATAGCCAATGTCACACACAGGAACCAAAACAATCAGCAGCCACAGCTGGCCCAGCATGAATGTGCAGATAGTGCCACTATCAACACAGCAGAGACCAAAAGGAAGGGTTTGGTGGAAATCAGGCTAAAACTCACCATTCAAGCTGGACAGAAGAAGGGCTTTAATTTCTACACCACCACATCCCTGAAGGTGAGCTAAGCACTTTGCATGTCAATGCTGCAGTTTGCTAGTATGACTGGCATGCAGATTCAAGCTGATGTGAGCAGGATACTCTTGCTATATCCCAGTTACTGTCTTCTCACAGGTAACACAGTACTTACTATTTGCTGATTGGATTTCAGGCCCTAGCACAGCTTGCTTTTGTATTTTATACAGTAAGTGGTATGTCCTTCCCAGTTTTAGAACTTGCCTATCCTTCCAGATACACAATGGAAATAAACTATAAAAAGCCATTAAAATCTATCACAATACAATGACAATGTTATTCAAAAGTGGTCGATTAAAAAGATGAGTAAAAAAAAATACTGTCCAATATTTAATGGAGACTCTGCTGTAGCAGCTGAGTTTCAAAGCATGACAAATTCAGTGAAAGTTTGGTATGTGCATTTGTATAGGAGTTTGTATAGAAATAGGACTGTGAAAATGTCTGAGAACTAACTGGGTTAATTCTGCAATAAAAGTACACACAAAAAGAATTATTTTATTTCTTTCATTAAATTTCATTAAACTCAAGCAGCATTGCTATAGTTTTTACTGATTTTCCAGAGTTTGCATCTTGTCTTCTTCTAGGATGGCATGCATCTGTATTTTAAGAGCACAAGTCAGTCTTTTAACAGTTACTTGTATAAGATCATTAGTTACTAGAGAGTTTTCAAATGCTTGAAATATTGAAGAACATTTCTAAGTTATTGAGTTTTTCATCTATTATTGTTTGTTCTTAAAGTAATGGTAAGCTGTGCCTTTCTATAGTTATCTATTTTACCCGAAATCCCCAATTTCTGCAAGCTTTACTAGCATTCATCATGACAGATTATAAAGCCACATGCTACCCCATCATCTTTCACTGTGTTTCTTGGAGGCTCTCTCTCCCTCTGTACAGCCTGCACAAGACACTGTGATCTGCAGTCAATTCACACACCTCACTGAACAGCAAGAGCACATATCTAGGCCCACAGCAGGGGGGTTAATTAACTGTGTAAGGGACAGAGCTGGCTCTAGAGTTATCTTTTACATGTATACAGAGAATAAACTGAGCTGACACTCAGGAGGAAATGCAATAAGCTTTGCACTCCTTACGTTCTTGTAAAACGACACTAATTTTAACAAATGAATACAAGTTTAGCAGCAGCTCTAGATTCTACTTGAGTAAGAAAGATCCCATCTGAAACACTGACAAAAGAACACTCAGTAAGATTCTTTTCAGACTGGAATAAGACCTTGCAGATGGACAAATGAAAACATTTATCTCCTTGTCATAGCAGCTGTTCAGATCTACTGCATTTAATAAAGGTTGGATGCACAGGAGAGAGGCATTGGTTGCTTACTTTCACATTAAGTTAACAGACAATACAGTAACAAAAAACATTTGCATACAGCACCCCTCATTTTGGTGTTAGTCCCAGCAGAGCTGCAGCAGTGTTAATGCCCTGGAAAAGTTTTAGAAAAAAAAACACCAGTGTTTTCAAAACATCTTCCTAAAACACTGCAATGAAGGGGGCTTTCCATCCCAGGAAAATAAATTGTCAAATATACAAGTGAACGTATTAAGACTGATGGCACATGCACTGAGATCAGACAGGGATACTAAGTAATACAAATGGGAAAACAACTTATACTTCCATTCAAATAATGCAAGCCTAGTCAATCAATTCTTTTGGGAGAGCAGCATCACTCTGTATTCATGAAGTACATATGTGCTTTGAGCAGGAGGTTGTACTAGATGACCTCTGTAACTCCCTTTTACCTACAGTTTTCAACTTCCCCCATCAAAACACCAATTTTGGTATCAGCCTAGAATGAACATTAGAAAAATAAAACTTGCATTATATGCTCTTGAGTATACCCTAAGCCTGAACTTCTCCATCTTTTTCACTTTCTTTTCTCATAACAATCTTATTTCCTACCACTGAGGCATAACTCACTTCCAAGAAGCATCCTACAGGAGTTTGTATCTCCAGAGTCAAACTATGTGCTCTATTAACAGTGCAATTTGAGGAAGGTGAAACAGAACAAATATAAGCCCAGGTCAAAGGATGTAACTAAGCCTACCACCACATAGTGAGCATCTTTGAGATTATCTAATTTGTGATATCTAGACTGTTTGACATTGGGAAGAAAATTTTCTTCACATTTCTTTTTCCATTGTAGTGGTTGTGGTAGCTTGGTAGGGTAGGAAGGAGGACTGTTTTTGGACTGTTTTTAAGCACCATTATGTTAGTCTTTGTCATTTTCAATTCTTTCCTTGCAGACATGGCTGCTGGTTTATCCAGGAACATCCTGACTGCATCAGCACACAGCATGTTAGAAGTTTCACAGATGTCTTTCCTCCTTACCTCACACCCTGCTACCATTTAAAGCAATTATGATGTGGAATTTGCAGGGGGGCAGAGCAGCAGAAAACTCAGAAGCTGCCCTGCTTGGAAAAATCAGAAAACCTCTTCTAAGTGCCTGCCCCAAAAGGTAAATTTTAATTAAATCAAAATGCCCATATTCTTATGCTTTAGCATTCTTTTAATTTCTTGAGCACTTTTTTTAATGATTAAGGGATAAGTGTCCTAAGAATAACTGCAACATATTAACCTAAAATGATGCTCTACATTGGACTGAAGTTACCATCTAGAATTCTGAATTCTGAAAGTGATTCTGATAAGTCATAATTCTAGCTTTCTGTTAAACTCAGCTGCACTTTGAAACATGAGTGCAGAAAATCTGTCTTCAGTAGCTCAATCACTACTTAAATTTAAAAACTAAAAAAAAAAAACACTAAAGCCATCTCCCCTGTGGTGGTTTGACCTTGGCAGTACACCACGTGCCCACCAAAGCTGTTTGGTCAATCCCCTTGTCAACTGGACAGGGGAGAGAGAAAATATAAAGAAAGTGTCATGGGTCAAGAAAAGAACAGGGAGAGATCACACACCAGTTATTGTCAATTGGTAAAATTGACTCAACTTAAATAAATTAAATATAATTTACTACCAATGAAATCAGATAATGAAAAGCAAAATCAAAGCTTAAAAACACTGTCCCCCCCTACACCCCTTCCTGGACTTAATTTTATTCCTGATTCTCTGTCTCCTTCTGCCTTGAGGAGCAGGGAGATGGGAATGGTGGTTATGGTTAGTCCATCACATGTAGTTTTTGCTGTTGTCTCCTCCGCAGGGGGAAGACTCCTTCCCCTGCTCCAGTGTGCAGTCCCTTCCATAGGAGACAGTTTCACCAACTTTTCCTTCCCATTGGCCACAGTGCATCACAAACTGCTCAGAATAGGACCCTTTCATGGGGTGCAATCCTTCAGGAATGCACTGCTCCAGCATAGCTTCCCTTGTGGGGTCACAAGTCCTGACAGCAAAACTGCTCCAGCATGTGCTCCCTTCTCCTCAGGTACACAGGTCCTGCCTGTGTACAGGGCTTCTCCAGAGTCCAGCAAGGGCTTCTCACAGGGTCACAGCCTTCTTTCAGGCCTCCACTTGCTCTCGTGTGGGTTTCTCACAGGTGTATCTCTGCTCCACTGGACACCTCCATGGGCTGCCGACTCACCATGCTCTGCACCAACTACTTCAAGGGAATGCTTACTCCAGCACCTGGGGACCTTCTGCCCCTCCTTCATACTGACTTGGTGCCTGCAAAGCTATTTCTCTCACACATTCTCACTCCTCCCTTCTCTGGCTGCAATCTTCTTCTGCACAACTACTTTATTTTTTTCTTCTTAAATGTATTAACCCAGAAGCATGACTGCCATCGCTGATGGATTCAGCCTCAGCCAGTGGCAGGTCCATCTTGGAGCTGGTTGGAACAGTTTCAGTGGATGTAGGGGAAGCTTCCAGCAGATGCTCAGAGAAACCATCCCTGTAGCCTCCCTGCTACCAAAACCTTGCCATGCAAAACCAATACGACCCAGATGTCCCAAACAAATAGCTTTACTGTTATTTAAGCTGAATCAATGCCGAAGAACTTAGAAGGAAAAGAACATCCTTGTTTCTATTCCAATTCACACATAAAAAACAGCCCAACAATTTTTAACCAAGCTCCAAATACAGGACAAATTCTCAGTGTAGCTACGGCTGTGTATGACCACTGAAAACAAAAGTACTGATAAAAAAACTCACATCCTCCTAGGCAGATTTTACCAGCTTTCTCCTCTTTAAAACTGGGCAGCAGGAGTGAGGATAGACACAGTGGACCACCATTTAGGTCTGATTTTCTGTTGCCCATAAATTGTTTTATTCAAAGCTGAAGATTAAGCAATAAACAAGGACTTTGACTGCATAAGGTTTCAGATACCTCATTGCTTCCTGCTTGGACCTACTACATATGATCTATCTAAACCCTCAGGATTTGCAACATAAGCTCTCAAGCAGAATTTAAAAGTTCTGTCTCCAAATAATTCAGTTTGAAATTTCCTTAACAAAAATCATAATGCTGTAAGAAATCAGGTTGCTCTCTGCTGTCAGCTTCCAAAAAGTCTTCTCAGCTCTTCTTCGTATATACAACTCAAGATACAGGAATTCAGTTCTTCAAAGAAGAACTCAAGAACTACTTTAGGTTTCTTTTTGTGCTTCATCTTCATACTTACAGTGTTAGGTAATACTGAAAACAGTATCAATTGTGACAAAATGCAAAGCTTCAACAGAAATTTTCCATGTGCATCTATAACAATCTCTGTCCTCTATACTTTACTTCCAGTCATTTGAATGCACTGCCATTGTTGTGCCTGCTTCATGCATAGGGCTACTATGTGGATCAGTTATTCCAGTGAGAGAAGCAAGAGAGGCACAGCCTACCTTCTTTTCTGCCATTTAGGAGCTGCAGGTACATTTATTGGATCTGCATCCCTGGAAAAGGGAGACTACCAAGTCACAGATTGGGTTCAAAGCTCTGGTTACACAGCTGTTTGGTTGAAGATAAAGACAGCTGTCAAATGAAAACTGTTTCACCCTTCATTTCAGTCCTTCCTTTCTGCCACTTCCCTTATGCCAAAAGCTGCATTCATTCAGCTGCACACAAGCCAAGTGTGCAAAATGGATATGCTCCAAAAATGGCACAACTCAGAGATCATCTTCAGCCAGACAGCTTTTTGACTCGATCACTGCACTGCAACATGAACACTAGTTCCAGCACAAGAGAGGGGCAGAAGTCAGCAGCTAGACCAGGCAGGAGGACAGGTCACAGCTTTCATGGCAGCTGTCCAATCTGAAACATAATCAAAGTGGCCATGTAATCACAACCTACAAAATTATAAGGTATGAGATACTAACTCAGTTTTGCCTCTGAAATACAGTGAATTTGATGCCTTGGAAGCACAGCACTGGAACCATTGGCTCCAGAGGAAGAAAGTGCAATCTGACATTCATAAGAAGTGCATAAGAACATAAAGAAGTGCAATCTGACTTTCCTCATTCCTGCACAGAGCTTCAGTAATTCCACACAATGACAATACAAAGTGTTATCATCAGCCCAACCACAGGATGTTCTTAAATAGATATTTCTCAGCAACCTGCTTACAGTCTTTCAAGGACCATTAGCAAAAGACAAAGAAAATAACAATTTTAAAAAGCAGGCCTGAGGGGTATTTTCTGTGTAAGTCAAGCATTTATTTAAAAAAACAGGTACTTCTCTAGTCTGAGTTACCCAAGGCCTGTTACAAAAATAAAAAGTGCGAAAGCTTCTTAAAGAAACATTTATGATCCATAATGGGCAACAGACAGAGAATAACTCTTTCTGTGCCTTATATGCCACATATCAATTAAATGATTTATGGAAATGCAGTCAGCCCTACAAAATAAAACATTTCAAAACAGTCAGCACTTTTTAAGGCAGACAGAATTTTAGGGCAACAGAATGCACTGTGGAAAAAGGATACATTTAAGGATACTTTGTTTTCTATAGAACTTAATTGGACTCTTTACCAAAGCAGTTTAAATACAAGCATTAAATTACCTGAAGCTTTATAGTAAGCGATTTTTATTTCTTATGATACTACATTTGCTAGTCATCATCCTTCACATCTTTCTCTGCACACTGAAAGCACAGGTCTTTGGGGCCATTTCCCAGTTGTAAAACCACCACAGCATACAACAGTGCAAACAGGATATGCACAAGCTGCATCATCCTTTCAGGTGATGCATCCCTCCCTCTCTCCAAAGTCTCTCCTCTTTGCTGACTTCCAGAAATAGTAAGTGGGCTGCAAAAGGGCTTCATCTCCAGTGAACAGGAATAGTCCAAGCAGGAATGACGTAAACACGTGGCACAGCTGGACAGCTTCCCTTAAAAGCAGGTATGAAAACTGAAATGGACACTGGGAAACATGGAGCAAATAGAAACTAGACGGGCAAACAGAATGGCAACTCTTCTGTAGAGCTGAGAGTGCATTTGGGTGTAACTGCTCTTACAATCCAAACCCAAGCACCAGAGGCAAAACTTTCACTTTTGGCATCAATCATGACTTCTTCAATAATGGAGAGGAAGCTACAGCCAGAGATACAAAGGCTGCCCACCAAACATCAGTAAGGCAGACAAAGAATAGGAGAATAGGCCGAGCTCCTACAAAACCTTCCAGTCAAAGTACACATACCCCAATACCCAAACCCATTGATAAGAAAAAAGACTCAGTGGCAACACCAAGCTTAGTGCAAATTTTGTCCTCAGAGCTGGCTGCTAACAGAGCCTCTGCAGTCCTGCCTTCCTTACCTTTCAGTTCAAACACACCTGCCCCTGTTCTGGTCCAAGCTAATCGGTTCATCTTTCAGCCTGATACAGTAGTAATGCTACCAAGTTTTAGTGTGGAATTTATCAGGTGAGCCCAGGATTATTTCCTGGGCATTTCTGCATGGCCTTAGAATGTGGTGTTGGTATTAGACACTGTTAGCAGAAAATGTAACCTTATAGAAACTTATACAATTAATTTTCAAAATATTAGGTGGGGAGGGAGGGGGTAAGGAATCTGTTTTCTGAGATTTACTGGCTATCCCAATCCATTAAAGAGAACACTGACACTCTATCCCATGGGTTGTGGATATAATTGTAATGAAAATGCCCAAACAAGAAAATATCACTGCCACATGCCTCAAAGTGGGGTAGATTTTAAATCAACAACCGATTTCTCCTCTCATACAGAAGTTTATGAGACATTGTGTAATCAATAAGTCAAAACTTGCCTTTTCAAGGAAGGGACTTAAACTAAAAAGATCTTAAGACTATGTAATATGGGTTCATACATGTAACTAAACACAGAAAAATCTCTAGGACCATAAGCACTAAGATGAACTTTTTGTCTCAGCATTTTCTAGTCCTAATCAGCATTTTACAAGAGCTGATCATTAATATTTTAAAGGCAAATAAAAGATGTAATGAAATTTTGGAGACATCTGACCCACTAAAATATTTCTGAAAGCTAAGGCTCAAAATGACTGTATGTGTGTCAGTTAAGTGGGTCTCCTGCTAACTCAGGAGAGGTCAGAAGGGAAGCTAACTATCTGCTAAATGCCAATGCTAAAAGTGTGTTTAAAACACTTTTCTGAATAGGGAAATTTAAAAGCTAGCAAAACTGATACCATTCAAGATAATTAAGTGAACTATGAAGATGAAGGAGATTCTATCACTGCAAAGCTTGAAATGATCAGGATTTTCATTCAAGCAACTTTTGAATAACTTGGAACCCATAAAGATTATTCTCAGATGTACATCAAGTTTAGTTCCACATAGCTAAAAGCAAATTATGTAAACCCATTATGAAATGATGGAATAAAGTGTTTACATCACTTAATACACTAAAAGAAGATAAGCAGGATAAAGAAAGAGGAAAGGGCAAAGCCTCTTTATTTACCCTTTACTTTCTAAAAAGTGCTACCTAGATTACTTCATATGCACTGTGCAGTAGTGCCAGTGCTTTGAAAGCACACCTGCTTTCAAAAAGAAATCCAGAATTTCAAATTAGAAACTTTGTTCTTGAGCATGAGGACCAGAATTGTCTCTTGCTATTCAAATATAATCTCCAGCATATAGTACATGGACTTAAATTTACCACTGCCACATTGCAGTCCAAGGTGATTTTACCTTAAACAGGTACACTATATTAATGTCCCATATAGTGCCACACCACTGCTGCAGGGTCATCCTACATAATACTTTGATTATTGCCTGCAATCTTAAAAGAAAAGGGAAGGTTTAGGGATACAGAACCTGACACATTTTTATACTACCATAGTGCACCTTCCTATGTCATATAATAAACACAATGTGTTTGGTATTTACTACAAAGACACGACAAAACCATCAGCTGTGTCTTTACCTGGTTTATCCAGGGAAATGTATTGTAGAGCACCAGTAAGGTACACCCAGGCAGTACAGCTGTTTCCAACAATGTTTGGCTATTTATTTCCTCTCTTCTAAGTACTCTGGGTTTATGACTAATATTACACTAACAACTTTGGGGACCACCAAAAAAAAATCATGTTTGCAGCTCCATCCAGCTGGCAAGCTAGTTTGCCCAACAGACCATTTTGTTTGTCTGCTATTGTGAGACTGCTTGACTTCTTGCAGCACCCAGAGACATTTGCATTTTAAGTGTCAGTTCTTGAAGTTTTCTTTCAATAGCTCTCCACATAAGTGGGATTTAAAGGCCTTCAGACCTTCAGATAGCTAGTCTAAGAAGACGAATAGATGAAAAGCTGAAGATTAAAAATGGCATCATATCAATGCTTACTGAACTCTAGCTATAGGATTTATTAGATTTTAAAATCTGAATTGACATTCACTGAAGGCCTGACCCAATGCTCCTGTTAGCAGGAGATGCACATAGCTCTAAACAAAAGATTGTAGAGAACATTCAAAAACGCAGATTGATCTGCAAATCCATAACTCCCACATTTCATAACTAAAAGCCCTCTCCAAAATATCTTTTTATTAACAGATCAAAACTGAATTTGTAGTATCTGCATTTCTCATTTAAATAAATTGCATTTTGCTCAAAAATTAAGACCTTTGCAGAAATTTCATTCTTGAAATTGTCAGAAACAAAGCTATGCAACTATGTGAAAGCATTTAAAATTAATTCGAAATTACTGAGTCTTTTGTCAGTTCTTTGTAACTGCTATAAAATCCAAATCTATTTTGTTATAATCATGTCTAAGTGAATATTTAAAGGAAATATATATACTAAGTTATTAATAAACTAAATTTCGAACAGAGATCAGTACCTTTAGGTCACAGCAGACAAATGTTAAGAGCTTAATGTACTGGGATGCTGTAAACTGCTTTCCCCAAATTATTTACTTGGAGAATGGGATATATCTGTTTCTTGAGATATATGACAAAATTTAGAATGAGTTGGAGAACCCAAGAACCTAATTTTGTCCAACTTGATTACTGAAGCATTTATTACTAGCCCAAAGGTGTGTGCGGAGCTTTTGATGCTAGAAAGCTGCTGACAATCACACACTTCCACAGCACTCTGGGCTGGCCACAACTCTAAAGAACCAACCGCTGCTCTGAAAAAGTGCCATACGAGACTGAAAATGAAGCAATTTATAAAGAGAGTGAATGGATATGGAGCAAGACTCCACAGGCTTAAATACTGCCAAGTATTCAAATTTTCAGAAGTCTAAAATAAAAGGGTAGCCACTTGCTGTTCTGCAGAACATCAGGCAGCTCTAAAGCATACATCTCAAAAATTCGCATCACGTCTTATAGTTCCGATGTAATTTTTTTGTTTTCAAAGGAAAAATAAGATAAACAAGTTCTGCCTTCTACAAACAGTACGTACAGTCACTGAGGTTTTTCTCATTGAGTAAGGAAAAAAACAGCTCGTTTCTCCTTGCTACACAGGGCAGTCTGGGTTCAACTCTTTAACACACTAATGGCCATTTACTACTGACACATTGCCAACATTTTACTGAGGAAACTTTGAGAAAGAAAAGGCAGGGGGGGAAAAAAGTAATTATAACTTCTTAACTGTTTCTAACTCACCTCACTTAACTTTGGAGGAAGTTCACAGGACAAAGAAGATATGCTCATAGGAACTTGAGGGCTTTCTCCCTGCTAGCTTTTAAAAGTCTACTGTAAGAAGTAATTTAAATTAAAAAGAGACAGAATAGAACAAGAATTCTTTTTCATAGAACACATCAGATAAACTCTGTAGGAAAAAGAAGTAATGAACTGAAGCCTAATCTTCCTAGTAGTTTTTTATAGTCGGTAGAGTGAGAGTTGCCTTCATAATGCCAACACAGAATGGTAAAAATTAGGTTCCCTTGTCTGAATTGCCTTCTGGTGGTGTCTCCACCACTCTACTGATCCCCCACATTTGGACTTCATTTCAGCAAATTTTCCATCGAATTCTGCAGTCACCATAGCCTAAACTAACCTATTACATTACTATTAGTGAGGAAAGTTGAAGAAGACCTCTTGCACTTCACTACCAATTTTGACAAACTTAGGACAAAGGAGGAGATAAAGAAGCCCAAGGAATAATGGATCTAATTAAAAAAAAAAACAAAACCACACCAAGAAAACTTACATTTCATCTGGCTACCACTTATTTTCCCTGACACTATGTCAGATGTCTCTGCTAACTTGCAATCTAACAGGAGGGGAAAAGTTGCTCTAAAGAAACTATACACTTTCTGGAGTTTCTGAAGATCAGAGCAAGTATTTGAAAAGTTAACCCAGACGTGAATAGAATACTGAAAGAAAGCGACTCTGTATAATGACCAGAAATAGGTGAATTCACATTGACTTGGCCCATACTTGAAGAAAATAAAACACTCTTAATTCCAGGAACAAGAAATGAAATCTGAACCAGCTTATCACTTCAGTGAACATCAAGATTTTCTAAGAATGAAGACTGCATTCTCTGCCTCCAACAGTGCCAATATAGAAAAGTAAGCACAGACTTTGTGAAACTCTGTGAAGAGCATTCTTACCTTTTAATACTTTAGGTATGTTCACCCTTTAAGCCCTTCAAGACTATCAGAGTCTCCACAAAAAAAAAGAGGAAAAAAATCCATAAAAAAATTTTTTATGAAGTGTACATTCATTTGGCCCACTCACACTTCCCTGATATGTCATCTCTCTAAATCACTTCCAGAAAGGTGTATTTCCTCTTTATTTGTCCACTACAAAGGATACTTAGTCCACCTGTAAAAGCCAGTACAATTAACAGAAAATAATTCCAAACTAGCATTATAGAAGCAATGCAACATTATCACATCCATCTCAGTCCTTTTCGAACCTATGCAGCAGGAGTTGAACTTAGTGGTTCCTCAGTACCTTATGAGGGTGTAACACATGACCGATATGTGGGAAAACTCCACCTAACGCTGCTTACCTGAGTCAGTCTTGTTCTTGGTGTAGTACCAACCAAGAAGAAAATATTTGGTAATAAAAGTATTTTAGCCCATGGCTGCAGTACAGTCAGTAACTCATAGTGCAAAAAAACCCCACATTTCAGGAAGTGGCTTCTTTTCGAATCAGTACAGGCAGAAGAGAACAAACAGCAGGGACAAGCTTTTGCCTGTATTCTAAACACTGGACACACTGTCTCTCTTCTCCCTTCCAAAATTCAACACACTTCAGAAAAGCTGGGGACCAAACAATTCCGATAGCAGCTAAAGATTCATACATAAGGCTCTGAAAATCAGATCCCTGGATTTGATTCCTTTTCTAACTTGCAATAAATCAAAATTCTGTGGCTGTGAGGTTGTTCCACTGAGGCATGCAGAACAGAGCACAATGAACTAACTTAAATCTGGTTTAACTTATAAAAATTCATTAGTAGATTTAATCCCTTTACCCAGCATCCAACTAAGAGGCATTTAAGGGTGCTATACAAAACAGCCTAAATCCCAGCCATCATCATCTAATGCTTCACTTGTCTTCCCTTCAAGTATAAAAGGGAAAAGGGAATAGTAGGCTTTGAAATAACTACTGATGTGTGAGGTTATCCGGCAAGTCAAAACATGCAGGAGCATCTAAGAACCAACTCTCTCCATCAGTAGGGGATTTTCAAGGAAATACTGTAGTTTAATTGCCCATTTTCTATCTACAATGTTGATTTTCAAGCAGAGCAGGCTATTTTGGAGTTATGCCCTGGCTTATATGAAGATGAAAGATGTATCCAACTAGGTTCAATTAAAAAAGTTCTCCAGCTGCTTCCAAATCTGGCTTAAATACAGCATGAACTCAAAAATTAAAAGTTGAGCCAGAAAATCAGTGCTGAGGGAAGAGTAGCAGGGGAGAGGTGTGGAGAGTTTTTCTTCTTTTTAATGACATCAGGAAACGGTCACTTACATTTCTTAAATTGAGTTATTCCAGTGTTAATTGTACATTAGATATGCAAAAATTAAGTTCACAAACCAACAGTGAGAGGTCTAGGTGGAGTTAGATTAAGAGAAGAATGGGAAATCCAAGTTTACATGCCAGTATGGGTTTAATCATGATTTAAGCTTTATAAAAGGTCTGAGACAGCTTAGCAATATTTCAGTCATATACAAATGACTATAACACCAGTTTTGCAAGAGAATTTGGGACAAAAGAGGCAGCAGGGAGAGATGCATCCACTCTGCCTATCTACAATCATCTGTGCAATGTCCAAAATTTGCTTCAGCCAGTATATCTTGAGAATATGGAAGATGATAACTTAATGAGAAGTCATTATATTCACATTTTCACACAATATTTGGATGCAAATTAAATAAATACCAAAGATTAAAATAGTAAGCTTATGCAGATTTTTTGAATATTCACCTCTAAACAGGTGCTGTTCACACCTATCAGCAGGTTCAAAAGGATCTGACAATTCACTGAGGCAGTTAACTTACTTCTCCTTACGTCCAGATAGACCAGTATCTTTCTGACAGGAAAAAATGACTGACTACTTCAAACATGCTAAGAAGGATTATACAAACAGGTTTTTTCATGTATTTTACAACTTCTTTATAAACAGTTGGTATAAATGCATTCTTGTAGTTACATGCAAATTAGCATATTTTTATCATTCATACCATTTACTTAGAAAAGATCAGTGTTTAATACAGTTATATGTTCAGTTCCAGATAAACAACTCGAACTGAAATTAGGCATCACCTGCCTCTAGCTATTAGTAATTAAACTTTCATATGGCATATTTGCAGACTTGATCCATTACTGACAAAATAACTGGCATTTTAATATGCCCTCGATCAATCGTGGAGAAAGGAAGTATCAGAAACTCCAGATAAAACTGGCAGGAGTAAAAAGTGACTTTTTTATTTCTTTCCAGATTTTTAGTCCTAAGTTGTGATGGTGTTCATCTGGTATATCTACAACACACAGGCATACCTTGCCTACCTTCTTACGCACAAGCATGAAGTGCTCTTTCCTACCTGTTAACTGTACCCAGTTTCCCTCCTGCCCTCTAGCTTTCTTGAGCTTACATTCCTCTCACCAAACACTGCTGCTGCTCTTTACAGAACACAATGGAACATGTTTTGGATACAATTTTCTGATAACGTGCTCAAAAAGCCTCCATAAAAATTC
The DNA here is from genome assembly GCF_024509145.1 of Vidua macroura. Classification (NCBI taxonomy): domain Eukaryota; kingdom Metazoa; phylum Chordata; class Aves; order Passeriformes; family Viduidae; genus Vidua; species Vidua macroura. The sequence continues at coordinate 38,607,327 of NC_071576.1, forward strand.
ACCTTTACTGTGACTGACAACTGTTCAACAAGAACAGTCTCATAGGATGAACTTATGCACACTACCAACCTTTTCATTACTAAGTTATGGTACCTGTAATAAATATAGCAACAGTAATGCTTAAAAGCTATTCCTGACAATTTTTGGAAACTTAAATAACAAGCTTCCTTTGTCAATCTAAACCACATGTTTACATTTATTCAACTATACAAAACCATGATTAAATTACTTTGTCATTTTTTATATCTATCCCAAATACCCTTTCTCATTACTTGCTATTTAGTAGCAAGGTTAAAAGAAGTCTCACCCTGAACATACAGGACTTAGAATAACCTCATCTATCTCAATTTGCTGTAAGCTGTAAATACAAGGAAAATTCACTAGATTTGCCTATTCATAATAATAAACTTGCTTTTATGGTGTGCATTTTTTCTAATTATATTCCACAGTTTCAACTGCTCTTCACAATAAAGTATGTTAAAGTTTTTCCCCTGTGAAAAAATAAAACCACAAGTATCTCCATAAAGCATATATATGCTGATAACTATTTTTGATTACTTTTTCTTGCATATATACAGAAATCAAAATAACTGAGGGATCCACTTTATTATTTCAACATTAAGAGGAAATACATTATAATACAAGTCTGGTTTTCACAACACTATTCTTAGAGATTCAATGAATTTCACTGCAACTACAGGAAGAGATATTTGCATTTTATTTTCAAATACAAGGGAAATAGACATTTGATTTCTTTCGTACCTGCTTACCACCAGCACCCTTTTATCACAGAGTCAAAAGACTATTTGTGTTAGTTTTCTTTCACATTTAAGACTGAGTACTGCTCTAACTTTTCCAGGAGATTGTGATAAGAACACATTTAGAAATTCCTCTATATCTGACATGATATTGCTAAAAAAAATACATTTTTTTGCTGCCCACATGACCTCTTCCTTGTCTTCAAAATTAAGTACTATTATGATACATAATTATGATATATCTGTAAGTGCATACTCTTTGTTTTTTAAATTAATTATAGAGGAAAGTAGGCAGAAGAAAAGGTACTACTTCAAGATTACATCCCTTCCTCCTTTATGCTAGCCCTGCTCTACCTCAGCCTTTCATCAGTGTCACTGGTAATAATTTCCAACCCATCTCCCCAAAATAAACAAAAAAGAAGTATACATTAAAAACTTCCTCACAGAAAAAATTTTAAAATACATTCTTTAAATTTTTGTATTGTAAAGAGTGTATTTAACCCAGACAAAAGCTGTGTAGTGCAAAGTAATTGTGGGTAAAATTCTACAAATCATAATGCCAAGAGAAGAACCTATCATAGAATAAAAAGCGAAGGAAAAAGTGCTAGACTTTGCCTGTGAATTTCTTCCAAAGATGTGAAAACATAGAAAAAAACACTCCTCCAAAGCAACAGAATCAATTCACATTTACAACTCAACCTTAGATTTGGCAATTACAACTGTTCTGAAAAAAGTTACTCTTGACTTCTCTTTACTGAAGAGGGGGGCCGGGAAAGAAAGAGGAAACCATTTATAAAAAAATGCATTCAGAGTTTCCAGACTGCAGCTCTCACATTTATAGCTGAGGAGCAAGACTATTCAACTGAATTTCACTTATTGCCCACAGATTAGAAAAGTAAGCATAGTTTACAACTCTGAAAATAATACAAAGAGACTAGCAGAGAGAAATCTACTAGTCTGAAGGATTCAAGCTTATAGCCCTTCAAATGCAAGTCATTTTCAAGTAAGTTTTTTCTCTTTTTGCAGTTTTCCTTTCAAGTGTTAACACACTCAGCATACATTGCTTCATCACCTCTCAGATGTAACAAATCAAAGCCTTTATTTTCACCTCTGACATTTTCAAAAAACATATGAATATATGACATATCTTATGCTGTAACAGTTCAACCCTGCATCAGCTAACAAATTTTTTTAGGTTTAAGCCTACACACTGTAGAGACTACTTGCTTTCTTTTTGTACTTTGCTGGATCACCTCAATTTCACAAACTTCTGAACAGAACTGTCATTACTAATGCTCAGCAAGACACCTAAGCCACTATGAATCACTGCAGTGACTGGCAGCAAGTGTCGGCACTCCTCTCACAATGCTTCAGAAACAGAGGAAAGTCCTAAAGCAACTAAAAGCTTTTAGCTAAAGCTACCGCTGACTTGGTTCTTGCACAAGTCTTCATCCAACTTCATTAAATAAGAGAGCAAAGAAAAAGCATGCATTAGGGTGACATAACATTTCACAAGCCAAAAATATTTCATTATTCTGCCTCTCTAACACCAGCATCTCAGCTCCACGTCTCCAAGTAGGGACACCACACAGGCTGGAACTTTAGTCTCTCAAACTTCATTAAAAGCTTATTGAACAGTGACCATTATGCATCCTGTAAGTGTCCACAGTGGAGTTGGGCCCTCAGAGTTTACTCATTGGATATCAGGCACCAGAACTACTTGGCTCTAAACAAGAGTACAGATTGCACGTGTTGCGCCCCTTCTTAACACAAGCACTGCATGATGTAAACCATTATATTTACTGTGCAAAACGGAATATTTCTCCATGCTGTGAGAAAATTAAATTGCTGATTCATATTCTACCCATAAAGCAATTGATAATAATGATTTTTCCTGAAGAGAAGTGAAAGTGAAAACAGAAGAAGGGCTTTGTTGTAGTCTCTAAGGTGCTGCTTAACTGTATTGCTAAGCCACAGATTTATATACAACAGATTCTTGCAAATAAAGAGGGAGTGAGCACTTCTCTGCACAGGGAAGTTGTGATTCTTTTCCCAGAACTTATATTACCATTACCATTGCACTTTAGCAGTCATACTACTTTAACAACATTATCATCTGGAACACTGGCTGCTCTGCAGTTCAGTAGTAGAGATAACAAAACATTTAATCTTCAACAATCATGGGGAAGTTCACTGTTGTTCTGATAATCAAACCCAAAAAATACAAAGAAGCAAACTACTGTGAGTTCATACACACTGTATTCACTGTGTGGTAGAAGAAAACTCAAACTTATTTTTCAACACCTTTTGGAAACTTAACCCATGTTCATCCCATGAACAAGTGTAATTTAGCACTTTGAGTTCAATAGAAAAAATATAGGTCCATTTCTAGTGATGGGTAATTTGAAATACATGTTAGTATAGACCATTCTGCAGCATAACTTTACAGAGTTATAAATACAAGTTTAAAAGTTATGGCAGGATGTACTTGCTTTCTTACATTCCACTCAGTGTCCCACTGCCTGTTTGTGCTCATCACGTGAACTGGTAGTCAATACAATTTGCTTCATGGCATCAAAACAAGCTCATTTTGAAATTACCATGGACATCCAGAGCTTACCAGAGAATCTTGAAACAGCTTGCTGTGAGACATAGCCACATGCAGAGACTCATGCTGGTTTTAGAGAATAAATCTTCAAGAGAGGCATGCTATCACATCAGCAAAACCTCAGTTTTTGTTGAACTACTATTCTCATTAAAAAATCATTTTCCTTATTATCCTTACATGTTTTGTCCTAGATTCACTGTTCCACTATTAAAACATACTATATTTTTTTCAGTAAACAAAATTCCTAGATAAATGTTAATCACTGTCTGGCTATTTTTTAGGGATAGTAATACTCAAAACAGAACACATGCAGCTAGTAACAGACAAATAGAGGTATCTAGTTGTGACACTCATGCATTTTACCAATGCTCTAAAATTTTTCCCTCTTCAAAGGTCTAATCTACTGATCTAATTTGGTTCCATTATTAATATATTAAGCAACAAAATAAGGGACTGCTTAAGTAAGTTTACTAGGGATAGGATGATGTGGCGTATGAGGGGCTTGTACACGTGTTGCTCTTTTATGTTAAAAAAAAAAAAAGTGAGAACAAATTTTGTAGATATATCAATATTACGTCTTTTTCTTCTTGCTATTCACAAGACCCATGCTCAAGTTCAACAATCTTTCTATTAAACATTCAGTTTTAATTATTACTCATACTTTAGAGCTGTCAAACAGAATTCCTACCAAATGGCAAGCATAAGACAATTGTGGTGTAATTTATCATGGTAAAAGCATTCCAACTGATTTTCAAATTGTCTATTAAGTACCCATAACTGACATACATTTAGTTGGTTTTGACATTAAGAAAAAATCCAGCATACTCACCCATATACACAGTGTGGACCTATTAAGTCAAAATCTAAAGATTTGCCCAAACCAGAATGGTTGAGTTTAGAAGAAGTTTCAAGATAATAATAAAGAAAGTGACAAAATTAATCCATTTTTCTATCTCCCTTAATATAAAATGTTAGTTTCAACACAAGAAAAATTGCTATAACTTCCACTGATTAAACTAGTTTCTTGTTTGATAGACTCACAATAACTCATCCTATCCTTTATTGAGAAATCAAAAATCAAAAATGTCTGGTTGCCCACGCTTATTTTTGCACTTAAAGATTTAGCAGCTCTCTTGGAAGCTGGGAAAAGAGACATCTTTAGAACACAGTGTTAAAAATACATCTCTGTTTCCCTACCTGTTTCTCACTCAGAGCTGTGATTTTGGCTTGAAGTTCATGAAGTTGTTTCTTCAAATCAGCGTTCTGATTAGAAAGAAAAAATATCTGTGAGAAAGATATTCCGTTTGTTAACAAAGAGTAGTAGCAGGAAGGTGGGTTTTTTTGTTTGTTTGTTTTGTTTTTGCATAGTGTATTACAAATACAGCACCTCTGGATGTACAGCCAATAAAATTCAAACGGCTCAACAAAGCCTTATTTAAGTCGCTGAGTGCAACAATAATCAGAGGACCTTTCTAGCACTCGGAGAGATAGCCCAGTTTGAAAATAAGATTTCATTAAAACATCCATTAGTGCTTATCACATTATAAAGCACATTTGTACATTTCATCAAGTTTACAAATTAAACAATAAATGTTTGTTAATATGTAATACAACAGTATCATACTGTATATAACAGTATGCTATGGTATGTTATCTAAAACATTCTCACCTATGCTATTTATCCAAAGACATTTACACTTAACTACGTAGAATATCAAGCATATCTACTAAATCTTAATTGACACATATATCAATTGAAGGCAAACATACATAAGTCCTTATTTCCACGTATGCTTATGCCTTAGACTGCGTTAAAGAGAATTACATTTGCTTTGACACATCATTCATATTAGCACTTTGCTTACAGTAGTACTTTTTAAAGTTTATTTTAAAGCCATAAGAAACACTAGAAAGATGCAGAGAGAAAACAATTTTTTACCAGGACTTTTTCTTTTCTATTGAAATACAAAAAAAAATTAAAGAAACATCTGTCTTTAGTCTAAAACCTATGAAGCCCTGCAGAAACGTCACAGGGAATCAGGTTTTCCTTAATTTTTGTCCTTTCTCACTTTTTTTGTTCTCAATTATGTTGTAAAGTTTTCATAATAGATTATGCAAGTTTAGTCTGCTAATCAGAAATATTAAAACACAAGACTAACATCATCACAGAAACTTCATGCATATTCCCTATTTTTATATTCCTCCAATTTTGAAATGCATTTTTATCTCAGCTTGCAAATAGTCTCTGATTCCAGCAAAACCAGATAATGACCAGTCATCCTCCCTACTTCTAGATTCTACTTAATAATCTGGGATAAAAATGCATTAAGAGCACTGGAAACAGAGACCAGATTTACTTTTCCTAACTCTAGGAACTTTGCATGGCTGTTTGCAGCATGACCTCACTTTCAGCAAGTATGAACCAAAAGCGAACTGCCCTGCAGACTAATTGTTAGCAGACCTGACCAGTGAATTTGAGCAGCAGATCTTACCCAAATCCCATCAGAATAACAATGTTCAAAAGACCAGATTTTCCAATACACCCTGCTTAACCCTCCCTGTCAGAAGTTTAACTACCTGAATGTTATTAAAAACTATCTTCTCACTTCACTGAGCTCAGAAAAAAATGCACATTCAGAAAATTACAGGACATTTACTATTGTATGGAGATGGGAGCTCTTAACAGCAAGCCTCAAGTGAGCAGCCTTTATCCCTCTACTCAACATTTCACACTGGTTTGAGAGCTCCAGAGCACTCCCCATCCAGCATCCAGGAGTGTTTAACTGCTGTCTATGCAGGGAGTCCAGTTATCCAAATTCAGAAGCTCTGAAACTTCCCAAGGCCAAGTTCCCATTCTATGGAGACTACAGGGCCAGTAAGACACCCAACACAGGCAATCTGAACACAACCTTAAGCTATATTGTTTGGACAAAATTTCTTGGACAGAATATCCTCTCTCTTCTTGTACTGTGAACCTTCTGATACTCCAAAAATGAAAGGAGTTATTGTGAACTATGGCAGCTTTTATAGAGAGCAGCTTCCAATAGAATCAGAAACTTACTGCTCATCTGAACTGCACCATAGCCCAGAAAAGTCACTTGATTTAAACTATTAAGAATATATATGAGGCAAAAAGCTCCATAATAGCAAGAATTTTGGTTTTAACAATCCAACAGTCTTTGTTCAAAAACTTATGAACAAGTTTTCTTCTAAACACTGTGTCAGCAAGGAAGAAGGTGATCTAGAAATATCTAAAATTTTAAGGGAAATAATCCAATATAAAAATAGTTACCTGTGGATCTTGCTTCATTTGGGCAACCAATTTCTAGAAAGAAAAAAAATGCAACAATACAATGAAAATTTTCATTACAAGTATTTTGAACAATTTAAAATTCAGTATATTTTAAGAACCATTGTAAAAGCAAAGTATTTTGTTTACAGCATTTCAATAGCAAAGCCTGGATTCCAGTATTATAACATTTCCAAACCCATTCTTATTAATACAGTAAAAGTACTGTATTAAGCCATCACTTTTGCTCCTCCTAAACAGCTCTTGAACAAGTGATGCTTTTTAAAGACAATTTAAGCCAGCTGGGTAAGATAATCTAATAGCTATGTCTCCTCTAGAACTGCTGGCCTCTTTGCTTGCCGTCACAAGAAACACAAACTACTGATAACTGCTGCAGGCACAAAAGCTGTTTGTATATTCAAGGGCAGAATGTTTCAAGTACTAAAGCTCTGCCTGTGTGTTGACTTGGCTGGTACCAGATGGAAGACCCATGTTCAGAAGTATCTTTGCCACTTTTCTCCCTCAAAGAGAGATTGAGATCACTGCAGAAGAGATGCCCTCCACAGCCAAATGAAAACAGACAGATTGTTACCATTCACTATTCTTCCTCTCTCACTTCCTTCAGGCAGCTGCAGGAGAATGCTGTCTATTACTAAGCAAGGAAAAAGTTACCAAGGAAATCAGAGCCCAGAATGAAGACAAACAATGTAAAGCAAAAACTCCTAATAACTTTTTTGGTAAATTTGTAGAAATTTACATCTCTAATGTTTTCAAAGATTATGTCTTAGGTTTAGTAGCTACTAACACACATTTCTTTCACTGATCTGCATTCATTACTTTTTGAACCAGGAAAACATTCTAGATTCTGTGACCATAAGTTCCCAAGTTAAATTACAGCTCTCTTGCGTAAAAGGATGACCTCCTTTTCCTTTTGAATCTGTTTCCTTACAATGCAGGCATGAAGGACTAATACGATTACAGAAAACCAGAGCTGACTTGAGTCAAGAGGAGTTGGAACCTAGACTTGATGATCCTTACAGATCCCTTCCAACTTAAGACACTGTATGATTCTATGGCTGCTTCTTTATGCAGTTTGTTCTTACATTTTTTCCACACCACATTCCCCCATCAGTTTTCACTTCTTCAGACTGAACAACTCCTCATGCACAAATCATTCCATTGCTTTGTTCACTCTTGGCACTCTTCCATAATTCTCTAGTTTGTCTCTATCATCTGGAGAGAAAGTTTAAAACTACGTGCTACACTCAAGTACTCTGAACTGCAAAACCTCCTTCCACACTGCCAACAGCCAGTTCACAGCCTGCTATTGCAGATGTAAAACTGGGCCTGTTTTTCCAAAGTGCATCACTTGGCATTTATCTACACTGAATATTATTGTTTCGTCATGCTGCCATTCAGCATCACAGGAACAGACTTAGCTTATTTTTCCTCGGTGCTTCCTGCCACATTGGAGCTTGACAAGCAACAAATCTGTTAGTTTTTATATAAAGTGCTTCTGCAGATGCAGTCATAAGACAATATAGTCAGTACTGTAAACTCTTCATAAAATATTGCTACATTTTTGGATCACACAGTACTACGTCATACAATCCTAAGGAAAAAAGATGCCTCTTACACATAAGCTAAATTTAAGATATTTTAAAAGCTACTGATCTTTCTGCCATGAAATAAGAGAAGGACAAGGATGCTTTCGGTTCCTTCCACACATCAGCTTGAGGAATCATCCATGAAACTCAACCCTTCTTTAAGAATAGCTAAATATAAGTCCTTTAGCACCTCTTGTGATCAAAACTACAAAGAGTAAACTGCTTCAAATTTATCTTAATTAAGTCAACACAGTAGCAGAATGAACTACTTAGACTTGATGCATCCCTTCTCAGGACAAGCAATATAGCTTTGACAGGAAAGATATTTGAATATTCAAGTTGTGCACTCATATAGAAGTGATCTGGTCAGGTGTCATTCATGGTGGATTCTCTGATCATAGAAAGTAGACAAAAAAGTAGCTTTTTCTGAACGGCTAAACACCTTTTTTGAGTTCTTACTGGTAGTTTTAGATACACTTTGCAAAAGCAGCATTATGAAAGCTTCAGAGTTCTGGAAGTGAAACGGAAGAGGCAAAACCCAAGGAGCTATTCTACAAACAAAACCACATCATATTAAGCATCACTTGTACAGCCATGTAAGCAGTCACAGGCAACACACTGCATCAGGAAGCTGGGAGGGTTTGGCTACAGAGCTGAGCTGAATTCCTTATGCTCATCACAGACACCTGTCCACCACTTCCAACATGACAACAAACCAGGACTGTGTGAGTGTTGGCAAGCTTTGTTAAAGAGTCCTCAGAAAAAGTAAAATCTTTTTACTTCTCCCCAGAGAAGTAAAAGATGACGAGAGACAATTCTTCATAAATCCTGAGTGAAAAGAAGGAACATATTATATCTCTTTAGGTACAAAATTCAGAGCTATATGAGAAAGTTCAAGTATTTAATTTGAAGATTTTTTTTTAGTGTCAAAACCAGTTTAATTTCTATCAGTGTGCATGCTGACAAGCAATAACCACACAAGAACAGTTCACAAAACCTTTACTGAAGCACCCAATATTTTGTTGCAAGTGTTATTTTCCACTGTAAACATACAGACTTTTTCTTAACCTTGATTATAGAAATATACAGCATCTTGAATTAAAAAAGACCGCCTTCAGATATAATGGTTTTTCTAGTTTCATGAACTAAAACTAAATCTAATTAAAGCTGATTTTTGTGCAAAGTTCACTTTTAATGGCAACTGGGCAAAGTAAAGAAAGTCAAAACCCCACCAACTTTAATCTGTTTAAAAAAGGTCTTTTTGGACATTTCTCAGTCTTCATCCCTGTTCATCAGTGTCATTATGAACAGATGCAAAAGGTTATTCAGAATTCACAGTCTTAAAATTTTTGGTTCACTTGGGCACAAAGGGGAATGAAGATGCACACAAGGGGTAAACACTGTCATACAAACACAAGCATGATTAATATTTTGATTGCTTTACAATAGTTAATACTTGAAAAAATTACTTACTGGCCTTAAATATTTCTATGTCTGCAGCAAAATGCCATGGGTAATTTCTGAACTTCCTTACCTCCACAACAAAACTTCATTGAAGTTTTGAATACAAAGGCCTTGGAGTTACTGAGGAGAGCAAAATACTCATCATCCATAGTTCTGGAAATCTATCCTTAGCTTTTTCAGGTTTTGCTCCCTTGCTGTAAGTTGTATTTTGTTAAAGCAGACATAGCTTGATTTTACTAATTCACCCATTCGAGTTCTTGCAATATGTGCAGCATCGCAGCAAGTACTGAACAAGTCATCCAGATCACAGTTTAGACAAGTCACCAAGTAATTTTGAAACATTTTCCAAATTTCATATGATGGACTACACTGATCAATGTTACTTATCATATTTCTTTTATCCACTGTGTAACAGTTATGAGTTTCAGATATGTGAAGAGCATCAGAAGTACTTGGAGATCTGTGTTTAGAAAAGGTCTTGTTAAATTTAACATTTCACATTTGCAGCTAGTCTGTGTCTATGGCTGTAATAATTTTCTTCCAAGAATTAATATGCATATGTCCTCCTATATTTACTAGATTAGGTTTTAGCATCATTAGTTGTAATAATTCCTCACTGGCATTGTAAAACAATGGCAAACTGCAACCCTACTACCATATAGAATTGAACAGGGTACTAGTAAAAAGACCCAAGCACTACAACTTTTTCGTCATCAAAAATATAGTTTAGAAGCTACTGAAGTAGAAGACATTCCAGAAGAGGAGCATCAGATTAAACTATGCACCACTATATACCTTTCACTTCAAATTTCTCCACCATATTCCTCCATTGCCAACTGAATACTGAAGTTGGCTTCAGAACATCAGAAAAACCTTCCAGACAGAAGCAGCTGAACACAGTTTTCAGAATGTTTTTATTACTGCTACAAAATACTAAAAAAAAAAATCCCCACCCACAGTTTGATATGTAGATTTTTCACATTTGCTAAAAAACAACAGGTGGTCAGGTCAAAATGCAGAGTATAAAATTCTGAAGTAGTTTCAAGCTTATAAAACAATTATTACTATAGTTGAAGTGCTATTGCTTAATGCTCCCATTAGTAGCAATACTGTCAGCAGTACTAATGCTGCTATTGCTTTAAAGCAAGAAAGTATATAAATTACCTGGTGAACCTGAATTTCCACTTTCAGAGCCTCCTGTAGAGTCTGCAGCTCCATTCTCTACCTTCTCCACTTTCTCTAGAAGTGTCTTTGCTGATTCCAGTGCCTTTAGTTTCTGGTTTCCTCTTTAACACCAGTCCTATAGAAAAATAAAGGTTTTATTTTGGTTAGTGAAGGAGAAGAGTCCATTTGAAAAAAGGAGATTATAACACAACAGGAATTCAATAGTGAACTATATTCAAATGCCTAAATACAGTCAGTCTTTTGAACACAAGAAATCTGCAGGCTCTACAAAATGCCCGCCTTGGAGTCATTTAGCCAAATTTGTTCCCACATATCCAAAAGTTGACATACTTATCCCTTATCTTAGTTTGCAGGCAGCTGTTTCCTACCAATATCCTATTGCAGTTGCATATTAAATTAGCAAATTTAACTACCGAGAATGTTTTAAAAATCTGTGTCGATGAAAGCTTATTCCGGAGAATAAAATTCTACAACCACAATAAATAGTTAAATTGAATGCACTGCATAACACACTTTCATGATAATATAGAGCTGTTCTTAGATGGGACAGTGTGCATGTTATTTAACAGAACAACATTAATATATTAATAACTCACTGCCTAAAGTTTGTGCCAAGTTAGTAACTTCAGTTGAAATCTGTTCTGAAGGAACATAAGAGTGATATTGAGCAGTACAAGACATTTCAAAAAGATTAATTCTATAATCTTTTTAATCTTTGAAATCTACTTGCAGATCATAAGTATAAAGTTTAGCATCTTCACTTGTACTACAACCAAATTAATCCCACCAATCTCTGACACAGAAAAGCATTATCAAACATACTTCTAAAAGCTCTGAATGCTGGACAAGAGATTTTTTTTTCAGAAATATGTTAAAAGTATCAGCTTCTGAAACAGGATTAAGATTCCCATGTGCTCACATCATAGGGGAACCTGTGTAAAAACATCTATAAATGCAAACACATGAAAGTCACTGGAAAACATTATATAGCAATTTTTCCAGTCACTTTTCCATCCAGACACCACAATTGAGGAATTGTTGCTGTGTTAAAATAGTTCCTACTTTTTTATTATTTGAAAATTGCTCACATTCATTGCACAGGTGTTGTTGCCAATTCAGAGGCCTTCCTAATGAGACTACAATGTTTTCAAAAGGATCCTGACAGCTTTGATTAGACATGCAGGCTGCAAAAAGAGAGTAATTCCTCTAAGTTAAAGAATTTTATTTTAATACTGTCTCACTACAGTAAACTGAAGTAGTGGACAAATTTGTGAACTCCTAAAAAAATGGTTGAAGGTGAGTGTTCTGTTTTATTTATCATTTATCTTTTCAAACAGAAATATGCTACAAAAAGAGTAGATTATAAAGGGGAGTTAAAAAGCATTACATTTAAACTCTTTGTCAGTGTTGTCTGCTGTTAGCTTAAAGTTACTTATTTAAATAACAAAGGCCTGATCAAACTTTCTAGCCAACACATGAAATGACCTTCTGCAAGGGCCTCTCCCACATGTGACACAGATGAGTGAAAACAGCTGCCTTTGCAGCACTAGTCTCTATAAAATTGTAATCTGTATCAAGGGATACATGGAAATTACATATAGTTCCCTGTCCTATTACCACAAACAGTAATGAGAAAACAGAATCACGGATTATTACTTCCACTCACTGACAAGAACAATTACAGCATGCTTTGAGTCCCCACCACTGCAGTTTCACAAGAAGCCATGCTTCAGAAAACCACGTGGGAGACTGGTTAATGAAAAATGGAACCCACTGCAGAGGCCAGAAGTCTTTTTGACCCTTGAAAATTCAGTTTCAGGGTAAAGACAGGCAGATATGGTCAGTTTCTTTCTCAGTGTGTCTTCAAAAACTCAGAAGGCACACATGATGAATAGTTCACACAGCTCTGTAGCTACATGCTAACTTCAAAGTTGAGTGCAAAACAGCAAAACAGTTATTTCAACTGAATGTAAAAGAAATCCAAAAGAATGTTAAAAATATCCATCACTTAAATATATGTTACTGTAAAGTCCAATACATGTACATGGTAAATATGACAAGGTATTTCTGTAAAAGAACATATAAAGATTGAGCAACTTCTATTAATGCACAGCTTAATTTGACAGATAGAAATTGCAGTATTGATGGTTCATAAAAACTAATCCAAGCTAATTGCATCTATGCCTTTAACAGCTAGCAAGATTTTTCAAAATTAATTTTTAAGAGGTTCAAGGAAAAAGTGACACTGCCTTGCAGAAAAAAGTAGTTGCTCAACCTAGCTATCTTTATAGGAGTATAAACATGAAAAAAATATATTTCATTTAAAAGATTGGTCAAGTTGCCAAATTCTGAATATGAAATACATACAACTGTTTTTCTCTAGAACACACACTTGCAGCTTCCCTTCCCAAGCAGGAATAACTATTCAGTTATCCCTGTCTAGAATTCCCCCAAAGTACCTTATACACAACCAATACAGTTAAAAAACAAAAAAGAACCAAAAATAAAAACCAAAAAAAAAAAACAAAAACAAAAACAAAAACCAATCATTCCTTACATCCAGCAAAAACCTAAACTGTTTTTTTCCAGTTTACATAGAATAATGTCTATAAATATCTATCAGGACATTTGGTTAAATATTGTTCATACTTCCTTTGAGTGGAGGTAAAAAAATTACTTAAGTGGCTATACATTTTACTAGTGCAAACATTCGGTATTTTTGAACTTTTCTTCTTTTAGACTGAATTTAAAGGGAAGATTAAAAAACTTAAGTTCAGTAGCATTATAAACTACCTATAATATGCATTCAAAGAGGTGTAAAACCATCTATGAATTGATCATAGAACATGGTGCATTTTCCACTTTATTCTTATGGGAGTGCAGTTATTTCAAATAAAAAGCTTGTAGACAACTGAAACTGCATGAATGGCTTGGCCTGCAAAAATTCTTCATCTCATTATTTTTAAAGGAAAACAAGCAAATGCCTTGCTCAACACCAGAATTGGTGATTTCCAAAAGGAAGGCACAGGATTCAGGAGTACATGCATCTCTTGTACACCCAGACATACTTCCATTTCTCAGCCAGGAAGAGCATTGAGCAAGAGGTAAATGAGGCATTTTTGGATGGATTTCAACTATTGGAGGCAGCAGTCCTCCATTCAATTTCTTGCTTGCATTCATTTATTACCAATAATCACTTATTTCTTAAGTGGTTGCTTCAAGACTTACAATTTCATACTTAGGTAAGTGCCCCAATGCACTGCATATAGACTCTTTATATATTCAAAGACTGAATGAAACCTTAAACAACAATAATCACATAAGTGATTCACACTTCTGTTATCTCAATTAAATATAATCTACATGGGAATTTCTAAAATATCACAATACTATTTCAACTATGGCTATTTTGGAAGCTACACTAGAAACACAGCTGACAAGGCATATATATTTATATAAACAAAGGTAGGGCACACACAAAGCCATGAATGCCTTCTGTGTGTATGGAAGGACTCTGAATAACTCAGAATTTTAAAGAGAAGTCTTTCTGAGCCAAAACCCGTTCAAATAAATTTGATTTTCACATTACACAGAAAAAAATATTAATTTTGAGTAGATGAATTTAAATGTCCATTATACTTACAGACCCTTCGGCCCAAATCTCAGCCTTACAGAGATTTTATTTATAAAACTTCCATCAGCAACATTTACTTTTTAAGACTTAATTCTTGAATATAAGAATAGGTAGAATTTCAGTTTCAGCAACCATCAAAGTTTTCCAGGAATGGATGCCAGCTCTTCATATCATCTATTCTTAGGTAAGCCGTTTTAGCCTTAGGAAGAAGTACTTACCAGTTTTGAGTAAGTTATCCCTTTCAGCTCTCTACCCCCTCCTACAAAAGAAAAACAACAACAAAAACAAAAAAGATAATTACAAATATTTTTAACTAGAGTTTGAAACAAAAAAAAAAAATTCAAATATTTGAAAAGTTGGAGAGGGAAGGGTTGGGACTTTAGAATGGGGTTTTTGGTTGGTTTTTCTTCAGGGGAGCTGTAATTTTTTTTTAAATGCTGAAGCTAACTATAAAACACCACTTTGAAAGAAAATCTGTTTGAAGTGGCAGGAAAAACTAAGACCTACAATTTTAATCAGGATTAAAATACAAACTATTACTGCCACTAGGGAGAGAAGCAATCAGCAATTCTGGTTCCTTGCAAGGTCAGTGTCCCCCTCCCATGGGGGAAAAGACCTTCTCTCCATTACATTTATTAAGATCTATATCATAAGTCCTGTCAGTTGCCACAGCTAAATATGACGAGGTTACCCACCCTAGACATTTGCCCACCATTTCTGCTAGAGGTTACACCAACACCCAAAGATGGTAGAGCAGGTGGTAAGTCAGCTCAGTCACAAGAGCTCAAATCCCAGAGTACTGCTAGGGACTGAAACAAACAGCAGTGTAAGCCAATATGGGGGGACACAAAAGGTGGAGGCCAAGAAGAGGCACTGCCCATTACACTGCCTGGGTCATGGGTAGAACATTCTGTAGTACAGCAAGGTAATACCTGTGAAATCACCGTATGAATCATAAAAAACTCATGAGTCAGATTTCTAAAAAGATAGTTACAATATAAATGATAACTCATTCGCTCAATTACTTTGCCTGATGCTAAAAAAAGGCTCCAAAATACTCCCAGTTTTCTAGTAAAATACTATAATATTAGCATATTTGAAGCTTTAACTTCACAGCTAACATGAGCTTTGGAGATGTTTCTATCCACACATAAGTCATCACAGAGCTGAAGTTTAAGCCCCATGCTTATAAGAAGATACAGCAGTAGAAAGTCAGGATCATCTCTCATTGGAGACCAGCACAAGTGGAGGGTTTCCATTTACTAACCAGCAGAACCAGGTGCTAATGGCCACTGAGAACAGAAAAGAAAACAGGAAGCCTACTGCTGGCAGTGACAGTATTGTCAGTCTCCTAGTCTCAAATGTTATTGTGCATTTTGAACCACAGAATATTACCGATGATGTTTAATTTTAGAGCAATTTCAGGTAAGTTTCCATAACATCCAGCTGCTACCACGACAGGTTATGAGCTGGGAAGTACGGACTGTTTTGAGGTTGTATTCAAAGTAAACACATTTGCTCTGGATGCTACAGAACTTTAAATACTGTCATTTTTGAGGGTGGTGAAGAGACAGGTATTATTCTCAAACTCTAGTAGTTTCTATTTGGTATTAAAATCCTACTTGTCACCTCCACCTCCCACTATCAGTCACTTGATTGGTCCAGAGACCTACAGAGGAAGTCATCATGCAAGTACTAAGTGCCCTCTTCAACAAGCAACTACAATTATCTGTCCATGCTTATTAATAAAAATATAATAATTTAAAAAAACTCACTGCTCTAGATTACTGCCGTTGGAAAGCTAAACAAAACAGTCAGTACTACACATCTGCAAATGCAGTCTTAGAATAAGTAAGCATGATTTTTATTTTAAAAAAGAAAAATATCAATTTACTTGTAACACAAGTACACACAACCTGACAAGAAAGCTGTCACTTAAAAATAACAGCTGTTTCTTCCTTCCTATTTTCCCCCTACGTAGAGACTCGCCTCCATAGCAGGACCCTCGCTCCATCAAGATGGAACTGTGCAGAATAAAGCTGCACAGTTACAAACCTTCAGATTGCATTTAACCTTGCTGCAACCCCAGACTCAGAAGCCAGGAGCTCCCAAGGACAAAAGTTTAGAACACAAGGAGTTTAATCGTGACTATCCAAGTGAACCACTGTGTTGCCTTGGAGAAGTCACTTAGAGAGGACCTATATAGGGAATGGAAATACATTTGCATCCTCTTCTGTAGATAATTTACTGCAGGTTTTTTCTTTAGTGTTTAGAACAGGTTAACCTTTGAATGTCAAACCTCTGGCAACACAAAATTCTGCCCTCACGCAGGTATACTATTTTTACTAACAACCCTGCCTCATTTAGTAGAAAGGACAAGCACAAAGAATGAAATAACAATTGAATTTCTTGCAATTCTGAACTTTTGATTTGCATGGCTTTCTAAACCTCAACATCTAAGCCCTATGATAAATAAAAAATTGGTTTCTTAATATGCAGTGCATTAATGAGAGCCATAGAAAAACTTGTGCCTGATACAGGAGAGTTTTCTTGCATAGAGAATTGAGACAGAGAAATGAAGAACAAATACCCAAGACTAGTAATCCCAAGCAGCTAGAAAATATATATCTTAAACAGATATAAGTTTTCAACTGCTCTTAGCATTTTTAAGTAAGAACAGCAAACTACCTACAATATCTGTGACTTTGGTTCTTGACAACTGCCTGTATTTGTGGATGCTGGGAATCAAGACAGAATAGTATTAATGAAAAAGGGATAAAGTCTGCTCTGTAGATGAAATGAGATTATTTCTTCTTCACAGCAAAAGCACATATAGAAACTCACACTGCCTCTCTCATTCTCACTACAAAACACATTAGAAAGTTAAGATTAGACAGCTCACAATCACTCATATCAATAGAGAAGTCTGAAGAGTTTAGCATTATACAGGCATTTGTAACAAAAACTTCAGCAGAAATGTATCACAAAATCTCAGCAATCCAATTTACTGAGGGAGCCTTTTGAAGACTCTAGAAACATGCTGTAAACTGGCCAAGGTAGGGGCCTGCAAGGTTAACTCTCAGATTATTACAGTACATTCTGCAATATTTTGGGAATGGGTTTTAAACCCCTGGTCTGGGAGTCAAATTAAGAGCGCTGCCTTCTTTCCAAAACATATATGTGATCTATGATTAGAAAAGTTACTCATTTCATGGGAGTGTTATGAAAACTAAGATCTTAAAACTCCTATGTTTAAGGCTTGGTAGCAGCTGAAGACATCAGAAAAATACATGGTGGTGAAAACATTTTAGCATACTGCACCTGAAGGCTTAAGACTGTTTAAATGCTAATTATCTGTATTTTAAGATGTCTGGTTATAACAATTATATACTTATTACTACCTTCAAGTTATACAATAAAGTTTATGCTACTGTAACCAGAGACTCACTTGGAAAAACTGGAAAGAATTAAATGTCATGTTCAACAATTTTTTCTTTACATTTCTCCTAACTCTAGAAACTAGCAAATGTTTACTGTCAAACCATGGAACTCTATCCATTCATATCATGTTACAATGTTTAATTATCTATCTTATGTATCTTTTCGCCAAAAGGATCTCAGTCTTATTCAGTACACAGAAAAAAAAAAGGACTATATGCTGTGCACAGGCAATTGTGAACCTTTTTCACATTTCAGAGAATTGCTCTACAATATGAGGGTAAAGCATTATTAATCTTGTGTGTGTGTGCACAAAATACACACCACACAGAAGGGATTCAGAATTTTTTCTCTGGACTTTTGTTTTCAGATGTGAACTCCTCAAAGCAACAGCTCTCCCTCCCATACTTGAAAGACATCCTGTATATAGAGAGCACTCTACCACTATCTCCTAAGAAAACAAGTCATAGCAGATACTTTACTGTGATTTTCAAATCAGCAACTCATATTCCTTCACAGGATTTCTGCAGTCTTAAGAAGACCAAACACAGGCCAGACAGGGTATATAACCAATTTCATATTATATTATTATAAGGCTCATGTTTCAATGACCATTATTAGCAGCACTGGTGCTGTTGCTTCTGTGACAAAAATAAACCTCCTTTGTGGCAATGCACAGAATCTGATCTTCCTGTTGTGCTGCGGCTGGGAGAATTCCCAGTCAGCCCCAGGAACACATGCCAGGCAGGTGGTAAAGGGACCAACAGGATTGCTCAAGATAACTCAGACTGGACTGAAGTGTAGAAGTCATGCCTTCCAGTTTGTCCATCTGTACAATTGCTCTCTCCTCCTCGTTCCTTATCCCCACACACTACTGATAGATTAACTCCCCCTAAACTGGTCAAGGAGCCTGGATTTTCTGCTTATGCATGCAAACAACTTATAGGATTCAAACTACAACTTCAGTTCTCTCTAAAAGTTCTTCTGCTGCTATGATTCACCATGAAGTAAATGCAGTTTGGAGTTTAAGACACCTGAAGCTGACTTCACTTGGGGTTAGATTGCTTCATCTTCCCTGAAACACTTTATAAAACCATCAAACTAAGTTTAAATAGAAGTGTGCAACACCATCATTTGTCTTTGCAGAAGCAGTACTATATTTAACACATAGAAAATGAGCTGGAAGACTCAGTTTAAAAGACCACCTCTAGTGCAAAGATAAAACCACTTCACAAGTTGACTCTTAAAATATCAACCAAAACTTGCCATGGCACCAAACACATGTAAACAGTTGACAATTACCCTCTTAGCTCTTGTCCTACGACTACAGCTCCATTGGGCATTAGTAATTCTTCCTGAACACAGTCTTTCCCAGCATCTTGGGGGTGGGATGGAGTATGAAATCACACTCTCTGGCAAAATTTTAAACTACATTTGGTCTAGCAGAAAATTAGCACAAACATGTTTTAAAATCTCAGAATCATCTCTGTCACTTGTGCAGATTTAAGATATATTGCTCTCCACTTTTACCTGTGCATAAACCCCTCTTCTTTGCACAGTCTTAACCTATTTCTTAAATCAGAGAAGCCTCTCTAACCTATGATCATTAATGAGTCTGGCAGATGTTCTTTCTGACTTGGTATCAAGGGCTCCCCATTTAAGCTAACATTCATAAAATTACCATCAGTAAAATTCTCCTCTTTCTACCCAGACACCAGTGTACAGGGATGTTTTATAACACTGTTGCATTCAGAAGTTCTAGTATATTGCAGAATCACTAAGCCTCACTTTGCCCAGTGAGTTACTTTTCACCAGGTTCTAAGTACACACAAAATCATCTTATATGCAGTGTGGCTAAATTCTTGCTCATATAAAAAAAGTTGTATGACCTGGATTTTTATTTCAGTTAATTACTTTTCAGAAGGACTGTTTACCTAAACACACACCAAGAGTACTAACAAGGTCTGTAAGTTTATCTTTTACTAACAGTGCAACAGCAAAGTTTCATATTTGAAGTGGAGAGCTGAGGAATCTTTTGCAAAATTAAAATATTTACATGATGTGAAGGTATAAATCAGCAGAAGGCAGAGTTTTGCATTTGTTTCTAAAAATGTTTTGCTGAGTTATTTGATATTCCATAAAGTTGCTGGAAACCTGGGTTGTTTGGGATTTTTTTTTAAACATTGTTTAACAATTTAATTTCAGAAATATGTCAGTTAATCTGTTAAGTCTTAAAATGGTACTTTTGCCTTTTTGAATTATTTCCAAGTACTTACAAAGTATATACCACTGGGAAGGAAAATAAGATGGAAGGTCAACAAAAAACAGAAGGAGCTGTCCCTTCCTAGCTGTTATAGCCCACTATTTAGGTCTCAAAATTTATAAGAAATGCAAAGGGAAGTTATTTGAATGTTTGTGCTTTTTGGTTTTGTTTTGCTTTTTAACAGTATGTCTAGCAAAATCAGTTTATTAACCTATATTGTTCTTAACCTGTGTTGCAAATTTCTCATTCCAGTCCCTGAGAAGTTCCTGCCTTCCTTTCATACTTCAGAGACAGAGGACTACTTTGGAAAAAGGGGAGGAGAGGGAGTTGAGAGGAGGAGAAAAGACACTTTCTAGTAAGAACACACACGATAAATCCTAATAATTGATTTAACAACCAAAGATGCAAGGAACAAGAAAAACTAAGAAAACTCTACCCCAGTACCTATTAAACTAATTTTCCCCCTGAAATTCCATTAAGAAGGGAGGGATCTCTGATTCCTAGTTTTATCCTTTTAAACATGAAGAGAAATTTCTTACTGAGTGCAAACACTTTTTCCCCTCCTAGCAACCCACTTTATCTTGGAAAGAACTGCCTCGTGGGAAAGATATATTAGTGAGGTAGAAGTGCCTTAAGAGTTTTGGCATGAGGTCCAGAGTACAAAAGGAGATGATCTGGGTAGAGTTGCAAGACTGCAGGCATGAAATGCAAAATTAGAGGTACCTCTGACTATCACTGGAAGTGCAACTGCACTTGTAATGGAGAGATCCTCAGGTATGTGCACATCCTGCTTTTACAGACTATTCTTTGAATTTTATCTACCTGCCAGAGACGTTCAGAGGACACCAAAAAAATGTCAGAAGAGCAGCCAATGCCTCAACAACACAGCCGTGACACTCAAGGATAGCCTCGGCCTTCCATTTCCACGGGGAAAGAGCTGCTGTTACCGCAGTCGGCCAGCAGGGGGAAATGCCAAACAAGTGAAGGAAAAAGAAAAGTTAAAAGAGAAAACACTATAAACATGAGGAATAAAATTCGGCAAACCACGTACATCTCCTCAGTTGAGATGGAAAGAAGAGATTCTGCTCTCGGAGAGGGAAAGCAGGATAAATGAAGTATATATGATTCAAAGAATTCTTCCAGAATTTAGAGAGGAAACAGTGAAAGTGCAAGTCCAAAACACAAGCAAGTATAGGCAAGCCTTCTAGTTTCATGTTAGCACAGAGTGACTGCAAATCAATTAAAGTCTTCATACATGTAGCGTTTAAATGAAAAGCAAAACATTGTGACTAAACAACCAAGAGGACCAAGCTGAAAGATTATATATTTTAAAGGACTATCCAACATGAATGTATAAACTAATTTATTTAAAGTGAGAACACATATTCTAGAAGATAATTCTGCATTACAGAAGACTTCATATTACAGTTATACGAGTCCTAAGAGTCTAGACTTTCTTTCTTCCCAAAGAAATTTCAGAACAGCAGGGCTTCAATTGGAGACCCTGAATTTCCTTCTACCTTGTAAATATTACCTATGCAGCATTTCCATGTTTACAAAGTATAGTGAAAACTACTTAAAGGGAGTGTTGGTTAAGTGAATAAATCTGTGTTAAATGCACTTTGATGAAGGGCAACTCGCATGTGACAGACAGGAAACAGATACAATTCCACAATGTATTTTAAAATTAAGAAATAAAATAGCAAAATGTGATAATTTGTTGAACAAAGAAATTTAACAGGCATTTCCAATGAAGAAAAAAAAGACAAGCCCTGCAATCACAAGGGCTTTCTGTTTAAAATATCACTGGCTGAGAATCACAAGGAGCAGCAGTGAGATCTTCAGTGACAGATTTAGAGAGATTAGGTACACAAGCTTGTACTGATGTTACTGTTCCACAAATATCAGACAGAAGCAGGTACACATGTAATAACATGCAAACATTTAAAAATACAGGTCTATTGTGATATGGCAGGGTGCCTTAAAATAACAGGTAATCTTTTATAGTTCTGTATTTATAAAGTTCTTTCAAAATCAGATGCTGTATTTTCAGTAAAACCCTTGTCTCAATGTGTTCATGAAAGCTACATGCAGTTTGCTAAGCATGCACAAGGAAAGTTTAGACTACCAGCATATCAAGAGACCTAAGTGAAGCCTAGTTCTGCTCAAAGTTTATAGTTCTACCTTCAGTTTCTTTCTTATTATTTAACCTGCAGGCTAAATAACACTCCTAGAGTCAGCTAATCCAGCTGGCCAAGGAACTCTCCTTCATGTCCTCTTCCAGCTGAGAGGTCCTACCTCCAGCAGTCCTCACTTTTTCTGGGGGGAATGGTGGGCGAGACCACTGTCCACTCCATATTCCACACAAAGTTGAAGTGATTCACAGATTGGTCAGGGGAACGTCATGCACAAGCTTCAGCAGTGGAAGCACTGTGCTGGCAGCAGAAGGGAGACCTTCCTTCCTTCCTTCAGCAGTTATCAAGTTCCAGTGTGCTATACTGGGTACAAGATTGAGCACTTTGCTGATTCTTTTTAATTAAAATTATCAGTAAGAAGTGACCTTTCACTTTCCCCACATGATCAGAAATTTGGCTTGTGAGTTACATTTTCAGTGACAGAGTCACATTTGAACATCCTTTTCATTTTGAAACAGGAAGACCTACAGAACAACTAGGGGTAAAGATGCATCTGAGTTTGGCAGTCCTGACTTCTTTCTGTTCTGCTTGTTACTCAGGCAGAATAGAAATCACTATTATTTTCTGTGTAACCTCATTATGGCATAGGTGTTCTTTAAATACTAAGATTAAACCAACCTATTCTGACTTTGCTGTGGTCAACTTTTTTGTCAGTATACTGCAACAGGTACTGGCCCACACTTAGTCTGTCAAAGTTCTTATAATAAAGTGGACTCCTCAATTTAATTATTTCATCACATTCATTAAAAAGAAACCATTTAATGTATATAAGGTACAGTAGACAAACTTGAAAATTAGCTGATAATATACATTCTTGTATTCTGCACTTTATGATACTGAAAAATACATAATAGAATATTTATAATGTGAAAAATGCATATTTTATGATTGGCTCTTCGCAAATATTAAATTGAATACTATATGTATTATGGAGGGTTATTTTGTAACACTGTATTAATCCTTTTTAAGTAGTGTGTTAAATATAGTTTTAGGTTATAACAATGTTAAAATAGAAACTCTGCGATGTAAGATATTTTTTTACTAGCTCAAGAAAAGGGATAAGATAAAGAAGAAACTCTTCACACAGAGATAACAGTGACACGAAACCTGAAGAGTTATGGCCTCCTTATCGGAAAAGACAAACATTCTTCCACCTTCTCTCAGTCTTTATGGAATCACCAGGACTAAGGGGAAGAAGTTGACAAAAACCAGAAAACTTCTTAATTTGCAAGGAATTTATGCATCATGTATGAGATATATGAATATGCAACAGGCTAGTGCTTTTAAGGGTTATTCCTTTGTTCGCAAGGCATGTTTTTGGCAGCTTAGTGCCCAAAAACATCCGGACGTCTGTAATTCTTTGCTTTTTATTGTCTCGTAGTGTCCTAATCTTCATTGTCTAAATTTTTATTACTCTAATTTTATTGCTATTTTTTATAACTATTTTATTACTAATAAACTTTTAAAATTTTCAAAACCAAGCGATTGGTGTTTTTCACATATAAGAATATAGGCGTTAATTTCATCTTATGTGGAGCTTCCATTTTAACAGGAAGCAACATGGCTCAAAATGAGAAACTACACATAAATTCTTGCCTTTACAACACTACAGATCACTTGCTCTAATACGTTAGGCTTCTAAATTATTGCCAAGAGACAATATGAAAGTGATTTGTTGGTGAACAGATGTTCACACGAAAAAAGTATCAAAAGAACAATCATTTGTTTCTTAATCTGTCTTCAGATTTTACAAACAAGATGAAAAAGGTAATGCTTCTCACCTGCTAAAAGTGATTTTTTTTTTCTAGAACGAATACTGGCAATTCAATTTGACAAAGTTCTACGCAAAACAGTCTCAGACTTCTATTGATTCTGTCGGGTGCTCTGAACTCTGAAAAGGTGGCTGGGACCCTCTGCTGCTATCAGACAGGTATCACATTTTTCTCTCCTTTTGACTACAACATCTGTTCTAAGTACAGCCTGCTTGCATTTAGCAAAAACCATTCTCATTCTATATTTGCATTCAATTCACTTTTTAGCCAAACTTATTTCATTTTCATCAGCTATTATTTCTTTAAACCATACTGTCATTTTGGCATTCCTGATCTCCTGAGCACAAAGACCAGCAAAGAAAGAAAGAAAAAAAAAAAAAAAAAAAAAAAAACCAAAGAAAAAAAAACGCTTGGGACCCTCCAACAATAACTACTGTATTCCCTGTGTAGAGATTAATTAGATAAGTATCAATAAGTTTTCCATGAGTTTTTAGTTTTGCGTACTGATAAATTATGATAGAGCATGTAAAGATATCAATGTGTTTCACACACAGCCTAAATAAAAAGGCAGTAAACAGAATTAGGTAAAACATGCTTGTTTCAAACTCTGAACATAGCAGAATATTGAAAGCGCCTTTCTCTCCCCCTCCATCCCAAAATAAAAGCGTGAGTGAGAAGGGATTTCATTACATTCTTAGAACTGTGAGAAGCGAAGTCAAAGGCAGCCACTGGCGTTCAGCATGCAGGCTGTACACACTGCCGAGCACGTCACGCTGACAAAACACGCTGCCGGAGCGATCTGCCTTCCCAAGGCCTCCAACGCACTGTCGCTAGGCCTAAATCAGGTAGCTCTGTGTGCAATGCTGCTGCAGATGAGCAGGAGTCCACCCCTTCTCCTCATTTCCCTTAGATTTAACTACCAGATTGTTCCAGCATCAGCTTTTTCTCTCTGCTTCCTTCAGCTGTAATGACTGTATTTAAAAAGACGACAGCATCACAATTTACTGTGAAAGATTCGGCCCTAATTTTTTCCTTCTTTACTAGACCAGCTCCCCTGCAGCTTCTGAGCCATTGTCAGCTGTTGTTTTTTGTTCCTTGAATGCAACAGGACTTGGCCTGCCAGGCTGCATCACTGTTTTCACAGCACACCTCTAAGAGGAAGAAAATCTCCTCTTCCCTGCTTCCTGCTGAGCACCGTGAATATCTGGATTCTTTCTTTCTCCCAACAGATACACAAGTCCAACACTGTTGAATATTCACACATTCCTCTCTTTCAACACCAATTCCTTCTTTCCCTGTTTATTTTCATACAAAGCTATTAAATGAAGGTGTAACTAACCTGTAGCCCAAGTACCTCAGAAGTTTTTATAGAGAACTTGATTCTTCTGCCAAGGTAGTCCTATTCTAACAACTACTTTGAACAATTTACTTACTTAATGCAGCATTTCCTGCTCTTAGGATTTCTAATCTACCCTGTAGCTTTGCAACACTCATGCTCAGGACAAAAAATTTTGTCTCTATAAGTCATGAACTTTCTCATTCAGGCAAGATGGAATAATGGTGAGTTAAACCCACATTTTCTCATTGCTTTACCCTGGATGACACTCAGGTGAACTACTCAATGCAATACAGCCTCATGGGACTGACACAAGACTACTGGAGAAACACAATAGCATCAACTAAAGTATAGATGAACTCCCAAAATTCATCTTCACCAAGCCAAGCAAAATGGAGTAACCTTCTGGAGGTCAAACATGTATCAGAATACTGCATTAAATAAATAAACACATACCAAAAAAAAAAACCTTTAAAAATCACCAAGATTTAAGCACTGGAGGCAAAAATTGACTCCATTTTTTTCTTAAAAAAATGTAATTCTACACTCAAAAAAAAAAATGAACACAAAACCTAAAAAAATC
Organism: Vidua macroura; assembly: GCF_024509145.1. Taxonomy (NCBI): domain Eukaryota; kingdom Metazoa; phylum Chordata; class Aves; order Passeriformes; family Viduidae; genus Vidua; species Vidua macroura. The sequence goes on from NC_071576.1 coordinate 38,633,459, forward strand.
ACCAGTTTATTTCTTCCAGGGATCAGTTCAACTCAATTCAAAGAGAAAAGATTTTTCTAGGCAAAAGTAGAGTTTCCAGAGTATATACAACTTTAAAATATATATATATATATATAATTATTTAAACAGTGATTACTAGTTCATTGCAATGGAAACCCTGACAACACATCAGAAAACATTTATGACAGAGTCCTAATGAACTATTAGACAACAGCCTACACAAAAAAGATGGACAAGTGAGAACAAGTTTATATACACACCTTGGAAAGACCTGTTTTCTATTCTCCAATACAGATTTATTTTCTGATCTTAGCAGCTGTTTCCTTCTCTCTATTCTGCACAATATACCTCAACTAAATTACAAGTTTTGTTTCAGTCCCTTGTCATTCAAAAAACACCTGCCCCAGAAGGAAGGAAAAGAAGGATGGTACCACCCTCCACACTCTTTTCAGTCCCCTCTGCTGCAAAAAAAAACATATATGCTTGTCCCAGACAGAAGATATTTAGGTTCCCAAAGCCAAACACAAGCATTTTAAAGAATTCTAAACCCAGAGGTATTTAATGTTTCAGAAGTCACTCCCAGTGAGTAATAGTCCCTCTTGTCATTTTAACCTGCGCTAAATGGCATATTTTCAAATTATCTATTGGAGAAACAGTAGGAATTTAAATTATTTCAGCCCATTCTATTTTCTCAAGTTGCGTTACCAAGCACATAACATCTGGCACAAGTTCTGTGGGGGAAGAGGCTTGTACATCATCCTTTCATACACTTTACAAGCTCCAGTCCTGGAAGAGGGCAGAATGGTAAGAAATACTTTTTTTCTGAAGAGGACAAGAATGGTTGCTTATGAACACACCAAAGGACCCTGGGATCAGCAGTAGCATGTGTTGCCAGTTTCTGAAGTTCATTTGACTTGCCTCTGTCAAGTCACTTTATTAAAGAGTTTCATCTTCCAAATACAAAATAATGATACCTGATTTACAACAATGCAAGTATTTATTTCTTGGCTTGGTATGTTTTTAGAAGTGTCTGTTCACTAACACACAAAACCATGCTTTGTCCAATTAGAGACCAACAACCAAAGCAAACTTCAGCTGCTTAACTTCATGAGCTACTAAACCAAAACACAATATTCAGTTTTCTCATTCATGAGCATCAAAAACTGCCAGTTTTACTTTTCAAAAATCTGCTTTAAAGTTCTTACTCAAGCATTCAAGGTAACAGCAATTTTATGAATTAAACTTTTTGTGATTATTAAGGTTCCTGCTGCAGTCACACAGTACACTAGAGACTCTTTAAATTCTACAACAGCTTAATACTAACCTACTAAAAAAATATTTTTTCCACAACTTGCAAAGCATCACAAGCATGCACCCACACAAGAGTACAAAGTGCTATGAGCTTCTGAATACAATAATGTGAAATTGTAATTCAAATTACTAAAGGCAATTACAAATAGCAAGAAGTTGAAGGAGGATTGATTCCCCCAACAATAACCTAAACCACCTAGATATCTGAAAATTTGTATAATCCATGCACACTGAGCAAAGCTGAAGTTAAGGATGCAATTCCTACAGCGGGTAAATCAGCATTACCATGTGTTGCCAAGTTCTGAACTAGTTTATTTGAATATCCTCTGTCAAGTTACAGTCTGGATGTCCTCTGTACAGTCTCCTTGTCCTCTAGGCTAGGAGTCTTCTGGACATAAGTGTCTGTTGTAGCCCTTCTTCCTACCCTCCAGATATAGGAATGAACGCTCCCACACTGTTGTGTGAGTTCAATTATTTAACACTCAATCAATACTTACAGAACCAAAAGAAAGGTAAATTCATATATATAGAAGCATGATAATCAAAAGAGACATTACTTTCAAGCAGTATTTATTCTGTGAGAAGTAGTTGTTCCCAGTGTCCTAACAGTTCAACTAGTTAATACAAATTTCCCCCATAATCAAATTAAGGAATAGACAAGGAGTAAACCTATGAAAGTTAACAGCTGCCATTTGCCTGACAGTCAAACTGCCTTAAAACTCATTGATATCAATGCTAGGTGAGTGAGAAGTTTTGAGTTTCAAACAGACTATCAAATTTAAAAAATTAAAATTGTACAAAATGAGATGTACAAAATGAAACAAAATGAGATGAGCAGGGGATTCTTGCTATCTATTAAAAAAGAATCTCACAGCTGGCCACCAAATCACAGATTTGGTTAAAAAGGCAAGACAAGGACTTCCACAAACTGGAAGAGAAAACTGAAGAAAAGAGGCTGGGATGAGGCAGGATGTAGGAACAAATTATAGAGGCAGGAATGAATTATGTCACCCTTTGAAGGTGATATAATTCATGATACTAAGATTACAAAGCACTGGCCATTTAAACAAAAACCCAAAATATAGAAAACAAAACCACACACACACAAAGGAAAAAAAAAACCCAACAACAAAACCCCACATTTCTAAGGAACACTCTCTGCCAAGTATTCATATAAAAGATTGCAATCTTAATGAAATTAAGCTTTTGGACATCCAACTTCAAAGGAAATGAAAATAGATGCTGGAAGACCTACATCTCAAATACTGAAGTGTTCATACACCATATTGCAACAAAAACAAAAGGAAGCAAACCCATTTATATACCTCACTCTACCTTATAGAGTAAAAGCCATGAGAGGACCTACACAAAAGTAATAAATAAAATAAAAAGAAAGAAAACACTGAACAGTCAAAGAGCATGGAAGTTACCACAACAAGGATCGGGGTTAAGCCTGTGAACATACTTTTAACTTATCTGGCAAATAGGAAGGTTGCACACATTGTGATGCTTTCCATCATTTCAGATAGTTGTATTTAGAGTAAACTTCAGAGAGTTACAGGGGATCTGATAATACCAAATTACTGGTTTTCATTTGTCATTTTGTTGTCCCAGGTCAAGAAGTGCAAAATAATATACTCAGAGGAAAAAACAATCTAGCTATAAATATACAACAATTAAATGAAACTAGGCATGACTACTTACAAAAAAGACTTCAAGATTACTGCAAGCAAACAATTAACTCTCAGCAGCAAAAAGTCCAAGAAAAGTCTCAGAAGGTATTAGAAACAGAACAGAGAAGAAACAGGGAACATTCTGCTGTGATGCACACTGCACATCATTCTGGCTGCTCCACTTCAAAAAAGGGAGAAATAGAAATGGTACTAAGAGGAATGACTAAAAGACAGTATATTTAAACAAATGAAACTATTTTTTTCTTGCACCAATCTATCTCACACACAGAAAATGCAGGTAAACTGCACAGAACTTGCTGCTGTGAAACACTATGTAAGCCACAGATATTTATAAATTAGTTCAGAAAGGCAGCAAATTCACCTATAAATAGTTTGATGTTGCTATTCACAGTGCAATAGCCCAAATGTAGCTTCCATCTCAGACAGCAGCTAAACAACTGTCAGAAACTTACTGTTAATATTTCAGCGGCTGACAGAATGCACCCATTTCCTACACTGTTCAGTCAGCTGCTGCTGCTAGGCACTGATAAAGGCAAGATGCTGGATTAGATGGACATTTGGTCCAGCAGAGTATGTTAGTTCCTATGTTTAATCACACTGAGCAGCCATGCTGGTATATGTCTTGGTTTGTTTTGGAGATTGGTTTTCTGGTAAATAAACCAGGCTATAATTCAAGCACATAATGTTAAAAGCAGAAATTGCAGCTTATGAAGCAGAAATCAAACTGGTTTGTGTAACATAATGCAACACTGAAATAAAGCCATAAGCAAGTACTGAAGGCTATAGAGTTTTTTTGGTTTTATATAACCCACCAGATTGATGAAAAATTCTCCTCCAAGCTCCTCACCAATTAGGGTGTCAACGGAAGGAGACTCAGGCAGTCTCTCCTAACTGAGAAAGACTCAAAGTTGGAAAGCAGCACTAAACATAAGCCATGGACGTTTGCTGCAAAAACTGCCAAGACCCATTTAAGACTGGCAACGATTTGGCATCCTCCCAGCTGACCACAGGGAAGATCTCCCGAACCAATGGATTCAAAACGAACATGTAGATGAATGTCTGACTCCTCTCCGAGAAAACAACTTGTTTCAGGTCCTGCCTGACCCTGGAAGAGTGCAGGATGCTCTCTGTTTTAATAAGGAAGTCTAGGTGAAAAAGTATTACTGTCACAGAAAATGCATAAGCTCAAGCTGAGGCCCAGGACAAACATCGAACAGAATTCTGCTAGAAGTATTGCTAATCCTGCTAGAAAGCACTGCCTAAACAATTTGGTGAATGTCTGCCTTCTCATCACTGTCAGCTTCCTTCTCTTCTGACAGATGAGCTTTTGAAGATAGCCAAACTGAAAGCCATGTAGGATAAACAAGCAGGTCTCAATCTGTGGGAAACAGAGAAGTTTCATTTTCTAAAGCCCAAAATTACAACAGGTCTGGGAAAAAAAGCAAGTGTCCAGTATATAAAGCCTTCCAGTATTGCTGTAGGCAGTAAAAAGAAGATGAACATACCCAACAAGCTTATCATCTTCACCAGGAACAAGCAACTATCAAGGATAAAAACATGCAAAAAAAACAGAAGCAGCTTTATGAGCAGTTTCATGAACTCACAGATATTGCCTCAATGAGATTATTGCTCATCTACACTGTTGAGAAAGCTGACCACAATCCAGTTTATATGAGAAAGATGCAGTTTACATGAGAAATCCCTTAAGTCACATAAAAGGACAAGAAAATAAGAATTTCAGGCAATGCTATTTTTTTCCCTTCATTTCACATAAGGGCTATTATAATTTTGTTATTCAAATAACTCTCTCCTTACAGAATCATACAGATTGGTTTGGGGTTCTTTCATTTTATTTTGCAGGGGGAGGTATCATCTAGACCAGTAATAGCATTGGAATTGGTCTTGCTGAAAGAAAACAGGAACACAATGTCCTTATCATCCTAGAGATGTTTGTGCAAACTACACCAGCAACAAATAGCACTACAAAGTAACAATTCAAAGAAATTGGCACTCTTGTTTGTAGTTGGAAACTTTTGATTTACTATATGTTTTCTCTCTCCATGCTGACATAGGCTCAATGTTTCAGGTTGAATTTGTTGGTATCTCTGAGAGAAACACAGGAAGATATAATCATGCGTGTGTACTGAGTTTATTCATGCTTCAGTACTTCCGTTAATCATCCATGGGCCAGCATTTCTCTCTTCTCCATCCCACCAGCAAATCCATCAGACATGCATAGTTTGTCTTCCTGATATATAAGTTGGAAAGTTTTCTTCTCAAGTGCTCCATGTTTCATTAAGAGTAACTTCTAGCGTACTCCCAACAGTTCCTCTTAAATCTCATTCACATTTTTTGCTCCCAATAAAAAACAAATGCTTATCCTCTTGCTCTCAAGTTCAAGGTGAGTTTCTGCTCTTCCCTCATATCTAATGATACTTCTTCAACTACTACACAGGAAAACTCCATTGAGTCCATACATTCCAAAGTAAAGGTATTTTGATTCCTCTTCCTCCCTTCTCATACATTAGGTTGCACAGAGATGGAGGACCAACTGGAAAACTGTACAGATATCTCCAGATTTATACACATTTGCCTGCAATTCCAAGCTTTTGTCCTAGTGATAATGAAGGCTGATCTCAGTGCAATACAGTTTTCATGAACTGCATACTTTACATTTCCATGACACTTCCACACAAAGCAAAACTGCTTTCTTTTGCAATACAAAGAACAAGAATTGAAAGTCTTCTCTCTGAGGAATGCAGTGCCAGCCAACAATGTCTCTTTGGATCTCAGGCCTTTAATGCCAAGGCAATATACCCTGCCCTGAAATTTATTTTACAAACATTTTATTAAGCAGTGGTGATGTATGCAGGACTGATTGCACATGAACAGAAGCACACCAATCACTGAATTGTTAACACAAGATACTCTCCAAAATTTCATTACGCCCATCTATAAATCAAGACATGACCAAAACAAGAATTCTACTTCACAGAAGTCACACTGTGGAGTATGAGACGTAGTGGTTACTTAAGCTGTCTCATGTTTGGCCTTGAAGCTGTCTCCACAGTTACAGAGTAGAGATGTCACAACATACAAATAGTTCAGTAAAGACACTGTACTAACCCAGCTTACTGATGAAAGACAACTCCAGGCTTATGCAGAAGCAGTCTCAAAACATGAACAACTCTTAATGAAACATGAGAGGAGCACATGCCAAAGTTTCTGTACTCCACAAATACTCTAAGACACCAGTGAAGATCACCAGCAGTGACACTAAGGGCTATGGCTGGAGATACTCCAGAACAAGACATATGCATTTAAATGATCATGATTCAACATCCCACCAGAGCCCAAGAGCTTAACAACATGGGTAGTCACAGACATGGGGTTCTAAGCATGAGACTCACAGTTTTAAGTGAGCCATTTACAATAAACAGTGAGGCATATAACAAAAAAGGAGTCATACTTTTCATGTTTGCATTGGAACAAAGGTCCCTTATTATGCAGCACTAAGAGATAGTGGAAGCAACACTGGACCAGCCAGGTGTGACAGATGCAGAAACTTGAGTATTGCCAACTCTGCTGATTTTTCACTTGGAAGAAGCATTTGTAAAAAGAACAAGATATCTGTCCCTGAGCAGTACTCACTTGGGAGGACTGAAGAATTCTGCACACATAAGCTGTACACAAAATAGTTTTAACAAGCGGTTAAGACTTCAGCACTGACGACACTCATTACTCAGTGTTACTTTTGCTGTGCACTGAACCATTCCACCCAACTAGACCTGTAAAATCCTTTGTACCAAACTTGAAGTATGGCACAGAAACAGTGATGGTATGCAGTAAAGCTACTGGTACCTCATTCATACGCAGGACACAGACAAAGTACATTCGGGAGATGTTTTAGAAACAATTATACCTACATGATAACATGCAATTTCTTGTATTGATACATTGCAACAGAGCTAGAAGGCTAGAAAGCTAGAAAGAGACCTAAAGACAAAAAAAATTTCAACAGCAACAACTACTACCACCATCTTTCTTCCCTTTTTTTCATATTCTGCAGAACTTAGGACTGTTTCTTTTCACCAATGCTTACCCATGCAACTCAGATTTTACTGGATTTCAAATTCATATTTATCATTATCTCCCCACGTATCAGAAGGTCTTCCATTCCCATTCAAGCCTTTACTTTTCCTTCAACCCAAGATAACCTAAAAAATACATCCAGCACTTTATAAAGAAAAAAAAAAAAAAAAGTAGCCTATTTATTTTGTACAACCAGTTTTACAAGAATCTCACCTCCATTGGGACAACACTACCTATTTGTACACCACCCATACTTAATCAGTGTATCCATTTTAGGCTCACTTTTGTTTACAATATAGCAACATTAAGGATATGAATGAAGCCGAGGGTTTTCTGGATTAAACACACAAGGGAAGGCCTCCCTTCCTAGTTTAAGGTCTTCAATAAAATTACTGCAATGCAGAATAAATCAATTTCTCTCGCTACCTCAGTTTCTAATCCAAACATGGGAATAATGCTACTTAGCAGACTGACCTGTTATCTTTTAAGAGAGCAGATTCTTGAATAATAACAAGCACACCTATACTCCAATGAATAAACTATGCTGATTCACAACAGCAGATTGCCTGGGCTAAATTTCATGTTGTATTAACAAGTCAACAGGAAGCACTCCAAAATTATTACATTGATGTGCTCTGATCTTCCTTCCCCTACATATCAGTCAGCTGGCATTCTCACTGCTCCCAGTACACAGGTATCAATCTCAAATACTGTCTTTCCTTCCCCTTTTATTATATTCTCCCTCCTTACCCCCTAAAAGACTTTTTTTTCTTCTTTCAAAACAAATGGCTACTGTAGCATCTGGAGAATGGTATTTGTAGGTGGGGTAGTCACATTCACACATGTGGGAGTACTGATGGTAGTCACTAATCTGAAAGGAAGAATTCAAGTAACCATGCACTTCATGGTTCCTTTCTTCACAAAACCATGATTATTCAATACACGTTAAAAGATTTACACACTAGGTTACAAACATAACACTGAATCACTGGGCCAATTTAATATGGAATCACATAAGCATACAATTAGCATTTAATGGAAGAAAAGTGCAAGACTGCTGTACAATGGAAGTAGACTTCAGCTACAAGAAAACTAAGTGTCCAAAACAGTTTTACTCACACTGATTGCCACAGATTTTTAACTGATTGTTTACTTAAAGTTGGAAAATAAACTGTAGGTTTATCTAATTTATTGGCTACTATAAACAATTGAAAGGCATATAAGTTTCAACCTTCACAATGCTGACAGAGAGTGAAAGGTATCATGGAGCATGGTATGGCTGCACTTTCTGAACAAAAGGATTGGCAGTTTTAAGAAGGCTGTTGTGGCAGCCAATTATTTTTATTCCCAAGGGGCCCGAGTGCTTCACCCAGAGAAGGCAGTAACATGCTGCTGAGGGCCACTCCTTCACATCCCCTCACACCAACATCATCACAATTTTCTCCTGCTCTCCTGGGATCCACTGATTCCATGTATACAACAGTCCTACACCAACATTGTCCTAGAAGATGGAGCAAACCACCCCGTGGCAGGAAGACTTATCACAACAGCAGAGACTGAGATGAGAGAAAAGAGTGAGGGGCACTAAACTAGTACTGCATATACCAGTATGCATTTGTATATGCTGATATGTGGTTGTATCAAGAGCAACACTCACACTACTATGATATCACTGCAGTGCCCATCATTATGGTGACTGCTTTGCAAAGTTACTCTTTAAACATATTGTTTTGCTTAAAAAATAATGCCTAGATTTTTAATGATCCTATTGTTGTACTACAAAAGATGTTTAAACACATCTCTCTACACACAGGCACATACACACAAATTCTCATGCATTCCTCTCATTACTTTGTCCTTACATATTCCTCTCCTTACCATTTCAAGAACAGGGTTGTTGTGGTTTTAGGGTTTTTTTTCCTTTTTATAATGTCTTTGAGAAAAATCACAGTTCCTATCAATTTAAACTCTGGTTATTATCCAGTGGGGGGGAGAAGAGGTGGTGGTGGAAGCCATGAGGACTAGAAATATACAAGAACTTTTACTGTATAATTTTAAGTCCCCTTCTAATGCAACTTCTGATCCCCAAGAAACCCATATGAGTCTTGCTGCCTATTGGAATACCAAAGAGGTGTCATAGGTAGAGGATTAAAATGCATCCTGCATATGTGGGAATATGGAAAAATATGTTTAAAAATATGCAGATAGTATTTAACTCCATTTATGCAAGATCTTCTGGTTTACCTCAGAGAAAAGTACTGGCATGTCTAATGTATAGTACTTTCTACACACAACTTTCTACACACAAGGGATTTAACAGATACTTCTGCCCTTCCTTAGTTTAAGCTTTCAAGTGAGTTAGAGTGAGATGATCTATATATATGATCATGAAATCACCTAATATATTAACAATAAATTTAATATAAGGAAAAACCAGCATTTTTAAACAAAAACAATCATAAGTACAGAAGTGTAGATAAAGTTAGCAAAAGGGAGCCAGAAAGAAGGTACCAAATGGTGAGGAATCATACAATTTTATCTTACTTCAGGAAGGAGCAAACCTAAAATCAGCATTTTTGCTCACGCAATTGTGTAGCAATGACAATGTCAGTGCAATACAACCTGAGGCAGCTATTCACAGTGTCACTGACCTACGCCCAACTCATGGACTCTGCAGCTGAGAAGATACTGTTACCATAATAGAGCTCTAACCCTGCGCCTGCATCTCCTTGGCCAACACTACCAGGTTTGGACTGACTGCAAAGAAAGCAGTCCACCACAGAAAAAAAACATTTCATTACACTAAACACTATACAAGTTCTTCCTCAAGAGCAAGGCATCCAAATGTAATTCCTGCAAGAAGTAAGGTGGAAGAAGACATTAAGTCTTATGGCAAGAAGAAACTGCCACACATGGATAAGAATTATGGGAAGGGAGGGTATTTCCATGTTTATTTCAGAGACTGACATTCAAAAGAAAGTAGAGCAGGTGAAATACACCAAATTGCAGGTAGAAAGTGGAAACTAAGGCTGATTCTGAAACAAATTTCATAGTGACAAATCCACTGACTTCAGCACAATTCTCTAAGATGGCAAAATAAGAGCTATGGTGTGGTGGGTTTCCCCCTTGGGAGAAGAACTGCAGTTGACTCAAGGGCAGGTACCTGGCATTCAGAAACAGCACAAACCTGGCTAGTGCTTCCCAATTTATTTCTGACCAGAATGTACTCTCTGAAAGGGTAAAAAGGGAAGCTCAGGTAGCCACATCCTTTCCATTTGGGGTCACTGAAAAAGCATCCTTAATACAGCAAATTCATGCTACACACAATAGATTTACATGATGAAGATGCTTATCAGAGACAATTACTGCAAGCTAAGCATCAGTGAAGTGGTATCTGGAGCTCCAGCTAGATGCAAATTACAAAAAACCTTAATTATTAGTAATATAGGCCACTGTAGTCCTTTTATAGTTATGAAAAAGTGAGGTTAGGGTGTTGGATTTTTATTGTGCTTTTAATTGTTTTGGCTTAATTTTTTTTAAGTCCATCACAAGTCAGGTTATTCAAATTTCAGACCAAATATCTCAATGTCACACTAGCAAGAGGGATAGAATAGAAAGTATTCCTTGGACACATCATGGACTAATTTCTGACTTTCATGCAAAATTTTGTTGCGCTAACAAATTAAGTAAAAGCCCTGAATAAATAGATTCCAAGTCCTTACAAAGCATTACAAGAGCTCAATATTAACCACTTTTTAAAGGCATAGCAAAGACGCTAGGAGACAAAGTACCCAAAGTGAGATCCCCCAGGGATCACCAGCAGCCTCTTAAACAGGTGCCAGATTCTTCAAATTTTGTCCAGAGCTTCAGGCCTGCAAAATCCACCTAAAACTACATTTTGGGAGGAAAAAATCCTGGTACTCTCAATTCAACTGAAGTTTCACATTGGCTTGAGCAGGGCCACAATTTCTTCACAGATGAGGACAGATTTGTTCTTATGAGATAAGAAGTACTTAAAGAAGTTTTTCTTTACAACTGTGCATCAAACCCTTTTGTACATCCCTACTTCTCACTTTCCTTATCTAGGAAACCCTGATACAGCAGCATTACAAAGGGCACTGTTGCAGGCTCTCTACAGAAGGTAAAACGTCCTTGAAGGACAAGAGACGTCATCTTTCCACTACATATGGATTTATCATGGTTTCTCGTCTTGCCTGTTGTATAGGACTAATCAGCCAATGAACGGGAATTTCATCCTTGCATAGGAACAATGTCAGCCTTTCTAATCATGTCAAGATACTAATAGTAACTATTTCAGCTAAGTGCCTGTCCTGTCAGCAATTTGCTCCACATGGGCTGTCAAGGGGCTGGGAACACTAAAAGAAAACTATATAACTGTTTATCAAGTCTTTTACAATTACAGAACCTGTAAGGTTTTAGACTAATCTCTTCACCTTTTTGTATCAGTTTTAAACAGTGTCAGCAACACTGCTGCTACTTATATAGATTCTGATTTCAGGCATTCAGCTATTCTCTCTAACCTCTGCCGGACTTACTATTAAATAACATGACTTCTTGCAAGACTGGAGCTCTAATTAATTTCTCCAAAAACATAAAAACAAAGTGTATTTGATATTGTCTGACACTTAAATACAAGCCTTTTTATATTAACATCTCATACAAACCGAAGAACAAAGGAATTGACGGGGATCAGTTAAGGTTAAGTGTTTGCTCAATTGAAAATGAACTTCACTATCCAAATCAAGGCACACCAGATTACAGCAAATATTAAACTTGTTGCTGGATGAACAACCAAAATCAACTTAAGGTCCATTTTAACTTTGGCAAATCTGACTGAGAGTGTTGTGTGAAAATACACAATTCCTACAGATATAAATAAAGTATTCTGAAAAGTTACTATTCCTCTATACTTACTTCAGAAACACTTCACATTCTTTGATGTGAGTCTGACATGAGTTCAAGCACAGCAATCAGCACTAAACACACCTGACAAAAACTGCCAGATGTGTTCTGCTTCTGGTGGCACCTGCCAGTACCTGTGTTTGTGACTCTGCGTCCCCTTGGGAATCAGCAATGGAGTCACTAGCCCCCACAGCATGAACATAAATTGGGTCCCCTGCTCTGATGCATAAGGCAGCTATATCATCACTCACTCTCAAGAAACACAGCAGAGAAACGAGTTATCATCAGTTAAAAATGCTGTTAAAACTCTCTTTCACTGTGTGAAAAGAAATCCACTGTGACCCACTGTCCTTCCAGCAACTGGGAAAGGACAACAGGGCTGCCATACTGCCAGTAACAGAAATCCCCTTCTCCCAAATGTTTCCATCCATAACATTGCTCTGAAAGATTAAAAATCCCCAGAATATCAAATAAGATACTTGCAATCACAGATAAAGTGAATACAGTTAATATATTCTTTGTACAAAAACACATAAGCAGTTGGAAGACTTCCTTCATGGACTGATTTTCTCTAAACATATTATGCAACTATAAACCATTTTTGACTTGTAAACAAAAATAGCTGACTGCTGCACAGGCTTAAGCTGACCAACAAGAACTGGAAAAGGTATTGAGGACTGCGTTTCTAGAATATGATAGCATCTTGCGCTCTTCACTCCAAATCCCCAACTTCTGCTCAAGAAAACTACAGGTCCCAGGATGCCTTAGGATAGCACAATCCTGGCAAGCCATTGCAATAAAAACACAGCACTGCACACTGGGGCCTGTAGTTTCCACGAGCACATTCCTACTCAAGATGAGACCAGATGTAGGCCATATTGCACACTTCCACAGTCCTGTAAACAACACACACACCCCGAACAGGGAGTCTGCTGCTGGTAAACGTCAGGTAAGCTGGATCGATAGCCATTTCTCATGTGTTGTAGTTAAGAGGCCAAAGATTTCTGCAGAAATAAACATCAGCTAACCAAGAGTCCTCATAGAACAGCAGTTGGGCTACTTTTAAACATGCACAGTTTGCTGTAGCTTTTCAACATCTTTTACCGAAGTGCAACAAGAATTCATGGGGTTTCCCTCCCAAGACTGCTACATTTAATAACATTAAAGAGTACTCTTCCAAATAGCAATAGGAAAAGGATGTTTGGTGAGGGGCATATGCTCCCTGTCCAGAATTCAGTTATCTGGAAACAAATTGCTCTCCTCCTCCATTTCTACAATGTGCTGAAGCAGGGGTTTGCCTCTCTCTTCTGAAAAGAAATGGCTCTTAGCTGAAAATTAAATAGCTGTGTCTCAGCGTAGGCCTCAGAGAGGAATACGCTGTACTTCAGTAAAGGGAATGGCAGCTCCCCCTACCAGTCTGTTCTAAGAAGGTTTTAATCGAGGAAGGAAACAACCAGGGAACAAAATTTAAAAGTCCTCCTTTTTTTCCCCCCTCCCGCTTCCCTGAACTCTGGATTATTATTATTAAAACAATTAAAAAACATAATATGCATATAAAATTCCATCTAAGAACTTATATGCTTCCCTAGTCCTTGTAGTACGAGACAGTCTTTGCAGCATTTCCAGGCTAGCAGGCCGCACCTGCAGAAACATGCAAAAGAAAAAGGACCATGCAAAAGGAAAAGGCTGGGCCAAGAGAAAGACAGCATCCCACTGCAAGAGAAAGAAATGGTGATGCTTCAGTCACCTGAAAGTCATCCTGATGCATTTCCCTACAGAGGCAAGAGGCCTCAGGAGCATCTAAAGGTTTTGTCAATACAGCAATGCTGTCCGTAGGCCAGACAGCTGTTGCCATAGTTACTATCAGTCAGCTTATCAGAAAATAATTATTGCGATTACTCAGAAGTTTTGTTAAAACAATTTAAAGCTTCAATAGGATACCACTTGATCTCTTCAATTAACTGTTTGCAACTATGCTGCCTTTGGGATCCATACAGTTAACTTGGATCTGCAAGGTTGAAGTGGAAAAGGGGAAGGAATCAATGTTCCTTCTCCCTTTCATACTGACAGCTTGTATTTCATACGGAGAAACAAGGGAGCTGAACCACCCGTAAGCTTGGCTGCTCTGCTAGAGTTGTCTCACAGGCCACCTTAGAGTCACAGGCTCAAATCTGCCCTCATTTGGTTTAACTGCTCACACGTCCATACTGCAATTTAAGAAACACACCAGCTACATTTTCAAAGCGTACTTTTAATTACACGTGCAAAGGTAGAGTCCCTCACTTCAGAGGCAGGTGACACAACTTCTGTACCAAGTGAACTTTGTCTCTTGTCCTACAAGCGCAGTACTGTCAGGTAGAAGGGCAGAATCACAAAGCACACAAAACACATTTTAAGAACTCGGACATTAAAAATGCATAGAAGCTGTATGAATGTGGCCTAGAACAGAGCTCACAGGAAGCAGAGCCTCACTGCTCCTGTACCACTTCTAGATGCATTCCCACCAGTAACAACAAATATTGGGCTTGGGCTGGGGTCTGGGGGGTGGAGGCAGCGTGTTTGTTTTGTAGTGTGCGGTTTTTCAAAGCATGCTCTGAGCATACAGGCTCTAATCAAAAGAGTGAGCATTTGTAATGACAGCAAACAAGAAATCTCAGGCAAGAGGGAACAAATAATAGGTCAAACCATCTAAGCAAAGAGCTTTTAAGGCACAGGGAACTTGATAATTTCAACAGAGATATTAAACTGGTGTAAACAATACACCAGAAAATAATGCTGTAGATATGCCTGTATCATGCAGCACATTTTTCCTCAAAAACCTGGAATGATCAAAGTATTAAAACAAAAGATTCTGTGGCAAAGCTGGGGCTTTGTTAGGACAGTAGGCAAGGAAGATTAAAGGAAGGGACCTGTTAGAACTTTCTACAGCTAAGAAAATTATTTTGGGGACGGGTGATTCTAACTGCAAAGTCTGATTACAATGTAAGTGCATCTTTCCTCAGCACTAAGTACTTTTTTAAAACTCCTTAGGTTTCTGTATATTTTACAGCCTTTCTATGATCTACACTTCACTTTTGTGAAGTTTTGACATAACAAAAGCAGAATCAAAAACTTTAAATCATACTTGAACAATTTCAATCCAGAGAGGAACTCTGTAAAGTGCAGGAGCCATAAATAAAAACTAATGAAAGAAACAAAGCAGCTGCATTTTAGTTTTTTAATGGGACTCTATGTGCCATAAGGCAAAAAATAAAAAGAAAATGAGAAAATACCAAGTTGCCCCCCACCCCAGCAGTAAATGTAATTTTTTTTTTTTTTTTTGCCTGCATAATGCATGTCTCCACCACCAGGACAAGGCAGACACTAGCTTTGTGCTATACTGAACATGAAATATTACTGTAAGATACCTATAAAAACTATCTTTCTGTACCCTCTAATTACAGGGTACAGAAGTAAGTACCAGGCCTTTGCATTCCGCAGACATCTCAAAACCCTTCTGTGTCCTGCCCCACCTTTCCACTATATGGTTTGTTCCTAAAAAGACTTTGTGCTGTTAAAACACATCAGAAACAGGATGTGAGCTACTTTCTGGCACAGAGTAATCGAACAAGGGCGATTCACGAACATACAGGAGCCAGGCCTTTTGTAGAGTCTTACACTTCTAGTATATAGCTACACGTGTGACTGCACAGTTGCGAGCATAAAGGGTGAAGGGGACAGTGAAGAAATATTATTAGAAGCTTAATAATAGGTTTTTAGCACTGCCCCTTTTACACAAGAAGCCTCTCCTGAAGGAGATGCTTTACAGCTCACATCTCCGTGAGATGGCCCTCCAAAAAGCAAAGTTCTATCACTCCATTAAGTTCTTTCTTATATTTAATATTTTAAACAAGTAAAACCAGCAAACCCGAAACAACAGTAAAAAGGTTAGGGTCACCAACACGTTTCTCACATGACTTTCACCTCAAGTTTCTGGTACCCGTGAAAAATGCCAATAACGCATGAAATAAGATAGTCCATTCAGGTTCCCTCAAACTGGACTAAAATAAAAGAGAAATCTCCATTGCAAACAATTTCCAGTAGTATCAATTCATTTGACCAAATAAAATTCTTCATGGCTCTGAGAAAAAGGATAAAGGAACTGAACAGTTACAATGTATTCATTATAAACAAACTGCATGAACAACACAAGTGATAGTCAGGTTCACTATCAAAGCTTTTCAACTGCACACAGAATTACACAACTTTTTAGGGAGTCAATAAAATATATCTTATTTTCTAGAAGAAGTCCATGAAAATTGTGTCCTTTGTAAGGATCCACACCAAGATACTTTTAATTTTTTTTAATCATAATTTTTACAGTGAAGTTTAATAGGCACACACAAAACCTCATCTCTAAAAAAAAAGTAAAGTTGGAATAAGAAATAGTTAGGACCAATATTTGAAACACACCTGAAGCTGAATAGCTGAGTAGCCTACAGTGAAGAGATAGCTTTACAAAACCTAAAGTGGAGATCTCACTATTGAACCTGGGAAACACAATAGCACGTTTTTCTAAACAGCCTAAGTTTTCATTTCCTACTTTTACTTTTTTTAAGTTCTTTGAAAGAAAGTTTTTATATTTTCCCTAAAGGAAGAAAACAACTTTCAAATGCCTGCTTCCATCAACAAAACTAGGATGCACATAGAGGAGAGTAAAGATTGAAAATTTTCAGGTAAAAATCTTAAAAACACTAATGGCAAAAAAATTATTAATAACAAAGACTCCTCCACATAACATTTTGAATTACACAACATGTTAGCTTCGCTAGTTAAATGAAAAATCACCAAAACCCATAATGGGATCCACTCCAAATTTCTTGTTGCTCAGGTCACTAAGGCTGAAATCTTGGGATATGACATAGCTGACATCCATCTGGTGGCAAGTGCTCCCAGTGAGCAAGCACCTACCTTCTGCTAGACAATGGGTCTCTTAAGACCTTGAAGAGATACTCTATACACACTACTGTACAACCTGAAATGAACGGATAGAGAGACTGCTCCACAATCCCTCTGTATCAGCTCAAACCCCTAGCTGATATAACTATCATAAAATAATCTCTCTACCATAGTGAAGTTGAAAGTTTTAAAAACATTTGAGAATCTCATCATCTATTTTTTTAAATACAGTTTTAAAGTTTCATTTAGTGAGCTACAGAATTCCTTTCTAGAAATCAACATTAAAAATGCCCCCAAAGAAAGTTTCATTTAGCTATCATGAAGCATGCACAGATATAAACAAAATTTCCAAAGACTGTGATCTTTCTCCTAAGATATGATAATTAACCAATATGGGTAGTTATGCTATTTTTTTTATTTCTTTAAGATCCTGTTCTCAGTAGTAATTTAATGTCACTATTTAAAAGCTATAAAGTTGTATTATACACAATAACTAACAAGTTCAATATTAAAGTTCTGCTGTTACATGTTAACCTGGTAGAAGTAATGAATTTTAGAATTTTAAGGGCTTTTTTTAAACAAGGCATTGAAACACATGTCATTTTTTTTCACAAATGAAGCCTCAAAATAAGCCTCCCTTTATCAAAGTTAGAAATTCCCCTGCTATGTAGCAGGTCTAGCATCACCGGCTAACTCTGGGAAATCACAGGAAGGCCAGAGGAAGCCAAGTTACAAAACTGAAACTAAGCAGGTGTCTTCATTGTTAGAAGTGAGCACAATGAGAAAAAGGGGCGGGGGGGGGGGGGGAAGGGAGATAAAAAAAAAAAAAAAAGAGTAAACAGACAGCCAAAATCCATTTTATTTCTGATACCTGAAAACCTACAGCTAAACAAAAAAAGATGCTTCTATCTACACATATGGGTGTATAGGAGTATCTATCCTTTAACCTGATAACAAGCAACAGCACAAGAAAATTTGCCTGGCCCAAAGAAGCCTGCCTCCTCAAGCCCTGCCATTACAGAGTGCACATCCCCACCTGATTTCTCCATGCTCAGACCCACCGTACATCATAGGACAGAACTTTCTCGTGACACGCACGTTATTACCCCCAGTGGGACCTTTTTACATGCAGTCTCCACAGTGAACAAAAGTTCATTGTCAAGCTCAGTGCTTGGGCCCAAATATCCAAGAGGATAGAAGGGGGAGAGAAAGGGAAAAAGTGCTCCTATCTGCAATTAAAATATTTGCAGGCAATCACCGTTACTTACAATTAAAAAGTGGGAACAGGTGTAGCAGATATCATAGTTTGATAGCTGAACAAAGAATATTACAGCACGTGACTGAAATGTGATGACATTTGTTCACCAATCGAAAACAAAAGCCACTCTCCAATGGCACTCTTTCCTCCACCCCCAAGAATTAGGAACTTGGAAATTTCTCCATATTGAAACACATCTGTTCATAGCCTTATTTTTTGACACTTGAGAAGAAGTTGAATGAAGCGCTCCATGCATTAATAAAATACTGATTCACCAAAAAAACCTCAGCATACTAAACCATCAGCACCCACCAAACTGCAGAGGTGGTTGAGAAGAAAGCTCTACCGACAGTGAAGCATGGAATAATAAAGAATAGGAAAAAACAAAACACACACCACCACAAAAAGAAAAAAAGAAAAAATCCTGCAGGAAGGCAAGTGAAGAAAGGAAAGGAACATGCATAAGAGGACTACACCAAATGGCAGAGTCCCACATAGAGCCCCACTCCACCTACACGGGCGCAGGAGGGAGGGAAAGAAACCAAAATAAAGAAGTGTCCGTGCCCAGTGCTGGGGCAGGCGTGGGCACCCCCGGCCCCGTACCTGTGCGGGAAGGGCAGCCCCAGGGCGAGGGGAGCAGGCCCGGCTCCGGAATAACAAGTTGCTGAAGAAACGGAATTTTCCCGGCGCTGCTCGGGCCACAAAGACGAATGAAAGGAAGGAGGGAAGCGAAAAAAAAAAAAAAAAAAAAAAAAAAAAAAAAAGAAAGGGAAAAAAAAAAAAAAAAAAAAAAAAAAAAAAAAGAAAAGCCGCAGCAGCGGATTTACTACGAATTATCCATCACCGTGAGCGGCATCATTTCCCAGATAATAATAAAACTTCCCCGACAGCATCGCGGCGAAGGACCCGACCGAGAGAAAAGGGCCTGGAAATAATCATCCTGAAGGAAACCGGAGGGGAGGGGATAAGCCTCCCTCCCCCACCCCATCCCCAGTGCAATGTGTCATCTCCTTCCCCTGCTCCTCCCCCCAACCCCAATGTGTCACCTCCTCCTTTTACCCCAAGTGTCACCCTCCTCCACCTCTCCCGCTCCCGCTCGCAAACTTCTGCCGGGGAGGCCGGGGGGCCGCCCCGGGACGCTCCGCTATTCCCCGCCACCCCCCCGAGGGAGGGGCCGGGGGCCGCGGCGAAGTTGCTGCTCCTCATCGCCAAGTTGGCCGGAGAGTGCGGGGAGCGTCGGCGCCATCCCGGGGGGCGCGGGGGGGAGAGGGGGGGACGGCGCCCGGGGGGCGGGGGGGGGGGGGGGCAGGGAGGAAGAGGAGGAGGAGGCGAATCCGAAAGGTGGGATACTACACCCTGCTGGCGGCGGCGGTGCTGCTGCGGGCCGGCCGGGGTCCCCCTGGCAGGACCTCTCTCTGAGGGGGAGGACTCTTCTTCATAGGGGGAGGGTGCCGGCGCCGCCGCTCCTCTGGGCCTCCCTGTCCCCCTCTTCTGGGCGCCTCTCTCTCTCTCCTCTCACTTTCTTTAAGCTAAGCGGGGAGTGGAAGATGGTAGGTTGCTCCCTTCTCCTCCTCCTCTTCGCTCGCTCTCGCCTCTGTGGGGTCCTTTTCCTTCCCCCTCTCCGCGGGGGGCTCCTCCTGCGGCGGGGAGGAGGGAGCGGGCGGGGAGGGCGGCACGAAGCCGAAGAGGCGCAGGAGGAGAGAAACTGTAACACAAAAACAAGCCGAGAAGCTGAACTCTTCTTCAATCCCATTCACCCGGCCCGGCCGCAGCACACCGCTCGCCGGGATCCCTCCGCCGCCGGCCTCCCTGCCTGCCTGCCTGCGGCGCGCTCCCGACACGCCGCCGCGCGCGCCCCCGTCCGCCCCGGCCCGGCCCGGCCCGCCGCTGGAGACCCACCGGGGAACCGGGGACCGGCGGGCCCACGCCCACGCTCCCCACTCCCTGTTGCAACGGTGGGACGCCGCCGGCCGGGCCCGGGTCAGGGCAAGGGGGGGAACCAGGAGGGCGGGCTCGGCGGCTTCTCCTGAGGGGGGACTACTTGACGTGTCGGTGCGGCGAATTTATTTCCCTTTGCCTAAGGAACGGGCTGTGCTGCGGCACCCATTGCCTAGGGAAAAAGCCCGGATGTAAAGTGAGTGAAACTAAAGTAGAGTGAAGTAGGGCACCAAACTCTGCCGGAGCAGCGGCGCCGCCGGCCGCGGCCGCGGGGGGCACTGAGCGGCCGCACCGCCCCACACTGCCAGCACCGGGCGGCCGTGAGGACGCGGGGTCTGGGGAGAACAGTGCGGGGGCGGCCGCGCGTCAGCCGAGGACCCCCCCCAAACAGACACACACACGCACGCACACACAGACACACAGACACACACCCCTCCCTCCCTCCCTCCCTCCCCGCGCCCGCCCGGCCGGCCCGGCTGCGCGGGGCTCGGCGGGGGCGGCGCACGGGTGCGCGCGCGGGGCCGCGCGCAGGAAGCGGAGAGCGAGGGGGGGGCGCGCGCGGGCGGGAGGAGCCGGCGCGCGGGGCCCTGCCGCGAGGGGCTCCGCACAGGAAGTTGATGCAACAGGGCCGCGGGAGGGGGGCGGGGGGCGCGCGCAGGAAGCGGCGGCGGTGGCGGGAGGGAGCGCGGGAGCGCGGCGGCCTCATCCCCGTGGATGAGGCGCGGATGCGCCACGGCCCGTTCTCCCGGGCCAAGGGCCGCCCTCTCTCGCTCCCTCCCTCTCCGCATCGCCGGCCCTGCCATGTTATTCGAAGGAATAGCGCACACGCTCGCCGCGCGGCCGGGTAGGAAGGGAGGGTGTTCCCTCCTCCACCTCGCTGTTCACGCAGCGGGCTTGGCTTATTTATTTATTAACTTACTACTCCAATGCCGGGCGATGCTGCCATTTGCTTTCGTGCGAGCGGCGGCGCATCAGCCTTCTCTGCTTTTTTTTTTTTTTTTTTTTTTTTCCCCTCCCCATTCCTCTTCTAATTCCCCTCCAGAAAGGGGAAAGAAAAATAAAATAAAATAAAAAGGAAGAAGAAACCAACAAAAAGCAACCGTGGCGAGTCAGAAACTTTAATGGGCAGGTTCAAAGCAGGGAAGTTAACACGCCATGGATTAGAACGTTTCTGCGGCACTCGTTGGCGTGGAAATCAAATATACGTGACTTGGGCTTCGGGGGCTCCTCGCTCCCTCCCTCGTACCTCGGGCGGTTCTGGGCCCGCCTGTGCCGGCGGCTCGGGGAGCACGGTCCCGCCGCCTCCCTGCCACCGCACAATGAGCTGCTGGGGGCTGCCCGAACGCCAGCAGCCAGCCCTTGCAGGGTCACTCCTTATCTGCAGTACACTAGTTTAAGTTACAGGCATGCCCCTGTGCGTCTCTGGCTTCCGAAAGTCTCCAGAGTCTCAGGAATACTTAAAACCTCGCATCTGTTTCAGTACCATTGCTAAAAGCAGTGGGACATGTTCTGGACGCCACGGGATTTCCATGAGCTCTCACGAAAAACCGGGATTTAATGTAATGCAAAACGGATTTTTTTTTTTTTAATAGCCTCTTATATCGCTTTATTCCTTCGAAATTCTCACAAGTTGTGAAGAAAAGTGTTTGCGTTATCTCTGCAAATGCTTCAGGAAGCCACGATGAACTCTTTATTATATTGTGAAACTAAATCCATAAAGCAGTCATGATGAGTAACTCGGGGACAAGTCGTAATTGGCCAGAAATGCACAGTTTTATCATCTGGAGGATTCTAGAGGGCTCAGCGTGAATGAGAACTTACAGCGAGGTTTTCTCTCAACTGTAAAAAAGAGATCTATAAGCCATTGTTTATTTAATTACTGTTAATTTTCCACTTCTTTTCCATCAATTGGCTGCGAAGTTCTGTGTGATTTAATTGTGAATTTTACAGCATTTAGTGCCCTTCTTAAAGCTGTAGCTCCTGGACTCATACAATTATGCAAGAAATTCAGGCTTATTTTTTTTTAATGAAGTTTCTAGCTTGTGGGTTTGTGGATGTGACCTTAAAGACACAAACCTTAAATGCACACAAAGGAAAATATATGAAGCAAATAGAGTAATCTAAAAATGCCTTTATTTTTTTTTAATGTCATATTGTTTTGGTTTTTCTTTTTGAGGCAATCTCTCCTACCCTGTCTTTTTATTTTTTCCTTTTCTTTTTTTTTCTCTTTTCTTTTCTTTTCTTTTCTTTTCTTTTCTTTTCTTTTCTTTTCTTTTCTTTTCTTTTCTTTTCTTTTCTTTTCTTTTCAAGCCAGGTATGATGCTAAACAGTAGGGCTGACAGAATACTAAGAAAAGGAAAACACAGAAATTAGATCTGGGTGCTCATCAAATTGTTACTGATAGGTGCACCGTTCATGGGATATCAGGTAAGGTCACGTGCACAAGACTACCAAAAATCTAGCAGCCATCACAGTAGAACTTTCAACATCTCCAACTGTAACAAGAAGTGTTATGGTTAGTATAACTGAGATATTAGATATTACAACATTTCTAATAAGTATATATTTGCTTTTTATACTTCTTTCTACTTTATTTCTACAGCCTTTGAATAGATCAAGTGAGCTTGGGCTAAGCTCTGTTACTGTCAGATCAGCTTGTAGTTTGCTGTGATTTCTCCTGTGGCTGGGGCGCTACCCAGCCCCCTCCCTCCTTAGCCCTCCAATCTCAAATCCGTAACCAATTTTTAAACCCCCCCTGAAAATCTCAGCTCTAATACTCAGATTTTCCCTCCTCCATGTAAACTTTTACTACCAGCACTTTAAGCTGTAGAGGCCAAGACAGCCTGGATTTTGATTTTACCTTCAGTTAGTTTGAAGCAAGGAGTCAGCTTACTCTGAAAACAATCAGACCAGAGTTGCTTTTGTCCTTCAGATTTTTTTGATAGAGGCACCAGAAAAATAAATAACTGAGTAAAGCCTGTTTGTTTTACTGTTTTTTATCTTTCTGGTTAACAAGCAAGTTGAAAGAATCTAGAATGAGTGATTTAAGTGTTATTAGAGATTCGGCATGTTTATTTTGCTGAGAAGTCAATACACACAGCCTAAAGTTTGTTTTTTAAATATGAACTTTGGACAAAGTTCAAAGGAAAAATAATCATCAGCTCTTACTGTAGATGCACGCAGAAATTTTTCATGGTTTGAATTAGAGCTCAGACCATGATGAGTATCTCACACACTGCCCACAGTGATCTCTGGGTCATGGCAAGGTGGCTCAGACCATTTTCATAGAATCATAGAATCATTCAGGTTGAAAGGGATCTTAAAGGTTGTCTGGTTCCACCCTGCCTGCCATGGGTAGGGACACCTTCCACTAGACCAGATTGCTCAGGGCCCCATCCAGCCTGGCCTTGAACACTTCCAGGGATTGTCCGCAGCCTCTCTGAGCAACCTGTTTCAGTGCCTCACCATCCTCACAGTGAAGAATCTCTTTCTAACATCTAATCAAAATCTACCCTCTTTCAGAATAAATCCATTATCCCTTGTTCTATCACTACATGCCCTCGTCAGAAGTGCTTCTCCAGCTTTCTTGTAGACTCCTTTTAGGTATTGGAAGGCTGCTATAAGGTGTCCTTCAGGCTGAACAGCCCCAACCGTCTCAGCCTGTCTTCACATGAAAAATACTTCAGCCTTCTGATCATCTTCATTGCACTCCTCCAGTCTCTCTCCAGCAGATCCACATCACTCTTTTGTTGGGGACCACAGAGCTGGACAAATCACTCCAGTTTCTCATAACGTGCCATGAGAGCAGAAGGGCTGAATCCCCTCCCTCGCCTTGCTGCCATGCTGCTTTTGATGCAGCCTAGGATGCTGTTGGCTTTCTGTGCTGCGAGCACACATTGCTGGGTCGTGTTGGACTTCACATCAATCAGTCTGAATTCAGCAGTTTAAGCCACAGACCTTGATTATCACAGACATGCAAAAAGTCTTTCATTTGAAAACCGGGCATGTGCACTTTGTTCAGACTTGCAATGCTGAAGAGAAGTGGTTCCTGCATCTGTGCTACTTAACTTCACTTCCACGTCAACAGAAAGGGCCCCCATTTGTGTATATGAAGAATTCACCTTCTAGTAGCATGAGAAGTGGTTTCATGTACGAAATGGAAAGCAATGGTATCATCAGATGCACAGCTAAATGTTTGAATAAACTGACTGGTTTTGTACATTGGGTCTATACAGAGATATCTACCATTATTTCCTTTCAGTGAAAGGAAATCTTGCTAGAAGCTTAAGGGAAAAAAATCCTCCTTTGCTTGTTGAGTCTTTGTGCACAAAGTTGACCCACACACCTCTGCCTCTGAATGTGATGTTTGTGCTGCTTATCACAAGTCATAGTT
This sequence comes from Vidua macroura, assembly GCF_024509145.1. NCBI lineage: Eukaryota > Metazoa > Chordata > Aves > Passeriformes > Viduidae > Vidua > Vidua macroura. The sequence continues at coordinate 38,658,006 of NC_071576.1, forward strand.
CAGTTTGTCTGGGTTTTCCACTTTCTGCTTGATCACATCACTCTGAATGCTCGTCCAATCCCCTTTGCCTAGTTTTTATCCTAAGAGCACTTAGAAGTACAAGCCAAATACAAAGCCTTATCAAAGTTAGTGGAAAAGGCACAAAACTCAACAGGATTTGATGAGAACTTGTAAGCAGCTGCTAGATTTTATTTCTCATTGAATATTATTTCACCAGTTTGGGAGGATTTCAGAGAAAGAAGCACAGTCCATGTAAAGTATTAATGCACGGCATCTCAAGATTAATAGTAATTCCTAACAGTTGTACCAAGTGTTCAAAATAAAAAGTTACATCATAACATGCTAACTTTGCTACAATCAGCCCATCTTGCAGTGCTGTTTGTTGAGAATATTTAGAACATAATCTGAGAAAATATTAGTTAGCATGCATAAACAGTCTTCTAGCAATTTGTGTTAAAAGAATTAGCAGCAAGTGCAATGACAGGTCACAGATTAGGTTGACAGTGGAGTAGTTACGTAGCACTTTCTGTTCCTCTGGTTTTTAGAGACAAAACTACCTTAAAAATTAAACCAAGAGTTAGTTACTTGCCTATTGCTGTGTTTCACTGTGCTTTTGGCAGGAATGCTAGATGGCTGCAACTAAGAGGGAAGATAGCCTGTGCAGCTTAAAAATGAAAGCTATAAGACCATTTCAGGCAAGACATACCCCAGCCTAAGAAACAGTCGGGAATCTGTCTTTCTCATCAGTGTTTGAGCACAGGGTTATCTCACCAGCACGATCCAGGCAAAGAGTGCCTCCTGCAAGAAAATATCTTCCCCTTCCCAGGTCAGGGAAGGATAGGGCATCGCTCACTTCCAGACAATAAGGAAAATTAACCAGGCTGTTTAGACCACCAGTTGGGACCAGAGCCTGAAAATATGATGAGCATGAGGCACTCACCATTAAGGACATCAGCCTAAGTGGAAACTGCATTGCTTAACACAACAGCCTCTGACTTTGACTGTGGATTATTGCCTTACACAGGAGTTATTGCTTACAGCAGCCAATGAAGCAGACCCCTGCTTACCTTGTCTCATCCCAAAGTGACTTTCTGACTGGTCAGCTGTCAGTTGGTCCAGCCAGGAGTGGTGCAGCTGCAAATCTCACTCACCTGAATGCTCCGCCTGGGAGGCAGCTAGGGTGAGCTAAAAACAGCCATAGGAGTGCATTGTCCAGGATCTATATTCAGGTAAAAGTAATTCAACATTCAGGCTGCCCTGTTGCTTTTGTAAAATTCATATTCTCTGGGCTGCCCTCAGCAGCTGAGCCAGGGAAGGCCTGTCAGCACAGCACACCATTGTGTCTGCAGTGGGATTTCACTGGAGATGCAAGCTCTTCTGAGAGTAGCCTTGAAAGGAGACTGTGTCCTGCATTCTCTTCCCCTGATCACTTACTGCTTTGCTTACCAGAGGCATCGGTTATTTAATACAGAAAGTAGACGACCATAGCTCAGAGGGGGTAGCCTGGCCTGGGGGACCTGTAAGGACTCACCACTGTCTCTTACCTGCAAGCAGCTCCCAGAGCTCTTCTTCCTTGGCTTCCCTCTCAGGCTTTCAGTCTTGTTAAGGTTTTGATATGTAAAGTCAGGAAGGTTGTCAGCTCCTTATGTAATCTGACCTCCAGCAAAACACTATTTCAACCAGTACTTCTGTATCAGATCTGCAATTAGGGGAGACCAGAGAGCATTTTACCTTTCACAAGCCATGCTTGCTTTCTTCTTCTGAATGTGCATCTGCTTTCAGAGAGGCTGGTGATGATGCTGCTTCCATACTAAAGGAAGATCTGAGGAGTGATACTGTCTCTGGGAGTCAAGAGGAATGGGTTTCCTTGCCTTTTTTTTTTTTTTTCCTTTCTCCTTAAGCAGAAGTGAGCAGTCATAAAGGGGACATTGCTCATGGCTCTCAGGTGGCTGGCCAGGCTGACTAAGCACGGTTTTGGATCTTGTACACTGTTTAGAATCACAATGAGCTAGAGATTGTGTGCCAAGATGCAAATGGTCCAGGGAAAGGATCCTCATTTTTAAGCCAGCAGTATGAAGTATCCTAGGAGCAACTGCAGTTCCATTATCAGATACAAGAAACTGGTTTTGACTCATTGTCCTTTTTGTTAAACAATATAATGCCCCCTAATTCAAGCTGATTTGTTGTAATGTTGGTCACCCTACTAAATTTTTCAGCTGGCAATTTTTGGACCATTAGTGATTAGGGATATCTAGTCTCAATCAAAATGCTCTTTTCCAGATACTTTCACAAGAATTCTTCCACTTCTATTTTTGAGGAACTTGGGAAAAAATATAGAATTGGAAAACTGTGGATGGAAATGAAACCACCGAGTATATTTTCAAGGACTGCTGAAATGAAATGACAACTTTTGTAATGAAGCATTTCAGTGTGTCACTAACCTGATAAGCAAATAGAAATGCAGAGTGGTAAACCAAGGGCATGAGCCACAGACCAAGACAGCAGCTACCGATGTATTGCAGGCATATAGACATCTCAACAGCCTCCCACATGCACAGAAATCAGATATTGTGACAAACAGCAACAAAAAAAAAAAAAAAAAAAAAAATTAAAAGTCAATTTCTTTAAACAATAAAATACCAGTAGACGGGACAGAATGTCTTTTTAGTCCTTTTAGGTGTCAATGGTCATTTTGGCACCTTGAGGAGAGACATCATAAAGCAAAGTCTGCTCCAAAATCCAAGGAACATATAATGTAAAAGGTCACTAAGAGGAAAGGCAGGGAATCAGAGGACCTAAGGAAAACTACAGGATGATGATAATTCCAGGATGTTAAGTACTTCAAATATAAATACTGATTGTGGTTTTCAAAAATACTTCTGTAAATTTGTCCCCTAAACCCTTCAATATCACTAGATACATAAACACCCTGGAGTTTGAGTGGATGGAACATCTGAAAAGCAATTCAGTTATCTTGAGTATTTAATTAAACATATATTTGAGCCACCAGTTTGGGACTACCAGCTGAGCAGCATCTTGTCCTATAGAGTAATGTAGCAAGAGCATCAATGTTTGAAAGCAATAAAAAAGTCGTAAGCTTTGAGAAGTATTAAACTACTGGAATCTTGTGTATTTAGTACAGGTTGCCTTGACTTTACCCTGCTGGAAAGTAGCCCAGCATAGGTACAGGGACAAGGAAGGGAAGATGAGTTGTGAAACAAGTGTTATGAAGGGATGGGGAAGGGGGATCTAGGAGCAGAGCTGTGCCTAGCTTTGCATGCAAGAATAAGAGTTAACAGTGACTCAGTGGACAGAAAGGTCAGTGCTAGTACAGGTATTCAGAGTGAGTTTTCATGGCCTAACAATAAATAGTGTTAGTCACCTCTAGATTATCTGGGATTAAGTGTATCATAGATAAAGATACCCCTGAGATGACTGATGCCGAATTAGCATGGTCTTGTTCACACAGCACTGTGCCACACAGCATTGCATCTTCTGAGGAGCTGTGGTGCCCCTGCCATCACAGCCTCTGGAGTCACCAGTCCTTCCTGATGGCATGATACCTCCTTCTCCAAGCTTACTTGGCTATTTCTGGGCTCCTGCTTTGACTGTGTTATCTCATCTTGCTGCTTTCTGGGATAATCCGGAGTTTAATGTGGCTGGGTTTTCAACACAGTGAGAAGGGGAAAAGTAAAGATCAAAAAAAAGTCAATAAACCTGATGGACAGGGGAGGCATCTGCACAGTGAGACAATGCCCTTTTTATCTAGTCATCTCTTACAATACAACTACCACATCATAAATTCAGAGAAACATGTTTGTAGAGAGAGGTCCTCACAGATATTTTATTTGTAATTGATTTTAATATCTTCCACTCAAGTCTTCTGTTGTTTGAGTGATAGGCAAGTTGCAAAATATATCACTCAAGACTTAGGGAATTGGGCAATTAAACATGTTTGTGTGTTCTTTGTGTTCAAAATTGATTAATAACGGTAAGATACACCAACATTGTGCTTTTCAGCTAAAAGACAGTTAGAGAATGTCAATAAATTCACAAATCTCTTTGGCATTGCTTCTGTATTTGAAGAGCACACATAAGCATACATGTGTTTTTTTCTCACTAGGAGGAACAGAATGAAAAGTCTGTTTCTTTCAAAACTCTTATTAGACTATCAAGTAGAAATCATAGAATCATAGAACATCCTGGGTTAGAAGGGGACCACAAGGATCAATGAGTCCAATTCCTGGCCCTACACAGAAGAGCCCCTGTAATCGCACCATGTGCCTGAGGACATTGTCCAAACACTTCTTGAACTCTATCAGGCTTGGTGCTGACACCTTTTCCCTGGGGAGCCTGTTCCAATGCCCAACCACCCTCTGGGTGAAGAACCTTTTCCTAATATCCAATCTAAACCTTCCCCTGACACAACTTCAGGCCATTCCCTTGGGTCCTGTCAGTGGTCACCAGAGGGAAGAGATCAACGTCTGTCCCTCCTCTTACCCTCATGAGGAATTTGTAGACTGCAACAAGGTCTCCCCTCAGTCTTCTCTTCTCCTGGCTTCTCTTCTTCCGGCTGAACAGACAACTGACCTAAGCAGTTTCTCATACAGCTTCCTCTCCAGGCTCTTCACCATCTTCATTGACCTCTTTTGGACAATCTATAATAGTTTCATGCCTTTCTTATATTGTGGCACCCAAAACTGCCCCCAGCACTCAAACTGAGGCTGCCCCAGTGCAGAGCAGAGCGGGACAATCCCTTCCCTTGCCCAGCTGGTGCTGCTGGGCCTGATGCACCCCAGGACATGCTTGGCCTTCCTGGCTGCCAGGGCACTGCTGACTCATAATCCACTGTCAACCAGGACCCCCATGTCCCTTTCCTGTGGCACTGCTGTACAGCCTCTTGTTCCCCAGTCTGTCCACACATCCAGGGTTGCCCCATCCCAGGTGCAGAATCAGGCACCTGCCCTTGTTAAACTTCATATGGTTGGTGAATGCCCAGCCCTCTGATTTCTCAAGGTCTCTCTGCAGGCCCTCTCTGCCTTTCAGGGAGTCAGCAGCTCCTCCCAATTTTTAGTATCACTGGCAAACTTAGTATGCCTTTGAGTCCTGCATCCAATTCTTTAATGAAGATTAAAGAAGATTAATGAAGATTGATAAGCACTGGCCCCAAGATGGAGCGCTGCAGAGCCCCACTAGTGACCAGCTGCCAGTCTGATGTCGTCCCATTCACTATAACCCTTCATGCCCAACCTGCAAGCCAGTTGCTTACCCATCATATTATGTGTTTATCCAGCTGTGGGCTGGACATTTGAAGGATTTGAAGGATGCTATGAAAGACAGTATCAAAAATTTTACTGAGATCCAAAAAGATTATTTCAATTGGCTTCCTCTGATCAACAAGGTGGGTCTCCCTGTTTTATAAGAAAGATAAATTTGACAAGCAGAACTTTCACCTTATGAACCTGTGCTGGCTGTGGCTGATAACCATGTTGTCCTTCAGATGTTTTTCAGTAACTCCCAGAATAATCTTGTTCATATGATTATGACATTTTCAGGTCATGACAATCATGACATGACACAATTTAATTCGTTTGTCTTGCAGTGGACCTGAAAACACCATATGGAATTTGAATAAAAGCCTATGATAGTTTGAAAACATTGCAAAGTTCCAGATCACCTTAGTGTCACTGGTAATATCAGTGGGGCTCCTGAAAACATTCACTCAGTGCTTGCCATCAGTTAGGTAGTTAAACAAGGAGTTGAAAGTTATCTGAAGTATACAAATTTCAATAGGAGTTTGTACTTTGTCTATTTATGAAGCCATTATGCACACACCCCCTTAGTGCAAGCTGAAGCATATTGTTTCCAAAAATATACACTAGAATTAAAAAGGCAACAGAAGGGATAGGGAATAACTTTCACCAAGAGGAAAGAAACCAACCTGGGGTCTAGGACGTTTCAGATGAAATAACAGAAATTGAAGAGGGAACATAAGAGGCCTGCTAAAGGGAGAGCAGCATGGAGAAGGAAAATCGGGATCATTCACAATCAAGTTGCAAGAGTAAGTACTACTGAGTGAAATGAATAGACAATGTCTGAAACAAACAAAAAGCAATACTTTTTTGCTCAATGCATAATCACATTTGGAACTCATTGGTGCAAGATTTCATGGACCCTGATAGTATAAATGTGTTCAGAAAGGCATGAAACAAATCTACTGAAGGATGCAACATCTGACTCAGCAAGCAGTTTTACCAATGATTGCCAGAGGGTCACAGGGGAAGATCCTTCTGGATACATCCCATTTCTTACAACCCTTAAACATCTTGGCTGGGACATTTTCAGAGAAAGCCTGCTCTAGATGACCCACCTTTGGTCTCCTTCAGTATTGTCACTTTTATGAGTTCAGGAATAAAGGAAGCAGTAATATTTCAGTAAAGGAGAAAAAAATTCAGTGCAAGAGGCTTCTGTATTCATGAGTGCCAATGGTATATAGGCTTTGCTCTTGAATAAATGAAACTACTTGTACTGTGGGTCGGGTTTTCTTCTCCTGAGAATGAAAACAGGCCTTACATTGTCATTCATACCACATTTGTTGAACGAGACACAGTTTATCTTTTAATAAAAACACTGCTCTGAGAGGAATCACATAAGGGGTCTGTTTAAAAGCTGTGGAGGAAATGTACTGCATGTCCCTGCTAAACTTAAACAGCTTGATCCTTGATCTCCACCACTGTTCCCAGGCAGCCAGCACTAGGCAGGAGCCAGCCTGGGGACTGCCCAGTGGTGCTGGTGCCTGGTGTGGCTCTGCTGGGCCTCTGTGGTGGGTTTGCAGCCATCCACCAGGACACTTCCATCCCAGGTAGCCTCTTCCCTGGAGAAGTGGAGATGAGGGCCAACCCACATAGCAGCTTCCACTTAGAGGCCACTGCTACATAGAGGAGGAAGAGGAGGAGGAGGAAGAGAAAGAAGAGGGAAGAATTCAGAAAGCATCAGAGTCTTGAGGGTTTATTTCCAGGCATGAGCACATCTGTCTGTAAACAACCTGGTGAATGTGTATGAAGTACCACTGGCTCTGCTGAGGTGCACATGAGAAAAAGGATGGCTATGGGGAGCTGCAGGGGGCTGGTTTGCTGAAAAGTCACCACTCTTTCCAAACCCTTCTCCCTGAACCATATAAACTTAGAAGAGCAGCAAATCCCTCATTTGTGAGGGAACATCTAAAGGTGAAATGTCCTATGCACAGCACTTCAGAGACAAAGCAATGCATGTTACACAACAATGAAGCTCTATTTACAAGTATCTGTCTGAAATTTGAAGCTTCCAGTTTGGACCTGAGGAAAGGCTTGTGTGCCTAGAAGCTTGTTGGTGTTTTTCAGCAACACTGGTAGATTTCATAATATATATATTACCTTCACAACTTGCCCTTCTTTATCCTTAGACCATGGCAAGGACAGCACTACTAAATATAATATTGAGACTTGGCAAAATATATTTTTAACTCCCTAGTTTCACATGAACCATGTCTCCCCTTGCTTGCATGGGATACTTGCAGCTTTCTAGAGCTTCAGTATGAGTAAAACTGAATTTAGAGGGCCAGAGAGTAATTATGTCAATGGATACTTCTGGGGAATTCACTCAAAAGTTTAAAATCCTTTCAGGAATGCCTCCTGGCAAAGATGAGAAGTCTGGATATTAACCTTGATGGATAAAATGAGAGACCTCAAACTCTACATGCTCTCATGGAGAAATGCCTCTACTAGAGATTTAGAGAAATATTCAAGGAAAATGTCAAAATACATAAAACAATTCCCCATCCACCACACCCTTCAGCAATTATACTTTCACCTAGAACTGAAAGAAATTAATTATCCCCCAGAAAAAAATGTTTTCCTGCTATTTGTAAAATGCCAAGTGATAGGAACTTAGTCCCCTTCTACCATGGAGTCCTTAGAGGGGATCAGATAGCTTGTGTTTATTTATCTTTACTAGCATAACCAGCTGTCAGTGGATTATCTCCTTCTGTCATCGATATGGATTCCTTTCACGATCAGTCAGCTGCAGGAGAAGCAGAGATTTTTTTCCCCCTGATTTTTGGCTTGTTAGTTAATTGTGTCTCTCACTTTTGGTTGAGGGAGCAAACTGCTTGGTGCAGAATCTGCCCCTGAGGCCAGTCTGTCCTGCTTCTCTGCTATGCAACTGACAAATTTAGAGGCTTCTTCTTTGTTTCAATGGTGAGACTAAAATGGCATAATCAGATAAACAATAACATAATTTTGCACCCTCTGGCTCAAGATACAGCTGCCCCATAGATATGCTTTGAAATGATACAGGTATGGCACCTTATGCTGGGAAGTGGGGGGATTTTCCACTGCAAGCTAGGATTGTCCCAGATGTGCAATGTTGACCACAGTACAGCAGCATCGACACCTGATTCAGATGAGAATGATTTGGCACTGTACACATTTTTTGGCACAGTTAAGGAAAAGATTGACTATTTCCACCCCTAGAAACTTAATACACAGCATCAGCATTAACAAACTCCCACCCTTAGCTCAGTCTGAATCTGTGTGCAGAGAGAAAACATGCACCTGGCTTTCTGCTACTGCCACCCGCAAACCTGGGATTAACATCTGCAGGGGGGATATGCCTGTGCTTAGCAGAGAGTGTGCAGCATTAGGATTATTCAGATATGGGCTTTATCTTCACCTGGGAGAGGAAACGGAACAGTAATAAGGAGTCCTCCACAACGCAAACTTTCCACATTGCCAAAGCTTCTTTCTGCATTGCCACAGTTTAGTGCATGCTGTTGGATCACTTTGAGGGAGTGGTGTGGGGTGAGAAAGGTCCTGTGATGCTTTAATCTATGAGGATCTAGGATAACTCATCAGTGTGTGGGCTGGAGTGAGGTGATGCCTGGATGGTACTCCTGCTTTTGGAGTGCTCCACAGTAATTTGAAGGCTGAGATTCCTTTGCATTTTAAGGTGGGGACAGATCATCTCAATTAAAAGGGGACTGAGATGCTTCTTTTGGGACCAGCTGAGGTTACTCAGTCCCAGGGAGATGGATGATGCTTCAAGAAAAACATCTCAATGGCTGCCACAATTCAGAAGTGTCCCTTAAGCCTCCATTTGGGACGATGTGAGACATCTCAGTTTGGCAATGAGAGAATGCCTCAGATTCACTGCAGAGCATTTATTCAGTGAGAGGCACATAGGGGGCACTCAACATTCAGGGACTTTCAGATCCGAGTCCATTGGCCTCAATATGCCAGTATTGATATTAAGGATACAACCATTTGGATGGGGAGTTAGCTTAAGGAATATCAGTGTTTGGAATGCAGGACTGTATGATATAGAAGGGACCAGAGAACTTCAGTTTCTGGAGGGGAAGTTGCCCAAGGGCACCTCCATGGTGCTGCCAGGATTCTTGGGTATGGTGGGTATCACAAGGGCAGAGCTTGGAGGTCTCTGGGTATCTGGATCTGGGAGGGTACCTTGCAGCTTTGATACAAGACACATATGGTGCTGAGCACCATCTCCCCGTGTCTCTGGCTTCTTAATTTGGGAAGATCCATTATGCCTTCATCCTCTGGGAAACCCCTGGTCCAAACAGTGCTTCTGGCAACCTCTATGCAATTGGTGGGAGGAGTATAGGAAAATATTGAAGTCCAAATTTGTATGGGCTTTCTGTGTCTAGGCTTCGTGGGGCTTGGCCAAGGGGTGGTAAACAGGCCTGAGCAGAATTCTTGGGTATGGCAAGCTAGTGGCCAAAGCCAAGAGAGTGGTTGGTGTTGCGTTAGTTCCTGTGCTGAAGAGCAAGGTGAGGGTTGCAAGCTACAGTGAGGCTCAGAAAATGTCATGGTGAGGCACTGTCATTCCTGACAGGCTTCTTCCTTCAGGGGTCTGATATTATGTTCAGTTCTGGGCCCCTCACTACAAGAAAGACATTGTGGCACTGGAACAAGTCCAGAGAAGGACAACAGAGCTGGTGAAGTGTCTGGAGCACAAGTTGATGAGGAACAGCTAAGGGAGATGGGGGTTTTTAGCCTGGAGAAGACAAGGCTCAGGAGTAGCTTTATCACTCTCTACAACTACCCAAAAGGAGGTTACAGTGAGGCGAGGGTCAGCCTTTTCTCCCAGGTAACAAGTGATAGGACAAGAGAAAATAGCCTCAAATTGCACCAGGGAAGGTTTAGATTGGATATGAGACAAAAAGTTTTGGATTGGATATAAGACAAAAAGACTTATAAAACATTGGAACAGACTGCCCAGGCAAGTGGTGAAGTCACCATCTCTGGAAGTGTTCTAAAAACATGTGGATGTAACACTTGAGGACATGGTCTAATGGTGAACATGGTTGTGATTCTACATTGATGGTTGGACCTCATAATATTAAAGGTCTTTCTTTTTTTCCCCCTCTCTTTCCTTTCAGCCCTAAGTGCAAGAATACTTCTACACTTAATTACTCTCCTCCATGAAACCTCCCTTCTCTCCTGTCTCCTAATGCACATCCTCTCTCACATCCTTCTGTTTCCCCTTGCTCTTGTGTACGCACTTCCCATCTCTTTCTCCTCCTCCTTTCTTGACATTTTTCCTTCCTCTCCTTTTTGCTGCCTGTATCCCAGTGAGTGCCCCTTCCTCTCTTCCTTTTCCTCTATGCTCTTCCTTGCTCTCTTGCAACTTCCCTGGCTCCCAGATTTCTCTTCCTGCTATTGCCCCTCTCCAGCCCAAAAGTCTCCAACTCACTCTGTTTCTGGGAAGACTGGCTTGAGATAGCCTGTGAGGGTGACAAACCTGAAAAGAAGGACTTTAAATGAGAAATCAAGAAGAACAAGCCACAGGGAAAGCTGAAGAAGTGAAGTGTATAGGAAGAGAGTAAAAGAAGGTAAATTAGACCAGGAAGGCAAAACCAGAAAGAAGAACTAAGAGTCGCAAATCTCCCAGACATGGTAGAAGGAGAGGAAAAAAAAAAAAACAAATAAAACAGCTGGAAAAAGCAGCAGAAAAGATAAAGCTCTTCCCCGTTATCTAGTGCTGTGGCACTAGAATCAGCAAGTTTCTGATCTCCTACTCAAATATAAACAAATATTCCTTCATCTTTATTGTAGTGGCACCCAAAGGATGCCAATCACACAGCACAGCAGGTTTATTTGCACACAAGAGACCTCACAACCCCCAGCAGCACTTCTGCTGTAAGGCAAAGTCAAAAAGAAGGAGGAAAGTACTGCAAAGCTGTAAGGTGGGTATCAGGCTGAGGGTTAATAACTGGTTGAGCTTTTCCAAGGTTTTTTCCCACCAAATCTGAAACACATGAAGATTACCTGCTGGAAAGATGACATGGTCTGACCTGTTGGAACACTGCTCTGTGGAGAAGGAACTGTGGGTCCTGGTGAACAACAATCTGTCTATAAGCCAGTAGTGCCTTTGTGACCAAGAAGACCAATGGTATCTGGGGGCACATCAGGAAGAGCACTGCCAGCAGGCTGAGAGGTGATCCTACTCTACCCAGCCCTGATGAGGCTTCCTCTGGAGCACTGGGTCCAGTTCTGGGCTCCTCAGTACAAGTGAAGCATGGAACTCCTAGAGTGGGTCCAGAGGAGGGAAACAAAGATGATTAAGGGACTGGAGTTTCTCTCTTACAAGGAAAGACTGAGAGAGTTGGGCCTGTTCAGCTTCAAGAAGAGACAACTGAAAGGGACCTCATCAATGCCTATCAGTATCTGAAGGGAGGGTGTCAAGAAGATGAAGCCAAGCTCTGCTCAGTGTTGCCGAGCAATAGAACAAGAGACAATGGGCAGAGACTGAAACAGAAGTTCCATGAACATGAGAAATAATTTTACCATGTGTGTGACCAAGCATTGTAACAGGTTGCCCAGAGAGGTTGTGGAGTCTCCTTTCCTGGAGATACTCAAAAGCCATCTAGACACCATTCTAAGTAAAGTACTCTTGGGTACCCTGCTTGAGCAGGGAGGTTGGACTAGATCACCTCCAGAGGTCCCTTCCAACCTTCCTGATTCTGTGAAGATGATTGCCCACAGGCGAGCCAGTGCAGCCGCTCTGACAGGAGAGCCTAGCCCTCACCAGCTCTGGTCCTTCTCTTTGGCCTGAGATACATCAAGTAGCTAGATATTCTGCTCTTCTGCCTTTTGCTTCTTGTAACTAAATCCTACACAGTTCCAAATAACTCTTCCCTCATGTATTCAGTAAAGTCTAATCCCCATGTTTAGCTGGAGAAAAGTGCTGGAAAAGTGCTTGTTAAAGATGATGTATTCTTGGACGGTGAAGTCTGTAAGTTCTACAGATTTTGCTCATATCTTTGGACCCAAACCACATGAAAATAAATAGTTATGATAAAGAGGGATTACCTTTGCTAGGTACATCTTGCCTATATCTGACCATATGTCAGTGTGAAACTGCTTTACCCTTTGTATTTGTCAGAAGAAGCTAAGTAAAGGGTGTATTAACTGCTATTTACCCTTGCCCTGTGGTGTGCAGGCAGTGTGAAATTCAAAGACAATTTAGAATGCTGTCACCAGTCCTACTGATGGTATTTTGCACTCCCTTTACTTAGTACAAAGCAAATCGTACTTCACATGTTTAATTTTTTTCTAAAAATTAAGACATTAAACATATTTGCTTTTCAGCTTGCAATGCTCCATCCCTCTGATGCAGTGGTTCTGACTTCCAGGGGGATGCCTTTCTAGAAATGTTTGTGCCCAGCTGCTCACTGTACAAATATGCCCTTAGGATCCACACATAGTGAGTACTCTCCTTTTAAATCCATGTAAGTTGGTTATGAAGGAGAAGGGTCGCTCAATATACTTTGGTCCTTTACAATCAGTCTCTGAAGAGCAGAAAGTTTCCTTTGGCAGCAGAAATCTGTTAATTCCATCAGCAAGACAGCACAGATTGAGGCTGCTGGCACTTAATATATGTAAATTGTCAGGAATTCTAAGCCACCCATCCACACCAGCTCTTCTGAAGGCAAAGCAAAGTGCCTCATGTCTCTCAAATCCAGCATAGTCATGACCAACTCTTGTTGACTATTTCTGGCATGAACTAGGGAAGCCCTTACATAGATTTTAACACTTGAAGGGATCACACCAGTTGCAATGCTGTATTTCAAACACATAGCAGAAAACAGAAAAACAAAGTGCAAGAGAAGTGATCTGCGTTCAGATCTTCTCCTTTCCAATGGCTTGCTGGTGGTGCACTAGCCAAATCACTGGATTTCTCTGCCTCCTCTTCCTTATGCAAACAAGGGGAAGTGATACTTAGTCATTATTAGAACATCCAGGGATGCAAATTACTGTGTCAATGATTAGTGTTTGTTCTCAAAATACATGCCATTTCCCTTTATCCCATTTACAACACAGGATTAGTCACTTCCAATATTACAGAATCAGAACCATTCATTCCTTCAGATCATAACCATTTATGCCTTCAGATAAAGTACTAAAAAAAAAGGGTCTCTGATCTCTGAGAGGTGGGCCACTATTTAACCCACGTGTATGTGGGATCAAGTTGCCTAGATACTGGAGTGATGGAGGCTATTAAGCACAGAAGTGACCAAAAAACAGTACAAAAAAGTGCATAATATAATGAGGATATAGCAAATGCTTGTCTCATGTAACATCTGATGGCTAATGAGTATTTGTAACTCATCTGCAAGAACAGCTTTACTTTCTTGCAATGATACTGATTACATCAGGAACTTCATAGTAGTATAGAACAGTACATAAATTAAAATCATTAGACTGAGGGGATACATAGCTATTAGCACACATCAGCATGCTTTCTTGAATGTGGATTTTACAAAGTAGGAAATGTCTTCAAGGATCTACCTACCTCTTTGTGGTTTTGCAAAGACGTTTTTTGCTGCTACATGTGTGTTAGTGCCAACTTCTCCCTTGCTGAATTTGGAATTATAAAAAAAAAAAAACAAAACTGATTTTTGACTATATGATTGTTGTAGCAAGGGAGGAAAATGTTTTATTGAAGCTTGCTGGAATTTTGAATGAGCTTTAATCACAGAGATACTGGAGACAATTACTCAGGCTGTGGCTACACACAAAATTGCAGCAATTGAACTGAAGATTGGAAACTGATAAAGCAGTTCAAGCCTGTAGAAAAATACCTTTCTCTGCTTAGGTCAGCATGGGCCCCACACACCTTTCTTTGCAGGTAAGGAGGAAGTAACAGTTATCATTCATCTTGATTCTTACAAAGTTTGAACACCATTCCACACAACATTCTCAGAAGGAAACAAAGAAAATACAGTTTAGATGAAAATTTTCATAAGGGAGGCACCTGACTGGTTAAAAAAATCGATTTAAAATCTAGTTATCTATTGTCCTCTGTCAGACTTAGAGGAATTTTCAAATGGGATCTTTCCAACATCTGTGTGGAATCCATTTTATGCAGTATTTTCATTAACAACCTGTGACGAGGGAATAAAGAGTACTCATAAAATCTGCAGACATCATCTAGCTGGGAGAGGATGCAAACAGTTTGGCGGATGGACTGAGAATTCAAAATGATGTTGCTAAATTGGAGAAAATCAACGACACAGTAAAGAAAAGTGCAAAGTGCTACACTTAAGAAGAAGAAATCAAAAGCACAAAGAGAAAATGGGGACTAAGTGGCCAGGCAGCAGTACTGCAGAAAAGCAGCTTGGGGTGTCAGCCATGAACTGAAGTCAACAGTATCATGCTGTTCCAAAAAACGGCTGAGCTAATGCAGGGTGCTGGATGCACACTGCAGCAGGTGACCATTTTGCTCTTCCTGTCCTGGAGAATGACAGACACAAATGGAGGTTTCACAGCCCAGCAGCAAACCTGAGAAGAGGCTTTGGAAGATTGAGGAGGTTTGTTTAATATGGGCAGGCCTAGAGAACGATACAATAACCACTGGCTTCTGTCTGACTGCTGGGAGTAAAACAAATAGAGGTTTCTGCTTCAAAACAGAGACCCTAGGAAGTTCTGAAAACCCCTGCCATTTAGGCATAAGGGCATGAAGTCATAGAGCTACAGAGGTGGCTGTGCAGTGTCCTTCACCATGCTGTGGCCAACTTCATCCAGGGATGCTGTAGGTAAGATCAGGCCTGACAGTGGGCAGCAAATGAAGGATGCAGATGGAAACAAGCTCAAGGCACCTGCTCAGGCCACAGATGAATCATGCCATCCCAGAAATGAAGACAAAATTACTTATTTTGCTGTAAAGCCCTCAGATGCCAACATTTAATTTGACAGTGAAAACAGAGCAAATTCCTCCTACATACCAAGTTACGGAGAAAACCTGTGGCAGCTGGCAGTAAAAGGCCGTGAATTATGTCCCTGGCCTTTACCATTGAGCCATTTCTAAACATCCTGGTGAGGAGATCCTGGGAGGCTTCCAGGAGGCAATATCAAGTGCCTATGTCCTTGTCAGTGGAAGCAGTCCCTGCTTGTCTGCCTGTATCCATGTGGACAGTTTTTGTTTCAGTATCTACTAGTCTCTGTTGTGATTAAATTGGGAAAAAATTGACAATATTTTCCTCCATGTTTTCAGTTTCCTCTAGAGCTGGCTGCACTTTCTTCAAATACGAGAGCTTTGAATTTCATTGAGGAAAAAATAAAAAAAAAAAAAGCAGAAAAATTCTGAAACCCACTGAGTTTTCACCCTGTTTCTCAACCAGGAGAAGAAAAGCCTACCTAGCAAATGCTAAGTGACAAATATGGGTTTGCCAACCCCCACTGCCCAGATCTAGTGACTAATATCTCCTTTCTTTTGGATTAAATGGGATTAGCAGATATATAGTGGTCTTAAAAATCGATCAAGAGACATAGGATTCTCATAAAAGTTGGGAAGTTAAGAAGATCCATGGAGATCCATCATTACTGAGGAAGCTGTGTCTCCTGCAGTAGACCATAGCTGGAAGGATGTGAGAAAACCGAACTATCCTGCTTGCTGTGGAGTGGGGTGGAGAGGAACAAGAGCACTGTGGCTGAGCAGGTAGAGGGATAGATGGGCAGGTAGTGGGGAGTTGAGACTAATCGGAGTTGCTGCAAGACACTGAGGAAACTTTTCACCTGTCCCTGTGCCACAACATCTCCAACTATAAAATGAGATGAGCCTAGCTTTTCCTTATAAATAAATCTAACTAACTTTCTTTATGAATGACTTTCCTTATAAATAGCTTGCCTTATAAATAGCTTACATGGCAAACACTACATAGGACATAACAGGCTCTGTGGCATTTTTCATAATAAACACATTTCTAAACCCAAATAGCTCAGTAAAACAGTTACAGATGCTATGCTACTTAAGGGAAGCATGTGCCTTCAAAATGTGTTGTTAGGATAAAAACCCAATTCATTGGACTGATTTAAATGTACTAGCAAGCAGCTAACCTGCAGTAATAGCAAAAACCTAATTACAAAATTAGAATGATTATCAAGGCACCCCTCAATGTTCATGGCACTACATCTATTTTATACAGAAATTTATAGTATCTGAAGCATCCCATAAAATAAACAATATAATCGCTAAGTAAAGAAAGAGTTGTTTTTTGTAAATCTTTTGGGTTAGAGTTAAAATAAGTAACTTTACCGATTAGTCACAGAGTGTTTGCTTACTCGGGCTGGAAGCCAGTCCATGTCAGCACTCCCTGGAGTAAATCCATGTGCAACAGCCCAGTGTCACAGAGATGCCCCAAGTGACAGTGACTAACAGTGCAAAGGGGTGTCTTGTGATCCCAGTTCATGTGCACAGGGCAAGACCCACATCTTCCAACACTTACGAAGACAAGCTGTAACCTCAGACTGAGATGCTTCACCAGGGAAACTGCTTCATTTAACAGACCCCATCTGCTCCCCTTTCTTGAAACATTCTTGCCATTAAGGGGATTCTTGCATGGTGGATCTCCTCCTCTGCTTGTAGATTGCATAAGTAGATTGTACAATTGTATGCTATATGTAGATTGTAGATTATACGCTGGGCAATGCTTATTGGTGAGACCAACATGATGCCATTTGTTGGAGAAAATAAAACACATCGGTCCATTTTTTTTTTCTTTCTGCCAATGGCCAGACAATGATGATTAGCTGGAAAATGTTTGAACAAGCATTGGCAAGTCAGTGCCTCTTTGCAGTGTGGATACTTTGGGATTCTTCCTGACTTTGTCTGGGGCTTCAGAAGACAAGTTCACATCAGGGCCTTCCTTTCCATCATCTTCCAGGAACCGCTTTTCACTTCTGAGAATTACTAGGTGCTAAGACTGATGGCTGAGGTGGTTGCTGGTGGAGCAGACAGAGAGGATGAACTTGACCTAGTTAGCAGGAACATACTGATCTTGTCAAATATTTCTGACAAAGCATTCAGTGGTTTCATTTCAGTTAGGGTCAAAGAAACCTTCACTTCCACAAGATAAAAAAGTCTTATTTAAATTATCTTAAGGCAACCACGAAGTTCAGTTCTCCAGTCTTGTCAAAACAAGGGTCTTCAACCAGGTGGTGCTCCTGGTACCACCTATCAACAGGACTATTTCTCTGTACAGGCAGTTGTTTGTGAAACTCGGCTTAGCCCTTTCACAACACCCTCTTAGCACTTTCCAAGAGCCATTTAGCACTTAGCACAGCAAGCAATATGTGGCCAAGAACATGGGAAAAGAAGAGGGATATATTAGGGCTGACTGCTGTTCGAGGGAATTTTCTTATAAAAGTAGATTGTAGTATCAGAAATAGTAATGGGGTACTGTTGTGGGAAAAAAAAAAAAAAAGAAACAAAAAACCAACCAAACAAACAAAAACCCAATAACAACAAAAAAACCACACCCAACCAGCCTTCCAGGGATAAATTTCTCCAGACTCTGGTTCTGACTACTTTTCTACTTTTTAACCAAATCAAAATCTGCAGTCACCAAAAGCTCACTGGAATCTATGTCTTTGTTCAGGATATAATCTTTTGAACTTAGTTGCCATCTCCCGAAGAACTTACCAATTATCCAGATATTCCCCCCTCTAAATAAGTAATGCACTGCAACTGAGAAACTGCCCATGGAGTATCTGTTAAAAGGAATAGGATGTTTGGTGAACTGTTCCAGGATAAGCTGTTCCTGAGCAGCTTCCTGTTTCTATCACTGTCAGCTCTAGTGTTCATGATTTGGACTTCAGACTGAAGTCTTCCATGTCTGATGCTCCACTTGCTGCACTTTGATGCAGTCTCTGCAGTGCTTTGTGGCTGGGAAAGATCAGCCCATGCTCTCTCTGGAGCAGACAGCTCAGCCCTTACATGCATTTTATAATTCTTTATATTTCCCAGCTTATATACAGACAATTTTCTGTGTAGTTTCTTACCAAATGCAATACACAGTGTGTTCAGTTTCACCATGTTTCTTGCAGATTTTTCATAAGTTGGCATCACTTTATAGATCTTCCACTGATTTCCACTTCTTTTTCTATGGATGTTCTTTCCTCTGCATGACCTGGAGACAGCTTGGCAACCCAAGGCAGCCTAAAGAGCTACTTCTATGCAGAAACTGCAGGTCCTAGAGTGTGCTGAGCCAACATCAAAGATAAAACATTAAAGATACTGACACAGCAATGGCACTGGCAATCAGCTCTTGCACGTGTGAAGAATCTGTAAGGATGCCCTTATGCAGCTCCTTCTTCTATCCATCTGATTAAGGTGATCTGCCACCATTTTACATCACTTTGTCAAATGTATGTTTGTCAGTGCCGTCTGCTGTCACCATGAACGTTAATGTCTGCGCAGCTTCCCATGTTCTGCTAATTATCCTCTGATACAACTTTGATCACTTCTTGAATATGGGATTTTCTCTTTAGCCAAGCACTAAGAATGCTTTATAAATCCTAGTTTTTATGAGGGTGGGGAGCTAACCTGGGTCAACTCTGAACTTTAGTTTTCTAGCTTTTTTAAAATTTTGTTTTAAATACTGGGTGGTTTGGCAAAAGGTAAGTGTTTGCTGCAATTCAGAACATAAGTCAAAAGACTGCAAAAGTGGAAAGAATTAATTCCTTATTTATCCCATCCTTCTGCACTGCAAATCCAGGCTCCTGCAGGGAACAGATGACATGACACCATCAACATACCGATGTACAGTGAGCAGTAGCACTTCTCACTGCACGGTCACCTTGCTGCCAGGGCCATGGAGACAGACTGGAGCCAGCTGCCAGCTAGCAACTCCCAACAGTACAGCCGTGGCTGTTGGGGGTTCAGGTATTGGGTATTTCCCCAGCCTCTCAGCAAGTTTGCAGTTGGCATGAAATGTCATGCTGCTCACAACATTCCACTTAGAGACCAAGCTGCCAATGAAAACCAACTCTACCGTTTGAACCGCTCTTCTAAGTTACAGAGTCAGCTTTATTTAGTAGGGAAATAGTCGGCTTGGACAGGTAATTACATTCTCTGTCATCTCCCCTTGAAAATCTTCCTCCGTGTTTATCTTGGACCTGTTTTGGCATTTGGACAAGGCTGTTGCTCCTCTATCAGTGCAATGATCCAAAGATGTACAGGAACCCCTACACAATGACCTCTCCTATAAGAGGCAGCTTTAGTGACGCCTCTGTCCTGCATCCCTCAAGGAAAGCTTCCGTCTTGGACAGCTTAGTGAAACCAGTACGTTTTGAGCTGGAGCTGAAGAAGAAGCGGCTTAGCCAGAGCAGCCATTCAAGGACTTCTCTCCCACGGCCTTGCTTAAGGATGGAGGGGAGGCAGCTCCTCTCTGCTGAATGGACAGCTCGAGATAAGGGCTGGGCAGGCCTGACGCCGGCTCTGCAGCTCCGCCGCGCGAAGCTCACCCGAAGCAGCGATCCGGGAGAGCCGCTCTTCCCGGCGCTTTCCACCGGCGGCCGCGGCGGCCCGCGGGAGCGCGCGCGGCGGCCCGCGGGAGCGCGCACGGCGGCGCACGCGGACCCGCCCTGGCTCGCCGTGGCCGCGGCGGCGGCGCCCTCTGGCGGCCGTGCCGGGTGCGCGCGGCTCCGCGTGCCGCGGCTGCCCGGGCCCGCCCGGTGCCCCTGCTCCAGCGCGGCGTCACCGCCCGGGGTCGGGCACCCGCGGCACTCCAGCGTTCCGGGGCTTCGCTTTGGGTTCTTTGCTGTTTGGGTTTCTTTTCTGACTAAAATGACATTAAAGACCAGCGGGTTTTACAGGAAAGATTGCGCAAAGTTTCCGGAAAATCACCGGTAACTGCGGGGGGCTTGGGGGAAATACATCGGAGGAGGGAATACTCAGCTCTCCTTTTACGGCCTGGGCAGTGGGTCCGCTGTGTAGGTTTATCTACAAAAACAACCTCGGCTTCGAGGCTTGGCTCAGCACTCATGGTGCACATGGTGCGGACACCGGCACGGCCATGGCTACAGCGTAGGCACGGGCATGGACACAGCATGGCCACAAGGCACGGACAAGGCCACGGCCACAGCCACATTACAGGCGCAGACAAGGACATGGGCAGGGCATGGACAAAGCTACAGCCACAGCCACGGCATAATCATGGCTGCAGCAAGGCTATGGACAAGGACACTTGTCATCGCCATGGTCATAGCCACAGCCACAGCATAAGAGAAGGACATATCACAGAGTAAAAGGCCATGGCAATGAGCACGGCCGTGGACAAAAAGGCACTTGGCCGTGGGCACAGCACAGGCGCAGGCAGGGACATGGACGTAGCCATGGCCACGGCCAAAATGCCATGGGCGCAGCCGCGGGCACAGCACGGCCAGCGCCATGCCACCAACAAGGCCACACGCACAGACACGGACAAGGGCACGGCCCTGGAAAAGGCGCGGGCACTGGCACAGGCAAGAACTAACACAAACACGGGCACGGACAGGCACACGGCACGGTCAAGGATAAGGATGAGGACGAGGACACGGACCGGGACAGGGACACAGCAGGACACGGCAGTGCCGCCCGCCCGCCGCCAGGGGGCAGCGCCGCCGCGGGCCGGCCGCGCGCTGCCCTCACGGCGCCTCGTCAGCGAGCGTGGGGCGGGGCGGGGCTGAGGGCGGCCCCGCGGCTGGGGCGCCCGCCGGGCCGCGGGGAATGGCTCCCGTCTGCTTGCCCTGCTCCATTGCGGTTTTCTCCACTAAGACGAGCAGCAAAGAGTGAGTGGGATTGAGGTCCAAGAGAGAAGATCAGATCATTTCAAAAGAAAGGAGGAGCGAGAGAGAGGTCAAATAAACAACTTCACAGCTTTTCCTGATTTTTCGAGTGGAAAGGGGAGTATCTGTGGGATAGGCGAGGCTCTGGCCCACATGCTTCACCAGCGCAGGCGGTGGCGGGTTTCAGTTCTAGAACAGCTGTCAGTAGATTCCAACACAGCAAGTTCTGTTTCCCTTTGATTAAGAGATCGAGTGCAAAGGGCCAACCACCAGTCAGTTTGGGGGGGGAAAACCCACAGAAACAAAAGAGAATTGAAGCAATCCATATCTTTTGATGATAAGGGATAAGGGTGAGATGGCACAAATGCCACCCAAATTGCTGAGCGTATCAGTATTGCCTCTGTTACGCTCACAGGTCACACGCAGCGTGAAGTCAATGATGCCAGGGCATCTGGGCTGTGTCAGAAATACATGCTGCTCTCTGCTTTCTTAAGAGCTAAAAGAAAATTCAGTAAGTTGTGAAGTTGAATGCTTCATCCTCCTCCCTCCCAAGCTTGAAAAGGTGACAGATGTTTCCTCAGTGCCTGTTATTTTAGACACTTCCATGATTTATATATCTCTGCAAGCCTGGTGGGTGGAATTGCATGTCACAGATGATCTGAAAATAGCTTGTATATGCTCATATACAGACTCTGATATCTATTGGCCCAAGTAGAAAAACTCCAAATTGAATCACATGATCATCTGCCTGGCAGATGCATTAAGACGTACTGATGGAGCAATGGTGGGTTAAACTGAAGTTGAAATGTTCAGTGAAGAGCACTGGCAAGGCCTCTGCAGTAACATTGTGCACAGGAGAACCACCACGGGTTAGCCCTCGTGATTGTTTTCCTAAGACAGGTAGTCATGTACAGAGGAAAAATTCATATTTAGAACAATATGCAATTCCCTGTGGGATCATAGAACTGGACAGACTGCCTTTGGCCTCTGTGTGAGAGGTTCAGAAGATACCTGGAAAGGTGGGTGCAGAACTTCGTTTGGACGTGTGGGTCCTTCTCACTAGAAGCAGTACTTGGGGAAATTCTGCTGGGACCTTGGAGTGTCAGTGTTAACACCTGGTCAAGTATTTTGGGATAGCCTGGTGGAAGAGGGAGACAAATAAATGTTACATCCACACATGTCCAGCACTCCAAAAATCTGTTAGGTGGCACTGTGTATGGCACACAGGCACATCCTGGGCTGAAAGCCCAGTGTCAAGACTAAGATGTAGGGGAATGTTCTCAGGTGAACTTCTCAAAAGCAGAGGTTTCTGCTTCCTGGCTGAAAACCCAGTGTCAAGACTAAGATGTAGGGGAATGTTCTCAGGTGAACTTCTCAAAAGCAAAGGTTTTTGCTTCCCTCCATCTGTAAAACCCAGGGAGTTTCACCCAGCTGCCTATTAAGTTTTCCCCTGAGTGCTGCCTGGCTTCCTTTGGGTACAGCTCAGAACCAGCGTTCTCTGGGAGACGATAATATTTTCCAAGGCTGGGCCATTCATGCATGCCAGCCTCTAGAGAATATGGAGAAGCTGTGCAGAAAAGGCCCTGGGCGCACTTGTCCACACCCTGTAGCCCGCAGTAGACATTCACATCCTGCCAAGGTAAACTGTGTGAACGGTGTGCCTGATTCACAGCCAGGTCTGCAGCAAAAGCAGTGAGTGAAGAGTGGAGAGAGAACTTTAACTCCTTGCGAGGGGCTGAAGACAGAATTCGCAGCAGACAACCCAGATTCTTGGCGGGAGCGTGTATCTCGCAGGGTTTCCTGCCAGAGTTTCTGCTGTACCACATGTCATATCTGCACTTAAAGCCTTTTTTGTTCTGGGAGTTTTTTTGTTGAGTTTGGGGTTTTTTTCCCCTCAAACATCACCTTCAGGCATTTGTTTCCACTTACCTGAGTGCTTCCCAAACACTGGGCTTAAACTGACTGTTGTCTAGTCCTCTTTGATCACCAATATGTGATGACTCAGATCTGGAGCCTAAACCACTGCTTTCACTTAGAAATTGTTCAACCTACCTGTCTAATTCCTCTGAGATTATCTGGATTCAGTATGTGCTCCTTTCCCTTTTGTCAAAGCTGCATTACTTCCACTTTTCCCTTGCATCTTCCAGTTTCTCTGTCCCCGTGGTTGTTTGCTATTCCTTTTCCTTTTTTTGAGTCTCTCTGCCAGAAAGTGTCACACCAAGTGATATTTTCAGATATAGTGGAGGTGATGGGGATGTTAATTCTGCTCTCAGAGGTTCCTTTAGAAAAAAACCTATTTTTTAAACACCCACAAGACAAAACTGTTTAGTTTTTAAGCTGACAAACAATTTGTCCACAGTCAAAATGTTTGTGATGATAATGGTGCTGTGCCCTGAGGGAATTAATTCAACTATCACTTTCCTGCTTACAAATACCTCAGTCCAGTGATGTCCCATGTTGTATCTCAGTCTGAGACTCATGGCTCCACTCCTCCAGGAGGAAAATGCTTCCATCTTTGGAAAACTTGGGTGAAATTTTAAGTGGCACAGCAGGAGTAGAACCCAAGATCTTCTTCAACCCATGTTTTATCTCAGTCTGAGACTCATGGCCCCACTCCTCCAGGAGGAAAATGCTTGCATCTTTGGAAAACTTGGGTGAAATTTTAAGTGGCACAGCAGGAGTAGAACCCAAGATCTTCTGCTGGTTTACTCTTACCCAACACAATTTAGACCTCTCTGTCCAAAACTTTGGATGATGTCAGTGGGATAAAAGGTACAAAATTGCCATTTTGTCTGGCAAGATGTTGGATCTGTTTGCTCTTGCAATGTCTTGATATGTGTGTGGCTGTATGGGAGTATAGCAACAGCTCCCTTAATCTTCAGCCTGTGACTGTAGTGGAAAAAATAACATAGAAATGTCATGTAACTGTTTTTTTAAAAATTGTGCTGTGTTTTCCTTTTTTTTTTTTTTTTTAATGCCTCCCAGTTCTCCTGTACTAGTTGCAGTCCAGGAAACTTTGTGTTTATTAAACACTGTGTAAATTTGCAGCTCTCTATAAATGTAAAATCAATAGGAGTGATAACAGCAGCAAAGTGCTCAGTCCAGCCCTGGTAGTAACTCAAGAGTGCTAATTCCTTGATAAGGTCACTTGCTTCACACAGGCACCTCCTCTCCATGTGAAAACACAGGGTGTAGCACAGAAGATATTTGTGTTCCCTGACAAGACAGGAGACACTGAAAACATGTAATTTCCAGCAGGTGACAATGGCGGGCAACAACCTGAAGGACTCTTACAATCTATTGTAGAGGCCTTCATCCCTCCACCGAGCACTGCAAACATGTTCTCTTCTAGGAAATCAAAATATTAGCAAACATCTGGTATCCTTAATCTCTTCTCACAAGGAGATGAGATAGGGGAATCTCTAGTAACCTGATGGAGTGAGCAAGATTATATTCTGGAAGATGAGCAGAGCACCATAGATAAAGGCTTGTGTGGCTTACCCCTCTGAACTGTGGTCTCCATCAGTGATGCCACCACTCATAGCCTGGGCAGTTTCTGGGGTTCTCTTAGTGTGTGTAGGGACCACACCCCCACCTTTCTCCAGGTGTCCTGGTGCTCTAATGGTAGCTCTGCCTGTTCAGGCTACTCCACTTCCATCCAAATAGGCAGGTGGAAGGGCTTTGGGCTTTTCACAACTGCAACTTTACCACCAGTGGCAGTAATTAAGTATTTACTATGGAAAAATAGCTTGTATGCCCCTAATGTCTGATTGTCCCCTCTACCTTCTACTGTGGTGATTCTCTCAGTGGTAGAACTGCTGCAGAAAGCTTTGGTTGGCTCCATGCAGTCTGCTTCCCTTCCCTTCCAGGTCCCCTTTAAACATGGTTTAGGGTTCCCAGGTGGCTCACAGCCATTTATCTGGCCTCTGTCATGACTTCCCCATGGAGTTCTCTTGTAGACCTGAGAACCCAGGATAAATCCATTCCCTCCTCCCTGCCCACCACTGTCAGTGAACCTGCTGTCATTCTGCTCTGTGGTGGGTCCTTAGTGACCTTTGGGCTTTTTCTTTACCATACTGCTGCAGTAAATCCAATCCATCTGCACATCAGTACCCTTCTGTTTTCTTCTTCCCTGACCTCTGCCTGCTAACGCATCCCTAGGTCCAGTGACCTTAGGCACAGGAAGAATCTTCCTTAAGCCCCTATCCCAAAGATGGCAACTCCTGCTATTAAATAAGAATCATACAGTAATAATCACCAGAGGGCTGGCAGGGACTTTGAGAGATATCTGTAGCTATCGCTCCCTCTCCAAGGTGGAGTCACCCAGGAGCAGAGCATGACGTGGGCGTTAAATGCTTCCAGCAATTGCGATGCCGCAGCCTCCCCAGCAGCCCCCTGCGGCCCAGGAGACTGTCCTGGAGAAAAAGCACTTTCTCAAGCATAGCACAAATCCTTCCCCCTGCAAATAAGGCTGATGATTACTTGTCCTTCTTCTGGTGGATCTGGAGTAGAACTGATCATTGTCTGCTTTATAGAACCTTTTCTATAATAACAAAACAGCTTTTAGAGTAACTGAGAAAGAGGCGTTTGCTCACTTGCAAAGTCAGGAAATTCCCTGCCAATGGACATTCTTTGTCGGGGATCCTTTGCCAGCATAGGCTGAGCGCTAAGCCCCACAATCTGCATTTTCCTTTTGAATGACTCTCACAAAATAAACCAAATATCACATCCAAGGAGATTTATTACATCCCTTCCAAGGGCAAAGCATTCCTCAGCTACATTCCACTTCTGTCTTTTGTGCTTAGGAAAGGGGAAAAAAATCGCTATGATGCCTCTGGATCCCACCCCTCCAGGGCTTCTGTCGTTAATAAAGTCGAGCAGCTGGAGCCAGATTTGTCAGACTAGTCCTGAATGGCTGGCTCGCTCCTGCTGCAAGAGCAGCACCATCAGAGCAGTGCTAGGATTCTTGCTTCTGCTGAAAGACTAATAAGTCGTGGCACCACGTTTCCTCAGTAAAACCACCTTCTGTTGTTCCCAGTGACACCTTATCCCCGTGGCAGCAGCTTGCCAGAGTGGATCTTCTCGTTTCCTAGCTGCTTTGCCTTCTCCTGCCTCTGCATGATGCAAGAGTTTGCAATGCTTTTTGGGAGCTCAGATGTGCTCTTAGAGACTCTGCTTGAAGCAATTGCTCTCTCCAGGCTTTGCAGTGAAGCTTTTACCCAGATGTGTAAATGAGGATGTGTATAGAGGGAGGGCAACGAGGTGAAATCTCTGTTGTGTTATCTGAGCTTAATTAAGTTTCACCCCTAGACAGTTGCTAATTGATTGACCCCAGGACTGTAAAAGGGAGCAAATTTACCAGAGCTCATTAAAAGGGCAGAGTTTGGAATTTGAATTTCTTTATTTTATAGATGAATACCTTTGACTGATGTCTTGCTGACTGATATTCGTGAAACAAACTCCATTCAGCAAATGTTGGTAGGTGGATTTGGCTTTTCAAACCCAAATGAGAGAAGTGGTGAGTACACAGATGCCTGTTCATCCTCACTGTGTCCCTTGCCAGTATTTATAGGTATCACTTAACTGGAGCTCTGATACTGCTTTCTGCCCCAGCCAAGGCTGTGCTAACCTGCTTCTTGTCTCTTCCAGCAAGGTATCAAGAACATTTCAATTTCACAGGCTTCAAAAGCTTTTCACAAAATTGACAGAAAACCCCTCCCCACACCAAAGTTCAGTTCACCCACCATAAAATGCAGTAACTGCAGGTGTAGGTGAAGCCAGCTGTGCAACAGCACAGGGACAACACCCCATTGTAATGTTGTAATAAGTGGAGAAGGGGAAAAGATGCTGTGGACAAGGGGAACTGCGGGAAGAACAAAAGGAAGAGGATTGTCTTTTCCCAAACAGCTGTAACATGGACTATACAAAACGTTCAAAGATTGTTTCCAGTCTGATGGTGCTCACATCTGTCCTACACAGTCAAACTCCCATGCAGAGCAGGAGTTACCCGAGTGACAGTTGCCTTCTTCTCAAATACATCAGGACATTGTTTGCAGGCCTCTTCTTCAAGTACTACTCTTGACCTTTTGTTGGTGAGGTTTGACACAAAGGGAGCTCATTCTGTCAGGACTGAGACATAGCCAGTGTGAGGAAAAGGCTACAGAAAAAAAGGTATGCAGAACTGTGTGGAATAGATATGCATGCCTGAAGATGTGAAGGATGAAGGAGACCATTATGAGCACAATGGAAGAGCAGCTGCTGCCCAGCTGACAGGTGGCTATTAGAAGGCCAACTTTCACAACCAGCCCAGCAAAAGTTCCTTTTATCACTTGGAGTGAATTCACTGCAGCTCCCATCAGCCTTAAAACCATTTCAGATGAATTTTAAAGCTATTTATAGTATGGAGGGGAAAGTCCTGTCGTGTAGCAAACTCAAAAAGTAGTGTGCGCAACCTCGATGTGAGAAGTTGCAGCATATTTGAAGTTTCTCCTGTCAGCCTGTGAGGTGCTTCCCTTTTTTTTTTCTTGCAAGGACAGACTGTTGTCCTATTCCCTCCAGCTCGTCATCCTCAAAGAAGACACTCATCTCTCCTGAAGAAATTTCTTGCATTCTATGAAGACTTTCAAAAATTTGATGGAACTGTAAGCTGAATAGCAACATGGACAAATGACACCTGTCCTACATGGGTTTCACTGTGAACACATCTCTACAGTTAAGATTGTCTACCCCTGTCCTAGGCTTGTTTTCCTCTAGGCCCTTCAGAGCCCTTCTGAGTTGCTTTTCTGTCTCTTCTCTTTTTAAAATGTTTAACATCTGTGAGCACTTACAGGAAAGTTCCAAGTTTCACGGCATATTTGAAAGTTGCTGGTTTGTTTGGTCTCTGGTTTAGGTAGTGGTTCCCAAGAATAAATCTTTAGCTGTAGCTATGAGGAAGAGAGACTGTTACTGTCTCTGTAGTGAAATGACGTTTGTTGACAGGAAGAACTGACCTTCCAGGAGAAGATGTTACTGAGGAAAGAAAGGAAGCCAAGTGTCTTCTCTTTGGAGTACATGGACGTCCCCCTCCTGGGTGCACTTGTGACCCTCACAACTGTCTCCCCTACTGTTTGCTCTGTCTGCTTCCTTCTCTTTCTTCTTTTCCTCTCTCCCCAACCACACCCACTATTTAACCATTTAGATATAAAAATAAAAAATAAGAAAACCACCCAACCCACTAGACAGAGGGTTTGCTAAAGAAGGGTAATTTTAAAAGCAAGTCTTTGAGGTCAGTGTGTAATTGTACCATTGGGACTATGTGATCTGAGACAAAAATAATCCACTGAGTATCTGGTCAAGAAGGAGAGGATGGCAGCCTGCAGTGAGGGAAGAGTGACTTACATGGGATTGACCAGGCAGCAAAAGACCAGGCAAAACTACTTGCTGGCACCAGAATTAACTTATGTAGAATACTGCAAATTATTCTGTCTGTGATGGGATTATTACAGCTGTTGCTCAGGTCACGGCCTCCCTTGGTACGTGCCAGGAAGCACTGGGTACTTCCTGGAAATTTATAGGTCTTCCACAGAAATAAAGATATGATGTGAAGTGTATTTATATATTAACTTGCTCATGAGGAAGATTTCTGGTTTGATGTGGAGTTTAGGGTGCTGAGGTTTCTTAACAGTTCTCCATTTTAAAACCCCTGTTTCAGGTGCTTTATGAAAACCTGAATTCTGCAAAGGGTTCATAGGACTGTAAGCCATGCCCTCAGAATAAAGAAGGATGTTTTCACCCCTATAAATATCAGTTCCTTTCTTCGCAGTTCCTTCTCAGTTATAAGTGACATCAGCAAGTTATATGGGCCATTCATATAATGTATTTTACCAGTACTTCCTTTAGTGCATTTTAAAGGAAGAAGTGAGCCCGCTAAGTGCCCAAATATCTCTGCTGCCTGCTAGTCCTGAGAGTACAATAAAGGGGGTAGGAGGCCCACACCACAGTGCTTTGTTTTGTTTATTGTTCTGGCAGAGACACTTGGAAATAATGATGCTAATTCCCAATCATTATTTTCCTGGCTTCAGAGGTGGCTTGGTGACACGAAGCATACTTTCATCTCTGTCGTTCCTGAGTTACTTTCACACTATCCCAGATAAAAGCACCATAAAAATCAGTTTTATTGTGAAAGAAGTTAAATTTGAGAGGAGTACTCTTGTACATTGATGCCAGTGGCTGGGGGTATAGAGCTTTACCTGAATTGATGCTACTTGTGTTTCTGCTCCAAGGTGTCCGGCCATGAACTCTCCAAGATTTCACTGCAGTTCAATATTTTCCTTTCTCAAACCACTGTCTGTGCATGAAAGGATTTATTTTTAATCAGAGGCCAGTGTTGGTTGCAGGGGTCTTTACTTTGTGACCTTCAATTCTGTTTCTAGGAGGAGACAGTGGGTTTCAGTACCTTCTTGCTGTGGCTGTTTCTGGGCAAGCCCTTCCCAGAACAGATGCCACTGATTCAGGAGGTCTTACTGCCTCCCCTTTATTTAAAGTTCTGGTTACACAGCTCCGCCAGGATCCATTGCTGCTGTAAACCACGTTCAAGGGATAAGCAATTTAGGGTTTGGAGTTATTGTAGACCAGCCCTGGAGACCTCATGCAATTGTTTTTCACCCTTCTGACACCCACAGTTCTGCTAGATCAGAGTTACTGCACATTCCAGACACTCTCTGACTTGAATTTGAGTTGGGAAAGACACACATACAAAAAAGAAATTTGTGTTGTAAATTAGATTTCTCAGATTTCAGTGATTTGTTATGGTAATGTGGCTCAATCTATGCAGTCATAGAAACATTTCACAAGTTCAAACTCTTCTGATAATATTAACTTCCCCAGTGTGGCAGGGCTCAGTGACTGTAGGAGGTAAGGTTAATTTCAAATAATCTGTGGTAGAAAAAAACCATGGCACCTCACATGGGAAAGCATAAAACCTACAAAATGAGTATTAAGCTAGAAAGCATTCCCCCACCGCAGAGATCTATTTGGGAAGACTGGATTCTCGGCTCAATTGTTTTGTGCCGCTTCCTGCCCCTGTACAAGTCCAACACGGTATATGCTGCCTCTTGGTGCAGCTCAGGCCACTTTCCTGTGTGCATTGTGCTTGCCCACAAGCTAAACCAAAAACTGTAATTCAGAACTCACTCAATGGGGTGATCTAAAAATAATAGGATTAAAACCAGTAAATGATGGTTTCATAGGTTCACCTGCCTATGTCAGAGCCAGCAGGGCGCATTTTCAGCCAGTTCCCTGCAACTGTCAGAAGTCACCTAAGAGCAAGGAAGGCAAGAAGTTTCCATGTTTCCAGGACTTCAGGTGCCCAGGCTTTGATAAAGCTGCGAAATGTTCTGAGATACTCAGAGAAAGGAAGATCTGGCAACACTGTTAGCCCTGTTTGCCACACAAACCAGAAAGTCTCATTTCTCTAGTACATCTTTTCCTAGAAAAACTGGCTGCTTGTGATTTGGATGGGTGATCTCTTCAATGGGTAAAAAACTGGCTGCATGGCCAGACACAGAGAATTGTGGTGAATGCCAAATCCATTTGGCAGCTGGTTGCTAGCAGTGCTCCCCAGGGCTCAGTTTTGGGACTGGTCCTGTTTAATATCTTTATTGATGACTTGGACATTGGGATTGATGACACCCTCAGTAAATTTGCAGATGACACTAAGTTATGCAGGAGTGCTGATCTGATTTGAGGGTAGGAAGTCTCTGCAGAGGGATCTGGACAGGCTCAATCAATGGACTGAGGACAACTGCATGAGGTTCAATAAGGCAAAGTGCTGGGTCCTGCACTTGGGTCACAACAACCCCAAGCAGCACTACAGGCTTGGAGAAGAGTGGCTGGAAAACTGCCCAGCAGAAAAGGACCTGGGAGTGCTGGTCAGCAGTGGCTGAACATGATCCCGTGTGTGTGTGTCCAGGTGGCCAAGAATACCAATGACATCCTGACCTGTATCAAGAACAGTGTAGCCAGCAGGACCAGGGCAGTGATCTCCCCTCTGTACTCAGTATTGGTGAAGCCACACCTCAAGTGCTGCATCCAGTTTTGGGCCCCTCACTTTAAAAAGGACATTGAGGTGCTTTCGAGGTAGAGAGACTGATTTCTTCTACCATGCCTGCAATGAAAGAACATGGGGAAATGGCCTTAAGCTGAGATAGTGGAGATTCAGATTAAGTATTAGAAAAAGATTTTTCATTGTTAGCTGGGTCAGACGTTGGAACAGATTGCCCAGTGAGGTGGTGAAATCACCATCCCTGAAGGTGTTTAAGAGGCATCTGGATCTGTGCTGGGTGATGCGGTTTAGTGGTTTAAGGGTTACCGTGATACTGCTGGGTGGATATTAGGACTTGGTTATCTTAAAGGTCTCTTCCAACTTTGATGGTTGTGTAATCAGTGGATGTTAGAGATGCACAGGTGCAGAGCCACAGGCAGGGAGTTCTTGAGCACTTCAAAGAGTCTCTTTCTTAGTGACACTGCCTTTGGCCATGTTTCATGTTTTAGGCTGCTGCTATACTAAAGTTCTTGATGAATCAAAAGCTGTACAGGAAATGGCAATACCAAAGGGACCTGCTCAGTACGCCAAGGAGACACGGGTACTCTGGGACAGAGGACCCAGGGACTCTACTGCCTGGCCTTGCCTTGCCTTGCCTTGGCTAAGCTATCTACCCCACAGTCAGCTGCAGAAACCACATCTCTCCCCAATTCTGTTTCCTTGCTGGGCATCCCTCTAGCAATCATGAGGGATTTCCTCAGTGGATCTTAATGGAAGGCAGCTGATAATTTTTATTTCTTTATTTCAGATCTCAATCCATGCATAAACAGCATGCCACACTTGGCAGCAGCTGTATGAGACTTCTTGATGTAGGTAGTCCCTCCCTTTCTTTTTGTTAGTTGAGAAAGTCACACTAGGGGCAACTTCATTCACCAGGGCTTCCCCCAAAGTAGTTCTTGCTCTGCAGGAGGGCAGTTGGTTGGCCCAGGTGAGCTCTCCTGAGGCTGGGAGAGCAGCGAGGCCAGTTCCCAGGAACAGCTGCATGCCCAAGTGGTATGGACAGTGCCAGCCTCACCTGGCTTTCCTGCCCCAGCATCCCGCCCCAGCCCCATGCACTGCTTGGGCAGGGAAGAAGGGCATGGGAGTTTGCTGGCAAGAGTGACACGTCTGTGTGTGCCTGACAGCATCTGTTGCCATGGCAATGCATATTTGAGCCTGAGCCGAGTTGCATCTTCCCTGAAGTTGTGAATTGAGCTTAGCTTTATTTATTTAAAACCAATCATAATGAGTGAAAGAAAGACAAGAGACACATTACAAATCCCCTTGCACAGGACGTAGCCAAATGAGTCAGAGGCACTGCAGGCTTTAATCAGCCCACCTGACGTCAAACCTCTCCATCAGAGGAAAGTGCCGCCTGGAAATGTCAACATGCCCAAATGGAAAGGCCAGAAGGTAAATCTTTTCCTGTGCTCACTCACTGAGTAGGAAAGAACAATTAAAATTCAGCCAGTTCCCTAGACACATCTTAATAGCACTCTGATTGAACGTTTTTCTCGTCCTGGTCCTCTCCCATCCCTGCTGTTAGCTGCCTGGGGACAAGGCCTATTGGTTTGAAGGATCTTTCTAATGTAGCATCAAACCCCAGATCCTTCAAGAACAAGGTGTTACCACCAGCAACAAAAAAGGGCTCTGCAGGAAAATTTTGTCACTGAAGTGACCTCTACCACAAACTGAGTTTACCATGCCATGACGGTGGTTCTCAGTTTCACACATGTGAATGCACAGGGGTAAAAAGAGCAACTTAGCTTGGACCTATGCCACTTGTCATCAGAAAGTTGGAATGAGGAAGAAAAGCAGCAGTAATGAGACCATTTTTTTTTGCCAGAGGCGTCAGCCACCTGAGGGAAGGTCAACACCAAGCCTGACAGATGCACCACAGCAATAGGAAATGATCATGGGCTGTAACAGATGCATGACCTACTGGGAAGAAAAACTCTCTTGCATCCTTTGTAACAAAACTCAAACCTTGGGCCCCTGTAATATACACAAGGTAAGAAGAAGAAGAAGAAGAAGAACCCCCAGCTTTGAGTACAAAAAGCCTGTTCTTGAGTGTATATCTTAAGCTAGGTGTACAAAAGGGAGAGGGGTCAGGCAAGTACACCTACAGCTTTATGCTGCCCCTTTGACAAACATCAAGCTAGGAAGCCTAGGAAAACCATCCATTCCCAACCCACTGGTGTTTGCCAGGGGTGACAAAGGGACACATGCAGACATCAGGGATAACAAGCACCCGGAGAAGGAGGAAGGAAGGAAGAATGTAAATGCAAACCACACCACTTAAAAGCAGGGCAGCATTCCAGTTCCTCCAAAGTGTTCCCTACACCCAGCACTGTACAGCAGCCAACCTGGTGGGCTTCTGATCTTCCCAAAGCACTTAACACTTCTCCCCCTTTTATTTTTGTCCTAAATGTGTTTTGCTTTGGTGGCTGATCCTGGTTATGTGCCTGAGACTTTACACTGGGGTTGCTTTTCTCTAGGAGATGTCTGTAATGAAGGTTTCTTCCACCGTGTTCTCTTTCCCCTGTAGTGAAAGTCTGTAATTACCACTGAGGGGTGAGGCAGACAGCACTGAAACAATGTCATTTGAACGGGGGTGAGACATGCCTGAATTGCTGGGTTGTGCTTTTCTCCTCACAGGATTTCTTGTGGATCTGGGCCTTGCTTTTAACCCTTGGCAGTACAGGGAACATCATCCTTCCACTTTCCTGACCAGCCTGCGTGTGCTGTATCTAGTTGGTTCTAACCAGGGCAGATTCTGTTGGATGTAGCCAAGATCCAAGTGTCCAACTTCTCTACCATGCTTGAAGGGTCAAGTGGCACAAATCTGCATGGATTGCTCTCTAGTCATTCATGTGGGTAACTGGGAGTTTGGAGTTGACTCTATATGGCACATACAGTGTGTCACAGCAGAGTTGTTGCCATCCCTTGCCCTGACTCATCCAGTCCTGTTCCAGCAGCTCTTCAGCTGCCTCCTGTACAAAAGCCACTTGCTTCCCACTCCTTGATGCAGGGTATCTTCTTGGGGTAAAATTCAGAGTGTGCAGCTTGTCATCCTCCCTAGGGAAAGATTTGAGTTGTAGGAAATGGTTAGGAGAAAAGAGGCAATACGTTCCCCTAAAAATGACTCTTCAGGTTGTCTCCAACCCTGTGAAGTCTGCCTGGATCCCTTCTGCAAGCACGTCTTTCAACCATGAAGGCTAAAAGCCTAATAAATAAAAAGTAGTGCATAGGAAGCAGAGGTGGCCACCCTTTTCTGCAGTCCTGCAGCTTCCCATTCACATAGTGTCTTCAAATGCTAAAAAACTGCTGGAAGGAGATGCCCTGATATTGAAGTTACTCTGCACCCAGTCAGCCTGAAAGTTGTTTGATTCCCCTATTGTCATGCCTATGCCAGCCTGTGCTCTTTCTGATGTATAGAGCAGGCAGGGGAGATTGTGTGTGACAAGGCAAAAGAAGTCTTAGCTTGCCACGAAGAAATGAAGGAATTACAAAGAGATTTTTCCTCCTATATCAGTTACTTCCAAATTGGTGAGTTTTCATTTCTCATATTTTGTTACAGTACCCATTTACTATTTGGGGGCTTTGCTTTCTGTCATATTGGCAGAAAGACAAAGCCACAGGCAGCTCAGCCACATTCCCAGGAGACTAAAGGGGTTCCATAAAGGGATGTTCCTAGGGTCCAGTGTCTTGTACTCACGGCTTTCCTTTTCCTAGGTCTTTCCTCCTTCCTTGTCTGTCACTTGCTCCTTGTTTGCAAGGCTGATTTAAATCTATACAAGGGCCCCAAGTTTACCCCAGAAAGAATAATAATTGCAGTGCTGAGCTCTGTGGCTTCCCTTTCATTCCCCACATAGCATTAGGGTGCTCATTGAAACCACAGCATTCATGGACCCTTGCCATATGCAAACATGCAATTAATATGCTCTTCACTTTCCCCTCTACTTCCTAAGCAATATGGGGAAAAAAAAGCACAAGTTGTAGTGCACTTTTCCTTATGACACACACGTGTCTGCACTTCTCTGCAGTGCTCCAGCATGGCTCACACCTACCTGGATTTGGTGGTCATTAAAGAAGTGTGTCTGCTTGCAGGCAGACATTTAATTTGATGTCCTGTGCAGCTGCACACAAAGCAATATGCAGAACACAATTCATTCCCTCTTTCAGTTGTGGCAGCAGATCTATGAACACTTTTTTCATAGGTATTACCCCCTTCTCTGTTTTTAGCAGGGAGCTGCAATGGGTGTGATCTCTGCACTGGCTCCCCTTCCTGTTCCACTGCTGCTTGCTGCTGATGGGAACAGGTGTGCTGGGTACCTGGCTGGGAGTGCACACAGCAGGAAGAAGGAAATGGAAAGCAGCTGATGCTGGCTAGATAGAGAGGTGTGTGTGCAAGAAAGAGAGAGTTTAAACCAGCTGCTGGAAGGAAATCAAAAGGGAGACACATTTCCTGGATGAGGCAGGGCTGTGGATCAGAAGGCAAAGAAAGGCTCCAGTGGTTGCAAGTCCTTCCTCAAAAGTTACTTTTGCTAGAGACTGTTTTGCTGTATCACCTTCTATCTTGACTTTTTCCTGAGTTTTTAACTGTCCCCATAAAAACCTAAATGAAGAAATCACAGCCAGAGGCTTGGATATGTAACTACTTGTGCTATCACACACAACCTGACTCCTAAGAGCCCGTCTCAGGACTGTAGTATCTCTTCTTTGAACTAGGCTGAAAGTTCCATTTCCATCCTCACCTTGTTCTCAGTGGGCCTTCAGGAGCAGAGGGGGCCTATAATGCAGCTCCCTCTGTCTGTGGTGCACAAAACAGTGAGCAAAACCACATCAAAGCAATATATGGAGAAGTAATCAAATCCATAGAAAAGACAAAGCAAAATGGAGGCAAGACTGTTGCAAAGAGCCAAAGTATGGAGTCTGCATGACTCCAGAAAACCTTCATGACTAGGAAGGCAGGCTGTGGCAGAAACTGTATATTCTATCCATATGAACACCAACACTGGAAAAATAAACAGGACAAATGGTATCTTTCACAGACTTGAAGTAAAAGCTTGTCTTTGGTGGCGGTCCTAAAGAGCCAGCCTGACCTGCAAAGCAAAGCAGTTCTAGCAGCATGAATCATTCCCATACCAGCTGTCCAGGCTGCAAACACTACGCAGATGACCCCTCCTGTAACAACACAGCCTGCATGCAGCAGACCAAAAATCACTGTCATTTCACCCTACATTCCTCAAGAAACACTCATCCTTGAAGAGACTGTGAAACCTCTTGGCACAGTCCTGGGTGGGGGAACCAAAAGCTTCAGCTTGGCTTGTAGCCGAATGGCCTGGATTGCTGTCCACGTGTTCAAGCCCGGGGCCTGCTTACCTTGTCTTGTGTGTCCTGCTCACAACAATGCAGGGTGAAGGCAAAGCAAATGCAAAGTGATACGATGAGAGACTTGCAGTTCTCACTCCATGGACATAAAGGCAAGCCGTGGAAGCAGGACTAGGCAGGATGGAGCACAGGAGAGCAGGATCCCTTTCTTATGAGAAATGGACTGATGATTCACTTCTCAGCAGTGATAAAATTAGCTTTTTTGGTCACACATGTGTATTTGCAGTACCAAATATTGTGAGGCCAGGAAGACTTACCTGTTGTCATTTTGACTTGTTCAGCCTGAACATACTTGATTGCTATTTCAATCTCCTGCTGTAATCAGATTGCAAATAAATCTAAGTATAAAATCAGAGAAAACTGGGCTGAGAAGGAATTTGAATGATCATGTAATTTAGCCCCTGCCCCAAGGTTGCTTCCTGCTCTGCTATATCTATGTCCCAAGAGGTGGCTGCAGAACTTGGTTTTAAAGATCCTCTAGTAAGGATGATGTACCATTCAAGTGTTGCAAGCGCTGCAGTCGCCAGGCCTCTGCTTCAGCAGTGCCACTCAGCCTGTCCTTTTCCCTCTTTGCTGCAGGCACCCATGGCCAGTTGCAGCAGCACATCTGAGTTTTTCTCAGGCACCTCCCTCACCCATCAACAATTTACCTGTCTCCAAGTCTCTTCTGGAGCACAAAACTGCTTGCCTGCAGAAATAACTCTCGTTTTTGGCTCCAGAGGGTCAGTAGCAACACCCTCTGACCACCTAGATGACATTTCCATTGCCTTTAGTGAACTGCACTCATGCCTGACATAAGCAAAGCGTCCATTTCAAAGCTCTACACAAATGCTAGGGATGGGGGCTCCCATCAGAGCTCTCCAAGATGGGACAGAGCAGATTTCCTGTTCAACATCAAAAGGGGATATTTGTTATGGTTCTTCCTTGCCTGCAAAGTCATAGGCAGAGAAGCTGCATCTGGGCAGTTACACTCAATACTAAAAGCACTGAGTAGAAGCAGAGTTTCAGACCAGCCAATTTCATTTTTTCTTTTTTTCTGAGCTATTTTAATTTCCAGAATGGATTTCAAAGCTCCTATCTAACTGTGCCAAAGCATTTTCCCTTCAGAGCACAGACAAACAAGTGAGGTTTACTTTGCTTGACCTTTTCTGATGACACTGCCACCCAGGATGTGCAAACTGTAGCTGACACCATCTGAGCTTTCTCGGCCTGAGGATAAATACAGTGTGTGTCCTGAGAAGAGGCTTCCTTGTGTTAGCTTGGGCAAGGCACTGAACCCAAAGCTCTTGGTTTCACCAGTGAGTCTTTATAGTTAAGGTAGTGATATCCATGTTTGGTTAGTGGCAGGAGGGGAAGCTGCCCCTGCTGTGGCCCTTACTGTCACTCCATTGCTATGGCAGGATTCAGTCTGTCTACTCCTTGCAGCTGAGAACCCTGCTGACTGGGATGTTAAAGGAAAGGCATCTTCCCTCTTACTTGGAGACATGTTTACTTCTTGCTGACGGGTCTGGACGGATTTCTTTTTCCCATCTTAGAGTGGCAAAGGTTTTTGTGTTTCCCCCTTTAAACCCACTGGCATCCACATTAACAAAGAGGTTTCTTTACAATTTAGGAAGTAGGAACAGCATTATTTTCTCAGCACAACTCCATCCTGGCTGAATTTATGTCTCTGACCTTTTACCCAAAGGCTCTTTACACTTGACTGAAACATAAGGTAAAAGTAAATGTAACTGAAAGAGCTCATTGTGTGTGTAAGTATAAAGGCTTTTGTGTGCAGGATGTGGCTGCTTGTGCAACCAGTAGCCAAGGAGCACCTTGGGTTGTGCTGTTAGTTCTGACAGCCATGGAGAATGTGGAGCAAGAGCCTGGATGGATGAAAATCCTGTGTCCAGTTCAAGCACAGGCTCCAGCCAGCTTCAAATCAGCACTTCTTTGCCAGGACCATCACCACTGGCAACTTCTGGCCAGGTTTACTCCAGGAGAGATGCTCTGCTATCTTTGGTTTTTTTTCTCCAGATGCCTGTGACCAAGAAAGCCCCTCCTTGGAGCTGGGACTCCAGTCTGTTCTCTGTGGAGCCATGGAAATAGGGACAGATTAAGAAAACATCAGGGCTTCTTCAACGGGATTATTATAAGTGGTTTTCTTGAGTGTTGGTTAGAGTAATGATCAGAGAGGACAGGGATCCATAATCCTATTTATCTGAAACCATATAATCTTCCTGAAGCTCTTTAATGGTGCCCAGCTCTTTAATTACAGAGCAGCCGCACGTGCAGCTGCAGCCAGGCCTACCTGCAAGCCCTCTGCGGGGAGCGGGGGCAAGGAGACCTCCCTGCCGGCTGCCCTTCAGGCTCCGATCCCGCGGAACGCCCATCTTTCCCGGCGCTGCTCCCCCCGAGGGATGCAGAAGAGCCACCAAAGCCGGCCGGCCGGCTGCTGAAAGGAGGGTTTGTTCAGTTCGTTAAACTGACACGGCTCTGCCGGGGACCAGCAGCGCCCTCGGGTCCCTCCGCAGCGCCGGGAGGAGCACGGGGGCCCCGGGCAGCCACCGGCCTCGCCTCGCCCGGCGGTGCGGGGGCTGCCCGGGAGGCGGGGGCGCTGCCTCGAGGGGGTGTCTGCGCGGGAAGTCCCGCCCCGGTGGCTCCCGGAGAGCGGCGGGGGCGTGCCGCGGCCGCCCGCCGGCCCCTCGGCAGCGGGGCACTGACAGCCGCCCTGAGCGGCACCGGCGCGGCGCTCCGCTCCCGTGCCCGCCCGGCGGTCGCTGCCGCCCCGCCGCCCATGGGCCGCCGCCACCGGGGGGCGGGCGGGAGCGTTCGGCCGCAGTGAGCCCGGCCGGCCGAGCGCGGGGGGCGGCCGAGCCCCGGCGCCGCGGGCACCATGGACAGTATCCTGGAGCCCTTCCCCGCCGAACGGCTCTTCCCTGCCGCCGGCACCGGCTTCCTCGACTTCGGCGACTTCAGCGAGGCGGACTTTCTCAGCAATGTGGTAAGGGACCGCCGGCAGCACCTCCGTTCCGGCGGGCCGGCCCCAGCAGCGGGGACGGGACACGGCGGCGGGCTCTCCTCGGTCCCCGCCCGGCCCCGGGGTGCGCCGGCGATGCAGGTAGCCGGGTGCCCGTCGTCGCACACGGCCAGCTCCCCGCTGGACTGGCCCAGCCGCTGTTACCCCGAGGAGACCCCGCCAGGGACTCTCAGGGCTGTTGTACACTATGGTTTTTATGAGCCTGATGGATGGGGAGAAGTGTGCGGTGCCAGGCGGGGAATGTACGACCTGCCGTGTGTGAGCTCGGGCAGCACCGGAGGCACGGCCGGTTGCCGTCGGGAGAGCTTTGGGCTCAGCGCCTCCTCTCTCCTTTGCCTGTAACTTTTCCTCAGAGTGGCATTTGGGAGATGAAGCATCTACCGCTTGGCGCTTTGGCTGGGCTGATTTACTTTGGAGAGAAGGGTGAGGGGGAAGAGTGACTAGGGAGGAAAATGTGTTGCCAGTCTCAAGGAACCAAAGGAGCATTGTTCACCTCTAGGGAAATTGCCCAGTTTCTCCCAGGAGTCAGGCGAGTTCTCAGTCCAGCAGCTCTTCCTGAGAACACGCACAGACTCTTTGCTGTAGAGCCCGAGCTCTCCGTGAGAGTTTCCATGGGATCCTGCAGCCCCTCTGCCAGGCAGGACCCAGCCCTGAGGCAGAAGTGGGAAGGGCCCCACCCCAGAGGTGGTTTGGAGCGAGGTTATCCAGCGCTGGGCAGCAGAGCACTGCCTGAACGCCAGGCTCCGCCAGCCTCTGAGCGGCTGCAGCCGTGCAAGAGTGTGCCTGCCCCGGACAGAGATCTGAGCAATGGCTTGTTACTCTCCTTTCACGGTACTGGCACCTCCCGTGTTCCCGGAGTAGAACTGTGAGCGTCGCTGAGGACTACCCTTGCAATGGGAGCAGGGAACAGGGAGAGGGTGAATCCCCTGCTGAATCCACTTCTGTTTTGCTACACAAAAGATATTTAAAGTCTTTTGTGTTGCCTCCTTTGTGAGGGAGACGGTAGAGAAGCAGAATTTACATAAATATTAAGTGCACTGCACCAAGCAGAGGCACACAGGGTCTGGGAAAGTGACTATGGAGGCAGCCCCATCCCTCAGAGATCTTGCCAGCTCCTAATTTCCGAGATAGCACTGTGCCTCGAGGACTGATTCCACTGGGCTCTACCAAAGGCAACAGAGTCTGCAGTGTTCAGGCAGACCTTCCAGTGGCACATCACCCCAAAACTGAGCGCTTGCCTCGCCTGCTCATATCTGAGAGACCTGTTGTTAGGAGTTTTGTGCTTTCCCTAATTCCGTACACATCCAGCGTGGATGAAGGTATGCTGATAGGAAGTGCTTTATGCGAAGACCATTTATTTCTTTACCAAAATGAAAACTGTATGTATTGGCACCAGCCCTTTTACCAGGTGCAACATGGGCTGTGGTCAGAAGTCAGGGAACCCCTAACCAACATAGGTGGTACCTTTTTATAGTTAAACACAACTTCTGCCTGCAAGCAGACCCTGTGAAAAAGCAGCTTTTGTGTAAGAGTGCCATCTGGTGCCACCTGCGAGGACAGTGTGTTTAAAGTGTGTGGTGGCCATGGGCAGGCTGGCTCTGTCCTGCCTCATTTAAATGGCTTTTCTGCTTGGAGAGCTGCTTCTGGAAGCAGCTTACCGTTTTCTTCTCATTTAACTATGTTGCAGTGACTCAGGCATCATTATGCTCAGCTGACAGCAGAAAGGCACTTTTTAAAGGCTTTTTTTTTCCCTTGTGGGTTTTTTTTCCAACTGCCAGCACCACAACTTCTGCTGGAGTGAGAGAGTCAAGCTGAAACCTTCTCTTCCTGCAGAAGATACATATAAGAGATTCTGTAGCCACTTCTCGCCAACCAAATCTGTTGGTGATACAAGAGCCAGAACATAATACATCATCCTCTTTGTTCTCACTCTGCATGACAATGGGAAGGATGGAAGAAATACACTTGGATTTTCTTACTAAATCCAGCAAATCTCCTGGGATCTTGCAATGTGTGGAGAAGTTCTTTTGACATAGAACTGTGCAAAACATCACCGTGCACAATAGCTCACAAAGTTGCCAGTGCCTTTGCTTCACAGATGGGCAAGCTTTTCCAGATATTGTTCAGCAGGCATTTTTCTTAAAACAGGGCAGGAATTTCAGCCATAAAATGTCAGTATGAAATTTTCATGAGTATGATTTCCTCTTTTCAGGAAGGAAGTAGAAAGAAAAGATGGATGAACCTTACTGCAGAGTCTGTGCTCCTTTGGGGCAAGAATTGCATGTGTCTAAACTACTGTCTTTTCCACAACCTTGGCAGTCCTAATGAGTCATCTTGGTCTTTAAAAAATTACTCTCTGTATTGTTCATCTCAAGCTGTGACAAAGAATTAATTAAGGCACCTTCAGAAAGATCTGTGTGCTTGCAAAATAAAAAAAAAAATTGAATGTGTAGGAGCTGCCTTTCAGAGACATCTGTCCAGGTTGTAGAAATAGGTTGACAGAAACCTCATGAAATTCAGCAAGTACAAACCCCGACTCTTGCCCCTGGAGTGGATGGATGGATGGATGGATGGATGGATGGATGGATGGATGGACGGACTGACCCATCAGGGGTCACGGAGCACTGGTGTGCCCCAGTAGCAAAGGCAGCTAGGAGCAGGAGTGACATGGTAGATAGACACAGGGAAGTGATTATCCCCTTTTTCTTGAGAATCGTAAAACTGTGTCTCAAATACAGTGTCCAGTTTTGGGCTGCCTGATAGCAGAAAGACATGGATAAATCTGAGTGCATCAAGAGGGTTGTCACCAAGGTAACTGGGAGATGGAGAATTTCTCCTGTGAGGAGTAGGTGAGGGAGTTGGACTTCCTTAGCTGGAGAAGAGACAGCTCCAGGAGGACCTAGCAGAAGCCTACCTGCACAGCTGAGGAAGTTTCTGAGAAGATGGAGCCAGGCTCTTTCATAAGTGCATGGCACGAGGATGAGTGGTCATAAATTGTAATGGGGAAGGTTTAGACTGGGTTTAAGGAACCGATTTATCACTGTGAGGATTTTGGGGTTTTTTTTGAAAATTGTATGGAGAGTGGTGTCTGCTTAATTGGAGGGGAAGTCTTCAAAGGACACAAAATACCTCTCTTCACTTAGCTTTTGTGAACCAGACTTACAGAAGATGGCTGCTAACAGCACTGTCAGTCTCCTTTTGCTTTAGAGGCCATATACTGCTCTTGAACTTTGCAAGACAACTTTGCTCTTTTTTTTTTCTTCTCCCAGAAGGACCTACCATATGTAAAGCTAATCCTTCATGCAGTGCCTGTTTATCAATTTCACCCATTTGTGTCCTGCCCAGTCCAGCATATCTGATAATTTCTGCAAGCAACCATCTATTTGCTTACAATCTATTACAATTGCACTCAGAGTACTCTTACTTTCTCATTCGGCTCTTATCAGTGCTGTGAAACTCTTCAAAAGACTTATCTCTTGAGTCAGATTCACCACTGTGCTTCACTGGGTTTGTGACACTTGTGTCAGAAGGAAGCCAGAATAAACCAACCAAACAGGAGTCATGTGTTTCTTTTCAGCCCAGTACCCCAGTGGGTTTGTTTCTTCCCTCTGCTTCTGTATTTTATAGTGAAAAAAAACCACCTTCAAAGATTACTTTGGATATTTATGTAAACACAGCTTTATTTTGACTCTATGCTTTTCAAAGCATATACTTTACCTCCTTCAAGAGACATCAAGGCAAGAAAATAGCCTCCATGCTGACTTGAGTCTCCACAGTTAGAAGCTGCAGAATGGCTGTTCAGGCTGTCTAGGAGTGCTAACCCAACTCCTCTGGGGAATGCACACTAAGGGACTCTTTCACTGTGTGATCCTATATGCCCAGGCAATGTGACAAATGGCATTTTCTGGAGCCTACAAAGGGACAGCAGAATGGGAGAAGAACTGCCTGTCTCTGTGGGTGTGCTCCTTGAGTACAAACTGGATGTTGGGCTTACTGTGTGCTCTTTCCTTTAATATTGTCCTGGCCTGCGGGAGGAGGAGAGTGGCAGGACTGTACATTGTGAGCAGGCTGAGAGTGGGGCTGCTTCCACTCACAGGGGAAGCTTCCCCAGAAGATGAAGAAAGGTGATTCACCATGGATGACTCTCACAGGAAGCCTGTACACACTTTTATTCCTCTTATGCCTACTACAGGGACATAAATAGCACTTAAGTGGTGCTTAGGTGTTGGACTGACCTTTGGTCTGAGCGAGTTTCATGCTCTGTAAACTCCCTCTCACCGTCTCAGTGCACAGTGAGGATGGAGAGCGCAGGCAGATTTGGTCACCCACTTTGTATCCCTTACAGTTGCTAGACAGGGAAGCTCTGCTGTAACATGAGGCTGGGTCTCCAGGACTGATGGTAATCTCTTGTGCAGCAAGCATTTTGGCCCTCTAGTCCTGGTAAAATTTGCCTGGTAAAATTTGGTCAGTAACACATTTATGATTAGTCTGCCAAGTACTAGATATGGAAAGGCTATTTTCTTTAAATTTTTCTTGGAACTCGCCAACCAGATTCCTGTAGGATCTGGAGCACAGATACAGAGACCTGGTGGGGCCATCACACCTGGCCTGATGGGAATGAATCCAAAGATAATAGTTCCCATATCTTTCTATTTCATTAGTCTCTTTGGATCCATCTCATAGGTTTTACACTTCGTGGCCCTGCTACTCCTTACTATCTCATGCTGGGACTTATACTTGCAGAAGTGCTAGCAGCAGGATGAAACCAGAGCTGAACATGGGTCCATGGATCTCTGAGTCTGAGTCTCTGAGCATC
Source organism: Vidua macroura (assembly GCF_024509145.1). NCBI lineage: Eukaryota > Metazoa > Chordata > Aves > Passeriformes > Viduidae > Vidua > Vidua macroura. The sequence continues at coordinate 38,702,399 of NC_071576.1, forward strand.
AGCACTGTAGAGTCACCACCAGGAAAAATGTTTCCCTTTTAATAAAGAAGAGGGGAAGAGACTTGAACTTCATTTGGAAGACTCTAGGTAAATACTTAATCCAGAGACTGTGGATCATTTGTGGGTCCTATCTGCCAGGAAATCGATAAACATTTGGGATATTCTTCCTAAATAAACACATTCATTTGTTGGACAACTGCCTGCATGTGCTGGGAACCCATTGTCCTAAATTATCATCTCAGCCAAAGTGGGAGAACCCATTAACTGTGCTCTTGGGCCAGAATTAGGAGAGAGGCTGCAACGTAGAGCAGGAGTGCAAGAAGGCATATGTCCAAAACAGGGTTAAACAGTAGAGACAGATCCATCATCTTGGTGGGGAGAAGCAGGAAGGTCTTCGTTGAAGTGCTTGCAGAGTAAACAAAGGGAGGGTTTGGCAGGAGGTGGAAGTACATCTGTGCATACAGTCCACTCCCACCAAGGGATCAGCACCAGCTGGGAGATGCTGGAGTTTTGTACTGCTCAGTCTATGTCTGCCAGGTGATCCTCATCCCCTGTGCATAAGGCAGCCGTTTAATGCCACCACCACCACTTTCAGAGAGGGATAAATCTGAGGTCTCATTTGTATAGATCAGACTGTAAAAACCTCTAAGACTGGCCCACTGTACCTTCTCTTGGTACAAGTGGACAAGCTTGTACTGTATGGTGGCTTCAGAAGCCACCATGGTGTGTGGTAGCTTCTGAATTTAATTAAATGTGTTGTGTTCATTGATGCAAAATGTCTTCTGCTGGTCAGGAGCTTATCTGGTACTGCACTGGTCCTATCCTGTGCTGCTCTGGTCTCATCCATGACTGGTGCCGTGCTGGTGCTGCACTGTTCTTGCTGAAGCCTGGAATGGAGCTCTCTCTGGTAGAGCAGGGATTAGGACAGAAGAGCATTTTCTGAAGCAACCACTTGAACTAGGAATTTAGAACTAGGGATTTCATAGGCAGCCACAGCTGTAGCTGCACTATTTAAAATATGGCCAGGCTGACACTTCTGTGACTTACTGCTGTGTGTCCTTGGAGAAAAGTTATTCCTCTGCTTGCTCCCTTTTTTCCTCAGCATTTCTCCATAGGTTTTAAGGTAGTATTTAATTAGCATTTAATAATTACTTATTTACTATTTAAAGAATTCTCAGTGTTAAAGGAAGCAAATGAAAATGCTTAACTCCCTGAAGTTGTCTTTGGGACAGCCGCATGGCAGATCTTCTACACATAACCCCAGGCAGGATTGTTCTTGATACAGCAATTTGATCCTCAAGGCTCACTTGTTCCAATGCATTTCAAGGAAGGGATGAGTCAATCCACTAAAGCTTATGGACTCTCGTCCTGTTGTGGACAGTCCACTGTAAGAAACCAGATGGCTCACAAAAGCCAATTGTGACTCTCCTTGTTGCAGAGTTACAGGAAAACAGGTAGGGCACCAGCAACAAAGCAAACCATTATAGCTCTCCTAAGAAATGCCCAAAACCTGTCTCTCGGCCTAATTTGGCTGAGAGTTTTCCTAGGGAAATTCCAGGTTTGTGCAGCAAGGTACAATGCAGTCACCTATGCTTCACAAGCAACCTTGTGGTGAGCATTGTTCTTCAGGAGACATGTCTGGTGGAGGAGCCAAGTGTGTTAGGTCCTCAATTCCAAGCCAATCCCAGCTTTCTGCCAGGGACTGTATTTTCACATCTGAACTGCTGAGACTTCATGTTGCCACATCACAGATGAGAAATAAGAACAAGGGTGGAACCAAAGCCATCTTTCTTGGCTGGCTCCCCATGCTGGCACCATCTTTTTCCTGCTGCAGCAGGTGACTTCTGTGTGAGCTACCTCAGTGTAGTTTGGTATCCCCTGAAATCATCAATCCAGTTTTCAGCCTCACACTAGGACAGAGCTTACATGGAGCTCGTCTCTTACTTTTTCCTGTATCTGGGAGCTCAACTTGTGTTGTAAGTTGTTAGGTGTTTCCTTGGGTTGGTGTCTGCATGTTTTGCAACGTTCCTCAGAGCAGAAATAACTGAAAGGTTGAAAGAGCCAAGGGCATGGTCAGAGTGGCAAGGGACTGCAAGTAGCATGCTGAAAGGCAGGCTGTGTCTTTCAACCCAGTTGTTCCCCATGTCTGCCATGCAGTGTTTACATCTATCTAACTTATTTCCAGCTGCTCAAGAAAACAAATTTTACTTCTGCTTTCCTGTATGGTTACATCATTCAAAGTTTTCCTTTCCTGTAATTTCCTGAACTGACCCAAACACTCCAGCCTTATCCTCTCAACCACCCCTTTCTGACTTCTTTATCCACCTTCCTTTCTCTTTCTTTGTATCTTTTGTTTCACTCTTATTTTCTTAAACCTGTCCAGGGCTATCTGCCTTTGAAATCATGTGGCACTGCTCTGGCCTGGTCTGTATCCAAGTGATAGATGCTTTATACTTACCTTGACACAATGATCAGCCAGAACAAAGTCTCATGAAGGTTAAAAGTGCACATATCCACATACTTTTTCACTCCTTTCTTTCTTGTCCTATTTTATCTTCTCACTTTCTAAGACTGGAGAAATTACCTATAGAGCACTGTGCAAGGCTATTCTCCCTGAAACTACTATGTAATCTAAACCAGTGCTGGAGTAATTAGTACCATCTTTAGAGCTCAGAGGTGATGCCTTGTGTGAGGTCATTTATTACAATCACTGTCCAGGCTATTCCAGAGGAAACTCACCCCTGACTACCTCAGCAAAGTTGCTTTTGGCTTCTTTACTCTGTGACTTTTTCTTGATGAGGAAAAATGTTCATTTAGGTCAGTCTGGCTGACCTGATTAGCAAAGAGTGCTCAAAATGCAGTTAGCATTTTTCCTAGAATAGATGCAAAACATAATGCTTTCAGCTGAGCAATTTGTGCCAGGAGTTCCCCTGCAACAGGAATGTCAGGGCTCCCTTGGGAGAAAGCTGGCAGCTAAGGCTGGAGAAGTACTACAACTTGGGCCTGACACCAACTGTTGTTACACAGGAGGGAACTGCATGCTACATTGGTTGTGGACATTCCTATTGGATTGTCAGCATTCCTCCTGCAGGTGAGCTTTGTTAGATCAATGCCCGAACAACATCCTCCATGCTGGCTCCCCACCACAGTGTTGTGGGGTCACTGGCTCCTCCTTTCGATGGCATGGCACATCCAGGGGGAGCACTGCAGCTCAAGAATAACCCATTTCTGCTGTTCGAGGTGCAGGGGTTCTACCATGAGAACCTGCTCTGGCTCTGCAATATTTGCAGCCCTCTCACTACTTGGAGGAGAACTTTCCCCTCCAGTAGGGGAAAAAAGGTAGAGGGAGACCAGGATGAAGAAGAGGACCCAGTTCCAGAGCCTCAAGAGTTAATTGTTGCATGTAAGAACAGCTTGATGTTCAATGAGTCTGCTAAATTCATGACAGTTGAAGGAAGGAGCTGGGCAGGTGCTTTTGGCTAAGCTCACTGCTGTCCCGGGGGGAGGGACTGCAAGCCAGGCAGCTCAGGGAGGAGGAAACCAGCTCTGACATTTGTAAAGACTGTTGATGGAAGGTTTCTTTCAAAGACTTTTCAGTCTCTCAATCTGAGAGCTCTTTGCCCAGGGAGTGCTGGAAATGTGGCTCTTCTTTCCAAGCAAATGTGGCAGACTCTCACAGTTGATGAGGTGCTGTTGAGCCACAAATACTGAATTGCCAATTTAATGATGTTGGGTTTGTTTTTGTTGTTTCTCTGTCTTTATGGACAGTGCTGCAGTGAGGTTGTTGGGAATGGGAGAACTGTATTTTAGTCCTGGCTCTGCCAGTTTCTTAGTGTGTGATCCTCAGGGTGTCACTTGCAGTGATGCAGCTTTTGGTCACTATAAAAAAGTGGACATCCTTATTCTTACTGAAAAGGAGCAGTGTCACCAATAGGTGAAGCAGATTAACAAAAACTAGGACTGGAGTGGGGTTTTGCTAGTAAGTATCTGCCAGGAAAGGTCCATACGAGTTATTACTTTGCTTCCCTAGTTGGACTCTTTTTCAATGGCTTTGCAGCTACACATGATATTTGCCACATTTTCAGTTTGGCAATTCTGTTTCTATTCTCCACTGATATCCCAGCTATCCTTCATCCCTCTCCTGTTCCTTATCCCTGTGGACTGCACGTGTCTCTATCTGACCTCAGATACTTCAAGCTAATCCAGAGTAATCTTTCTGTGTCAGTATGAATGACTGTGTTGGTCAGCATCAGAATTTAAAGTAAAGTACTTTTGGCCCATGCTGTTACTGGCCTGACCATTCTGGGCCTTACTGAAAACCAAACAATTTGTACTTTATAAATCCAGTGAATGAGCTGTACTCATACCTCATCCTCCACTGTACAACCAGATCCTGGCCCAGGCACAAAGCTTAGCTTCTCCATCAGTTTGGTGCTGAGAGCACCCTGTTTTATTTTTGCCCCAAACTGCTACATGGTCAGTGCTGGGCTGATTCTCAGGCTCCCAAGCTATTTCTCTGCTGGTTTGTAAATGAGAAAGAGGTAACAAGCTCCTTCTCATAAAATACCAGAATGTCACGGCTTTATCAGTCCCTAGCAAGATATTCAAGACCCATGTCAGTCCCTCCTGCTGCTCAGCACATTTTTTTGCGTTTCCCTTTAGTTGGAGATGCCTTTTCTTCACAGTAACTCTGTCTGGCCTGTTGTAAAGTTAGGATCACCATCATCCATTGGGAAGAGTGATGCAGAGATTGCTTTTCCATCCTCTGATCCATCTCCTGCTCTTCAGGTTTTGTCAAATATAGTTAGCAGCAGTCCAGCAGCTGGATTAGCAGTAATTAATGAGCAAATGGCCTGCAGCCCTTTTTTAGACCTGGCAAAGCACACACCTTTCACTTTTTTCTTACATGGTTTTCAGCTCTTTTTTTATCATGCTGGGAGAGAGTGGAGTAGCAGCAAATGCTGCTCTGGTCAATACTGGGGACTGAACAGAGGCTACTCTGCTCTTTTCTTTGCTGCTAATTAGTACCAGGTTGTAGGTAGAGGCTGCTAGCTAGGACAGCAAAACTGTTTTCTCCCTCCCCTTGTAGCTGCAGCCACAGTGAGCAGTCAGTGGCAGCTGTAAGCAGCTGGGGTGAGCTGCAGCAGAGCAGGAGTAATGCTGATTTCTTAATTTTCCTGCATGCTTCAGGCTCCAGGCAAGCAGCCTTAACAACCTACTCCTTTGTGACCTGGAGCTGAAGTCCCAGGTGAGGTGAAGGCACACATTACTGTGCCAAGCCCAGCAGCCACACAGTGTGGTGAGGTCACCCAGCACCTTTGATACCTATAAGTGCCAGAGATCCACATCCAGAGCAGTTGGCCATCCACTGGTCTCAGATGCCTTTCTGATATTTGATGAAATTGAATTACACGGAGTTGTCAGAGGATTTATTTACTTATTCTGGGAAAGAGTGAAGGATGCCAGAAGAGATGGAAAATAGGGAAAGAAAGAGGGACGAAAAACCAAAGATGAGAGAGGTAGCTATGCAGTTAGCATTCCTGAGCCATCTGGACCTGTTGGCATGGCCCCATCTGGATGGGCTCACGTGTTCATCCACAGCATGATGTAATCTTCATTGTCCAGCATTTGATTTTTTTCCCTGTGCTGGATGGCCTCATATCTAGTGCATGTCTGGAGCGGGCATTTTGATTTCCTGTTGCTATTTGTGGATTTTTCCTGGCCGATCCTCAAGCTCAGCTCAGGCGGTTTGCATTCCTCAAGCAGAAGCAGCAATGCCACCCTGCCAGCAGGAGCAGAGGCCGGCTGCAGCCAGCCTGCCAGCCCAGGAGAGGCAGCCCTGCACGTGGAACCAGCTGTGGTTTGCACCGTGCTGCAGCTGGAGAGAGAGTGACACTTCTGCCTGGTGCTTTGACCACGGCAGCTGAGCTCTGGAGTCGGCTCAGCCTTCAACATAGAGAGGGCTGGCGGGACCACTGTTCCCAGATGCTCGCGGGCTTTCCTGCCCAGCTGGATCTTGCAGCAGAACATGAGGAAGGAGAGTTTTACTTGACTCAAGACCTATTCCTCCCTTCAGTAGATGTGAGTAAAAAGCAACTGATGATCTCAGTCCCTCTTCTTTACAAATACCTGCACCAGGGACCACCAGGGCTTTTGACTGCCCTGTGAAACAGGTGGGCTTCCCAGCACATAGGAAGGAAGGCTGGGAAGGATCTGGTCTGACATTGCCAAGTACCCACTCTTGATAGTGGAAGGCCTGTCATCCCCTTCCCTCCATCACTCAGTGAGTGCCATTTGCAGGAGGCAGTGCAGTCCAGTCAGAAGGATTCACTCAGGTTCCCACCATGTTCTGTGGAAGACTGCCATGCAAGACCAGCCATCTATTTTTTTTTTTCTTGTATCCTTCCTAGCATATGAAATGAAGACAATTTGTATGTCTGCCTCCATAAGAGCACGGTTTGAAGGTCTTTAAGTCACAGAAGCCACACAGGAACAAAACAGCCTTCTTCACTTCATAAATTCCATGTGTAGAGGGGAAAACGGTCAAGCCATAGATCCCCTCCTGCTTTTAGAATCAGAGCAATTCCCACCCTCCTGCATGGCTGGGAGAGTCTGAGATGCTCAGAGGATGAAGATGGGATTTCTCTGCCATGTACCACTGCTGCAAGCAAGCCTCAAACCCAGCAATATGAGGGCCTGCTTCAGATTATGCCGTTCTCCACTCTGACTCAAGATGTGGGTAGCTGTGTGATGATACATTAGGCAACAGTTTGACCTGAGCATCCAGTACTCCCTCTCCTACAATGCCTCATCCTGCCCACATGCCTCCCTTAGCTTTGTTTCCTCCAGGGCCTTGGGAATGGGAAAATTGAGTGCAATGGCCCCCAGGGAATGAAATTATTCTCAGTGGAGAATCCTACTGCCAGGTTCAGAAGTCATCTTGTTTGCATGTGAAGAGAGCAGGGCTTTGCTTTCATAATAACCCAGGGACAGCCTGTCCACCAGGGATGGACTCCCTGGAACCACAGAGCTGAGCTTTTCCACCCAGCTCAGCTCTGTTGAGTGAGAGAGTAGCTCTGGAAAATGATTGCCTCTTTTTAAACCAATTGGCAAAACTCTTGCATCTCTCCTGGGAACAGGCCAGGGATTCTGAGTCACTGCTTGAGTGGGTTGTGGCCAAGGTAGTCGTACCCAAGATATTAAGTGGGAGAGGAGAGATCCACCCAGGAGTGCCAGCAGAAAGAGAAATAGTCATGACCATAATGAATAATAATATAATGATGAAAAGATTCAGAAATGCACTGCCCACTCCAAAAATAAAGTTTGAGGACAACTCAAATGTTGTAAAAAAAAGAGAGGAAAGAGTCGAGAAAGACCGCCAAAGCCTGCCTGCATGTCAGCTGCAATGCAAGGAGTCCCGTCCAGCTGGCCTGGGTTCAAAGAGCTCCTATTGTCCAACAGCATTTCCAAGACACCATTCAAAACTTTCAGAAAATAAACCCAAGATGCAGGGTGAGATTTATCACACAATAAAGGCAAGCCAGATGTGTGCACCCTTTCAAAGAGAGACAGGAGGAAGACAAAGGAGGAGTGAAGCGGGGGGGGGGGGGTTGGGCATGAAGCAGCAGAGGCATGAGGGAAGAGGTTGGCATGAAAGGCCTGATGTTGTGAGGATCCAGGCAGGAGCAGGGGACTGGATCTGTGCTCGGACACATATTGGGCACTTGTGAAAGGTTTCCTGTTTACCGAGAACACTATACTTGAAAAAATTCACCTAGCATCAAGGTTAAGGAACAAAGAGGGAAGATCTCACTGATGCTTTTTTTCTTTTGTTGCACATAAAACCGTGATGGATACTGAAAGGTTGCTTCTTGTCCTGAATTATATATCTGCAAAACAAAGACCCTGTCTGAAAGAATGTCCAGAAGTCAAACCACTATAGATTTTGTCTTGATTTTCTCCGGCTCACATAGTCTTCATTATTGCTGTGCAGCACTGACCACTATGGCAGGGATGTAACTTCTTCTGCCACAGGAATCACACACTTCCACCTGTGATTTAATTATGTTACAATCTGTTTAACATAATAAAATAATAATAAAAACAATTACACAGAAAGATAATTTAATCTTTGAATATGCTGCTAACATGGAGTTACAGGACTACAACCTGCCATCACTAGATAACTCCTCAAGTTCTCCCTGCCTGCAGAACAACCTGGCAAGGTGGCCATACCATACCATACCATACCACAGATGAAAAAGTAACTTGGATTTATTTGTTCTCAGGAAAATCTATGGTAGTAAGGACTTGTTCATCTAAGAGCAAAAAGCCTGAGAAAACATTTTGGAGGCTTAAGCTAGAGAGTCCTTCTTTGCAGTGACTCATTTGTTTGGTAACTGTATTTCTCTTTACAACACTTGTTTTTTGTGTTGTGTTTTGGTTTTTTGGTTTGTTTTTTTTTTTAAGGTCTGGATGTATCTGGAGCCTTTAAACTGAGCTCAGTTGCAGATGATGAATTTGAAGCAGGGCACACTTAGCTCTGTAAGGAGCCATACTTGATTACCAGAGTTGTTCCTCAAAGCCCTAAAACCCATGAGGCTATCCATCATCTCCCTTGTCCAGAGATGTCCAGAAAATGGATTCCCAAATCCACCAGCTTCTGCAGAGACCATTCCAATGCTGGGGTGCAGATGTCTGCTTGATCTCAGATTCAGGAGCTTTCACTGCAGGAGTTCAGGGCATAATAGGTTTCCTGGCTTTAAAGGAACATGGGATCTTTTCTTCCCAGAAGCTTCTAACATTACTTGAGTACATGATACCATGTATCTCCACATTTCAACTTCTTTTCACCAGCTACAGGGTCCTTGGCTGCTGGGCCTTGTTGTGGAGAAGTTCAGCTTGAAGAAGGGATAGCTGGAGAGCCAGGTGTTGAGAAGGGGTTTTCATAGGCTTCCTTTTCTCCTTCAGCTGTGATTTTCATCCCATGGTTGAAGTGACTGCCTGATCTCTGACCAGTCAGATATCCATCCTTATCTTTGGAAATGCAGGGCTTTTACCCCTGGTTCACCAGCATCACATCTTCATTCTGCCCCAGGATGGAGTTAATTCAGTTACCCCAGCAGTGACAAATGGCCTGACAGGCCTTACTGCTCTTTGTGGCCTAGGAAGGATTTCCCCATTCTCCAGAGACTCTGGTTTTTGTAGCTCCACTGCTGAGGTGAAAATGGTACCCTCAGCATTGCAGCTGAAGTTTAATTTCCTATCTGCTGCTTAGGGCACAGATTTTCCACTGAGATATTGGCTGAAGGTCAGAAATCTGCATTCCAAGTTGAATTGCTTTGAAAACTGTCCTGGTGCAGGACCCTGTTCAGCCTGCTGCTTGTAAAACCCAACTTTTGCCCAGCCTGGCCACTGAAAAGAGTCCCAGCTCTTGCTCTCTCAAGATTTTACATGAAAATCCTTCACATCCTTGAGTCACAAATCAGCTGGCCCAGACTTAGTTGCTCTGTTAAGTGCCCTTTACAAAGGCCCAAGGAATGAAAGCCACCAGTAATGTTTGGTATTAGCTGGATGCCTCAGCTTTTGGACTTGAACAGAGTAGAACTCTTCCTCTTTCAAAGCCTGCTTTTCTTTATGGGTCTCCAGGGACCTGCCAGGGGACAAAATGTGAATTATCTCTGATTTTGCTCTCTGAGCTAAAGAGAAACAGTTTCAATGAGACAAATGAAGATGATTGTAAAGATAATTCAGACATTTCTTCCTTCTCTGGTTATCTCCCAGATCAGATTTCCTCTATCTCCCAGTGTGTCTTTCTTGTTGCTTTCTTGCAAGATGCAGAAAAAAAGGCCCATAATGGCCATAGTGGCATGGGGCTGACGAGCTGTGTAAAAGCAGAGATCTGCCAACTCTGGCAGCTTCAACTCCTTACTGGCCAGGGCCAGAAGCTTCCAAAAAAAGAAGGAATGGTGGAGTGGCATTTATTCCAATTTATTTTGGTTATTGAATAAACATTCCCATCCCACTGACTGGTGAATGGCTTGAGCAGCAGCACTTCTCTAATTTATTTTAATTGTATTGAACGTTCATGCTGCATTTAATGTCTTTTGGTGATAGTGTGACATGGTTTCACATCAGCATGGCAGTATAGTTCACAGAGTCACACAGAATAAACCAGTATTTTCTTTCACTTGCCCTGCCTGCTGTCACACCATGCATCCCTCACTATTAATTTTCTCTAAACTGCCCAGGCAGACATGTCACACACAATTAAATCCATGTAGGCTTTTACAGGGTAGATTTACCTCTAGTTTGCAGGGCTGAGCTAGGGATGCATCCCTTGGGTGTGCAGACATTGACACCCACTTGTGTTCTGGCTGCTGTGCCTCTGTGGGGATTGAGGAAGAGTGGATAGGCTCTGCAGGGGCACATCTGGGTGGAGGTGGATCAGGCTAACATAGCAGATAGGGCCTTCCTAAAAATGATGGATGATATTTTTACACATAAGGACACAAAGTTCACATGAGGTCCCACCCCCAGATGCTACAGCAGCTGAAAGCCCCATCATGGTGTGGAGTTAGGGTGTCACTGGGAGCCTGATGCAAACACAGCTGAGGCTGCCATGTTCACAACAACAGGCAAAGCACCAATTCAGCCAAGACAGCAGAGATCTGGGGACAGAGATGACAATACAGCTTCTCTCTCTAAGGACTACTGCTTGTGTGAAGTCTCTGCCTGGAGACTGAGCTTGGCTTGGGAAGGAGTGAAGAAGAGGAAGAGACCCCTGCCAGCTTGCCCAGGGATACCTGCATTCCCATGGAGAACAGCGCCTACACATCGCTGTTTGAACACAACCCAGCTGCCACCACAATGGCTTAGAAATAAGGGTGACTTTGTTTTGTAGCAATCAAGTTTTGTCTTCAGTTCTCCAAGCTCAAAAAAGCCTAGCAGACAAGCTTTTTATTTACCTTTGACAAACTCCTAGAAATTTGCCCCAAATCTTCTGCCAAATGAGGATTAAGAGCAGCTGATCCAAATGTTTCACCCTGAGAGAGTTGTGTCCAGTTCTGCGTATGGTATAAGTCCTGCTCTAATTTTTTTTTTTTTTTTTTTTTTTTTATCAGAGTCAGCTGCAAGGCTGTTGTAAGCCAAAGGAAATTTGGGACATTCATTGCATATGTAGCATACACAGCAAAAGCATGCTGAAAAGCAGGGGCATTCCTTTTTATCCTCCAGGGTGCCACTGCTGGAAGGAGAGGTGCTCCATCTCTGCAGATTCAGCTAGTCACATGCCATAGCAAACCATAGCTGCTTTCCACCCCAGGCCAGCAGAGCCTGTTTTGCCCAAGGGGGGGTTGCTATTTCCCCTCTCCTCCCTAGCACATGCATATCTGCTCTGAACCTGGCACCCACAGGTGGTGGGAGAGCACGCAAATGGCCACATGGCTGTGACCACGCTGCAGTGCCACTTGTCTCGTGTATCACCTCAGCCTGGGTTCTGTGCTGTTCCACAGTCGTTCCCCTTGCAGGGCACTTCCAATCTCTCCCACATCACCACTGCCCGTGGTGCTGTGTGCCAGCTGCTAATCCCATTTGTGCTGAACATACTGGTGCCAGGTGTGGAGACACCAGTGTCCATGACTTTAGCAGCACTCAGAATTCTCTGCTGGGGCCACTGGGAAACCCAGTCACAGGCTAGCAGATTTCAAATTTCCACATACTTTTTACTCCCTTCTTTCATTCTTTCAGGAGCAGAAGCATTTATCTTAAAGACCTAAGTTGCCCTCTTCCCCTGCACCTGGTGCTTCCCAAGATTCTCCCTAGTGAGCTGCAGGCTTGTGAACTCTGAGCTGGATATTACACGGCTGCAATCTCGGCCACGAAACTTCCATGCGGTCTGTGTTGTGCACATGCTTTTTAACAACATCACCCACTCCGTCAGCTTTGTCCCACCTGCCGGAGTTATAGGGCAGGAGGGGGTGAAACCACGAAGCCTTCCTGCCTGCCAGGGAGGTTTCGGCACGCCGCGGGAGCCGTGTGTGCCGGAGGGGCTGCGACGATATCCCCCGGGCGCTCTCCATCCCGGCATCCCGGGACGAGCGGGGCCGGCCCGCGCCGCTCCGTCCTAACCCTGCACTCCTCCCGCGCGCCGCGCCGCGCCGCTGGCAGCCGCCTCCCATTGGCTGCCTCCCGGCGGCGCCGGCCAATGGGCGGCCGCGGCTGCGGGCCGTTGGAAGCGCGCCGCGCGACCGTTAAACCGCCGCCATCCCCGCGCGGCCGGGGCATCCCGCGCGCGGCCGCCCTGAGGGGCTGCGGCTCCTCGGCCGCGGCTGCCCCGCCGCTGCTGCGCCCGGCCTGGGCGCCGCGCCCGCCACCGCCCTCCCCCGGCTGTGCCTTGAGCCGCCGCCGGGCCCTCCTAGGTCCTGTGGCGCCTAGCGCTGGAAATTGTAAATCCAGGCCCTTGGCAGGGATGCGCGGTGGAAGGAGGTTTCCACAGCGAGTTGTGCCTGAGCCTTGCAGGGATAAGAGCAGGCTCGGGGGAGAGTTTATCACTCTCTACAAGTAACTGAAAGGAAGTTGTAGCCAGGTGGGGGTCCACCTCTTCTCCCAGGCAACTAGAGACAGGATGAGGGGATGTGGTGTTAAACTGCAGGTTTATGTTGAACATTAGCAAGAATTTATTCAGAAAAGGGTGATTAGACATTGGGGTGGACTGCCCAGAGAGGTAGTGGAGTCACCATTCCTATAGGTGTTTAAGGAAAGACTGGCTGTGGCATTTGGTGCCATGTTCCAGATGACATGGTGTTCAGTCATAGCTTCAACTCAATGATCTCAGAGGTCTTTTCCCACCTAAGTGGTTCTGTGATTCTACAATTCTATAGACAGCAGCAAATTCTGGGTCTAGTGCCAGATTAGGTTTGGTCAAACCCTGCCACTCTGGGGTGTCTGGAGTGCTTGGTCCACCATACATGCCAAGGTTGTGATGCTGAAAGTAGTCACAGGTGACCTGGACATTGATGCAGTGCCTGAGAAAGACAGGGTGCTGCTGCTCAGGATGTTGTCCTGCTGCTGGAGGGGAATGACAGTGGCGTTCACAGGCAGTTTGGCCCTTGGTGCTTTGGCCATGCCACACAGAGAAGTAGCAACAGCAAGGGGGTAGCAGGTCAGTGGCAAGCTGTTCAGGCACACCAGGGGCCTGGGTGGACCAGGCATGCAGCAGCAGGAACCTGTGATATGTGAGGTACAAGAGCAATATGGGTTCAGGATAGAGGAGGAGCAGAGGGGTGGCAGCCAAAGGGTTGTTGGATGATTATTTGTGCCCCTTGGGGTGCACATGCACTGACTGGCTGTATGGAGAAGTGTGCATAGCATCTGTCCATCCTGCCTGAAGCTTATTAACACTGTTGAGAACTTCACTTTCATAAGGTCTAAAATTATCTGCATTTTAAAGAGAGCAGAAGGACTGTCTGGAGTGTATGGGCTCTTCTTTCCTGGAATGTAAAGAAAACCTCGGCTGTGCAGCTGGAGTGCAGGGGGCTTCATTCCTTAGTGAAAGCAGAGAAGGGAAATGCAGATGTCACAGCTGGGACAGGAGATTTATCTTGGCAAGCAAAGAGGAAAAAATTTTCAAAAAGAAAAGAGAAAACTCAGAAGAATCCCCTCCCCATCTTCACTGCTTGCCAGCACGAGCAGAACCTCCAACCTGCAAAAGCCTTTCGTCTCCTGGGCCTGGGCTGCCGCCCAGCTGGATTTAGCCCCTTGCTGCTTTCTCTTTGGAGCGGGACCGTTGTGGTGGGATGAGAGAGGCTGTGAGAACCAGGCTGGTCCTGAAGGAAGACTCTGTCCAAACAACTCAGATGGAGGTGGAAAGGGGAAACTTACAGTCAAAGAATAGAAGCATGAAAAGGAGGGACAGATGCAGCCAGGATGAGTCCAGAGAAGTGGATCCAGGGGGACCTTCTCAGCTATGCATGGTGCCACTGGGCTACAAGAGTGCTAGCTTAAGGCATCCCATGTGCAACTGGGCAGGGGAGAAGGCTTTGTGCCTCAGTCTCTCCTTGGGGCCTCCAGAGTTCTAACACCAGCTCTGGGTGGGGGTATATGTAGAGCTTGCATTTGGATATCTGGATGCCTTGCATTAGCTCCCAAGATAACTGTTGTACAACAGGAAAGGGTGTTTGAATGAGAAGTGCACGCACGCACATACAGTGTGCTATTTAGACAACCCTAAGCATGAGGTCAGGATGAAAACATGTGGTAGAAATATGTTTGGAAGAGTCAGTGCCTATGTCGATCACCAGGAGTGGGAGGGAGCAGAAGCCAGGAGCTGACAGATTCTCACTCTCTCCCCATGGCTGAGGTGGCCTTAGCCTGAGCAGATTCTACTGTGGCACCAGGTTAAGGCTCTCTGTAGGGCTAGAGATGCAATGGTTGTTGCCTCCCCATACCTGTACACACTGGCTCATCCTCTTTGAGCGCTGCCTCCCTGTCCTCCTAGAGTTTGAGGGGGCCGGTAAGCCAGAAGTCAGGCTTGGATCAGGAAATCCAGCACATCCTCGCCATTGCATTTCTGTCCCTTGGCTGCCCCCTCCCTGACCGCTCACTGGTAATACAGCTTTGGAAACACATCTCGTGCTATTTCTTGGCTTTGGAGCATAGTTAGAAGAAGAAGGAAGGAGAGTGTGAAAGGGAGGGGAAGATAACAGGAGCGAATAATGCAAAATGAGACTGTGCTGTGAGCTTTGTATCCCATCTGGAAACTGTTTTCCCTCAGTACACTGCACACCCACTCCCTCTAGACCAGAATGGTAAGGGTCAAGTTTCCCAGTTGACTGGTCCCCCTTGCTAAAGCCAGACCCATCTGTGTGAAAGCTACTTGAAAGATCTTAAAGGAGAATCTCGACACAGTTGCTGAGCCCTTCATTGTCACAATTAGAAACTCTTGGCCAATCCTCTGAGGAGCAGGAGCTGGCTGATCTCAGTCTGGCTGGAAGGCACTCTCCGGGAGTTTTGGTCTTGAAGAAGCTGTGAGAGGATGAGGTTGCTGTGCTTGTGAATCTCTGTCCATCCCACCTTCATTCACACCCAAGTTCCATGGACTCTTTCTTGGACCTTCCCTGGTCTGCTGAGACCTTTGTTGCCATTGTGTTGGCAAAAGTCTCCCCAAAGCCCAACCTAGTCGTGTCATTTCGTGGCAGCACATGAAGACTTTTAGCTGTGCTGGCCCCAGCCTGGGTGGGAATGGAGGGCTAGTGACCAACCAGCACTTTCCATTCCAGCAAGGATAAAGCTACTGTCCATTTGGTCAGGTGATAAACCTGCTTCTCTTCATTGCTCAGAAACTTGGAGCACTGACCCTGCCATGTGCTGCTGTGATGTACACAGCCCTGAGTCCCCATATTCTAGTTTCCTGAACCCTCTCTCACACATGCAAAGGAGGAGTATGGCTGAAGCTTTCTCTGCGTTTTGCCAGATAAGTGCAGCTCACAAAATTAGGCTGGGTGGGACAAAATTTACATATTCTGGGTTAACAGGCTCAATTTAAACTAATTAGTAGTGGTTTTAGTGGCATCTAGCCAAAATAAACTCTGGGTTGCTCCTCACTCTGTCCATCACAGTTGGATCTTGACAAGAGGACACTCTTTCTTCTTACCATGTGGTTGCATGCACAGCTGTCTTATACAAATTAGAAGTCTAAAATTAACAATACCTGTTGACTTCAGGAGAGAACAGTCAACCCAAAAGCCCCAGCAGTTTTCCTGGAATATCTTGACAGCTTCCTGCTGGTCCCATAGTTTCCATTATCGGTATAGCCAGCTACAAACCCATGTTATTATTTTTGTTTGCTTTACTCTTCCTTCTGCTGCTTTCCTCAGCCTCTTGCCACCTTCTTTGAGTAAAACAACGATCTCCAGCTTTGTGTCAGCTCTAGGTGCTCTCCCTCCTTGAGGATGTTGGATCGTTGGTGCCCCTTTTAATAATAACTATAGTTATGGCCAATCTCATGGGCTAGCTCCCTTCTCTCCATCGTCTGTGTTTGGAGATGTTGGACTGGTATATGTGTGAGTGGTGAGAGCTGAAACGGGCTGCTTTGATGAGAAGGCTTTACCAGTATTCAGGAGGATAAGACCCAGAAGCCCAGAGAGGGGTAGATGCTGCAACATTTCTGGATTCCCAGGGAAGGGTGCAAGTTTCATTCTCTGCTCATCACCCCTGTACTGTGCAGTAGGCCTCTGTCTCGTAGGAGAGAATGGTTTCTTGGGGACCTGAGCTCCTGCACCTCTGTGAGAGCAGTGTTACCTTCATCCTCATTTCCACACAGCGAGGTCTTCCAGCAGCAAGTCTGCTGTGTGGTGTCTAAAATAATGAGAAACCTGAAATTTCATTGGCAAGAAACATTTCTTGCCAATGTTGATGCCTACGTTAAGGCTCTGATACTCAGTTCCTTGCACTCATTACTCATCTCTCACCCCTCAGCAGCTGCTACGGTGATTTTTTTTTTAGTTACACATCTCTGCCTCTTCCCTCTAGGTAGGTTTGTCCAACAATAGAGAGACTGTTGACTGACCAAGGGATCATTGTTCTAAATGTGGGTGGGATGCTGCTAAAAGACAATCTGTGTAACTACTGCACGAATGCATTCCCTTGACTCAATCCCACCTCTGCCTTTGTTAATGCACAGTTGTGAAAGAAATTGGAAGCACATGGCAGTGTCACAGACAGTTCTCCCCACAGCCATCCATCCAGCTCTTCTTCCCTTCCATGGCTACACAGTGGTTCTAGTTTTCATGGTCACAACATGAAATATGATTTGAGCCCAACTCTGCCGTGTCGTGGTGCATTAGCAGCCGGCACTCTGAATCCCTTCACTTTTCTGTGGTTCTCGCCCTTACCATAAGGCTATCGTGTTCACATCCTGTGTTTGCTTGTGTTGTTTAGAGAACACAAGACAAAGAACAGCTGTTACATGAGCAGGCACTCTCTGGGGTTAATGCTCAGGACTCCAAACTCTTTATCCTTCTATGCTAGAAGGACAAAACCTGGGTTTCCAGTGCTTTTTAGATAACTATCTAACCCAGTTCCATTTGCTGACTCAGCTCCCTCTGAAGTTACACTCCCCACAGATGGTAGGTGTTTTCAGTTACTTGATTCAAGTGCAGAAATGCTCCTAGGCAACTTGGAAATGGCTGGGTGGATTTTACCAAACTACCCCGCCAACTCTGCTTCTGCTGTGGGAACAAGTGGAGAAAACTTTAGCCCAGACATCGCAGGGAGGGCCTCAAAACTAGGATTTAGCATGAGTGTGCCTTCTCCACCCTACTTGCACATGCAGTGTCTGGTCTCCAGGGAAGCCTTGGATGGTCATGTGTTGGGCTGTCACTCCAGGCAGTTGGAGGACAAGTGGGAAGGAAGTGAATGGAGAGAAATCTTGTGTCAGGCAGAATGTAGGTGGCAGGGACTCCACCCCCACTTCCAGCATGCTCTGTAAGCATCTGAGGTTTTAAATGGAGCAGATGAAGGATGATGTTGGAGGGTGAAAGGCACTGACATGTTCGAGATTGCTGCCACTTACCATCTCCCTCCCCCACTTGGTGGGAAGTGTGGGTCTGTTCATCTAGAGCCTACTTTACTCCCCAGCCTCACCCCAAAGCTCTGACAGCCAGTGCAATGTTGACAGAGCACTACTGCGCTCAGGTAAAACAAATATACCTTCCAGTAGGAGCAGGAACCTACAGGCTCCAGCATCCGGGGTCCTCTGGCCACCTCCTGCCTCAGTCCTAGCACTGGGGAAAGAAAGGACTGCACGCACTCCATGGTTCTTTAGAAGGCAGGCTCTCCCCTGAGCTGAGCTCTCACCCTGGAATTCATTGGCATTCATGTCTCCACTCTAGGACCTACATGATCTCTCCCACTCTCATTCATACCCTGTTGCTCTTGGTATTTCAGTATACTACTTTCAATGCCTTTCTGCCCACCAAGATGCTTTTCCAGGCAGGGGGTGGGAGGACAGACCTAGTCGGACTCCGCTGAGCTCTCTCCAGTTCATTTAAGTTACACAGTTCTGTCTGTGTAATATAGTCACTTGAATCTATCTGTCTTTTCTTTCCTCTCCCTGAGCCAGAAGCCTCAATCTGCCAACAAATGGGATAATTTTTCAGCTGGTGTTTGGCAGCCATCATTTTTCTCCCTGCCCAACCAATGCTTTGTTGTAGCAAATGGAAAAGTTAGTGATTTGACTTCTGAATAGGAGGATATGCCTCAAAGGAAGAAGGTTCCCTGTAGCATCAGGAGCTCAGTTCTGCAGCAGCACTGGCCAGATTTACTGACTGTTACTGGAATGATTAGTGGAATGATTGTTTGTTGTTAACAGCCCATCTGTAGTGTTTAAACTTCACCGGGGAGCTGAATTTCACAGGCATTATCTGGCTGTAGTACAGCCTCATATGGTCCACAGAGGGGCTGTTAAATCCCAGAGGAAATTAAATACAACAGGGGGCCTTCCTGTTATGTTGATCCAACTGATCTTTTTTCTCTGATAGAAATCAGCAGCTGGTTGATGTTCTCTGGGGCATCAATGTGCCTATTGCTGCTGGCAGAGAACGTGAAAAAGTGTCTGTCACTAAGGACAGGTGCTGAAGACCATGACTTTGTGCCACACTTACATTTTATCATCACAGGAATCTCTTTCCTTGTCGTTTTGTTGTCACAGTGAGATGATGTTTGGAAGACATGGATAGATACTCACAAAGGGAGGGGGAGATAAGATAATGTAGAAAAGTTTCATGTGTGTTTGTGGCATAGATAAACATGCAGTGATGTAAAGCACCACATCCCTTTCTATCTTAATTTTAAGTGTTTTTGTCAGACTGATGCAGGTGAGGAATAGGAACTGGTTTTTGCCCTGCAAAAAGGTCTGATGCTGAGGTTTGACTCTCAGATCCCTCTTGGAGTTGACACTAATGTTCTTTCTCCTTTTGTATTTCCTCAGCATTTCTCAGAGAATCTGGATCACTTCTCTGACAACATGGACGATTTCTCCAATGACCTTTTCAGCAGTTTCTTCGATGACCCAGTACTGGCTGAGAAGAACCCTCTGCTGGACATGGACCTGGATCCACCCACTCCAGGCATACAGGCAGAGCACAGCTATTCCCTCAGTGGAGACTCTGCTCCCCAGAGCCCCCTTGTGCCTGTCAAGACTGAAGATAATGCTAACGGTGAGCATGAGATGTGCACACTGCCCAGCACACTGGGCACATCTGTTAGCAGAGGCTCTGGCTGGCTTTCATATATAAGGACAAACTGTCTATTCCTTGGACTTGCACATGACTAATCCGGGGAAGAATTTGGTTTGCTGTTGTCAAATGCAGTCCACATTTTTCCCTTCAATTTGTGCTGTGATAGTCACATTACTCCTTTGCTGGGCTTACTGTTATTTACGAGGATGATAATTGTCTGTGGCTTAGTGTGCTGCCAGCTTCTGGCAAGCAATAGGCAATGTCTTTTTAGGACCCTGCAAACTTGGGTGTGGATGCCCTAGATCCAGCTCCATTTTGGCATCAGGCAGCAGGGTTTTGGCTTGCACAAAGGAAGCATGAGTCTCTGGCTGAAACCAGTGTTGGTACATGTGGAAAGCTAAGTGGCTTCTTTAGCAGCAGATCTTTTAGCAGGAGACAGTGAGGAACAGTCATTTCAAAACTTATTTTTAAAACAATTCATTTCAGGATAATTTATGATGGCTGGGTATTTTTAGAGCTGTCCTTGCAAGAGAGTCCTGTAATTTGTGGGATTGTGTGGGTGTCCCAACAGCTGATGGACACCAGGCTGCCTGAAAAAGCAGTGGCACAGGCTCAGTATACACAGAAGACAGCTATTCCTTTGAGCAACAGTGAGACCTGGGACAGAGGCTTCCTCTCATGACTAGGAATGATCCCAGCTTTCTGGTGCAAACACCAAGGCATAAGGAGAGAGGGCTGGCCTCTTTGGTCCTTGAAAAGGCACAACCATCTGCCACATTCCTTAGGGGCATCTCAGAGAGATGCTGGGAGAGAGTTTTATGGTAGGCCAAGCAACTCTTAACTTAATACCAAAAAAGCTTTCAATTTGCATTTATTTTTCCTTAGTTTAAATCCCAGAACAGTCTTGGAGGGGGCAACTAACAAAAAAAAAAAAAAAAAAAAAAAAAAAAAACAAAAACAAAACAAACAAACAAACCCAAACCAGCATGAACAAATAAACACAACTTTGTTTTGCCCCTGAAAATGAACAGGAGGAGATAAGACTTGAGAATGAGAGAAGCCAAAAGAATGCATTTGTAGAAAGCAGTGAAATGAAGACTGCATGTGATAACTTGCAGTCTTGCAAGTTATCTTGAGATAACTTCATGCCTGCATGAAGTTATCTCAAGGACTCCTCTCTGAGACACTTAGCACCACTTCTGCTTCTCTCCGCGGTGTCTGCACATGCCCTTCCTTCAGGTGTTATGTCTCAAAGGCAAGACCATGACTCTTGAATGGAGTGTGACACTGATCCTTGGGCAGAGGCCAGCACAGGGTGTACTGTGCATAACCCAGGAGAGTTTGAGATGGGCCCGGCACTTGCTTTCTGAGAGTGCAGATCAGTAAGGGAGTAAGGCCTAGCAGTACGATGGCAGGTATAGGAGTATCCGTGCACCCAGTCCTGCAGCTAGATAATTCAGCTTGTCTTTCCAGGGCTTTTTTGGCTCATAACTGCATGTGAGTCATATTCTAGTGAAACCCTGAGTCAGGTCCAGTATTTGCAACACTGTGCAGTCCTTTTGGCATAGCTCCATCCAGTCTTAGTCCTTTTAGACATTCAGTTCCAATTAATTACCCAGAAATGGTTTTTCTTCAACATTAAGCAAGCTCTGCTCAGTCTGCAGAGCTCCTCAGGAATGCCCCTGCTCTGTCTAGGCTTGGAGCTGGCTGAGGCTTGCTTTTTATCAGCTTTCTCCCAGCTTTTCTGCAGATCTCGAAAACTCCTCCAAATCCTGCCCCTTCCCACATGGTTCCCACTAACACAGGTCAGCTAGGGCAGGCCACTGGGTGCCTTGTGACCTTAAAAAGCTTATCAGTGGAGTCTGCTTTCCAGGTGGCTTATGCATACGGACTGGCTGCTTCTTTTCTCAGTACCAGCCCTGAGTTTTGCAAGGTGTGATTTGATGCCAGGAGCAGGGAGAGCCAGGGTTGTGCAGAACAGTGGGCATTGGACCAACCTCAGGTTAGTGCCTGCCCTCCTGTATAGGTCCTGCTTTCTCACTGCTCTTTGCCTCACCTCCTCAGCCCTGGGCAGCTACAGATATTGCTCAGCTGTATTTCTTCCCAATATGTACAGAGCATGTACAGAATATCTAGAGCAGAGGATGAGTGTCTTGGCATGCCTCATCCACCAACATACAGTGAAATCTTCAGTGTTACAGTGTTACCTGTGAAACATCTTCTCAGGCAGCAGAACCTAGATGTGTCCACAAAAGATGCCTACTCCTCAGTCCCTCATTGAACCTCTGATGGCTTATTTGTCTCTGATTCTGTAATCCAGTCATTCCCCAGAAGAATCTCTGAGGGTGGGAAAGAGAGCAGGGTCAGAATGTGGACAGGAAATGGGAGGACGGCACATACTTATTTGGGTGTCTGCTCCTTGGCCTGTCTGGACTGACAGCACTGGGGGCTGCTCTCTCACTGAGTCAAGTCTGATCAGAGAGAGCCCTTGGTGGTCTGCTCTCCCTTGTCTGGTAACTTGCTTCAGCAGCAGCCCTCACAGAAAGAGGATACCCCACACATCTGAGAAAAAGAGAAATGCAGATTTTTGCAACAGAAAGGATGAGGAGGAAAAGGCTTGAAATGGCAGTAAGAAACTTGAGAGTAGTCAGCAGGCAAAATGTTCTCACGGTGGGCATAGCAAAAGCATATAAGAGTTTAAATGGGGAAAGCTGTGAACTCTTTGGCACTTTTCAAAGGGGTAGATTCAAGTGAATCATCTATCAGGACTGACATAGGTTTAGTTGAATTTGCCTAGAACAGTGGGATAGACTGAAAGATTTCTCAAGATCCCTCATTTCTGTGAAAGGCAGAAGTCAGTCCAAATTTTCTGGATACAAACACTTGTGGCTGTGTGACACTTTGCCTCTTCCCACCAGAAGGGGTTTGTCTGCATACCAGGGTAACTACGACTTCACTAATAGCTGTGGGTTCAGTGTCCTTAGCAGGACAGAGGAAACACAATCCACTCTGTGTCTACTTAGTAGGCTGTGTGTTGTCTCAGCTGTACCGTGCATCCCTGCCTGAGATGCTGCCTGATGACGTTAGCCCTGCTGCGTTGTGAGAAGCTCTAGAAAGCAATCCAGCAGCACTGAGAGCTGCACATGCAGCTGAGGCACACACACAGCAGCCACAGGAGCTGCGCCTGTGCTTGACGACGTCCAGTTGCAGGGGCAGCTGGAAGGAGTGAACATCTGCTAGAGAGACTTGTCTAGGCAGAAATAAGAGGTGCTAGACCAAAGACAGGAAAACAACATATTCCATTGGCAAGGCCAACATTGTGTTATCATATGTAATTCTTGTCTGGGCTTTAACACCACTCTGTCCAAGCAAAGGCCAGAGGCAGGATTCTGCCCTGGCCTCTCCTGAAAACAGAGGCTGAGTAAGGCAAAGACAATGTTGACATACCTTTAAGTTAAGACGTACCTTTAAGTTAGATCAGATGGCAGCTCCCATGTGAACAGCTGCTTGTTTGTACTCTTCTTTGTGCAGGCTTTTCTGGAGCAGAGAAAGACCTTTCTCCCTCTCTCCTCTTGCCAGGACATCTTCTGGACTGAGGCCTGCACTGCAGAACTGCCCTGGGCAGCAGACAGCTAGGCAGCATCCCTGGGCCTGACTGAGAGTGCTGCATGCAAAGATCAGTGCAGAGAGGTTAGAGAGTGAGTCAGACTGTGGCCTTGTGGAGGTAACTGGGGCTCTCTCTTGTGACACACTTAGCAACAGTCTGTCTATGTCAAGCCAAATGTATTTTTCTTGTCAGATAAAAAGGGAAAGGGAATGGATGAGGATTAGGAAGGAGGGTGCAAGGCTGCAGGCTGGCTAGGAGTAGCCTTTTGGTAAGCTGAACTATTTGAAGAGCAAAGACTGAAACTTTAGAGCAGAGCCCAGGCAGCTCTCCTGCCTAGCAGTCCTTTTCCCATCTGATCTGCAGTTTATCTGGTATCTCCACTTCTGGTGGCAAGCCAGGCTCACACCACACACGTGCATGGGACAGAGCAGGCAGGAGGCAAGGGGAGCATACCCCCATGGCTCCATTCAGTTCTCTTCAGATACTCCCTTTCCCTCACTTGTGCTTCTTGTCCCTGCCAGCAATGGCAGCAGGGTACAGCTGTGGACCGCAGTCCCCTGAGCAGCCCAGGGTAGAGAAGAGAGTCTCAGAGGTGAGACTGAGGGGAGCAGCTGTGGAAGCAGCCTCACAAGCAGGTTATGCAGAGGGCTTCCTTCCACAGAAATGGGCCTTCCTTCTCTTCTGTCATGCAGCAAAGCCCTGGTAGTTGGCACAACATCATCAGGCGGCCAAAGCAGCACTGTCAGCTTTTCACTGTCATCATGCTTGCTCTCTCACCAGCTCTCCAGCACAGAGATGGTGCTATTCTTGGTAAATCACCTGGCAGCTCTGTGATGCTGGCCATGCTGCCTAAGGAGCAACAGCCCAGCATCCTCCTCTCACTGAGCCCTAAATATAAATAAGCTCCAGAGGATGAGACCTAGACATTACTGGGGGAAGAAATCCTGCAGCTGTCCTCCAGAGCTTAGGCTGTCCAGTCAGAGTCCAGCAGAGACACAATTCCTTTATCTCTGTCCTGTCTGCTCCCCACACACTGGGGAGCACATGATGGAGCTTCATTCCCTTTTGTACTCTGTGTTGTGGGCCTGCACATGCTTGTGTGGTGACAGTGCTAAACTTGGACAGGCAGCCTCCTCAGTCAGAGGAAGCTTCATTTCTCCTTGCCCTCTTCTTGCTGGAGTTTGACTCTCATGTTGTGCATGTTTCAGAGCTGGAGAATGGAGTGTGGTCACTGGGGCCCAAACTCTGCTCCATCATGGTGAAACAGGAACAGAACCTTCCTCTAGACCTGCCTGAGTCCCAGCTACCTGCCAGCTCCATACCAGTGCTGAACCTCAACCCTCTGCAGAGACTGCCACTCCCCGAGGAGGTGAGCCCATTTAAGATCTGTCGGGAACCTGGGCTCTCACACAGCAGCACCCCTGGTGATGCAGATGCAGACATGTGACTGCAGGGTCCTACAAGGTGATTTAGCTACTGAACTGACAGGAGAAGGTGTTACAAAGCCCAGATACTGTATTATTTGTCATTTTTCTCTTAAAATGGCAGCACAGGCGGCTTTACAATCTTAGTTAAATATAAGCATGTTTCCTTGGCACAAAAGCCAAAAGCTTTAAGCTTGCACCTACTGGAGATCTGTCCCCTCCAATATACCAGTATTTCTGTAGCCACTCGTGGCTTATTTTCATTTTTCGGAGAACAGTGTCAATTAATCTGATGCCAGTGACCTCACTATTCCTCCATATAGACCCCTACTCTGCCACTGTCTTTTTCATGGCTTTGGACTTGTCACATGGCCTCTCACTCTTTGTAACTGCTCACTGGAAATGTTGGTCTCACTCCAGGTCTTGCTTGCTTTTTCCTATGAAGCAGCAGGATTTATTATTTCTGTGTAACAAGGGGCCAACTCTTCTGGTCATATCTAGGTTCTTAAGAAGTCTGTTTGTCTGAAGGAGGCTCACTTATGCCACTGGTATGTGGGTGTAAGCTGAGGGCTTAGTTCAGCTGGCCTTGAGTCCAGCTGTGTTGGATGAGAAGGTCTGACCAGTCTCACACAGACCTTGCCTATCTTGTAGCAGCTTAGTAGATAACAGTAGAGCATCTCTGGGGTTCACTTCCTTTTTTCACTCATGTTGAAAATCTTCCCATTTAAACAACCATCCAGAACAAATGGGTTCTTCCAGCCAAAACTCTGCACAAACTTCCTCTATTATTTACACAGCTTGAACTTGCTGTGCCCTCCAATCTCTTCTGTGTATGCTCAGCAGCCATACCATGGTGCTCTCTCATCTGTGTTTACAGTCTGGAGGAGTTTGCAATGTGTCTGTTTAGTGTAAAAACTCCACCCTATGGTGGGCTGGGGGCTGGCAAGCCAAGAGGCGGAGGGGCAGCATAACACAGATGGGAGTAAATCTACTCTTTATTCAACTCTCAGTCCCCTCCAATTGGAAACAGTTGCCCAGTGGTCCTGGTGAAAATCACATGAACAGGACAGCACGGTTGTTCTGTTTCTGTACAACCTCTATACTCCCATTTATAATGAAGGCAGATCAAAGAGGGACTTCCCATGGTAATGCAGGGGTTGGTTTAAATTACACTGTCTGGGTCTATCAAAGGAAGAATTGCCAAGAATAAAAGTCATCTCCCTTTTGGAGATACTCAGCTCAGTGCACTGCTTGGCAGCACATCCATCTGCCAGTGCCACTTCCTCTGTAAATGTGTTTGCACTCTGTGTGCTCAGCAGCTGAGACTTCAGGGGCTTATGTTTGAACTCTTGGTTTCCTCTATGGTGAGAGGCTCCTTTGGGGCAGAGCTGTGAGATGGGGCAGGTCAGACAGCAGGGGATCAGTGGCCATGGACAGAACTGGTGGGAGTCTTCTGGGCAGGGGAGGTGGCAGTGGCCAAGAGCTCTTTCTGCTTCTCTTCCACAGATTCCTATAGAAATGACTCCAGCACCTGTGATCAAAGCTGAACCCAAAGAGGTGAACCAGTTTCTAAATGTACCTACAGGTAAGAAGATAGAATTTCCTGGTCAACTATATTACTCAGCTATAGATTGTTATTATACAGGGCAGAAAGACACATAAAGGTAGAGCTGTGCATATAAGGTAGCACTGGGGCAGAGAACAACAGAAGAGTGGGCACTGCACTGTTCTAACTCAGATCAGTGTCTGCATCAGGAGCCACAAACAAAATTGTTCAGACAGTGACTCCCAGGCAAAACAGGCTACTTCAGAGTTGGAAATACGCAAGAGTGCCTTTAAAATCCTCAGAGAGACTGTAGAGCTATCCAAAAATAACCATCTGAAAGTCAGGAAATTCAGGATCCAGTTTAATTTGAAAGAAACCCAAGCATCTGAAAATCTGCCGATGCACAAATGAAAGCACTATGGGAACTCCCACTGCCGCAGAGAGACATTCCTTAGGCATATTCCCACCTCCATTAAGGCCCCTAGGGCTCTCCAGTACAAAGTGGGGACAGTTTTCAAGTGCTCGGAAACCAACTGAGTGACCAGAGCCCCATTGGATCAAGTATGCTGGCAAGTATGTGAGCCCTGCAGTGCTTTTGGAAGAGCTTTGCTCTCACAGAGCTTCCTGTACTTGTGAACAGGCTATGGTGCAAAACATTACAGGCTTTTTACTTCATTTTGGTTGACACTGGAGCACGTTATTCCTTGGCAAAGCCCTGCCAGCTCCTCTGCAGTTCCTAGTTTAGCACATTTGAGGTCAGTCTAACCTCTGTCTTGGGCAGTGCTCAGTCAAGCCTTTTTCTCAGACTCACCTCATCTTATGAAATTCATCATGCTCTCCTTTCAGCCCTGTGTTATGGCAGGGGGCATAACCCTGTGCCTGTACCTGTGCCTGTCACAGGCTGACGTGAGAGCCATTGACTCGATCTCCTTATTCCTCAGTAGATGACCTGGTGCAGATGCCTCCAACTCCACCCAGCAGCCATGGCAGTGACAGTGATGGATCTCAGAGCCCTCGGTCCCTGCCTCCCTCCAGCCCAGCCCGGCCTGCTGCTCGCTCTTCTGCTGCCATCTCCTCCTCACCTCTCCTCACAGCACCACATGTAAGGAGGCAACAGGGCTGGTACACAGGGCTCCTTGCTGCTCAGAGGGGTTTGTAGGATTTCCTAGGCTTATGTGGAGGTTCCTGCCCTTGCAAAGGTCTCCAGGCTGAAATGCTCTGTCAAGGCAATGTGATGTCTTAGCACAAGGATGTGGGGACAAGAAATGCTCACAGGAGTGAGAAGAGGCACAATGAATCTTGCATATCTACCAGCAGCTACCTTGTTTTAGCAGGTGCTATCTTTCATCCATACTTTGGGAAGTGACCTATGCATTGAGAGGACTTTCTGAGAAGGCCAATGAGAGAGAGGAATTACTGAGAATTCCCATAACCAGACCATTTTAACTGTTGCCCAGAAGTTTGTTGGCAGGGTCCTGCAGTGCAAGTGTGTAGCCAGCCTCACTGTGAAAGAACAGATGCCCTCCCAGGTAAAAAAGGAAAGGAGTTGCTGAGCTGTGCCCCCAGGATCAGGTTGAGAGTAGGAAAGAGCACTGCCCTGCACCTGTTTGGTGTCAGTGGGCAGCAGCGTATTCCATTCTGATGTGTACAGCCTCTAGCTGCTCTGCAAGGCTTTAAGGAGGATCACTGGGGTAGAACTCTTTGCTGACATTGATGAATGCTCTCTGTGTGTTTCAGAAGTTACAAGGAACCTCTGGCCCACTGCTTTTGACTGAAGAGGAGAAGCGCACCTTGATTGCAGAGGGTTACCCCATTCCTACCAAGTTGCCCCTCACCAAAGCAGAGGAGAAAGCACTGAAGAGAGTCAGGAGAAAAATCAAGAACAAGGTGACTGCAAAAAATGTAATCATTCAGTTCCCATTATTCCAGAGCATCTTCAGCTGGCCAGTGCTATAGTTACACTCATCTCTTCAGCTGCACTGCAGCTCAGAAAAGGTGGGATCGTGCCTTTGGTACACTAGCAGGAGCCTCCCAGCCCACAAAAATAGTGCCAAAGGGCATCTCTGCTTGCATGCTTTGCACACAGCCATATCTGGGAAGTGTGGCTTCCAGCCCAGCTCCTGGGAGTGTGTGGTGTGGGAAAGGGTCCACAGATCAGACAAACTGGTCAGGTCAGGCCTTGTTGCTAGGACAGGGAAAACCAAAAACCAAACCAAAACCAAACCAAAGCCATTGCATGGTGCAGGACAGGTGATGCAGAGTGTTTACTAGCCAGGCAGAGGCTGTGATACTTTAGACTGGGATTAGAAAGCATCCTGTGGGAGAAATGGTGAGACTGAACTAATCACCCAGTGACTCAGAAGTGGCCTGGGGCAGAATCAGCCCAAATGGCAACAGCACATACACATGTGAGTCAGTGGAGTGGAATGCAACCCTGAAGATGCTCTCAGCAGCGAGGGGCACAATGCAGCAAATGGTTGCAGGCTACAAGCCAAGGAAGGCTGCATACCTACAGCATCAATCCCCCCCAGTTTTGGCCTAGAGATCAGCAGGAATGGCAGACTGGAAAGCAACTCCCCATTTGCCTTTAGGATGCTATGTGTGCAGAAGACAGACAAGATGCATGAGCCACAAAAAAATATCCAAGGCTTATGATACTGACTCCTCTCTGCCCCCCTCACAGATCTCTGCTCAGGAGAGCCGCAGGAAGAAGAAAGAGTATGTGGAATGTCTAGAGAAAAAGTAAGTTTCTTGTTCTCTGTCTTACTTTGAAAAAAGGAATCCTGACCATGCACAGGCTGCCTTTCTAGTGTTTTGTCTCTGAATTGCTCAAAAAATACAGTTCCTTGCAAGGCTGGCTGCCCAGGAGTTTGGTTTGGGATCCTGCCCCTACTCTCCTCCCTCCTAGAAATCCTCTTGCGGGATAAAGATTGGTCAAGAAATTTTGTGTTTCCAACTGCTTCATTTGGCTGGTCCCCTGCAAAAGACAGGCCATTTTGGCTGCCAACAAGGTGGGATTATGGGTTTCCCCACTAGAAGTTGCTTCTATTTTGTCTATCCCATAAGTGCTGAGCTGTCTGAGAGCACTGATCATGGCTTTTTCCCTCTCTTCCCATGAAGGTGGACACACAAACACTTGACAGCAAGAAAAACCTTGCATTACAGTTATTCCCTACTCTCCCCCACTTCCACTCTCTGCATTAGTTTTGTTTTTCTCCTTGCAACCTTTTTTTTCTCCTATGCATGGCAGGCATAACCTAAGGTGATGTCACATTACACTGACTGAGTAGAAAATAACTCTTATACTAGCAACCCCTAATGTGCATTCCCAGGCAAAGAAGAATGCTGGAATCCAGGCACAAATTCATGTTTCTGTATAATTACCATCTTCTTCCCAGTTACTAATACCATCTGAGATCAGCAAATGGATAAAAAACAACCCCCAAATCCAACTTTAATTAACTCTTCTCCCTGATGCTATTTATCTTCTCTAGTTGCACAGAAATGCTCAATTAAAGCAGATGATTCAAGGTGCTTCAGTGTGCATGGGTACATCCAGGCATCAGAGCACATCGCCTCCAGCTATTGTCCCATATGGGGACCTTCAAGCCAGGGCTGGGGAGTTGGCTGACCTCGCTCAAAGGGCAGGTCCAGGGCGTTTGGTGCTGGGGCCTCCTCCCCAGATGTGGCTGTGGTGCCTGTATGTACTAAGCAGTTTGTTATGCTAGAGCATTGCTATGACAGATGGCTTTTAAACAATGCCAGGTTTAAATGTGAACCAAAAGCAGCATTCAGTGAATTTTTTTTAATAGAACATGTCTTTGGTCAGCTTGGCTTACTAAAAACTTGTTTGTCAAAACCTGTACTTGGGCCCTTCCCCATTCAGTTTGACACTTTTGCTGGAAGCCCAGTTTTTGCACGGAACGCCTGGTTTAAAGACTGTGCTGCAAACCTCCAGCAGGATCAGGCTGTGTCTCTTGCCTTTCTCCCGACCTGGAGGCACTCCCGGTCCCTTGTCCCAGCTGCAGCCCAACCACTTTCCCGTCGGAAGCCGTGGGAAGGAGCCTGCAGGTTCTCTGCTGCCCTCAAGTGCCTGCAGTGGGAGCTGGCCCAGCGTTTGCACAGAACGGCCTGGATTTCACAGCCAGTGCACAGAGCCCAGGGCAGGTTTCCAGGGAGTGGTTTGACTTTGTCCCCCTCCTCCTTTTTTATGCTTCTTAGTGGAGTTTGGAAGTGATGGAAATGTCTGCATTACTTTGGGTCTGTCCTGACTTGACCTGCGTGTAACCAGGTGCTCCTGTCTGTCCCAACTCTCAGAAGACCCTGAACTGGGAACTGTCACATGTAACTGTCCACCTGCAGTCTCATTCCTGCTTCCATGGGGCTGGCTGCAGTCAGGTGGGCCAAGTAACATTTGATTTCAGGACTGTATCTGCAGGTGACAGATGAAGCTACTGAGCCTCCATACCCCATGAAAAGCAAGGACCGCATTGTCTTAATCTCTCTGGCCTTTGTGACTAACCAGCTATGGGTTTTATTCCCATAGGGTAGAGACATACACAACAGAAAACAATGAACTCTGGAAAAAAGTGGAGACCTTAGAAAATGCAAACAGGTAAGTGGAGCTAGACTTGACCCTCTGTGGGTAGGAAGGGAAGTCAGGAGCGCTGGAGCAGGGGGACAAGAAGAGAAAAGCAGGCTCCTCCAGCTCCTGGACGTGTGCTGCTTGGCGAGGTGTTGGTTTTCAGCCCATGACAGCAACGAGGCAGCTGGGTTTGGTTAGCGAGCCTGGAATGTTTGTGTTGGGATGCCAGGACACTCCGCAGCAACGGGAGGGAGGGAAGGCATGGTTCCCATATTGCTTTGTCCTTCTCCTTGCAATCCTTTGGGCTCATGCTGCCTTCTCCATTCCTCTCCAGGGCTCTGTCTGTCTCCAGGGCAGATGCATTAAGGGAGGCCCTGGGCATATTGTGGCTGTTTCAGGTTTCTCTTGAAAAAGCTGAACAAACTTGGTGAATTCAGGGAAAGCCCATTCTTCTAATAAAAGTAGAGATCCCAACTCCCACCAAATCCAGGGCAATTCATTGTGCATATGGTGTTCCAGCCATTTCTCAGCCTTTTTTGGGCAAAGCAAGCCCAAAGAATCTCTGTCTCATCTGCTGCTACTGCTCACCTGAAAGGAGCAAGCTTGCTTCCACAGCCCCAAAGTTCTCTCATCCAAGGCTCTGGGTTTCCTCACTCAAAGCTCTGGTGAGCACTTGTACTTCTTACATGCAGAGCTGGCCAACTAATCACCAGGGGAATTTTCTTCCTTGGAAGCAAATAATGAAGACTCCCACCCTATAGTGGGAAAGGGCAGCTGGAACTAGAGGAGAGCCCAGCTCTGCCCCCTCTTACTGGGCACAACAGGTGTGAGCAAGGGCAGGGTAAACTGCAGGGGATGCTTGTCTCTATAGCTCCATTTATATCAGCTTGAATTGAAGGGGAGAACCACATCCAGAGAGCCAGTTCCTCACCCACTCCTCAGCTGCCACGACAGCTCATGGAGTACTCCTAGAGGCTTCACTGCACACCTTCCATGACATGAGTGCAGTGGCCTTGGCTTCCAGGCCTGACACTGGTGCTGGGACTGGGGCTTGCCAGGCATGGTCTGGCTGAGGTGTGCGAGATCCAGAGGTCTCCTGTCTGCCAGAGATACAGCTGCTTAGCTGCTGTCATGCATGGGGCACAGCTTGCCACCTGGCCTCTCTGGGTGTGTGGGCAGCCCTGCTGCTGCAAAAGTGTGAGCCCCACCCTGAAAAATCAGGACGCTGGCCTAAAAGCCAAGAGATTTTAATTTTTTTTCCCCTAAAATACACATTGTGTTCTTTCTAATTGGATTTGGTTTTTGAGCACTGCCAGTGGGACACTCTGTGCTTCTCTCCCTCCACATGTACAGGGAGCAAAACAGGATTTGGAAAGGGATAAAGCCAGGATTCTCCTGCAATCTCCTGGTTCCAGGACCTGGCATTTTATGAAAGCTCAAACATATTTGTGTAAAACAGCCAGTGTTCCCAGAGGGAAAGTCAGCAATAGTCTCCATTTCAATAATATGCAACTCCTGGGAACTGTGTGCTCTGTAGTCTCCCTCATCCCAGATTCCTTCACCAGCTCAGTTCAGTAGATCTTGGTAACACCTACCACTATTTTGTATTATGTGTGCAGATGCCCATGAACAGTTAAATGGGGCAGAGAGACCTTAGCAAGTGTTCCAATCAGGGCAGTCAGAGAATGAATTAATTGCTGAACTCAAGATTTGGCTTTGCCTACATCCCTCTGCAGAATTTGCCAAGACTGAAGCAGCTCAAGGGGATCACAACTGTTTCTTATTTCTCTCTCCACCACAGTTTGGGGCACAAGTCGAGCTTCAGAGTACGTGTCTCTGAATGAAGTGGGAACAGGCAAGCCTGTGCTAAAGGTCTGACCTGTCTACAAAGTTCAGCTTCCATGCCAGAGCTTGGTTTTCATGGTACGCTGGCTCTCCACTGCTCTGGGAATTGACTGGCTGGGCTTTCAGGCACCCAGGAGTCCTAAATAATAGTCATTCATAATAGTGGGTAGGTGCAGTGAAGGTAGTGGTGGACCCACTAATAAGACCCTTTTTTCTTTCTTGTTTCCCAAGCCTGTTTGGTCAGAGAACTTAAGCAATATACAGCAAAGGGGAGATACTTGTTTTCATGAGAAGGGAAAATCAAGGTACAATATGAAGCGGGTAGTGGTATTCTTGGCTCACTTACTGGCTTCTACCTCCTTATTAAGTTTTGATATGCATTGTTTCCTATCACAGGACTCTGCTCCAGCAGTTACAGAAGCTTCAGGCTCTGGTAGCTGGGAAAGTCTCCAGACCTTATAAAATGGCTTCCACGCAGACTGGGACCTGTCTAATGGTATAAGCTTCATTTCCATCTTCCTTATTGGCCATGCTTCTCCAGACAGCTTTGTTGATTGCCTGTCTCTGCCCTCTTCCCTGCTGTCCAGCTCTGTTGTCAGTTACATCTGCTCTTTCCTTTTGTGTTACAGTCATCAGAGCTGGGCCCTGTCTCATACATACATCAGTTGTTTATGCAACAACATTAGAATAATTCCTGTATTTTCACTGCCTTCTTCTTTGGGCAAAAAAGCATTTTGTTTGCTTTTCATTAGCTATTAGCCATTCAGCAAAAATCTTCAATGAGCTTCCATTGTAATGGGCAGAATATTCTTTTGCTGAGCTGGTAATGCTTAATGTTTAACTCAGCAGGGCAGATGAACACTCCAAGTATTCATCCCAGTGGGCATTACCTTGTGTTTATCAGCAAGAAATGGCATCTGTTCTTGCTATGCCTGCACATAGGCTTTGTTAAATCCAGCTGGAATTCTCTTTGTCCTTTTGACTAACCATAATAATTCAGGGTTGTTGTTTTGGTAATCCCTGTTTGCCTCATAGTGGAGGATCATGGTTAATAAATATTGCCTTCATTGAGGAGTTTTAGGGCATGCCAGTGTGTAACCATAAATAACTTGCTTATTCTTCATCTCTCTTTTTTTTTTTTTTTTTTTTTTTTTTTTCTGGGGGAAATTTCTGATCCATAGTAAAAGTATAATCTTCACTCCTGTGATGTCTCTGCAGGATTGTCATAGTAGCTGCTCATGACAAATTTGTCAGAGTTAGTTATCTATATCTGTTTATCACTTCTGTACTATTAGCAGTTACAAAATGCAAACAGATGGTGAGGTATTTGCCCCACTTTCTCAGCACCCTCAGTGTCCTGAGGGATTGTTTTTTGGTCCCGGTTCAATGAGTTTCCTTGGTTCCAGCCCCTGCTCTGTAATTTCAATCACTTCCTACTTTCAAAATCTGCTCAACCTTTTGCTACTCTTTGCTGCCCCCATGTCAGACCGGATTTTAATGACTGTCTTTTTTTTTCCCTCCTCTCTGTCTTCATTCCCAAGTTCTTTCCACATTTTTGGGTGTGACCCAGCTGAGCCCAGTGACTCATCGCTCCTTAATGCAGCAGCTCATCAGAGCACCCCTGGCTCCAACAATTCTTCAATGCTACTACCTGGAATAAACAAGTCCAGAAGAGGTGCCTTGCAGACATCCCCTGTGCTACAGGCTGATATAATATCTAATTTAGTTTCCCAACAATGTCCTATGTCTCCTTGCTGCTCCCTTTGTTGCAGGCATCTCAGCCCACATACCCACTTCTCTCAGACTTCCTAGCTTTGAAGCATTTCAAGAATTTGTAATTTGTTTTTCTATATTTGACCAGTTCCTTTCATAAGCCTCTGAGTTCTCATTTTCCATTTTCAAATACATCATTCCTTATCATGGCAGATATGTAGAATCATTGTGTCTTGCAGCATGGGAGTGGAGCAGGCTACCCTTCTTTAGCCCTGTGTCATTGCTGCTGAATATTTGTACTGCCACTTCTTGAAGGCCTCCAGTGGTAAGCAGTCCTCAGCCTCCTCAGGCAAACCATTCCAGTGCTATGTTATCTTTCCCAGATAAAGCTTTCTTGCTGTCTCATCTCAATCTTCCTTGCAGCAGCTCAAGCCTATTAGAACTTCTGCCCATTGTAAAAAAGATCTGTTTATTCTCCCTTTGGGCAGCTGCATTTTACATATTTGAAAACTCTTGGTTTTGAGCAACTCCCTTCAGTCTTGTCTGCTAAATCACCGTGATTTCTTCAGTTTTCCCTCAAAGGCTGAGTTACTGAATCACTTCTTGTTCCCAGAGCTATCTTCCAGGCTTTCTCCAATGGCCCTGCATCTTCTTGGAAGTATAGGGTCCAAAGCTGGGCATAGTGTTCCACCTGAAGGCCAGTACAAATCCATCCAGAAAGCCTGTTCATAATGCTTGGGCTGAGATTTGCCCTTTGCAAAGTGACACTGACCTGGACTGATCTTATGCATCAGTTTAACTCCCAGAGCCTCTTCTGTAGGACAGCTGAAACACATAGCCACTGATGTATTTCCCCTGTTAATCACTTCTGCCACCTCAGAGCTCTCAGCAGGTCTCCACATTTGTCTGTATAGATCTTCCAATGGTTCTCTTGGACCATTTCTTCCCATGGTCAAGATCATTCCATATTTGAATACTGACCACAAGCCAGTCTGCTTGTAGTCTCTCCCATCTGCAGATTTGATACAGTCCATCATTTAAGTCAAGCTTAAAAACGCTGAATCTTGCCAGATCTGTAACAGATCTTTCTGCTACTCCATCTGCTACTTCTTCACAGTTTGACAGTGAACCTTTGATAAATACACTCTCAGTATGTCTTTTTTTATTATTATTAATTTTGCCTCCACCTTTCCAAATGGTTTTGCAGTAGTTTTCTCTAGCTTAATTTCCCTAAATTTTAAGAGGTCAAATAATGAGATAGTCAAAAGCTGTGACATAAATGTTACTCAGAATCAAGCCAAGAGTTACTGTTATGAAGTGTTGTAGAGTTTGAACCTAGAAGTGAATCAGAGCATCAGAGTTAACCTGAAACAAAACAGTAAAAATAGTGCTGTTTTGCAAAACCCCAGCTGAAAGCCCTGTTAAAGCAAGATGTTAAGTATACTGCTCTTTCTCAGCCCAAAAAGCCTGTTTTTTTTTTTTTAAGAAGGAAAGAACAGACTTTACAGGGCTGGCTCCCTTTTCTCCGAGTTGTGTGTTTGTGATAATTCCAAGCAACATCCATTCAGAATTTATTTCTTCCTCTGTTTTGTCGAATAAGGATTCTAAATTCTTCATGTGCCTGATATGACATGCTTAGACAGCATCTATGCTGCCTTCATTTAATGTCCTTACTTTGAAACCAGCCATGAAGAGTCTGGACAATTAAAATCCCTCTTTGTATAACATACTATCCCCATGTTACTATTTCATCTTCCACATCTCCTGGAATCCACTGGTGGTCAAAATTACCTTGACGTACCAGCTTCTGTGCATTACTTAGGCACAGGTATTCCAAAATAGGCGACTTCTGAAAAGCAGTCAAGCAGTTGCTGGCTGTCCCCACAGGCATCCACCCAGACCAAATTTGCTAGTTTATACATAGGTAGTAGAAATCACCAACAGATGCATCACCTCTTCAGCTGCTCAGTTTGAGCACTGAGCTGGCAGCAGGTAGTTACAGACCATGCATGGTGCATGAGTGTTCAATAATTTGGCTCTGTACCATTTCCCATGTGAGCCTTCTTGCTCTGTACTGGCAGTTCCCTAAGCTCTAGAGAGTCCCTTATGATCAGCACTGGCATTTCACTCTGAAGCTTTACTGTAATGGCAGAATTTCCAGATAGCTCCAGACCTACCTGAAGGGGATTTCAGGGGAAATTTCATGTACCTTTCTCCTGTTATCACTGCCTACTAGCTCTGGCTGGTCTGCTTGATAGCAGAAGGCACTGACACATGGTCCTGCATACCTACACGTCAAGCATAAATTTAACCCTTTCCTAGAATTCTGCATCTTTACTATCAGGTATTAGGCAACTGCAGTTCTGTCATTTCTGTCCTTTCATGGATAGTAGCTTCACTCTGCTCTGTGTGTAGTACCTCACAGATTTCTCCCAGTGGCTTGTTTTCTTTACAGCCCACAACAGCTCCTGCTAAGCCAATGGTCAAGTTTGATTTGGTCAAGGCAGAGTTTGTCCCTTCTGTTGAGACTCCTTTTTTTCAGTTGTTTCTCAGCTATGCCTTCCACTGTCTCTCCTCAACAGGACAGGCAAGTTCTCACAATTGAACCAGAAATACTCCAAATAAAGAAACAAGAGGAAGTTTCTGACTTCCCTTCTTGAATTTGCAACAGAGATTAGAACAGCAAGCCCCTTCCCTGTCTGGGGGACCACAGGTACCCAGTTGTCAGTCTGACCAGATCTTCTTGCACAGCCTCATGTTGTTGTGCTGTGGGGGGAGTGCTTCTTTATGGCTAGTGGCACTGACTCTGTGCTGATCTCCTTTCTAGGTGCTGGCACTCTGCTTTGTTCTGATCCTGGGATCCCTGATGCCCTGTCTCCCTGAATTCTCTTCAGCATCACAGACAGTGAAAGCAACACCAGCACCAGACATTTACACAACTACTAAGAGTGAGTCTAACATGTTCCTCCATTTCAACTTGTCAAACCATTTCCAGCTCTTCTCTCAACACTCCCTGATCAGGCATAGCATCTTCACCTCTGTGCCTACCCCGTATACTGGGACTGCGGCAAGGGAAGACTCCTAATCTGTCAGTGGTACAAACTCCATAACAGCTCCTTGTTGGGCCTGTTGTCATTCTGTGCTAACCATTGTCCCAAAACATGACAAGTGTCAGAGGAAGGAACATGAGGGGAGAGTCCCAGGGCAGACTGGTTGTCTTCTGAAGAGGCTGTGTGTCCAGGGGGGAATTTGCTTCATGAAGCTGGGGGGAGGAGGGTATCCTGCACAATTCCACATGGACAAGGCTGGGTGAGCATGTGCTGAAACCACCATCATAACCCACACTCATTGCAGGAGGCCTTGTCCTCATTGTTAACCAATGCTCTCCTTTTTTCCAGTTCAGTCACGGAGCCTCCTTTTCTATGATGAGGGTGCTGGCTCCTTAGAAGAGAGCTATAGCTCCTTCCTAACCATGGACCATCCTGAGGGTTGGGAGGCCAAAAAAAGGCAGTCTGAGGAAGGAAGGCCTCATCTGGCCAGGACACATGAGACAGCTAAATATCTGAGCAAAACCCAGGGGGGTTCTGACCAGAACCAAACTGACCCAACTTTCAGCCACCTCAAAGAGGAATTCCGTGAGAGGTAAGCAGGTGGGGCCACCTTCTGAGCCCAAAACACAGCATGGTGTCTGGGGTAAGCAGCTTCAGGGCATGTCCATCCCCTGTGCTGCAAGCTAAGGACAGCTAAGCCACCCAGGACAGGCAGTCGGCTAAGAGCCATGGCTGGAGGAGGCCAGTGCTGGCAGGGAGCATAAGAAGAAATTCATTTTCTAGAGTTCGTCCATAAAGCAGTGTCCCACTTGCATAAAGATGTGGAGGGCTGGATGACTCACGTGGTCCCAGGTTTGTGTTCCATTTAGTGCCCTGGGGAAGGAGTTCATCCTGGTCAGAGCAAAGGAGCTGGGCACACAGAGAGGTGGATTTGCATAGGAGCCTACAATGAACCTTGACTGATGCCTTGTCTTTTCTTTTCCTCAGGGAGACACGCTCCAGTGAGACAACTGAATTCTTGTAGCAGCTGCTGGATCTCAAGGCCTCATCTGTCTGATTGCAGGATTCCCTCCTCACCAAGCAACTGAGGGGACTTGGCAGGAGAGGACACTGCATTTAGACACTCCTAAACTGGCCTTGGGTTCAGCTCCTCCCCTTCCTCATCGTCCCCATTAGTGCTGATCTCTCTGAGGGGAGTCACAGGACTGCTAGAACCAGCAATCAGTGTCTGAAGAAGCCCTGAGACTCCCCCTTCTCTGGTCTTACCTCCTGCTTAAATGAGCACTACCCTATGGATGTGGGCTCACCTAGGAGAGGAGGGAGATCAGGGGAAGCCCACAAACTATTCAGCTCACTCCCCAAAGCCTCCAGACCAAGGGGGCTGTCCCTACATGTGTACCCCTTGGCTACATCAGATGCACCTGAAGGAGAGAGAAAGTGCTGGATTTACTGTCCTGCCTGAAGGTTTTAGGAGTGGGTGGTGCTGGTGCTGGAGAGATGGCTCTGGAGAGTTTGAGCTCATTCCTTGCCCTCCATATGTTAGTATATTTCTGCTTCCATTGAGAGAAAACCTAGTTCTTCCTTGCTCTAGTTTTCTCTTGATGGACATGCCTACATAACTTCAACACCAACTATCTGCAAAGATCTGCACACAAACGGAGTGGGGGAGAGAGATCCCAGACAGATAAATCACCATAAAAATTAGCCAGCAGCTTCTGGGTAACCAGAGCTATGAAAGAGAGAACAACTTTCCCTCATAATCCACTTCTCCCCACCGTTAGCACCTCTGTTTTGGCAGGGGTGGTATTTTTCTTTCTGTTCCCAGCTTGGGCCCTACAGTGCAGTGCTAGCCAGGTCAGTGGTCTTCTCACTTTCCATTCTGCAAGCCTCCCCCTTTGAGAGTGAATGAGAAAAACACATTCCCATAACCCAACCCCCATCCCAGCTCTCCATCCCAGATTCTACTTCATGCCTAATGGGCTCTTCCTAGAAACCACCAAGGAGAGCTCTACAACCCATTGGAGGGCTGTCAGATTAGCCATCATTCCCCTCACATCCTGTGTGTGCACAATGGCATTGTGAAAGCCACTGAGGACATACTGGCATTTCTGGAGACAGGTACATCTGTCAGGAAGGAGGTGGTATGTTGGAATTGGCCAGGGTCACCAAAGACAGTTTTGGACCTCTTCTTTCTAAATGCTGACAGCGAAGATAGCAAACTGTTGCCATACCACCTCTCAGGCCAGACTTGCCAAGTTTGGTGTTGAAGTGACATCATCTCAAACCTATGCCATTCTCTTTAGCACCCAGACACCCATTTCTGGCCCTTCTTCCTCTCCAGCAAAAGTCCTGTAATAAGGCAGAAGTGTCTCCTCACTCCATTCCCTCAGCTGCCATTTGATGGAAGGACAATGTGGGACATGAGTGTCGGAGATCTGGATGTGGCAGGTTGCCCCATGTGTAACATGGGGATCCCTGTGCATTCTGCCAGGTCTCACAGCAGGCTTCTCTTCTGCTTCTTTCTCATCAAGCACCCTCAACTCTGCACTGCCCCAGCCTCTCCTCTTCCCCCACCAGGCTGGGAGTGGAGAAGGCTCCCTTTAGAGGAAGGATGGGATGGCTCTTGCTCAAGGACTTAGAGAGGTGAGGGAAGGGCCCTCACATCCTTCTTTTCTCCCTGTTGAAAATTGGTTTTGCCCCTCCAAGTCATTTAGAAAATTTGGACAAAGCTGGCTGCAATCGTGCATGCGTGGCCAGTGGGGTGATGAAGAGGAAGGCTTTCAGCATTGCTCTGCTCTCCCCACAGGACCCACTAGCCACCAGATACCACTGCATTCTCCATTCTCCACCTCCACCCCAGCACAAAGAACCACTGCCGGGTCCAAGCACACCCTCCTCTACCCCAACACTTCCACTGAGCATGTCCCCATGCCTCCCACTCCCACTGTTGTACAGAGATCAAGAGCAGAACTCGTTTGTACATAATGAAACTTATTTTGTATTATTGCCGATCCCTTAAGATATTGTATTTTGGAGACTCTCAGATCCTATTTTCAGTATTGTATTTTATTAAGAATTAGTGCGGGCTTGGCATCTATGAACTTCTTTCTTGTAGCAGCTCATTTTCCACTTATACTCCAGCAGCTGCTTCTTTCCTCTTCGGTTTTTTTTTGGGTTTTGTTTTTGTTGTTGTTGTTTTTTTTTTTTTGTGGTTTTTGTTTTGTTTTGTTTGCAAGCCACTCTTTCTCCTCCTTCTATCACTTGCTCTGC
The DNA here is from genome assembly GCF_024509145.1 of Vidua macroura. Taxonomy (NCBI): domain Eukaryota; kingdom Metazoa; phylum Chordata; class Aves; order Passeriformes; family Viduidae; genus Vidua; species Vidua macroura. The sequence continues at coordinate 38,742,677 of NC_071576.1, forward strand.
ATTTGCTTTATGAAGCAAAATAAAAATAAAATAAAAAGATGCAGCATCAGCCCTGGGTTGACAGGTGCTTTCATTGAGGCATGGTTGTCATGCCAGCCCATATCACAGATCCTTACCTCCTGCTCCCACTCCTGTTCCCTGGCCATGTGCAGAATTGGTTCAGTACTGGGACTTCATGCACCATGGCTGGGGCTAGAAACAAGCTTGCATGTTTTATTTCCAGCAGCACTGTCATTGTCATTTCTTCTGTTGTTCTGAACAAGTCAGAACTCTTCTACCTCAGTTTCTTTTCTCCCCTCAAAATACCACTATCATCTTCTTGGAATGAGGAAGATCATGGAAGAAAGTATATGAGGAGCAAAGAGCTACTTTAATGAAGAGGCTGTGCAGGGGTCTTTACAACAAAGACATAGCTCATAGCATGATGGTCCTATCCTGTCTGAAAAAATACCTAAATTTTTTCATTAATTGTAAAAGCAGGGCAACTGCACTTAAAGGGGAACGACCTGGGCTCTGGCTGTCTGTCAGCCTGTACCTCTGACACTCCATTTACACCTGTGAAAACTGATAGTTTTGTCCTGATTTTGTGTGAAACACAAAGTAACTGAGGGTCTAGAAAACAAAGTTTCATTTTCTAGCAAGCTTCAAGTGAGTTCATTAGAATTTGGCCATTGAAGCAACTCTATCCAGTCAGCCCTCCGTATCTAGAAGGCAGCCCAAGCAGGAGCTTTCAAAGATGCTATAAGGTGACTCTATCTCCCACCTCTGTCTGGGCTGGTACAGCAGGACTGTGCCACAGCAGAATGTCAGGCTTGGGGCTTACAAAGGTCTCTTTCTGCAGATAATTTCTTTGTGGAGAGGAGTAAAGCTGTTGCCTCGCTGTTTTGACTGAGCTGGCCATTAAACAGTGTCTGGGAGAGACAGGAGCTCTCTCTTCTGAGCCAGGTCTGTACTGCCAAGAGGGAGTTTGATGTGTGACCCATGGCAGGTTAGTGTGACATGGTTTTGCAGACTCATGCAGAGCTTCCTTCCCCCTGCCCACCTACCAATGCATGGAAATGCCTGACCTTGCCCTGCAGTTTCTTCCTGGGCCAGAACTAGTTGTGAGTTGAGAATCTGATGTTTTCCCTGCAGCACCTCATCCAAAAGCAGCCTCCTAACCCTGTGTCAGTATGATGCACCTCCCCCCACTATGGGGTGGGGCTGCTCCCTGCACTGATCAGAATTTATCCAGAGGGAGGGCTCAGCCCGGCTTTGCTCAGCCCTGTGAAACTTCACACAGCTCTTTGGGAATTGCCTTCCAGGGAGATTTTGGCCTGCACCCTTCATGCACACTCCAAAACAGGTGCAAGAGGGAAGCTCTTAAAAGGATGAGTTCTCAGGCTTTGGCTCCTTTAACGCAGCCAGACCTATCAGAACCCTTCCATTAGGAGAAATTTTCCCTTCATCTTAACAAATCCTCCTAATTCTGCAGTCTACCAGATATCTCTGAGCTGCTCAAAACAGACACATTAGGATCTTTTGATCCCTGCTATGCCTCACAAAATGCACCAGCCAATCACACCTACCAATTTGGCTACAGCAACTAATTTGAGCAGATTGGGAGAATTAGCAAAGCAAGAGTCACCTTCTTTACAAGTCACCTTCAGCCTCACTCAGCTGTGCTTGGTCTGCTCCAAGTGCCCCAAATGAACTCTGCCACAACAAGCTGGGCTTCTGCCCACTCAGGGTCACATTTCTCAGAAGCCTCCGCACTGTCAATTCATACAAGCCCTGAACAAAAAAATGCTAACAGAACATGGGCTTCATTTTTCAGAGACAAATTATTCCTGACTGTTCTGTTACCAGGCCAATTAAAAACAAGAAAAAAAGATAAAATACTTAGGTTTTGTGGCTTGCTGCTGCTGCTGCTGCTGCTGCCAAAAGGGTTACTGGCAGTGCATGGCAGCAGCCTGGTGGGTATGTTTTGTTTGTTACAGAAGGACATGTGCTGTTAGGGCTCTCAGGAGAGTATCCATGCTCTCCAAGCCTGGCATGAGCCCTCTTGCTGTTCCCTTTGGGGAATTGTGCTAGCAGTTGTCTCACATATCTATCACGGGACAAACAGGCTTTGGTCCTGCTACCAGGCAAGAAGTCTGGGCTTTTGGACATCTTCTGGGGAAAACTGGGGAAGTTGCACCCCCTCACATCCCCCAGGTGCCTGGGGGGCTTGTTAACAGTGATAGCACCTGGATGGACACTGTCCTGGCAAATCTGTGTTGATTTTCTAATCTAGTGGCTGAAATGGGGCTTAGAGGTGAGCAGGGTGGAGGTTTTCCTTGTGCCTAGGGAAGGCAACTGTACCTTCACAGAGCTTTACTCACTAGAAATGCTGCTTCCTAGAAAGCTCATGTCCTGCCTATGCCTGCAAAAACAAGGATAGAGTCTGTATGCTAAATGCATGCTTTGCACTGTCCCACATGGCCACACAGAAGGAAATCCCTACTCAAGGCACAGGAGAGGCACGCTCCTGCATGTCCCCTGGGTACACAGGTAAGCACCAGGTAAGCAGATGACCTGGCTCAGCTGAAGGGTGCCAGGAGGACAGGACTGACCCAATCCTACTTTCCAGCTCCATCATCCTCAGGCAGCATCTGCTTGCTCTTCCCATGTCCTCAGGGAACATGTCCCATGTTCCTTACCTCAAGTGAAAGGTGACCCCATTCATGACAAAAACACGAAACATCCAGCAGAGTCAAGTGGGCAGAGAGAGATGCAGAAGCCTGTGCAATCCACTGCATCACCTCATGCAGGCATATCCTGAGATGTCTCCTCCAGACAAACAAAATCTGGCTCGCCCTGCCTGTGTGACAGCTATACAATCTGGCATGTGGGTAAGAAAGGTAGAAATCCTCTGTTGGCAGCTCCTTCCCACAGAGAGGGTTTCTGTGGAGCAAGATCAGACCCCTTGGGAATGCAGGAGGCACCCACTGTCCAGCCCTTTACTCTGACTTGAGCAAAGGTGCTGTTAGTTCAGGGCTCTGCTGTGCCTGGTTCAGGGGTCTCCTGTGCCTGCAATAAGGGCCTCTGCTTCCCACCCTGAAGCTCCTTTCCTATGGCATTGACACAAACACCAGTGAGAAATGCTCTGCCTTCCTTCCTACCTGAAAGTCTGGACCTTGCTCTCACCCAGCTTCCTATTTGTATCCATCTCTGACTGGTCATCTACTTCCTCAGCCTGGTGGCCACAAACTTCTTTAACCATAAAGGACAAGACAGATATTTCCCAAAAGTCCCCAGGAGTAAGAGGGGACCAGCATTCTGCATCCCCTGTAGCTCCTCTGGGCAGCCCATCTTTGTCCTACCCTGACAGCCAGCTGGCACAGGTGAAGGTGGCTCCCATGACAACAGAGGTTCCCTAGGCCAGGAAGAGCCCAGGGCAGAAAGAGAAGCATCTCACTGTGGGTGGTGGAAAGAACAGGTGCCACTGGGCACCCGCTGCTTCTCCCTTTCCACAGGCTGCTCCCAGCCTCTGTGGGCAGCAGGAGGACATGGAGCAGGGCCAAGCACCCATGCAGGGAGTACTGGCAAGCTCCCAAGCAGGTCTGTGTCCCTGCAAGGGAGGATGAATCTGCTTCTCCAGGGCCAGCTGTGCTCGTGCACAGTGCTGCTGGGGGAGGGCTCACCCAGCAGCATTCCAGCTTTCAAGGAGAACAAAACCCCTGTGGGGGCTGGAGGGGCTGAGTCACACAGCGAGGAGGGCTGGGGCTCCCTGCCAGTCACGATTCCATGGAGGAGTGGGCTTGGGGGATGTTGTGCCCCTGAGAGAAACAAATCCCCCAGGAGTGCAGCCAGAGAGAGATGTCATTGTGACTTTTAGGGCCAGACAAAGGTTCAGTAACTTGAACTGGAGGTGCCAGTGGGCTGTGGTTACCAGGAAAAGACACAGCACTTCCTCAGCCCCTGCTGCTTCCCAGGTTGGGGTGAAAAGTGGCATGGGAATTTGCTGTTCCACAGCACCCTGCAGCAGAGATGCCACAGGGCCATATGGATGTGATGGAGAATGCTGGCATGAGGGATGAGATGCTCCTGATGACTCCCACGGAGATAGAACAGTCAGAGCAGGTTGAGGACGGGTTCCTGTTCCCATCATGCCAGACTTTCATGGGAAAACACTGGGATTACAGGTGACTGCAATGTGCTCTTTGTGCAATACATGATTGTAGGACCTTGCCATGACACAGGGGATGGCTCTTATAGACACGAACTTTGAATTTTCCAGGGCCTAGCAGGTAAAGGCACAACATGTGAATCTGGGACAGAACAAATCAGGCACATATGGGAGCTTTGTAGGGCTCTCTTACCCCAGCTGACATCCACAGCATGAGGGTAGGCTTGGACTGGGGTCACAAAGTCCAGCTGCAGCCTAGGACAAATAAATGATGCAACTTTTCTGATATATGTGGGCAGAGAATAAAAGGTCATTTCTACCTCTGGATGGCAAGATTAGAGAAAAATTGACTTGAATAAGGAAAAATCAGGAATAATGTAGCTTCCTAAGTGGCAAGGAGCTGAGTGAGCTAACAGGAAAGACAGAGGCCATGCTACAGCACTATCTCTGCTCAGATGGGTACCACTGTCCACAGCTGGGGACCCTGTCCCTGGACAGATGTCATTCATGGTAGATGATTGGACACAACAGCAGGTACTTTGCTCTGCTGGGGCTGCTGCTGTCATGCAGTTTTCCAGGCTATCTGACTTCACCTGAAAGCAGGTCTCGTTAAGACAAGTGGCCGAGACCCAGCTCCCTGAGCAGCCCTTGCAGGCAGGCAGGTGCCAGGTGGACTGAGGGCAGAGAGGGGCAGCTGAGTTGCCACCCTCCTCTGCCTTCCCAGACTCTGAAGAGTTAAGTGCCAGTTTCAAGTGTCTCTAAGGTGACACCAGGCTGCCTGCTGGATGCAGCTCCCCGCAGCCCCCTCCCCACGCACACAGCACACACTCATGCTCACTTTCTGCTTTGTCTTTTGAGAGCTGCTCCAGGCTTTGTGCACAGGCACTTTGCTCGCTGCCTACCTTTCCATGCTGTTCCTGCTCAGCTGCTGCTGCCGGGGACAGTGACGGATGTGCCTGGCTCCAGAGGGACCTCGCAGAAGGCAATCCAAGCTCTTTTTCGCTCACTTGCAAGCATCGCTGTCCCTGGACTGTGCTTCTACAGTGAACGTTGTGTTCCCCACTCCCTCCCCTCTGCTCTTAGAGTGCCAGCACCTCCAAAAAGCAGCACCAACATCTCCGGGTATGTGTCAGATGTTCCTCCGCTTCAGAGTGGCAGGGCAATAGAGACGGCAGGAGGCTGAGCTGCTGCATCTGAGCTATTCAGGCTGCTATCAAGAGGCTAATAAATACCACTGCAAAAAGTTGGAGACCGTTTTTTCTCGTGCTTGTGCTCCCTCAGGGAGTTAAGCCTCGCTGGGATTGTCCCACGGCCCTGGGGAGGCGAAGCAGAGCAGCACTGTGGGACCCTGTGGGACAAGACCAGGTTGCCCAAGAAGTTCTGGGGGCAGAGTGGGACTCCTTGCCTAGAAAGACACCTCACTCAAGCATGGCTGAAGGTCCCGGGAGCTGGAGAGACTTTTCCCCTGCCAGGAATGATGGTAAGGTGGCCAGGGGAGCCACAGCAAACCTCCGGGGAGCAGCAGATACAGAGAGCACTGGGCGAACACAACGCTTGGGCCCCCGCAGCACGGATCCAGCTTGGGAGGAGATGAGAGGGGCAGTGGCCGTGGACGAGGTGGAGGAGCAGTTCCTGCACTTGGCCATCAGAAAGCAGGTCTCCTACAGGTAGGAACACCTGGGGCCCCAAGTGTCAGGGCTGCGCTGGGGCACTGGAGTGGCCTGTCCCTGAGGCATCTCCCTCCCATGGGGTCAGGGTTGGCTCTTTCTACCGACCACCAGAAACCATCTCAGCACAGAGGCAAGGCAACCAGTTAGTCCAGTCCCTCCCATCGCGTGCAACAGCCCCCTCTGCAGTGGCAGTCTCATTATCACCTTTGCAGATCCCTTTATTTTCCTTCTACCCAACTCCCCCTTCCCATCCTGGGGCTGTGATGCCTCCTAGGCAGTGGTCTGGGCCTTCTGAGGGTACCTTGCAACAAGAGGAGATCTGTCCTGGCTTTTGGTGCGACTCTTCTGTTGCAACTCCTGTGCTTACCCACCCCTGCTATCACCAAGCAAAGCTGGCAGAGATGAAGAGTGGTTCTCATAGTTCTCACAGGGGTTATGGGAGCCACTGCCTGGTGATACCCAGGTGAGCTCCTGTTCCCAACTCCAAACATAATGCCCAAAATCCTGCCTGGGTCAGTATCTCCAAGACTTCAGCTCTATTCTCACAACAAAGGTCTGGTGTACCACCCTGTCCTTTCTTTTGCTAGAAGGGTGTTTAAACCCTTCTATGATTTACTACTCCCCATCTTTGCAGAATGGCTCTCAGGTGTAAGTGAGGAGAAATCCTTTGACCCTGCACATGCCCGGAGCATGTGGGACTGACCCTGGAGTGCTGTGAGAGTCTGGGACTGAGAGGAGGAGCTGCCTGCTTACCAATCTCCAGAGCCAGCTTGGCACAGAGATGTCTGCGTCCTTCTGAGCTCCATGTCAACATGTCATGCCACGCTCAGCAAGTGCCACATAGTTTACAAGCAGATAGAAAACTGACATGGAGGATCTTGGTACCATGCCCACTGCCATGCAGACAGAGGCTGTATGATCTGTCCTGCCACTGGTCTGGGCCTTGGGGATCCTGGGGTGCAGACCTCTGCCAGGGGGGAAGATTTTGGACAGGAGCTGTTGGTCACCCTCCCCCCCCACCGTCTGCACTCCCACATATACAGCAGCCCTTTTTCCCCCCTTGCAAGGGCTTCAGTGCAAGCTGTGAGCAAATTGCTCTCTAATACTGCAGTAATGGGAACTAATGGGAAAACTTATTAGTGCCTGCAGAGCAGGAGGGGCCTCGAAGCTGACTCATCCCCAGCACTTGTTATTTGTGTGGTGGGTGGCAAGCAAAAGCCAGGGTGTCAGAGACCTCCCCAGGTACCCAGTGTCCCTAAGCCTTGCCACAAGCTGGGGCAACGCACAGCCCTCCTGGTCCTCATTCTGTACCCAGAGCTGCTCACTAAGGCACCAGACAGAGCTGGGAGGGTCTCTGCCCTCATGGCACAGAGGATGAGGAATTACTGTGCCAAGCAGAGCAGGATTTTCTCCTCTTAGCTGTCTTCTCCAGTTGTGCACAGTGCATTTTGCGAACAGATTAGCCAGCTGCAATTTTCCAGCTTCCCCAGGGCAGGTAGGGGCCATATTGCAACTTAAATTATCAGCCTGAATTTGTTCCAGAATTACCCAAGGTTGCTAGGGATTTTATACACCCTGCCCATCCCGCCCCAGCCACCCCAAGCAGGTGGCTCAGTTGACATGCTCCAGCCTGTGCTGGCCTTACACAGGCCCTCTGTTCTACATAACCCTCACAAGGGGTCTCTTTGCAAGAGACTTTGCCCTGTCCAATGCAGGCTTTGCAGAAGGAAGGATTCTGAGAGGTTGGAGGGAATGCCACAGCAACCTGCAGACCAGCAGCAAAGGAAGAAATGGTGCTTGGGATGGGCTAATTCCTCCACCCTGTGTTTTGGACGGTCAAGCAAAGGGAAGGAGAAATAGGAGAGGAAGTGTCTGGGAGTGGAAATCTGCTTGTTCTGTCCTGTGACGCCCATGTAGTTTCAGGTCTGGCTGCTTCTTCAGGCAGGTCAGGTGGTGATGGAGCTGTTACCCAGAGGCGGGCTAACCTTCCATCATGCGCCCCTCCTGCAGCATGGAAAGTCCTAGGGGACTGACAGAAATCCCCTTGCTGTGCTGTTTAGCTCTGGAGACACTTACTGAACCCCGGTACAGAGTTTGGAGGACCTTCTCTGTGGGCTGTGGGCATCACAGTTATCCTCAATGTCAGCTGAAGGTTGGAGGCCCCAGTCCCCTTGCTGCCAACCTACCTCCTCCTGCTGAGACCCATTAGTCATCACGAGGGGCAGGTGGCATAAGCTGCTATATAAAGCTTTTGAAATGAGCAGAAATTATATTAATCCCATGGAAATAAAGTTCCTTCCATAAATAGCTGCCACAGTGTATGGAGGCGCCTTGGGCGGGTGGAAGAGAGCTCAGTACTCAGGTTATATTTAGGGCTTTGAGTAGCAGTTTCGTGCCAAACTTATTAATGATGCTGGCTTGTGCACCAGATTTGCACATTCTGGGACAATTTCCCCAGTAGGGAGGTGCCTCTGCAATGCCAGAAGGACCCAATGCCCTCTGTCACCACAGCAAACCCAGAGCAAATACCAGAGTTGTGTGCCTCAATCCCTAGACAGTCACTTTGGCCAAGGGGAGTCCAAAGTCAGCTCCTGCTTGCCTTGAGTGTCTCCACCAAGGTTTTGTGGTGAGGCAGGATCATCTCTAGCTCCCAGAGTGGAGTAGCTCCAGTGGCAATAGGGCAAGCTAGAGGCCGGCAGAACTTTGCTGTAGGGAAAGCCGACATGGAGCCAGAGAGGCCTGGGACAGGTGGTGGCAGATCACAGCAGCACCCTGCAACCTCTCCTGAGCAGTTGTGGGCTCCCTCTCAATTTCATCATTGCTTTCAGGGTGATGCTTGCAGCAGTAGCCTTTGTCACTGCCACTGCTCCCAGCAACCCAGCCCGGAGGGGTGTTTACCCAGAAAGGAAACCACAAGCACACAAAAGCTCCTGTACAAGCTCTCTGCAGGTTCCGTTCCGTGCCAGGTGTCAGACTCCTACGCTTCGGCTCTCGGTCACGTTCAGAGGTAGCGCCCAGACCAGCCCACACACCAGAGGGCTCCACACAGCCATCTCTGGCAGCGGGAAGAGGGGGCCCTGTGTCCCTCTGTGCCCCCCCCCAGCCAGCTCCCGTCCCCGCTAGGGAGATGTGAGGCACCTCGGCTGTTCAGTGCGGTCCCCGGCTGGTGGATAGGACGCAGCTAATGCAACTCACAGGCTGTTCTGTGCCAGGGAGCTAAATATAACCCGCAGAGTGGAGCAGAGGGGGCTGCTTTGTAATGTAAATAGCAAGGGACCTTGGTCATAGAGAAGGCAGGCCAGAGGGGAGAGCTGGCAGGAGCTGCTGGAGAGAGGGAGGTAGGAGCCCTGAGCGGTCCAGGGGAAGATGGTTGCAACTCTCTGTTGTCTTCTATTCCTTTTGCCTTCAGATCTGGACTCTGGATGTTTGTGAAGTTTCAGGACAGCCTGGGCAGCGCAGGGGCTGAGGAAGAAGGAAAGGAGAGCCTCCACTGTCAGCATGGAGAAGGAGACAGAGAGGCAATCTCCTTCCTCCAAGTCCTGCCTGCTGGCCTTTTAATCGTGTTAGCCCTGCTCTCCAGAGCAACATAATCAAATTCTCATTCATTTCCAGCAAGCCAAGCCTGCTCCACTCTGACAGAGGCATCTGTCTCCACATCCCTCTGTGCAGCAGGAGAGAGGAAATGGGTGGCACGGCCAAAGGGAGGTGCTAGAAATGAGCAGGTGGCTCCTCAGACTTTGGTCAGGGGTGACAAGCCACGACTCTTTCCAGCACCAGGGACAAGCTCTGCTGGGCCCCACTGTCAGACACAGGCTGTAGTGCATGGTGCAGGGGTCGGATGGGTTTGGAGTTGGCATCACCCTGTGCTTGGAGCACAGTGCTGGTGTGTGTTCACTCTCATTCTGGCTCTCATTCTGGATGTTCCTACATGCAAGGCAGTGGTGAACTGGATATAGGACTGTGTGTAACAAGAGAGAGAAACATCCAAAGAAGCAATTTTGGAGAAACACTGAGTTTGTGGGTACAGCCTGGCTATGTAGAGGCATACCTGCAGCATGCCAGTGAGGGATGGCATAATTCAGCCCCAAGCCTCATCTTAAACCAGACACACTCCCTGGTTTAAACTGACCCAAGACCCTGCTGCTGCCAGAAGGGATGCTTCTGCCCTTCCTCCTGCTGTGGTTTTTCCACATCAAGCAAGCCAGGTCAGCTCTCTGAGACAGCAGAACACAGCCTCCCTCCCCTGTTTGTCCCCACAACCACAGCCTCAGCCTTGCATGTGGTGTAGGCATGCCAGGGGACCATGGGGTGGGACTCTCCAAGTAGGCAGCAGGGAGGTTGTTAGGGGCACTAACCAGGATTAGGGACAATGCCAGCCTGGATCCAAACACTGCTGGGTGGGAGAGTTGGAATCCCTGAACCAAGAGCCATCTCTTCCCCTGACCACTTCCTCCCTTATTGATCCCTGTTCACAGTGAATCCCACAGGCAGGTATCCTGCTGAGTTTGGCTGAAGTAGGCAGCTTTATCCTTTCAGTACCAGGGTGCTGAAGGGTACCTTGCATGAAGACAAGGGTGCCAATTCACAGTAACATCCATCCCTCTCCTGTGCTGCCTACAGAGAAGCTTGTGCAGCAGAGTCTGTCTCCTCTGGGTCTCCCGACCAAGAACAGCCAGGAATGGGATTTCCAGGGGTTCCTCCACAGTTTTGCACCAAGCCCAAAGGACAGAACTGTGAAAGGACACATGGACACAGCACACAGGGGATGGTGAAGGACCCAGGGCAGGGTGTGTTACTTCTCCAACAGCCCCACCAAGCCCCAATTCTCTTGATGCTCCTGGGTAAGACTAGACATCAACACCACGAAACAGAGCATGAAACATGAAAGGTAAATGTCTGCAGGCAGGGAGAAAATGCAACTAACCCATCATGGCATGCAAAGCAGCAGGGATGATGAAACCTTTCTGCAATAACAAAACTCTCCCCTCCCTGATCTGTGAGCTGGAGTTAGGCATCCAGGACCTGCCTTTTCCTCTCTCTGCACAGTAATTAATACAGTGGGTTGCGTTCAGTTTCAGAGCTTGCCTGGTGAGATCAAGGTCTGTCAATGTTTTTTTTTTTCCTTTTGATGATGGAGTTTAAAGCAAGACCATGTGCCCCTTTTAGAAATGCCATCTGTGCAGGCTGCCAGGACCAGCTTTGCTTGCTTGCTTTTCTCTGGCCCATAGAGGCTGACCACAGACCCACTTGGTGATCTGAAGCTTTCCTGGAGCCAGAGCACACCAAGTAGCATCTGGTCGTGAAGAGCTGGGGTTTTTGGAGGTGGGGACAGGCCGAGCCTGCAGGCTCAGGCTGTGCCTCCCCAGACTGGGGGATGGATGATGAATGTTAGCCTGTTTCTCCATTCTTTGGAGGCTGGCTGGGAGCCTCCTACATGCTTCTACTTTTCACACTGCCCATTCCTGGTTTACCAAAGCGTTTTTTCAATGAGCTCCAGTGTAGATTGAGCAGATGCTGGAGGTTGTTTTCAGACCTGCCACACAGGGAGGACATATACACCCAGGAGTTGTGAGTGCTGTGGTGCCCTGCAGGGTAAGGATGTGCATGGCCCAGGGTGGGTGGCAGGAGGACAACCCCATTGCCATGGCCTTGGTGTGCATGGCAGTGCTGGGGCAGCTTCGCGAGAGGGGGCTGGATAAGTCTGGGGGCATTCAAAGAACCACCCATCAAGGGAGGTGCGGCTCCTCGGCGCGCAGCCCAGCGTGCCAGGACGTGCTCCTGCTTGCTGAGGGTGCACACGAGGCTTCACTGGAGACGACCCGACAGAGGAGGTGGCCAGCACCGTGGGAAGAAGGCCGCGCAGCCGGCTGCAATGACAGCCGCCCTCACACTTCCAGGAAGTGCAAAGAGAGGAACCAGGTGGAGGGTGCAAACAAAGCCGGGGCCCCGGCTGGGCGGCGGAGCACTGCCAGGGACCTGCCCTCGGGATGACTCCGGAAAGCGGCTGCTGGGGGAGGAAGAGCGAGAGTGAACCCCGGGCTGGCTGAGCACATCAGCTCATGCTGCGGCAGATGTGGCGGCATCGCTCCTGGGACGTTCCCCAGAGCCCTTCGGGGGACGTAGATATAAGGTACCCACCGAGCTGGGCTCTGCTGCCTTCGTCTTATTGTTGGGGGGTTAAAGTGCTGTGGCGAGTGCTGACAGCCCATGATTTGGGGGTTGGGGGAAAGGCTTCCTGTGCTTGCCCAGCGCCTTGCCCGCAATCCCCTCCTCTTCTCTTAGTGCCTGGGCTTGCGCAGCACAACCTCCCAGCCAGGATGTCAGAGGGCCGCGCCAGTGCTTTTGACGCCAGGCCTGTGAGCACAGCGGGCCAGCCCGGCGTTGCCTGAGCTGTCAGTTTCAGGGAAACTGGCAAATGTGTCCCCATCCCCACCAGCCCTCCTGGAAACAGCTGGTGTTTGAGTCTGCCAGTGGGACCTGACCCAGGGTGTTAAGGGTCGGCAGGAGAGCCGTGCAGCGGGCAGCCAGGGCCCTGTCCTGGCGGCCCCCGCAGCCCCGGCTTTCAGGCTGGCTCTACACCCTTGGGAAGCGGGGAAGCTGCCATTGCGGCCGGCACATTTTCCATGCAAAGGAGGGCTGGGAGAGATGCTCTTTGCTTGGACTGGCAGCCATGGCGAGCAGACCAGCCCCTGCCCCTGCTGCTGCCCGCTGAGCCAACGATGTCGCTGGGTTCAGGGAGAAGCGGGGCAGGCGCTCGCCGGGCTGGGTAAGAGCCTCGGTGCTGGCCTCGGCGACAAGGCCGGCGGTGGCTCCCGGTCCCCGGAGAGGGCGGTGGCGGCGGCGGCAGGACTGTTGGCTCCGTCCCCTCCGTCCGGCGGTGAACAATGGGAGGCGGAGGCGGAGGCAGGGGGAGGCTCCGCTTCTGCCGCCGAACCTCTTCCGAGCGCGGGGCGGCGGCGAGGCTGACACGCGGCTTCCTGAGGTGGCGGCGCCGGGCGCGGGGCCACGGGACGGGCTCCGCCGCCAGCCCCGATCTCCGCGCTCGGCAGGCGGCGCTGGCGGCGCGGCTGCCGGTGCCACCGGTGAGCGGCCGCACTTCCTGCCCGCCTGCCCGTGGCCCCGGTGGGGCGGGAGCCCGAGCCGGCCGCGCCCCCCGCCCGCCCACGGTGCTCTCCTCTGTCTCAGAACCGCGGTGGCGGCGGCGCCGAGCCCTGAGCTCGGCCATGCAGGCGGCTCGGCCCCCGCCGTCCGGCGGTTCGCCCTCCGCCGCCTCCTCCGACACCGCCGCCGCCACAGCCGACTCCTCCGGGGCGTCAGGCAGCGCCGAGCCTGAGTGGGGGTCGCCGCCGCCGCCGCCTCCGCTGGGCCGCCGCCACAGCAACAAGCGCTTCACTGGCCTCAAGCTCTTCGGGCGCAGGTGAGCACCGGGCGGGGCGGGCGGCGGGACGGCGGGTCCCGCCGGGCGGGCGAGCTCCGGGTGGTGCCTGCGCCCGCCGCCCCGGCACCTGGCGGCGGAGCGGGGCCGGAGGGAGCTAGGCTCCAGGAAGGGCTGGCTGTAGGCGGCTGGAGCATCCGGAACGGAGGCGGCGGAGCACCGACTCCCAAAGAGCCTCCCGCCGCCGGGCCGTCAGCAGCCGCCTCACCAGGCCCGGTCGAGGGGTTGACCCCGACTGAGCGCAGCCGCAGGGGGATGCGGGACAGGGTGTGAGGATGGAGCGGGGTGAGTTTGCTTTTCCCTCCTTTCAAGCTCTTGGCACGAGTGATGGGAAGTTAGGGAGCATTGCCCTCGCTGCGGGCTCTGTCGTCCCCGTGGAATCAGAGCCTCGTCTCTTGGGGATTCGCTTCCACCCGCCCAGAACTGCCTGTCTCCATCCCCCGTCCCGTGCTTCGTCTGCGACACTGGCAGTCCTGCCGCGCCGGGGGATGGCTGTGCTCGTCCCGTACTGCCGGCTGGGATCCTGGCTTCTCATGCGTCCGTCCCAGAGCCAGCTGGGCTCCTTGTGCCTCCCTTACCCTCTCTGTTGGCCTCGTGAGGTTTTGGACCATGTAAGCGAAGTACCACGAAGTACCAGAGCCTGGTACCTCTGCTATCTGGACGTCTTTGAAAACACTGAATAACTGAGGTCTGAAGGAACCTCTGGAGATCGCCTGGTCCATGCTGCTGTCTCAAAGCAGGGTCGAATTTGATCAGGCTACTGATGCTGAGTTTTGAATGTTGCCACGGTGTAGAGAACACAGCTTCCATGGACACCCACTCCCGTGCTTCAGCTACACCGGTATTTTTTTCTTCTAATAGCAATTAAGTTTCCGTTGTTGCAGCCTGTGCCTGGTCTCTCTCAGGTTGTCACTGTGTATGTCTGGGCAGCATCTGACCCAATCTTCTCTGTACTTTCCCATCAGTTTGCTGGAGATAGTAATAATGTTCCCCTGCAAACTTGTCTGCAGGCCAAACCGCCCCCACTATCTCATACTTTCCTTGTACTTGATAACTCTTACCCCTAGCCATTTTGGTGGCCCCATGAGAAACTTTCTACATCTCACGGGTATTTTTGGTATATGGAAGCAGTTGAAGCAGGATGCAGTGCCACCAGAGTGGTATCACACGTGTTGAATGGAGAGGAAAGGCTCCAATTTCAACCTCCACATCCAAGCCGGACCTGGGAGTGGATGGCTTGCAAGGTCACTGCACCACAGAGCTATGTTCTCTGCTCTGGTTTCAGAGCTGTCAGCAATGGCTGCCTTGAGCTCCTGGCAGTATCTTGCCTGTTCCAAATACTGTGTGGCATCTCTCTCTGAGTCCTGGGGCTTCAAGCTGCTGTTACTGCAATGTAGATCAGAGCCAAGAAGTTCTCCACATGTGAACAACCTTTCGCAGTGTGGACACGTGGGGAGAAGCAAAGTGGGATGGCAGGAGGAGCTGGAGGAGGCCAGTAGGCCCTCCAAGACAGCTGGAAATGGCCATGGCGTTGTTTAGTGCATTCTTGCCCTTCTGCTGCTGATGAAGGGACCCAGTTCCCCCTGGCTCAGAGTGATGAATGCAGCACCCAGAGCTGCAGGGTAGTGAGGAGAGATTCCCATGGACCTCTGAGACTGAAGGGGCTCCCACACACACCAGTGGGAGGCAAACTTGATGGGAAGCCATGCAGGATAATTGGCTGTATGCCACTGAATTCATGCCCACCTGAGTATTGGAGCAGAGGATGGCATGAAGTTTCTTCACCTCCTCTGAGGGAATTACGACAGAAGGCTATGCTACACTTCCTTTTGTCAATAAGTACAGCCAGCCCCTACCCACCTAATGCTTTCCAACAGCCATCAGTGAGGAAATGTGTACCCACTTCTATTCTGAGCTTTACCCAGAGCCATATGTGGCTAGGAAACAGGTCTAGCGGAAGCTTAGGTAATTGGGAGGAATTTGCTCACTGGCACGAGTGGATCTCTGGAGTGTCCTGGCTTCAAGGAGAGAGGTTTCCTGAGGTGGACACCCTGTGCTAGATTCTGCCTGTAGCAACACTGCGAGGCATGGCCAAAGGAGGCAGGGGTCTGCAAAGTGGCAAGAGAGCCTGCCCTGTCCCCAGGGCAGGTGAGCTGGGATTTGAAGCAACAGAAAGGTGAGCCCCCAAGCTCTGGCCTCCGGTGGCATGATACGTTAGTCCCATGTTTTGCAAGCAGGCTTATTTCTGTACTTTATAATTGCCTTACAGGAGGGTGGAGTAATTGGCTCTAGAGCTGACAGAGACAAGTGCACAATACATGCATCCGGGCTGTGGATGGGTAATTCTTTTAATTGGGCTGATAAAGAGATTGGGGCTGATCAGATAAGAGGTGGTTAGGATTAAATTGCCTTTCTAGGTGCCCTGTTTCTTGTGCTATAAGTGAACTGCAGTTTACCCTTTCCAGGGAGGAATTGGGGAAGGAGTGTAAATGCTGGGGACAATGCCTCTTTCTTGTTCACCCCGTGCCAGTGAAGTGGGTTGCCAGTGAAATGGATCTTCCCTGTGGGCTTCAGAGCTTCTGTAACAAATCCCACTTCAAAGGAAGTATGTGTAATGGCTATTGTGATAGCATTAGCAGGGGCTGATAGCGTAAGCAGGGGCCGTAGCCACCAGTGGGGCAGCTGGCAGATGGTAGTCCAGCAGAGCATGAGACCAAGGACCAAGTTTTTGTCTGTGACCCTTTGGCAGGTCTTGTGCTGGAGCCTGAAGGTGAGCCTAGGGGTGCCTGCCACTGCCCCAGGAAAGGTTTGTGGGTGGCACAGCCTGTGGGTAAACGGCACTCAAGAAACTCAGCCAAGCACCCGCCTACATCTTTCTGGTCACTTGTCACTGTCTTTCTTGCAGCTTGATGCTTACACCTATGTGAAAGCTGAGAATGATGTGCCACTGGGACAGCAGCCCAGCCTTCCCCATCCCTGCTGTGTGGGGGATGCCCTCGAAGCTGCTGGCCCTTGCACCCACTTTCCTCTGTGCAGGTGCAGTAGAGAGGCTGTGCAGTGGGGTAAGCCCCAGGTGCCCTGGGGGAAGACCAGATGGTAGGGAGGAGCGTGAAGTTTGTGCTCTGCAGGCTGGCAGGCTGAGAGCAGTGTTCCCCTTGGGACAAGCTTTTTCACAAAGCACCTTGCTGCCAGCTGGCTGTTGAGCAATCATCTTCCTATACTTCTCCATACATGCAGATTTTGTATGCCTCTAGCTCTGAAACCTTCCAGCCTCTGCTCCCCATCCTGCTCAGAGGTGATGGCTGGGTAGCTTTGGCTGGGCCTGGGACAGTGTCACCTGTGGAAATCCCCAGCTGTCCCCTGCAGTGACACTTGGGCTTGTTTGCAGGGCAGATGGGATGTGCCGAGAGAGTTGTTTCCACTGCTGAGTTTGCTCTAGGATCTCTGCTCTTTTTTTCTCAATGGGGGAAAAATAAAGCACTGGGCATGCTGAATAGCTGTACCTGTTGGCAGCCAATGCAGCCTCACAGCAAAGCCAGGCTGGGACAGCTGCCAGCTCACAGTGGGGCTGTGAGATAGGTCAGGGAAGGATCAGCATGGGGGGGTCTGACTGCTTCCAGAGGCTGAGATCCTCCGTGGTGTGGACCCTACCTGCCAGTTGCCTTGTCTCTCCAGTCCCAAGCACCCACTGGCAGCTCCCCAAGATCATAGCAGGGGCTGCTACAGTGATACAGGGCCTGCTCAGAGAAGGTGTCAGGACCTTTAATTATAGCATCATAGAACGGTTTAGGTTGGAAGGGACTTTAAAGATCATCCAGTTCCAATCCCCCCACCATGGGCAGGGATACCTTCCACTAATCTTCTTAGGAGTTGGAGCATCCTTTCCAGGAAACAGTGTAATCTCCTCAAGGGACTGAAAGGAGGGAGGATGATTGAATGCTTTCCTCCTTTTAACAAAAACAATAGGAAGAGAAGCGCTGGGAGTGGACACAGGTCTTTGCAAGGATACAGTGTTGAGAGGGGAGAGGCAGAGCTGTGACTGGTGCAAGCAGGGAGAGTTTGAGAGCTGTTAGATTGTGAGAGTTCTCTTGGGGACTAAGGAGGTGCTCGTAAGGAGGCCAGCCCTCTGCGATGGGGGCGATGCTCTCATGAAGGGCAACCTGAGCTCTGGCAGGTGGTGGGAGACACAGTGTAGGATTTCCTTCACTCATCATCCTGCAGTGCCTGGGGAGCAGACAATCTCCCCAAAGACTTGGTAAATCCTCTAAATTTAACTTGCAGCTCTGCTCTTAGTGAAGTTCTGTTTTCTTTTTCCCAGGTGACTGTGAGTTGAAGCTCCTGAGTTCTCTCTCAGCCATGCATTTGCTTGCTTGCTGGTTCTTTTAAACCAGTGCTGACTTTGAGATGCTGAGTTCAAGAGTAGAGTAGAGTAGAGTGCAGGCTGACTCCTTGACCCTTGGGCCCACAAACAATCTTTTTTTGAAAGAGATGGGGTACTGGTAGGACGTGAATGGCTTCTGCTGGAGACTTTTGGAAGTAGAGACTCTGGTGCAGATCTGGCTTGGCAACACAGGCTAGATGTGGAAATAGGGGAAACCTGTCCTGCTGGTTCTTGAGCTGGCACCAAGCTCTGGGGATAATAAGTGGCTCTGTCTTTGCAATGCTGAGTTCAAGAGCTTTCCCTAGGCCAGCTCTCCAGTAATACAAAAGTATCTACTCTGTGTTTCTGTTGCAACCTGCTGATCCAGCAGCAGCTGCAGTCTGTGTTTGGGAGTTGGGAGGCTTTCTTCTTCTACCCATCGGGATGCCAGGTGGAGGGTGAAGCTCTGCCAAAGCAAGCAGTGAGGCTTTGCTGGCCAGGCCAGTGCCCAGCAGGAATGGAGTCCTGTCCACACCAGATGTAGGTGTTAGACCCAGTGCTGTTCTCCTCCTGCCTGCAGTTTAGGGGTTGATGCCTTAGGGTGCCAATTCTGTACTTAACTGTGAACTCTGCCCCCAGGGGAAGTTCTTCCTCATTGTGCCAGGATGAGGAGCTGAGAAGATCTCTTCCCACTCCATGCTGTCCCAGACAGGAGGAGTTAATGGGCCTCCTGTCTCAGCCCTGGCTGCCGGGCAGGTTGTGCTGTCTGGGTTAGGCTGTTAGTTCCAGTTTCTACCTGTGACCATTGCTCCCGTGGCTGGAAATGGCCTGGCTGAGCTTTGCCCAGCTGACGGCTATCAGCCCTTCCCAGTGGTTCAAGGCCTGGGGAAATAAGCTAAGCATGCCTCATCTCAGAGAAGCCCTGCCCAGCTGTAAGAACTGGAGACATGTCTCTGGGGGGACTGCAGGATGCTGTCCAAGCTGTGTGTGCAGAGTGGCAGGTACATGGCACTGGTGGGAAAGCCCCACTCTGGGAGCAGAAGGAGGTCTGGCTGGAGGTAGTCCCATCCTTTGGCTGCTGCCCTGTCCTCCATGTGTTCCGTGTTGGTGGATGATTCCTTTGGTGTGTCTCATGGGCTGTTGCTGGCTCCCTGACATTATTGCAGGATGCCAGCTTGTGGCAGGCTCTAGTCCCAGCTGCATGTGGGGGCACCCAGCCAGGGTGTGAAAATCCCACCCAGCACCAATAGGCAAGAGCTTAGTGTTTGCCCTTTTCTCAGCTCCACTCACCCTGTCTTCCTTTCCCTGCTTCCCAGCAGCATCTTGTCTCTTTGCAGGTCTGGAGCAGCCCTGGCTCCAGCACATGCTATGGCTTTGAAGAAAGTCATGTGTCCCAGCTGGCTGGCCCAGGAAGTCAGGGCAACTAACATAGAGCCTTCTTGCAGAAGGTTTTCCCCTTGTTTTGGTGCAGCTTGGCTTCCACAGGAAACGTGTGTGCCAAACAGACTGTCCCTTGCTTGCTGTTGTCAGCCCAGGTGTGGATCCAGAGCCAGAGAGCAATGGGACTCCTTGCTGCCTGCTCACCACTGGCTATGGAGGGCCCCACCTGCACTCTAGGGCAGGACTCCGCAACGAGATGAGGATAGAGAATCATGGGGTAGAAGTACGTAAGATGGCTTGGAGCCTCCTCCTGAGCTCCCAGCCTCTGGCTGTGGCCTGTAACCATCTCAGAGAGGGAGCAGGGGGCAATGCAGATGGCCACGTGCTGTCCCTTCTGTGTGAAAGTTCCCACTTGGTCTGATTTATCTGTACATCGTCCTGCCTTGCTACCCTGGCTCTGGCAGATCCAGGGCTAAGCCTCTTACTGCCCAAGCTCGAGGTCACCACGGAAGAGGACATCGCGTAGGGCACTCTGGCAGCTAGCACATGACAGCTGCCACTGTTGAAGTGTGGCAGGGGTTGGGGTGGGATTCTCTGCAGAGATTCTGTACCCATGTGAGGCTGGCAGATGGCAGGATTATGAAGCTACAGGGCTCCTGTTCTGTGAGTGCTGCCAGGATGCATGGAAGGAGGTATCCTGCTCCCCAGTTCAGCAGGGTTGCAGGTCAGCATGGGGCCGGGAGATTTTCCAGCAGAGGCTACTGCTGAGGATTCCCCACCTGGGCTCAAACACCGTTACCCGCCCACAAGTTTTCTTGTTGTTTGGATGAGTGAGGAAGCAGATGTGGTGGAGGTGAGTGTCAGAGGGATCCCAAGAATGACACTTTCCATCTGCACTGGGTCACCAAGAGCTTTGCTATCCAGCCCCTGACTGGTGGTAGTCAGGGCTCCTAAGGGTTGGTGCCCATGCACAAGGGCCAGAGAGTTAGGAACAGGTGAACTGCTCTGCCCTGCCCAAACTATGCTCCTCTGTGCAAGGCATGGAGAGTGCCTTCATGATTTATTTGAAATTCAAATCCATGCCTGGACCCAGCAGTTGAGGTGAAAGAAGGCAGCCAGGAACCAGGCCAGCGCAGGGAAGGATGAAGCGAAGTGGGACTCTCTTTCTGTGCCAGCCTGGCACTGGTCCCTGAGTTGTGTGCCCTCTTGCAGCTGGCTGGGTTGGGCTGGAGGTGGGCAGTTGGCTGGGTCTGAAGTGGGCTGGGTTAGTATCCCAGATGTAGGAGTGTGGTGCTTCATGTTTGCTGACTGGCTCTTTAGGGAAAAACAGTGTTGCTGACTCCAGCTTCATGGGCATGTTGCCTGCATTGACCTCCATGGCTGACAGCATGGGTGGTGGCACAGGTGCCATTGAGCCCCTGGGATCTGCAAGTGCCAAGGCAAGGGGAGAGCATGTGGTGGAGAGATGGCACTGGGGCAGCAAAACTGGGGCGGGGGAGGATAGCGCTATGTGCTGAGCAGCCAGGCATGTTCATGGCTTGCTGACCACTCTCTTTGTGTCCCTAGACTCCACCTGCCCCACAAAGGTGTCTTCCCTTGTCTCCAGGGCAGCCAGCCCAGCCGATGGGGATCCAGGAGGATAAAGCACCGGCCAGCGGTGTATACGTATGTGGTATTTTTATTGGCTTGCACAGGCTGTGCAGTCCCAGCAGCTGCTGCAATGTTTCTTTTCAAAAGCTCTCCTCCCTCCCACCTACATCTCACCCCACTTTACCCTCTTGTGTCTGTACTAACCAAGGCCACCGAAAGCCAGGCTGCTTGCTTCATGCCTGTGTCACTAACTTTGTTCTAGAGGTAGCTTGCTACTTGACTTTGATTGACTAACATGGCAGCTTCTGTTTTGCTGCAGTTTGGATTGAAGGTCAGTTGAGTTCTTCCTCCTCTATGTCCCAGCCAGTGTGGGCATGAACACCTAGACCCAGTGCATGCTGAATGCTTGGAAGACCTAAGGTGACAACACTGAGGGTGGTTTAGCTAAATGACTAAATTAAATAATAATAAATAATAAAATTTAGCTGAAGCAGTCTGAAGTTCAGTAAGGCTATGACTGCCAGAAATGGTGGAAAAACAGAGCCTGGGAGACAATCACCATTGCTGGGATGTAGTTGCTCTGTGGGAGCTAGTTCCTAGGCTAGCCATGGTGTTGGGGCTAGCCATTACCTCACTCACAAGTGCTCCTGAGGACATGTGGAGGTAGGGACAAGTCCCAGATTCCATTTCTGGGCTCCCTATGCCTTGGTCTTTGTAGAGCAGCACATCAGCCTGGCCAGGATTTGGCTGCACGTGTGTGAGTGCTGCAGTGGAAGACCCTTACTGCTCTTCCTGGCTTCTGCTAGACAGTTTCTCTGCATGGCATCCTGGCCTTACTGAGTTTGCCACTCAGACTCTTGTTTGTCTGATGTTGTAGACAAAAAATCTTGTCCCAGACCAAGATTTTGGGAGTCCTGTGGTTGGATGTGTTGGGAGCAAGAGGCCGTTAGTGCTCTTCAGAGGGGAGGTGAATGGGTTTTGGAGAGGTCCAAAGAGCCATGCATTGAACACCAGAGGGCACGGTCGCTCTTCAGAGCTCTGATGCTCTGCCGTGCAACTCCAGCCCTTTCCCTGCAGCTGACTTCAGCTGGGTGTTGTGACATGTCCCTTCTGCAGGGTTCCTGGCCTTGACTCACCGCTCCTAGTTTTGCTTTCCTCCCTTCTGCAAGAAAGGGATTGGCAAAGCATCCGCATAGAGCTTTTTTTATGCTGCTGTGGCTGAAGTGGCTGGTGAGCTTGATGGCTTAAACTGGTCAGCTGCTGCCGTGGGCTGGCTGATGCTCAGAGGCAAGCCTCCAGCCAAGGCAGCTGCCAGCCAACTCCCGGCTGCACAGGCTTGCGTGTCCTGGTACCACACAGAGCCTCATAATGGCAACCACCCAACTTCTGCACCTGGAGTCTGGGTCACTCCTCCCACACCGCAAGTCTCTGGAGCACCCAGTGTCTCTGTGGGCATGAGAGGAGGAGCTGAGAAACTCGGGAAGCAGAGCAAGGCAGCCCTGTGTTACTGGTCTGTGCTAAAGTGCTAGTCCATTCCAGGAAGGGGGACACTGGTTTGCTCTCTGCATGGGCATTGCTTCTTCCCCTCTCTGAAGAATGATGGAAGAAAAAAGCCCATCAGTGATTCTGGCAGATGTGGGGATGTTAAGATGAAAGAAGAAAAGGAAGCACATAAGACCAGATATGCTGAGGGCATTTAGAACAAAAAGGGTGGAGGAGAAAAAAACCCAACTTTTCCTCCTGCCCTCCCATTTGTTGCAGTGGGACAAGCTGACATTCAGCAAAGCCAAGAAATAATAGATTTAACATTGTTAAAAGCAGTTACTTCAATTTTGATGTGAAATGTGGGAGAAAAAGACTTAGTCTCTTGCTGCCATGAGGTGAAAAAGTGAAACCAAAGGTTAGACATTATATCAGTAACAAGGTCACAGTTAACAAATGCCACTTGTGTGGCATGTTTGCTTAGTCACAGGGTCATGATGAAGGCTTGGGAGGTGTCTTTCCTGTCTTAGGCTTTGTGGTGTAGAAAGATTACTGGGGACTGGGTTTCTCAGGGATGCTGAGCAGTTCTCCCCCTTGCAGACAGCTGCAGGGGCTGCCACTTGCGATGTGGTTTCAGGTGCGTGGGACCAGGATCTCCTCACATGGAAAGTCTTGCTCAGGGCTGCGTGGGCCTGGGGAGCCTCTTGGCCTGGAGCAGTGGTTTCTGCTTGAACACAGCGGACTGAAACCTGTGACAACAGCATTGGGAGCCTCTGGTCTCCATCACAACCCATTCACCTGTCTGCATGTTAACAGGCTGAGGGCTTACTAAGTCACGGAAGTAGGAGGAGAATGGCAACAAGGTTTGCGTGACTGAACTTGAGGAGAGGGCTCTTAGGCTTCCTGCTCCTGCTGCCTCCAGGGACTTGGAGAATTAGTGCCCTGGTCTCTTGGTGGTCAGATTGACTTGGAAGGGATTTTGGGGCCACCTGGAATCCACTGTGCTCACCTTTCCATGGTGTTTCCATTGGGAAAAAAGGCTGTTTTCATTTGTCAGTCCAGGTCCTGCCAGCCCAGGAAGGAGATAGGATTGTGATGACTGTGAGGAGCAGCAAGTGGTATCAGCAGGAGTCTCTGCTATGCATAGACCATGGGGGACAAGAAGAGCAGGGTGGGCATGGGGCAGTTGGAGACAAGCTGGAAGCTTGAACTCTCTCTGGAATTGTTCAAGGCCAGGTTGGATGGGACTCTGAGCTATCTGGTTGAGTGGAAGGCGTTCCTGACTATGATAGTGGGGTAGCAGTGAGATGGCCTTTAAAGTCTCTTCCAATCCAAATCATTCTGTGATTCTGTGCTAAGCTTCCTTGGCTGGAGGTGGGCCTGGTGAGGAACTGCACATATCTCTTATCAGGCTACTTTGCTCTGAATGATTGACTAGTTGCAGCACATTTTTAATTTTCTCTTTGATAAAACATCCTGCCAGTCCCAGTAAGTGAGTCTTAACAATGATGGACTGGGGCCATCATTCCTAGAGGCCCTTCTGCATCTGGCATCATAGCTGCCCTGGGGCTGTGACGGTGCTGGGACCTG
Source organism: Vidua macroura (assembly GCF_024509145.1). Lineage (NCBI taxonomy): Eukaryota > Metazoa > Chordata > Aves > Passeriformes > Viduidae > Vidua > Vidua macroura. The sequence continues at coordinate 38,766,334 of NC_071576.1, forward strand.
CTTGACCGCTAGTGGCAGATGGCTCTTTTCCAGCAGTGGGAAGGGAATTCAGAAGGATGTGTAGAGACCCTGTGTAGGGAAGGAGGCAGAACCTTCCAACCTTCATCAGCTGGCAGTTTTGAGGGGGGAGAGGATTGAACGAGGTGAATGCCTCCTGCCTGCCCTGGGTATCTCCAGCTCCCTTTCCTCTCTGGTGTTGTGAGAAAAGGGGTGAATGAAATCCTCAGCAGCTTTGGCAATGGATGGGTTCACTCATGTGTCCTCCCCACCCCTCTCTCCCACTGATTCTCAAAGGCCACTTGCTTTTTCTGCCATGATGGAGATGACAGCAATGGTGGTAGCTCAGCCTTTGGGCCTGGCTACCTCTGGGGAATGGTTTCCTGTGAACAGCTTTCAAGACACCCATCGGGCAAGGCAGCTGGCTGCCTTTGCCACATTGGCTGCTGCCTCTGTGACATTTTGTTATGACTGTGTTATTGGAGTCCTGCTTCAGGCCCCAAGGAGCACTGGACACTGTCCAAACACAGACACATTCCTACACACAGAGGAGAAGAGCTGTCTAATTTTAGCCATGACATGTAGGCAAGGGGAAGGGGCAGGCAGGAGGGGGCAGGGTGTGAGAGGATGAGATCTCAGCTGCAGCCATCCGCACTGACTCACTACGGCTCTCATCGCCCGGGTAAATGACTGAAATAACAATAGATGGTGACGGCATCATAGCTGGCCTTTGGCGTGACCTTCCCTTCATCTCTGCAAAAACCAAAGAGGAGACAGGTTTTGTGGCCCCAAAAGGGAGATGGGTTGTGTTTGGCTGGGAGCAGATCCCTAGAGGCAGCTGGGGAACCCAGATAGTAATGAAGCATGACGGGGAAGTCCCCAGCCTGGCTATCATAGGTCCCATGGAGGGTTTTCACGATGAGGGAAGACACAGAGCTCCTGAGACATCTGTGGAGCCTGCCTGGACTAAACACTAACTCAGAAGCAAGTTACCTCCTGTGCATGAAAACAGGCTCTCCGTGGCTGGTGGCTTGACTCTCATCAGCCATGCAAACCCCTTTATCCAAGTTCCAAGGAGGCAGGAGAGAATCGCCACTTTGGCACGTTCTCCCCGTGTTCTCCTGCTGCCGCTGCCAGGGAAGCTGCGCCATCCCTGGGCTGCAACTGAGTGTTTGGAGAGGAGCTGGCGCCGTGGGGACCCCTCTCTTTCCGGGCCCGCTGTGGTGCATGCGCCTGCGGCTGGGGGCGAGCCAGCCTCAGGGCTGCTCAGAGAGGAAGTGCAGTTGGCTATTTTAACGAGAGCAGCGTAGGGAGGAGCGGAGGGAGAAGCCAAGCACTCTCTCCAAACTAGGACTTAGTAGGGGAGGGCTGGCCTGTTGCTGCAGTGCGGCCACTGCCACCCACTCGGCACCTGCAGGACCCCTGCACCGCTCCGGATCAGGTCACGGGGGCTTTTTCCCACTATCTCCCCTTTCCTTGTCATGCTCATCCCTATCCCTCACGCTTGCTGCTTTTGTTTGTGCTGGATGCGGGATGGGAGGGGACCTGGGGGGAGAGACAGCCCTTAGTTTGTAGGTATGGCATTTGGTTCCAGACCACTGTGAAGGGCAGGGGGAGCAGACCCCAGAGTCATCGCCAAGACCCTCAAGTTTGCTTTTGTCAAGTACTGTTTGCTGCCAGAGCCTGGAGCAAGCCGATCCACAGCAGTCCCCAGGGAGGGGTCTGCAAAACACAGCCTCCGTGGCACTCAGTGGTGCCTGGCTGCTGTTTCTGTGGGGTTGCCCTGCCAGTGGTGTATTTCCAGTCACCCATTCTGCTGCTTTCGTCCTGCATGTCCATGTGGCATGGGGGTGGCAGCAGGAAATCTGCAGGTAGCAGAGGACAGGGGAATAGCCTGCGCCTTGCCAGGACCCTTAGTCCTCAGTCACTTTGCTTTGGGATGGCTTAGGAAAGCAGGACAGATTTGTGAAGTCCTGGCGTATCCTCTGGTGCTGGTGTTACTGTGATTCCCTGCTTATGCCAGAAACAGTGGGATGCCCTTCCTGATCCCTGCTATGGGCTGGAGGGAGGCATGTGAGTCCCATCGTTCTGAGCAGTGATCAGTGCATGTTGTGGGGTGCCTGAGGTTTTCTTGATTTTGCTTTGGGAGGTGCAGAGACTTACTAGCCCTGGGAACCACTGCCTATGTTCTGTATCTACCGCGCTGTAGCTTTGTTGTTACACAAGGTTCATCGCCGCCTCCCTGGAGCGGCTACCCTGGGCAGACTCTGTGTATCACCCTGTCTGGGGCAGCACTGTGGCCAGTAGTAATTTCTGTGCCAGGATTTTGTCCCTGTGTGCTGGGGAAAAACTCTGGGGCTGCTCTGGGAGTTTGGATCCAACAGCTGGGCTGTGGGACTGGCCACCCTTTAAATAGTGCGTCCCTCCTTGTGAGGAACAGAGCTGTGTATATTGAATGAGGGGACCGCCACTGGGTGTGATAATAGGAATCTGCAAAAGAAACCACGGTCTGAGTACTTAAATCACCATGACACCCTGGCTGAGGCCCCCGCTGCTTGGCTTCATGCATGTCACTCTGGAAAGGAAGCTCAGAGAGAGAGAGAAGAAACTCTCCAACTCCTTCCCAGCCTGCATCGCTGGTCCTGCTGATGGGACCAAAATAGAAGAGAGGCCAGCCTCTCCCCCGACCCCTGCTCAGCCTCAGCCCCAGGACCATGGGTGACAGTGGTGGCTCACTCTGTGTTTCAGCCCTGGTTAATTCATGGTTCAAGGCTGTCAGTCTTGCTGTTCGGCTCCTCAGCCAAATACAGCAACAGATTGTTTACATCAGTGCTGTCAGGTTTCTTGATTGCCAGGAGGCAGATTATTTACTGTAGTGGCATATAAACTTCATAACATTATGATGGTGGAAAATTGTCAAGGGATATAAATGCCCAGAGTCAGCCCAGGAGGCTCCAAGGAGATGGTTTTGGTTTAAATTAAGATAAAACACTGTCTTCCATGGATTTTGGGAAGGAAATCACAATGTTGTAATGGGAACACTATTCTGAATGTTAGGGCTGGCAAACTCTTCACTTTATGAAGTCTCTGTGGAGGATCTGAGCTACTCTGGCAGATGTGCCTTAAAACAGATCTCATGTTTGCCTTTAGAAGGTGGTGAAAAAGGAGACGGCACCATGGCATCATGCAGAGCTTGGGGTGAGGTGGGATGGAGCTGCCACAAGAAGGGTGTTGGGAAAATGCTAGGAACTGTATAAAAAGTCTCAGTCCCTTCTGCTCCCAGCCCCTGTTCTTCCCAGAAAACCAAATGTGAGCATTTTCTTGTGGAGGGCCAGGCATGAAGGTGGGATGGCTTTTGCCTTGCTTTGTTTGAGGCATGGCTAGGCAGTGTCCTTCCACTTGGCTCTGCCACTTGGAGAAGCCTACTGTGACAAACTGTCAAACTGTGTTGTTTCATTTCTTTGCCTTTCTACAATCGTCCCCCAAGGCAGCTGCCGGTCCTTGGTGTTGCATCTGTCACCCTGACTTGCTCATTTGAAGAAAGCATCTTAGAAGTTGTATCTCCTCCCTGCGGTGTTCCCAGCTCCTGACTGGTTGTGAGTTGTACTCTTGTTCAGCCCGGTACAAGATGGATACAGGGAGTCTACACTGACATAGCTGCCTGTTCCTTTTGAAGCAGTGCTGTCCTGGGACCTCCAGGTTGGCCACCCAGAGTGCCAAGTGACACTGACAGTCTTCTGAGCATGTTGGCAAACATACTTAGATATTTCCAGGGGTGTCTTCCTCTCATGTCCATGCCTGACAGGGGCCTCTATGCAGCACGTGCAGGGACCTCAGGGACCACAGGGCTGGGAGGAGGTCCTCTGCAGCTGCATGCATCTGACCACCAGCTGGTTTCTAAGCATTTGCCTTGCTTTCTTACTAGCAGAGAGGTCTGAATTCCCCTTGATCAGGCCCAGGAGTCACTGAGAGATAAGCTGAGATGTGTCGCCCTCTGAGTACCCTGCTAGGATCAGAAACTGGCTTCTGCAGCTTGGAGGAGCAACCTTATGGTTGCAGCAGTAATCCCCTCCTCTGCAGGGTGACAGTGCAACTGAGGATGTGCTTGTCCTTGCTCTGGGAATACCATGCTCCTGCAGCTCAGAAGCCTGGAAGTGGCCCATATAGGTGGTGGCACTTGTTGCAGTAGGTCAAATGTATGAATCCTAAAATAGATGAGCATAGCCCATAGCTCACCCCTCATGGTGCTTTGAAAGGTTCGTGGTTTGGATGGAGCCTCCCTGCCCCGGTGCTGGGGGGAGCCCCATCTCCTTGTTCATACTGGACCCAGTGTGGGGGAGCTCCTGACTGCTTTATTTGTGTGATGGTAGGAGAGATGACAGCTGGAATGGAAATTCTGAGTAGAAACAAAATGCACAGTATGGGAACTTGCTGATCACTGCACACCTCACTGCAACCAAAGCCTGAGGGCTGCACCACATCTTGACTAGCATTTTCCCTTCCCCATCTGGCATGGGGGCACCTTCCTCAGCAGACCTCATCTGTGCAGGTTGCTTTTGTAAGGTCAGAGAAGCCTGGCTGGGGAGCTCCAGGGAGAGGAGAGGTCGGTGATGATGTGTGGGAAGCAGAACAGGAGAGCAGGCACAGGATCTCAGCAGGGGTGATGTAAGGACAGTAGCATACATGGGAAGATTGAATATCAGAGCACTGAAAGGGCATTGTGGGTTGTGCAAGCTTGTGATGGAAACAGAGGCTGAAGGCAACCAGTGGTGTGCCAGCGGGGTGGGAATGAGCAGCAGCTCTCTGGATGAGCTCCTAGGTCCTTCAGTCCCTCCAGTGCCCTGGCAGGGAGGAGGCAGGGAGTCAGAAGCCCAGGAGATCTTGCTGTCACACAGGAGTGGCTATTAATAACACACTTTCCTTGTGGCTGGTCTGTACGAGTCAAATGTCTTTGCCAGGAGAAGACAGCTTGTAAACTGAAGTGGGCTCCTGCTCACACTCTGCCAGCTCTAGTGCCACAGCAGCTCCACAGCACCCACAGCTAGCCAGAATGCAGGAATACAGCCGGCTGCCATCAGGACAGGTGCTCGTCATGGAACAGGGTGAAGCTCTCGGACTTGTTTCCCTGGTAGTCCCGTGGTTGGAAAAAATGCTTTCCAGTTGACTAATTGGAGGTTTGCTGAAAGGTCAGGAGGAGCTGATGGTGTTATTATGTCCAGATTTCTCTGTGGCTCAAGGCTTGTGCATTTAGTACCAGCAAAATCCTGCAGTAGGGTCCTCTTGCTTCCTTTGGTGCAGGAATAGACCAGGCTGCTGGAGGGACAAAGGGAATAATAATGCGGAGGAAGGGCCAAGAGGGTGTATGGCACAGGATCCCCCTGCCTATCACAGAGAGTGTATTAAGTATGGTACATATGGGAGTTTGCTCAAGGCTAGTGAAGCAAAGCAGAATAGTGGAGCTGAATATCCAGATTCTCTTTGTGATGTGGGCAAAGATTATGTCATGGGGGACACTGCATGTTCAGCCTGTCTGGTTTTGGAACCGCCATCACCAAATGAGGGATAGCTGCTGGATATCTGGAGAGATGTCTCCATAACAGCTGATTCACAAGCTCTGTGTCCACTGTAGTTACAAGATGCAAGTTTTTCCTCTTTGATCCCTGCTGTGCTTTCCAAGGTTGTTTAGATCTTGATGGGACATGTTCCTGCTTCAGCAGCATCTCTGCACTGAGGCTGGGCAGGGTGTGTAGGATGCTTTGAGGAGTCTGGTAGTAAAAAAACACCCCACCTTTCAAGAGCTCTGATTGCAGATCATGAGCAGACCAGAGCTGCTGTCTCCTTCCTTATTCACAGAATGAGATTGAAATGATAGTGTGTATCTGCTCATAAGTAGAGTTGATATCCCAGTACATGCAGCAGTACTTCCTTACTTTGCACCCTGCAAATGCCAGGCTGCCTTGATCCAGCCTCCTTACCTAACTGAGCCAAGTAATGTGGTCTACAGAGCAGCCACAGGTGCTGGTTCCTCTCCATCTTTTCTCAGTGACAAACGATGGAGATGCCAGAAATGTGCTGGTGTTAGGCCTGGGGCTTCCAAGGCTTAGCTCTTTTTGGGCTCCTCTCTGCCTATTGCATGGTACCCCAGCTGCTCTGCACACAGCTCTGCTAATGCATATCAACCATGGGCAGCCCCAGTAGTTCATCCATCTGCTCCACCAGCAGCAGCTCTCACACCTGCAGTACACCATTTGGAGCTAAGGTTGGAAGTGACATGCAAGAGGTGGGGATATGTACACCCAGCATATCTGAGCTGCCACATGCTGCTGTCATGGGCTGTCAGATGGCAATCTTGTAATAACCTTCACCACTGGTGGTCAGAGCTTGATTTCATGTGCCATTTACAGACAGCCCTGAGGATAAAAAGGTCTGCAGTCAGCTAGGCTCAAACATAAATGTCAAACCAAGGTTGTTCTAGCAGATTTCCTCACGAGACTGGTGCAAAAAGGAAGGAAGCTGTGTTAAGAGATCTTCCTGCCCACAACAGCAACACAGTAAGCGGTGGAGCAGCTTTGTGCTGGTGGAATATCTGGGGTAGGAGGGAACAGCCATTCAGCTAATTTGAGGTGCCTCTGGTCAGTATGTCTCCCCCAGGAGCTAAAGCTGGCCAAAAAGAGTCTGTTGCAGTGTGCCACATCCTGTGTTCTCACTTGTGGTTTTTAATATGTTTTATTTGTTCAGACAGTTTTTAATACCTGTTGGTGATGCTCACTGGCAGCCATTGAACATGACCCAGAGTGTGGCAAGTGGCCTTGAAAGCCAACAGCATCCTGGCATGTGTCAGTAGTAGTGTGGCCAGCAGGACTGGAAAGTGACTGTTTCCCCTGTACTCATCACTGGTGAGGCCACACCTCAAGTGCTGTGTCCAGTTTTGGGCCCTCCTCCTGTCACTGAGGTGCTGGAGCACATCCAAAGAACAGTACAGCTGGTGAAGGGTCTATAGAACAAGTCTTAGGAGGAACGGCTGAGGAAGCTGGAGGCTCATGGGAGACCTTACTGAGCTCTATAACTACCTGAGAGGAGGTTGTAGCAAGGTGTGGGGTCAGTCTCTTCTCCCAGGTAATAAGTGATAGAACAAGAAGAAATGGCCTCCCCTTGTACAGGGGAAGTTTAGATTCTCTGATTCTGTGCTGTTTACTGTGCATCATCCTGCAGATAATATGGAGAGGGTACATGAATGGAGCACTGCAGTGTTGGGAACAGGCTGGAAACAGGGTCATCAGCAAAATGCTGATGCCCTCTGCAAAGCTGCATGGGCCTTGGGTGGATTAAACCTTCTGGTGACCAAGTACCTGCCTGCATTGCTTGCAGTGGTAGGACTTGAGAAATACTTCTGAGGAGTATTTCTGAGGAGGTGATGCTTTGGCTTTGCTTTCAGTTCAGCCAGGCTTTAGCTGCCCCGATGCTGCTCTCTGGAGGCCACTGCCTTCCTTCCTTCCTTCCTCCTGCCTCCCTCCCTCCCTCCCTCCCTCCCTCCTTCCCCTACATTACTGAGTACAGGGATGGTGATAAGCCTATAGAAACTGAAGAGCTGCTTCCTTGTCTGCAAAGGTGGAGGAGACCAAACCAAGCTTGTATTTTCCAAAAATACAAACTCACCTTTGTACTTGTCTGTTAAAAAGAGGTACAGCCCAATGGGCTGCTTGTGCTACAAGCACTATCAAAACCTCCATTTTGTCCAGAAGATAAAACCTATGTCCCATCTTACATGCATTTCCCAAATAAAAAGGGAAGAAGCTTCTGATAAATTCACCTGTTTGTGTGGGCCTTGGGTCACTGGAAGTTTGGGCCAGAGTGATCTCCTGAAGTTTCTCTCATATTACTGACCCATAAGAATGTAAAAGAGCATGGGAAGAGAGGAAGGTAAAAGAAGGGGAGGAGATGTCAGTCTGCATGGTGAGCAGCATGCCCATGCTCTCGTGGTGGATAGAGGAGATGCCTTGCACAGCATAGAAATCCTTGAGAGTGGTAGTGGTGGTTGCTTGTGTGTGCTTGCAGGCTGCCATGATCGAGTCCCCTGCCTTGGGAGCAATTGAAGAGAAGAAGTTTGCTTCTACCAAACTGTGGATTTTGGTGGGATTTTTAAAGTTGGCCTTGAATAAATCCTCTAGCAGCTGAAGAGGGGTGGCAGCTGGAGGGTAGGAAATGAAGCACTGTCTCTGGAGGAGGGGAGCACTGGAGCTAGCCAGACTCAGCTCCTTCCACTCAGGCCTTTGCATGCTGAACCACTGCCACTGAAAGTGTTGCAGCACCTTCCACCTGTGGCTTTCAACAGACTGCTGCAATGTCCAGGCAGCCTGTCAAGCTTTGAGAGCTGGGCAGGGAAAGCATGAGCTTTCCATAAAGCTCTTTCTCCCATGAGAGGGATGTTTTGCTCAGGACAGATGGGATGATCTTCCTAGCTCTCCTCTGCCCTGCTCCAGCCTCTCCCAGCTTCCAGCTCTCCTAGGCCTCTTCTACGAAATTTTCCTGCCCTGGTTTTACTGGCCTTGTTGATTTTCTTCTGTAGCACTCACAACGGCTTAATTTCAATTTGCTACAAATTTGGTGGGACTGCTACCTAGCCAGAGTGGTTCCTGTGTGGAAACCAGGTGGATCAGCATCAGGAGAGTGGTAGGGGTAATGGAGGTGCCAGGGCTGATCGGCACCTCAGGGTACACAGGGGTTCTGCTTAGTGGAGTGCAGGGAATGCAGAGGGTCCTCTTTAGGTGGTAACACCTGCCCTGCCATTGCAGCCCTCTGGGCTGAGCTGTGAGACTCATGGAGCAGTAAAGTTGTGGGGAGCAACACTATCACACACCTCAGGTAGCATTGCCATGTCTCCCACTCCCTGCTTCAGCCTTCTATCCCTTGCTTCCCACTGTACCCTTGCCCTGACAGCCACAGCATGGCCTGGGACTCATAGGGGAGCCTACTGAATTCCTGGTCTCTGTGTTAACAGCCACCATCCGGATGCAATGGAAACCTTTTTTAGGCGGCATTTTGGGCGGAAGGGGCTGCGGCGCACCAGCGTGGTGGCTGTGCCCACGGGCAAGGCCAGGCGTCGCTCCCAGGTGGGGCTGCCCTCCACCTCGCTGGCCCAGTGCCGCCGTGGCTCAGGCACCCCAGCGGCATCCCTCTCCTGCCTGGGCCTGGTCCGGCGTCCCGGCACGCGCCGCCGTTCCAGCACCACGCCACCCTGCCTCAGCCCCAGGTTTGCCGTGCAGAAGAAGTGCAGAGGCCAGGCACGAGCCATCGATGCCCAGCTGCTGGGTCCCACTGTCCTCCGGGCCAGCCTCGTTCCCACGGGAGAGGAAGGGGACAGGGCTCACTGCACTGACAGCTCCACATCTGAGTCTCCAGAGGATGGTGGCGCAGCAGCAGGAGCTGAGCAGGGCCAGCATGAGCATTGTGCTGAGGAGACGTGGCTGGCCATGCTGCCCCAGCCGCGGCCGCTCCAGGCAGGGCTGCTGTCGCGGGGCCCCCGCTGCCTGCGGCGAGCCTCCTCCCACCGCCTGCCCACCGAGGCCCTGTACGGCCGGGCTGCCTATGGCCTGCCAGGCCGCTACCGCCGCCTCAGCCAGCGCCGGCGCTCCAGCGATGCCCCTCAACCTGGGCTGCTCCCCTCCGGCCACCCACAGCTGCTGGCCCAGCACTGTGCAGGAATAGCTGGAAGCAGGTGCCCCTCTGCCACCCTCGTCAAGGGTTTGGGACCGCAGCCCACCTGCCACACCACCCTGGACGGCTGGAGCCCCCGGCTGCTGTATGTATGGTGGCAGCGTGCGAGCAGGCAATGCCTTGGGGAGGGGAGAGGGGCAGTGCAGACCCAGGTTGGGTGGGGAAGGAGGGAAGAGACTCAGCGCCATTGGCCCTGGCTGCCATTGGTGTCTTGCAGTGCTGCTGGCGTACCATAAGCATCTTCCGCTCTGGCCAGCACTGCCACTGATGCTCTTGGTGCAGTTCCTGGGGCTTGTGGGTGTCCTCTCCTGCCAGGATGGGACCGAGGAATGTTATAGGCCTGGTTTTACTGGCTGGAGATGCACTTTTCTCCTGTTAGCTGGATTTCCTGCTCCTTTCCTCCACCCTACACATCTGGGAGAAGCTCACTAGCCTCAAGCAAACAGCTGCTTTTATTCTGGCCAGTTGTACTGGTCCCTGGGAGCAGCCTAGGCTCTGAGGTGCCTGAGAGATGCCGGGAGACTGTTGGACAGGAGCTCTAGATTGTCCCTGCAAAGGCAGTCCCACCACCAAAGCTTGAAGCTGGGTGGACTCCTAGGGTGTTTTACAATGGAGCTCTTATCCCTGAGGACATTAACCCAGCAGGCCCAGGCTGTGCCTTTTGTTGGGTACAGGCTGTCTGGCTGAGCTGTCAGCAATGCGGCCAGTACCTCTTCATCTCACAGGACTATCTCACAGAAACAGGTACTTCTCAGCCAGCTGGGATGGAAATTCACCTCATTTCCAGCCCCTTGGTCCTGAGGAGGCTTTTCTGCTCCAGCCTCATATTGCATCCTAGAAGCAGGTTGTGCTTTGCACATATATTTAATAGCCAGCCCTCCTTTGTCTTCCAGGAAAGCTATTGCCAAATCCAGTCTCCAACACATGGTAGCCCAGCCAAACCCGGCACTAGCTATGAGGAGCGACTCGGAGAGGCAGATACGCAGCACTGTGGATTGGAGCGTAAGTTGTACTGTGTTTTGCTGGGCATTGCATGGAATGGGCTCTTGGCCAAGAAGCAGCAGGCTCTTCCCTGGATTGAGGCTTCCCAGGTGACTGACTTTGACAATTTTATGGCCTCTCCCATTGTCACCAGCTGGTGCCAGCATCTGTGCTCCTGGCAGCACTACTTGATGCTGCAAGAGAGAGGCTGTGGAGGCACAGGTGGTTCCTGGAGGGATGGCATAACTGCTCCACTCCCAGCTTTTCTGCTTCTGACAACCAAGATCTGTTGGCTGGGGCCAAGCAACAGGAGTAAGCCCCTGCTCCTTCACAGGCAATGCCCCACAGGTTTTAAGCTGCATGAACAGAAGCTGGTTCAGGAGTGTCCCCTGCACTGAGTTTGCCCTGATGCCTCCTCTCGGGGTGATGAAAACAGCTCCCCTGTGCAGGACATTACAAGTGGTTTGTAGGTCTTGGAGCTGGTTTCCTGGGGCCCTCTTGTTTACAACAGGTGAGTGGGCCATGGCAGCAGCTTTGTGAGGTTTCCTCTCTCCAGATGTCCCTGGCTGTTGTGTGCATCTTGTCTCGTGGCCTCCACCTAGCTCCAACCTCCCATCTGCAGCATTGTCCAGTATCTTGTCTCTTGCACAAAGCATTTTAGGTGCTCAGGTGCCTCTCTGGGGGTTCTCTCAGAGCTTGTGTTGTCTTGTGTCTTTCAGGAGGCTGCGGTCTATGGGGAGCACATCTGGTTTGAGACCAATGTCTCTGGGGACTTCTGCTATGTTGGGGACCAGAACTGCATGGCAAAGCTTCTGGTGAGTCACCTGGGGCCACCTGCCTTAGCAGCAATGGCCACAAACCTGGCTGTGCTGTCACCATGTGGGGAGACTGCAGAGACCACACTACTGCTGCTGCTGCTGCTGCTGGGGGACATGCAGGGGTGTGGGGAGCTGCCGAGGCAGGGACTGTGTCCCTCCTGCCTCTGCATACTGGAGGGCCTAGCCCCCAGTTTCTGCCAATGCTGGTTCTCAGTTTGCAATGGGTACCTGATGTAGGGCTGCCACTTGCCTGGAGGGTTCCAGAGAGAGGCTGTTGGTATTCCACACCTTTGGAAGGACAATCTGAATCCAAGACTTTTTAATAGAGGAGAAAAGTGAGCTGGAGACCCAGGCCTGTTGCCTCCTGCCCCTGCAGTCCTCCCTCCCAGTTTGCAGGCTCAGTCCTGCTTGTGGTGCAGGACACGGAGCACTGATGCCACCCTCTGCCCCTGCCATCCTGAAGGTGCCTGCCACTGATGCCACCCTGCAGGTGCCTCCCAGACCAGCTTCCATGGTGCTCTCAGGCAGTGTCAGAAAAGGACAAGGATTGCGGGACAGGATAATAGGGAAAGTACCTCCCTGCTCAGTCCCAGGCTTGAGAACATCTGCTATAGGCACATGGTTAGACCCCTTCACTAGATAAGAAGTCTAGGTTGTATCTTACTTTACAACAGGGCTTGTTCTGTATCCCAGTACATAAGAAGGAGGTATGATGGGAGGCTGAGCTTTCCAGTCTCTGAACACTACATATTTTCATTCACATATATATTTTTTCTCCCCTTTTCTTACCCTTCAGCAAAAACCTCTCTCCAGGCGCAAGTGTGCAGCCTGCAAGATCGTAGTGCATACACCCTGCATCGAACAGCTGGAGAAAGTGAGTAGAGTCTGTTAAGCTCTCCCTGCAGCTTGCAAAACTGTAGCAGCCTTTTCTTGGGCAGTGAAACACAAGAAGATTGGGGAACTGCGATGTGTAATTGCAGAGAGGGGTCTTCTGAGGAGACAGTACCAAAATGAGGATCTAGTGACATGACTGGGACCCCAGGCCCCATTTTGTTCAGTAACCAAGACATGTGAGGGTTTTGTGGCAAGTACCAAACAACTCCAGAGGTTCTGAACCTTACTGTAGTGCAGTAAATTCCAGTAGATTTCCTTTAGGTACAATGGTTTTACTCGTTCCTCTCGTGTGTTCTTCCTACAGATAAATTTCCGCTGCAAGCCTTCCTTCAGGGAGTCAGGATCCCGGAACATACGGGAGGTGAGAGATGTGCCTTGGACGCTGCCCACATTTGCATCTCCCCTTTCCAGTTTGGTGGTAAAGACACCAGATGCTGCCAGCATATTGCCCATCCAAGTGGAGACATCATGTTCCTTCCTGCTCCAAGGGAGTGGTGCCATAAAAGGGATGTTGCTTTGCAAGGCAGCAGCACAGACTGGGTGTGAAGGGTGAGGAGTTTGCAGGCAGCAGGTGCAGAGCATCCGGTGGTTTGCATTTTCTGAATCTGCATGGGAGAAACCTACAGACAGTGTTTTTTGGGAGAAACTTTTTTGGGGACCTCAGGCACATAGATGAGGCAGTGGCAGGTCCCCAAATCTCCTGCAATTTGGAAGGAAGCAGTATAGGCTCATTTCTGGCTTTATCACTCAGCCCTGACCTAGGTGCCACAGGTGGCAGTGCAAGTTGCCCACAGTAGTGGTATCAGACCCCTTCAGCCCATGTTGTAATGTACTGGGTGTAAGCAGTGGCCTGGAACCTGTCTGCTGACCTGCACTGATGGAAGCAGCTGTCAGCCTTCGTGCTTCACCCTCCAGCCTGTGGAGCCAGTGTAGCCTGTGCAGTGCTCTGGAGTGGGTGTGGGTGGCTCAGTCATGGGCTATTTTGGTAACAGAGCTGCCCCCAGCACACTCTGTTTGTGCTGGCACAGCAGACCTAGCTGAGGAAGAATATTCAAACACAGGGCTGCCTGCTTTGAAATGCCAGCATGACGTCATAGAGGGAAGCTTTCAGCATTACTTTAAACCTTCCTTTCTTGCTGTTTTTCTTTCTGTGCCTCCTTCACATATTGCTCTTAGTCTAGCTCTCTTATTTGTGCTTCACTTACCTTTTGGGCTCTGCTAATAGCTTGCTGCCTCTGCTCAATTGTCTGTCTCTATTTTTCTTCTCTCCAACCTCTATAAATCTTTTCTCCCTCCCCTTTCTTGCTTTTTCTTTTTCTCACAAATTCTGCTTCTTCGTCCTGTCTTTCTAATGCTTCTCAGTTCCTCCAAGGCCTCTTCCTTCCTGTTTCCCTCAAAAGGTGCTCTTCTGGTCTTTGTGGTGCCAGGGATCCCCTTCAGGGTCAGCCCTTTCCCTAGATGTGCCTGCTTGGACCCAGAACTGAGCTCAAGGCATAGCCCTCCTTCTGCTCCTACTGGATTAATACCCACTAAAGCCAACAAGACTCTTTGTCTCCTCCTGTGTGCTGCACTCAGAGGAGGCAACACTGGAGCTGACCCCAACCTCCTGCCAGTTTCTGCCTGTCATCATCATGATCCCAAAAGCTGTCAGGAGCAGGATGTTGGGCCCTGTCATGCCAGCCTGTGAACTCGCACTCCATTTCTCTTTTTGCTACTCTATCTGCAGTGCCATTCCCAGTCCAGGGCTGGAAGAATAGGATGTGATTTAGGACAAGTTGTACTTCATTACAAAACTTCTGACTCCCTCACAATCACTTCTGCAAGTCCCAGCCCTGAACCCACTGTGAGCCTGCAGGCAGAGCAGAGGTGCTGGCGAGCAGCCTTGCTGCCCATGCTGGAACTGAAGCAGGCTCAGGATTGGCCTGGGGAAAGAGCAGGGGGAAGTGGGTGTGGAGGGCTTTGGGGCTGCCACTCTTCTTGAGGAATGTGAAGTGAGAAGGTTCACTGCTTAGCTGCAAGCACTTCCATCTTTTTCCTGTGGGCACAAACTGTGTCTCTCCAGGGAATTTCACGCCTTCCACCAGCACATTTTTCACCTGGCACTAGGGGCATCTGGGCAGAGATGTTAAGGGACAGAGATGTGCTACTGCTTGCCCACTCTCCATTGGATCTGCTTTGTGTGATTCTCAGTCTTCAGTTTCCCTGTCCTCCTTCCTATTTCTTCTGGTTTTAATTCCCTTTTCTTGGAGCATCTTAATTTGGCCTCTTGCCCCCTGATTCTTTGGCTTTGCCTTCTCTCAGCGGGTGGGGGGCTGGTGCCTATGAGCAGTGGTTTTGCTGCAAGAGCAGAGGTTGGCTGGCCTGTGTCCATTTCTTCTGCCTGTTCCTGTGTTCCCGCATGCACTGGGCCCTTCACTTCTTTTTTTTTTTTTTTTCCTTTTTTTTTTCTTTCAATTTTCTTTTCTTCTTTTCCGTTTAGCCCATTGTTGTCCGACATCACTGGGTGCACCGGAGGCGGCAGGAAGGGAAATGCCGGCAGTGTGGCAAGGTGAGAGGGCATCTTGGGCATTTTTCTCAGCCTGAAGGAAACCGAAGGTCAAGCCAGAGACACGCACAGGGCTGGGAACTAGGGACATCCCATCATTCCTGTTTGGCAGCAAAACCAAGACACGTGCCCTGCTTTTCTCAGTGAAGCACTGAGAAAAGCACTGTAAGTGCTTCTCACATAGAGTAGTTCTTCCCCTGGGCCCAACTAATCCTGAAAGAAATTGTCTTCCTGACATGCTTTCCTTGAGCAATAAGGACACCCCTACAGAGCACAGTGGCCTCCCTGGTGCTGTTGTTGTGGTTGGGACTGTCTGACAGGATCTGGAGGGCTCCACCTGCAGGCATGCTCTTTGTTAATGTCTCTTACTGTTAGATGGTAAGAAACTGCAGGGAACTCCCTAAGCCTCTTATCCTTTCTTCCATAGGGTTTTCAGCAGAAGTTTGCCTTCCACAGTAAAGAGATTGTAGCCATCAGCTGTTCCTGGTGCAAACAAGCGGTGAGCAGAGCCCCCCTTTATGCCTTACCAGTCGGTTCTGCACTAATGACCTCTGCTTTCTGCTGGGACTCCCCAAGCTGCTGCTCTGCAGCCTGCCCTTAACAGCTCCCCCTGCTGGGAGAAGCTGTGCTGTGATCTATGCAAGCTTCTTTGAGAGACTTTCTCTTCATTGCCTTCCCATTACAAAATGCCTGCATGGTTTTATCCAGCACTCCCTGCACTGGCATGGGGGACCTGAGAGGAGGAGATGGTGGCTGTGCCCAGCAAACTGAGCAGCTGAGTTTTCTCTCTGTCTTCTCCTTGGCCAGTATCATAGCAAAGTATCATGTTTCATGCTGCAACACATTGAAGAGCCCTGCTCACTAGGGGCTCACGCTGCTGTCGTCATTCCTCCCACCTGGATTCTGCGGGTCCGGCGGCCCCAGGTAAGTCACTTAACTCTTGGGGCTCTTTCACAGTTCCCACTTGCCCAGTGGCTCCTCACAGAGTTTTCGTGTTTGTTCCTTTTCTCTCTAGAATCCACTGAAATCTAGTAAGAAGAAGAAGAGGACATCATTCAAGAGGAAGTCCAGCAAAAAGGGGGCTGAGGTAAGATATGAGGGGACTGGGAATGACCTTGTCTTGGAAGGGCAGAGGGACTGAATAGTGAGGAGCAAGGCTGGGAATAAAAGTGGGCTATTCTGGGTCTGTACTGACATTAAGGAGGTTGAGTTGGGGTGGCTGGGGTGTTTTCTTCCTCCTGCTTCTGACCTGCATGACATTAGGGCTCAGCTGGAGATGGCAGTTTGCATTTCCCTAGCTTTGTTGAAGGATCTATGGTATCTCTTTCAGGAAGGGAGGTGGAAACCCTTTGTCATCAAGCCCATGCCAGCTCCTCTCATGAAGCCCTTGCTGGTGTTTGTGAACCCCAAGAGTGGTGGGAATCAGGTATGGCCTTATCTGGTGTGTCTAAGAAGACATCTCTGTGAGGGTATTGCCATTCGAGTGCTGAGCTCTGATCATAGTTTTGGTGATGTTTCAGCTGCACAAGAGACCACAATGCCAGTTTGCTGCCCAGCAGTTCCTACCTCAGCCAGGCTTTGCCTGTGTTCCCTCCAGAATGGTGTTGTCTTAGCCTGTCCCTGAGGCAGGACCAGATGCCTCCTTCTGCTGTCCACTGGGAACTCGATAGTACCTGAAATCTTTCTTCTCCTCATAGGGAACCAAGATCATCCAGTCCTTCATGTGGTATCTCAACCCACGGCAAGTTTTTGACCTCAGCCAGGGTGGACCCAAGGAGGCGTGAGTACTGATGGCAGCAGCACCTTTCTCTCCCCCATCTGTGTCCCAGGATTCCTCCCGAGAGCTCCTCCCCAGCTCATAGAGGGAGACATGGACGTGGCTTTGTGAATGCCAAGGGCTCTGTGAGGCAGCTGCTGTGTAACACCTTCAGTAACTCTCCCCTTCTCAACTTCCCTGTTCCCTGCAGGCTGGAGCTGTACCGCAAAGTCCACAATCTCCGGATCCTGGCGTGCGGAGGAGACGGCACGGTGAGTCTCCAGCCCCTCCATCCGATAGTGCCCCTTTGCCCAGACCTTCCCAGTGCAGACAGCAGCCCTCCTTGTAATCCAGAACAGGGCAAACTGTGCACTCTGCATCCATGCTACAGCTGTTAGTATAGATGCTGCAGGTCCCCTCATGCACTGTTCCAGGGAGTGCTAGTCTGTAACATGTCTGGATTTGTAGCCCTTTTGAGGACCAGTGTCCTCACTGGGGTTACTGGTATCTCCTGCAGCACCTGATTAGAGCATTAAAAACTGTGAATAGCCTCAGCTGTGGCTAAGGATACCCCATCTCTGCCCCTCTGCCATTGCTAGTGCTCCAAGTCACCTCTGCCTACCTGCTGGTCCCTGAGATAACTAATGGTTTCTTTGCACTCTCTTGCTTGAGCAGGTGGGCTGGATACTCTCCATTCTGGACCAGTTACGCATCAACCCACCTCCTCCTGTGGCTATCCTACCTTTGGGGACAGGGAATGACTTGGCCAGAACACTGAACTGGGGTGGGGTGAGTGATGGGCACAAGAACCCACTGCTGACAAAGCAGGACTGAGTGCTTCAATCCTTGTTTCAGACACATGGTTGGAGATTTGCATGGGCTCGTGTTTCAGCTTCCTGTAAATATAGACCAACAATAAGTGCAATTGGGATCTTGCTGTTCTTCTGACATTTGAATAGTTCTGCATTAAATTATACAAAAGCAATTGTCTTTTCAAATTTTGGAAATTTTTTTAAAGGAGGATGTATTGTTTTAAATTTCAAGTCCCATTTTGTTGTGCATTTGAGTAGAGTTGATCTCTTCTACATCTTTTACTCTGAGATGCCTTACCAAAGCCTGCTGTCTGGGGTATCTCTGTGGGAGGCAGGCATGAGACTCATGAAGTCCTTCTCTTCACCAGGGTTACACAGATGAGCCTCTGTCCAAGATCCTATCACACGTAGAAGACGGGAACATAGTGCAGCTCGATCGCTGGAACCTCCATGTGGAGCCAAACCCTGACACAAGCCCTGAGGAAAAGGATGAGGCAGCTGCTGACAAGGTGAGACACCTCTCCATGTCTGTTCCCTGTGCTAGAGGTCTGCATTCTCTCTTCTGCCACTGGCTTAGGCAGTCCCAGCACCTGGGGCTAACATTCTTGGGTTGGTGTTTCCCTCTCATTTCTCCAATTCCACCATTCTGTTCGTGGCTCTGAGCCACAGCACTCATAGCAAGAGTGTATGTAGAGTTCATAACTAAATGCCTACCAAAGGTTTTTAACCACAACTTGCAACAAGTATAAGCCCAGTCTTCTGTGAGACTGTTTTCTTTAACAGAAACATGGTTGATTGCAGAAACCTCAGAGAGCAGAGTGTGTCCTCTTGGACCATTTCTCTTACCCCTAGGAGCCAGGAACTAATCCGTCATCTCAGGCTGGTGACCTCTGTATTTTCCTAGGGAAAAGACAGGCAGGGTCCCTCAGCCTCATGAGCACCGCAGTGGTGGCTCTGCTGTAACCTGACCTCATCTGTGCCATGGGCACATGCTGGCAGCCTCATTCTTATTCCTCCTTTCCATTTCAGCTCCCTTTGGATGTCTTTAATAACTACTTCAGCCTTGGCTTTGACGCACGGGTGACGCTGGAGTTCCACGAATCCCGAGGTACAGGGCGGTGGCAGGACTTGGTCGGGGTCTGTGGGATGGGCCTGTTCTTGTTTGTGGGTTCCTCAGGAAAGTGAATAAGAAAATTGCTTCAAGGACAGAGCTGGAGGTGAAACATGAGCAGCAAGTCCAGGCTGCAGAGGGGGAAGAGGGGTGCTGCACAGGAAAAAAGCTGGGGGCAGACCCAGCTGAGGCTGGCTGGAGAGCTGTGTCGGAGGAGAACTGGCAAATGAAATATTTCCATGTGTAGGCCAGTGACCTGGACTTTTTTCTCCTTTCCCTAGAGGCCAACCCAGAGAAGTTCAACAGCCGGTTTCGGAATAAAATGTTCTATGCTGGGGTGAGTGTGTGGGGGATTTCTGAGCCTGCCGTCATAGTACCCTTAACATCAACTGCAGCACAGTCATGGACCTGCCTCCTGTCTGCACCCTAAACTCACCTATTTAAGCTACATGGACCTTCACATGCACCCAAGCTAAGCCCCCAGCCCTAAGCTGGAAAGTTGCTGGAGAAATGCTGCAGCACTGGGAGTCACAGCTCTCCTTTGGCTGTGAGTGCTGCTGGCAGTACAACTTGCTCCGTGGCCTGCAGTACAGTTGCTGTATTGATCTCCTGCCACTATTGTTCTTGATCTCAAGCTCACGGGTGGTCACCCAGGCAGAACCTCCCTGGAGCTGTGGGAAGACAGACTGTCCCTCCTGCAGAGGAAAAGGAAGCTTTTCCATAGTCTGCACACTACTTTGGTCTTTTATTATATACCTTGGACCAGTTACGGCTTCCTGGCTAATTACACCAGCCTCCTGTGTCTCACCTCTAGGGCTTTGTGTCTCAGTATCATCTTTGTTCCTCTGTCTTCCCATCCTCAATATACGTTCTAACCATGTGTCTGGTGAGTGGTATTTGAGCAGTACTAAAGCCTGAGTGCTGCTCTGTGCCATCTCACATCTGTCCTGCTTGTGTCTCTTTTGCTGTCTGCACAGTTAAACCCAAAGGGTTTAACATGCTGTGCCTCCTGGAATCTCTAGATGGGGTCACTTCAGCTGTTTTGTGGTAGTTTATTACAGCTTGAGACTGAATTTGTCTCTTGTTACTTGATTCTCACTGGAGGAGACTCATCTTGCCAGCTCTCAGGACTGGGCTGGCAAGGGAATACTAGAGCATGTTACTGAAGGTGCTTCAAGGTTTTTGGTAGGCAAAATAGCAAGAGGAATGGATCAGGTTGTTTTGGAGGAGAAGAGGACTTCTGACGGTGGATCAGGTTTGAGCAGCTGAGGTCTGTGGCAGGTCAATGGCAGGCTGAGTTGCAGGTCAGTGGCAGACTTCCTGGCTGCCCATTCTGGTGAACACCTGGGCACTAACTCTGTCTCTTACCTTGGCAGACGGCCTTCTCCGACTTCCTCACTGGGAGCTCCAAAGACTTGGCGAAGCACGTCAGGCTGGTTGTGAGTGTGCTGGGGTGCTCTGGTCCAGGGAGGGGGTGAGCTGTGGAGGTGTGAGGAATGTTCCTTGGTACACTGAGTATCTCAGGGTTGGGGAGCGGATGGGGAGCTTCCTGGGAGCATCAGTTTCCCCTGACTTGGAGAACATTCACTGTAGGGAGCAGAGGAGGGAGGCCATTTCTTCCTAAGTGGGTAGGATGGACCAGGCTCCCCCTTACAGCAGCCTGAATACCCCTGTGTTGTCTCTAGTGTGATGGGACAGACCTGACCTCCAAGATTCAGGACCTGAAGCCCCAGTGCCTGGTCTTCCTTAACATCCCAAGGTGAGTACCCCCAGGACCTGTCTTCATATGCTGGACTTTTCACACCTGTGCTGTAGATCCCTGCCTGGGTTTGGGGTGTCAGTCCAGGCATTTCTTGTTGTCCTTTCACAGGTACTGTGCAGGCACCATGCCCTGGGGCAACCCTGGGGAGCACCATGACTTCGAGCCCCAGCGCCATGATGATGGCTGCATTGAAGTTATTGGCTTCACCATGACGTCGCTGGTGAGTCAGTGCTGTTGCCAGTTGTAGGTAGCAACCAGGCGAGTGAATGGTCCCATTGACCAGGTGTCAGCCAGCCCACAGCTCCACAGGTCCTCTCTGGAGGAGTTGTGGTGCTGACCTGTATGACAGTGTCTGCTCTCTAAGATTTAGGTGAGGTGCTGCTGTCATGCCCTGGTCTCTGTGAGTCCCTTCTCACTGAAATCAAACCCGAGACCCTCAGAACTTGGTTCACTTGTAACATTCAGATGACAATGGATGTTCCCCTCATCCACATCTCAGTCCATGTTCTGCTCTCACTCTGGACCCTTTCACAGGCTGCCTTGCAAGTCGGTGGCCATGGGGAGCGGCTCTGTCAGTGCCGGCAGGTGGTTCTCACCACATCGAAGGCCATCCCCATGCAGGTAGATGGAGAGCCCTGCAAGCTGGCAGCTTCCTGCATCCACATCTCTCTGCGCAACCAAGCCAACATGGTGCAGAAGACCAAGCGGCGCAACTCCATGCCTCTGCTCAATGAGTAGGTTCCTCAGATTGATCTGCCACCTCCTCTCCAAGGAAGGATGGTTGGCAGGGAAAGGGACGGGACTGATCCGTGACTGACAGAGGCATTTCAGTCCTTTCTTGGATAAGGTCTGGGAAGGGATCAGGTCACAGAAGTAAGGCCAGACCCTGATGCTGGAGAAGCTGCTGGTGCCAAGCTCCCCACCCCAGTCTATACAATACTCTTGCCTGTTTTGGAGGGATTAGGGGAATAAGGAGAAAGCACGGTGTCACTTTCTGATATCTTCCTTTTTTCTTGCCCCCTGCAAACAGCCAGCAGCCAGTGCCTGAGCGGCTGCGGATCCGGGTGAGCCGAATCAGCATGCGTGACTATGAGGCACTGAACTATGACAAGGAAAAGCTCAAGGAAGCCTGTGAGTGACCAGGGGGTGGGACTTGCAGTCCCCAAGTCTGGCAAAGCCTGTAGCTGAACTGTGTGAGGTGTTGGGAATGCGGCATGGGCTGCTCCCTGAGTTGAGCCTGTGCCCTGTCCTGCAGCTGTGCCACTGGGGATCATCGTGGTTCCAGGAGACAGTGACCTGGAGTTGTGCCGGACCCAGATTGAGAAACTGCAGGAGGTGAGTCTGCATGAAAAGTGATCATAGCTGAATACTGAGGATGAAGGGACTCAGGGAAAGGATTTCTAAGCCACCTTGACCTGCACACACCACCACACACACTCTTGCTTTGGGTCATGCTAAGAGGTCATGGTTTGCCTTTACCATGTGTTGGAGGCAGGGTCCCAAACTGGATGCGTTGCTGCTTCCTGCTGTCTGGCAGCTTCTTTTTCAGCATTACTCTTCTGACTGTTCTCCAAGCCCAAAAAGTGATGCTGAAAAACTACAGGGTGGTGTAAAAAGCCAGCGCACATCCTGTGGGGCCCTATAACCATTCAACCATCCACGGGCTCTGGGTTTCCTGTCACAGCTCTGCCTTCTCCAGGTGCCTGGATTAGGTTTATACCCCTCCCAGTCTTTTCATTTGCAAGCACTAATTTTGTGTCCTTGCCAATGTACTAGCACGTGTCTGTGACCTGTACACAGACTGTATTACTCTTGCTCCTGGTGAACAATGCCTTCTAAGCCCATAGTGTGGCTCCTGGTGCTGCACTGCTCAATCTAATTGTTGCACAGACGATTGAAGGGACCTTTCTTAGTCTGCTGTTAGCTGGCTCTTGTGCCTGTGGGAATCCCATCCAGTGTATGTGTAGAGTCCCTCAGAGCTGGGTTGCAGAGCTGCTTGCCTGGGCTGCCACACTGGCATCTGCCTCTTGCTGTGCCTGCTGTGTATGTGTGTCCCCTGCCCACTTTGTGCCCAGGCACTGGTGAGGACACACAGGCAGGCACAAGGCTAGCAACTCCTGGGTTCACAGGGTAATGCTCTCCTGCTGTGTCAGTGTGGTAGATGGATGCCCCTGCAATCTCCTGCACCTTTAAAACTATGCGGTGTGGCTGGTGTTTCCTGGTCACCTCATACTTTACCTCTTCTCACTCCTTGGGCAAGCTCTGTGCTCCGATCTTAAAGCCAGGCAAGGACCAGGTACCTTGGCCAGACAGTGTGTAAAGCCAGATATGGCAGCACATCAAGCAACTCCAATGGGATGAGAGAGGGACTGGGGGGCTGCCCAGACACAGGCTGTAACAAGACACCTTGCCTTTCTGCAGGATTTCCCTGCACAGCCCTCTGCTTTAGAGCGCCTGCTCTTTCAGGTGTGTATGGCCTCTCTCTGTCCTCTGGGCCCATCTGTCATGTCCACTCTGCCAGTCTCATGGGCTCATCTTGTGACACTGCTCTACAGTCAGCTCCAGTCTGTCCCACGGTGCTCCCTGTTGCAGTGTGCTGTGCCTGTGTTCAATTTCATCCAAGTGGCTGTGGTCCTCTATGTCTGCATGGACCTCCCGAAGCAGGAGCAATGCTCTGAAGAGAGATGCAGAGGCCATAAGCTACATCTTTATCCTCTCTTTTATTATGCAGGAGGGAGATGGAGCCAAGCCGAAGACACTGTCATTCCAGAAGCTGTCACCCAAGTGGTGCTTTCTGGACTGTGAGTATCACCCTCCCCTAGGAGCGTTGACTGGGTTTAATGATGTGCTAGCAAGGTCCTCTGGTCTGCCAGCTCAGTGAAGGTAGGGGATGGAGATCCATATGGCTGCAAAGATCCAAGGGTTGTCAATGCCTTAGAAACCACAGAAGCACCTGAGAATTAGGGCATAGGAATTACAGCTCCTATGCCCAAAAAAGTGAAGGAATCAGTAGCCCAACTGAAGTGCATTGACCAATGCATGCAGTGTGGGCTACAAACAGGAGGAGCCAAAAGATATGGCAGAGCAAGAAAACTATGACATAGTTGCCATCACAGAGACATGGTGGGACAAGTCACACAACTGGGATGCTGCAATGGATGGCTCTAAACTCTTCAGAGGGGACAGGCAAGGAAGAAGACCAAGCTGATCTCTTCCTGTGTTGAGGTGACCTGCTCAGTGGATGAGTGAAAAGCTGTGGATGTTGTCCACCAGCACTTCAGTAAAATGTTTGACACTGTTTCCCACAGCATTCTTCTGAGGAAACTGGCTGCTCATGGCTCACCTGAGTTCACTGTTCACTGGACAGAAAACCAGTTGGATGGCCGGGCCCAGAGAATGGTGGTGCCTGGAGTTACATCCAGCTGATAGCTGGTCACCAGGGCTCAGTACTGGGCCTGGTCCTGTTTATTGTCCTTCTCAGTCTGGATGAGATCAAGCACACCTCAGTCACTTGCAGACAAGTTGAGTGGGAGTGTTGATCTGCTGGAGGGCAGGAAGGCTCTGCAGAGGGATCTGGACAGGCTGGATCATGGGCCAAGGCTGATTGCATGAGGTTGAACAAAGTAAATGTCCTGTCCTTGGGTCACAACCACCCCGTGCAGTGCTGCAGGCTGGAGGAAGAGGGGCTGGAAAGCTGCCCAGCAGAAAAGGACCTGGAGGTACTTGTCAACAGCAGCTGAACATGATTCAATGTGTGTGTGTCTGTCAGGATCCGATTACTAAGGTTCTTAGGAACGCGCCTGCCCAAATTAAGGTGCAAATGAGACCATATGTCAGTGACAATAGTATGGGTTTTATTTGACAGTAAATATGAGAGAGAGAGAGAGAAACAAATAGAAAATAGGTGGGAGGGACAGAATAAGGAAAGACAGAGTAACAGGGACAGAATAAGGAAAGTATCACCACTCCATAGATCCCAATGATACTCCATTGATCCTCCTCAGCTGGTCTTCTTGGTGGTGAAGGTCCCCCCGAAAAGAATAGAATCTGATGGATTGATATACGCTCAGGCCAGGTAGGAAAATCCAAGCACCTCCCTGGGGTAGGGGGCGAGTTTGCCATTGTCTCTTCCACATTTGTGGCATTACGTGCAGTCCTGTGGTGCGAGGCCTCAGGAATGACTACGGGTGCACCTCGGGAGGCCTTTGATGGATTAGTGCACCCCCTCAGCTGCCCCTCACATGAATGTCCTATGGATGTGGCCTTCCCAGGGTTGGGGGTTCCATA
Source organism: Vidua macroura (assembly GCF_024509145.1). Taxonomy (NCBI): domain Eukaryota; kingdom Metazoa; phylum Chordata; class Aves; order Passeriformes; family Viduidae; genus Vidua; species Vidua macroura. Next base: position 38,791,011 of record NC_071576.1, read on the forward strand.
GCCAGTTTGTGCAAGGGAGGATGGGTTCACAGCCCATAAGCAGAGGTTACAACACATCAAAACTTTTTTCCTCCACCTCAGTTGGGGGGGGGGAAATTGTGCAAACCTGCTCCTAGCAAATTTGTCTGTGGGCTACGGACTCTCCCACCCCAAAGCAAGCCAAAGATGATTCTTAGCATGACTGCTGGGTTTGGCTCACATTCTTGTCCTTGTTTACTTGCTTGTATCAGGTGATTGAAGAATGGGTTTCCCTTTATTTAATTTCAGAAGTTTGACTTGCAGTCCAAAGTCCCGGTCAGGTATCTTCAGGGAGGCTTCTTTGCTTGTAGCTTCTTCATACAGTTTTTATGTAGTTATAATGAGTAAAACTTTATGCCATTGTTTGAGTCATGAACTATTTCAGTCTCTGACAGTGTCCAGGTGGCCAAGAAGGCCAATGGCCTCCTGGCCTGGATCAAGAAAAGTGTAGCCAGCAGGACCAGGGCAGTGATTGTCTCCCTGTACTCAGCCCTGGTGAGGCCACACCAGGAATCCTGCATCCAGCTTTGGGCCCCTCACTGCAAGAAAGACATTGAGGTACTGGAGCATGTGCAGAGAAGGGCAATGGAGCTGGTGAAGGGTCTGGAGCACAAATCTTAGGAGGTGTAGCTGAGGAAGCTGGGGTTGGTTAGCCTGGAGAAAAGGAGGCTGAGGGGAGACCTTATCACTCTCTACAACTACTTGGAAGAAGGTTGTGTCAAATTGTGTCTCTTCTCCCAAGTAACAAGCAAGAGGATGAAGGGAAATGAATGACCTCAAATTGCATCAGGGAGGCTTTTTTTCCCACTGAAAGGGGGATCAAGCATTGGATCAGGCTGCCCAGGGAAGTGGATGAGTCCCCATCCCTAAAGATACTTAAAAGATGTGTAGATGTGGCACTTAGGGATGTGGTTTAGTGGTGGACTTGGCAGGGTTGGTTTAATGGTTGGACTCAAATGACCTTAAGGGTCTTTTCCAACCTAAGCAACTTTTTTCGATCATTCTGTGATTCTATGAATTTGGGGGGTGAGAGAACAGACATTCAGTGACAAGCAACAGGGAACCATGAGGCTTGGGACTCACGGATGTTTGGGTCTTTGGGGATGAGCACAGCAGTGCTTTCCCCCAGGCTGTGTGTCTGACCCGGAGTGGAGCAAGGGGTGTCTGTGGTTCTCTTGCCCCTGGAGCTGAAGGCAAGTTGGTGGCCTGCGTTTGTCACTGCGGGACTGCTGGGGATGCTCTCCTGTGTTGTGCAGGCAGGGGGCCCCCCTGCTCCAGCATGCTTGGGCTCACCATGAGCATGGCAATGTTATGGGAGAGCAGCCTCCCTGCTGGGCTCCAGTTGCTGCTTCTCCGCTGCCTGAAAGTAGCTTTCTCTTCTTCCTTTGCCTTCTCTGACCAAGAACCTCCCTCTGTACCTGGAAGCTGGCTGAGTGAAATGCCCATTGGTAGCATTTCATCTCTCTGATATCCCAGCAAGCAGCGTGTGGACCACAGCAGAGCAGAGCCATGGGTTGCAAAGCGGGCCTGGGAAGCCTCGTGCTAGGCAGAGAGGGTGCAACTTCTCCCTTCAAGGTTCCAGCCCTGTGTATGGTGTTGCTGGTGCTGCTGCTCCCAGGTGTCACTACCAGGATTGCTGTACCAGGGCCGCTTTCCCTTCTCCTGCCAGTCTCCCAGCAGCAGGTTCTGGGCTCAGGAAAATGTGTTAGGAAAGAGACTAGAGTCTCATTCAATACAGCACAGGTTCATTCAGGTAGCTGAATTACAGGCCTTGACCAGTAGCTCCCTGGATGCAAATATCCAGGATAAACATGGCTCCTTCACTCCACTCACCTGCTCTAGCACATCCCCACTCTGTTTGCAGAGAGACTTCCTTGGGTCTGCGAGGATCCCACTGTAGCAACCTCTCCTGGACTGGCACCAGCAGCCTGTCAGGATATTAGGGAAATGCTGCCCTGCATAGGAATCCAGCTGTCCTGGCACGGTGCTCTTACCTGTCCTGGTCTCCCTTGGTGATGCCCTAAATCCGTAACCCCTCCCTGCTCCCCTGGGGGTGGTGGCTGTGTGTGTCTGGCTCCAGTATAGCCACTTGCTCTGTTGGAGCTCCTCTCTCTCTGTGGTGATCTCTTCTCTAAGGAAGAGGGATGCACTCAGACAGGCTGGAGGCTGATTTGAAGCTCTCCTGCCATCCTAGGAGACATGGATTTGGATCTACAGCTGGCGGTGGCATGCTCTGTTGTGCCTGGCAGTGACATGCTCTGAGTGGCCTCATGAAGGTCCTTAGTCAAGTCAGCAGGAGGCTTAGCCCTCTCTTCTCTCAGCCTCCTATAGTGCCCCCATTTCTGAGCACTGTTCAACAGGGTGCACCGTGTTAATCACAGTAGTTCCTCACCTGGTATAAGTGAATGCTGAGATGTGCACTGCATAGCCCTGAGCTTCATCTGCTTGGGATAATGCTGGAGCATCTGAAAGCCTCCAGACAGGCCATGATAGTTGTGTTCTTGCCTTACCTGTGGCTCCCTGCCAGGAGTCATTGAGGAGGAGGTAGTAAGCAAAGGCATGTTTCATGGGGACATGGTGGTGTGTAGGCCTAAGGGGCTGACTATAGGGTGAAGACACCAGCAGATGCATGAAGGGAAGTGGTGTGCTCCTGGTCAGGGGCTGCTGTTTGCTTTGCTGTACCCTCTGTGCAAGCCATGAAGTGGCTGGATAGCTCACTGTCACTCATGTTGGGAAGAGGCCATCTCCTTGTCTTGCACCAAGGATCAGCCCATCTCGTTCTGTTCCTGTCTTACAGCAACCACGGCCGATCGGTTCTACAGGATAGACCGCGCACAGGTGAGTGCAGCCTCATCCTGCACCGTCATCTCCTGGGAAGGTGCTTGGGTGTCCCACCTGCATGCAGACCAACAGGCAGGCATAGCCTTAAGGCCACACAGGTCTCATACCACTGCCCTGGCCTTTGGCATCCCCCAAAGGGATGGCATGACAAGCCTGGCCCAGGACCAGGCTCAGCACCTCCAGGTTTCTAGAGAAAAGGGAAGAAGCCTGGGTGGTAGCACAGAACCTTGGGTTGAAAGCTGCCTGCAGGGCTCTCCAGTGCAGTGGGTAAGGAATAGCAAACATAGGAAGACTGGCCAGGGGACCTGCCAGCTGGGATCATCTTCACCAGTATTAGATACTTTCCCTAATGATCTGGGGAGGGGGACGTGGAGATAAGGTTTACAAGGTTGCTAAGGCAGCAGGAGATAGGAAGCCTGAAAAGACCAAGGCGATGCAAAGGCACAGGACTGTTCAAGCCACCGTTGCTCTGCTGTGCAAATGGGTGGGCCACAAACCCACCCACTGGGATATGAGGGGATGTAGTTTTGCAGAAGTAGGTCTTGCTTCTGAGGAAGCATGTCCTGACTTGTGTCTTTCAGGAGCACCTCAACTATGTGACAGAGATCTCTCAGGATGAGCTCTATGTGCTGGACCCAGAGCTAGTGGTCACTCAGACTGTAAGCACTTCTCCTGCCATGCCTGACCTCGTGGACTCATCTGCCACATCCCCTGGACAGCATTTTGCATTTCCTTCCTGTTCCTCCTCTCCACCCTCCTCTCCTGCCCCCAGGTGAGTCTGAAATGGGGGTGCTGGGCCTCAGGAAGAATGGGCAGTGATGGGAGAGCTAGGGTTGGCTTCATAGCATTGATCCCTGGGCCAGATTACAGGGGAGCTCCCTGGAAGTAAGCAGGAATTCAGTGTTGAGTAAGACCAAGGGATGAGATGCCACCCTGTTTTCCCTGTTCCTCTCCCAGTGCTGCCCTAAGTAATGGGGCATCACCAGGTGGTGATGCCATGGGGTCAAGCTCCAGCACCTGGCCCATGGGGGAGAGAACAAGGGTGTCTTTCAGCCAGACTAAGGCCAGCGATGAGTATGGATGAACAATGGTGCCAGGAACAGCAGTAGAAATGGGAGTGGAGATGGGGAAGAGCCCAGATCAGGGAAGAAGGAGTGCCACAGGAAGGTTTCTCCATCCCTCTAATGGTGGCATGCCCATTAGGGCCAGGACTGGCAGGGTTAGTTACACTTTCTCTTCTTCCCTTCCAGCGCTGAGCCTGAGCGCTGCCTCCCACATAAAGGTGAGTGGAGTCCTATCCCTGGTCATACCCCCTCTCAGGTTGCACTCATGTTTTCCTGCCATGGGTTTTTTTGCCTATCCTTTCCCTAGTGAGCAGGGAGGAGCCCTGTTCTTCCATGTGTTCTGAAACATGGAGCCCTGCGGGCATGTGACCCAGAGGTGAGCACAAGAGACCTGACAATGATTTGTGGAGTGGCCCAGCCAGGCGCCTTCCCAGCTCCAACATGCGGGAAATGATGTGGCAAGGGGTTAATCCCCCACCTGCAGAGCTGAGTGTTGTGGACTGGGTTGGGAGGCTGTCTCTGCCTCTCCCTGGGGAGGTGGGAGCTCTAGATCAGGGGCCTCACCAAGCTGAACAAATGGAAAGAGTTTCCTGAAGCTTGATTGGAGCCTGGAGGTGTGAGTGAGTCATTGGTGAGAGGCATCTTGGCTGCTGGCTGATGCTCAGGAGACCTGCTCCCCATTTTCATCACAAGTTATCCTGCCCAAGGGCAGAGACTATTCCCCCTGCACCTCCCTAGGGCTGAGATCTGGCTGCACCCCTAGCTACATGGTGTCTCTTTCCTTTCCCTGGCTTGTTCCTTGCATTACTGAAGATGGAGAAGCCATGTAAATGCAGTCTGACCAAGGGGTTAATCCCTGGAGGAGCTTGTGCTCCTGCTCCACACCTCTGGTGCCCAGCTCTTGTCTCCAGGATTAGATAAGCAGTGTTCCAGATTGACTTTTCTGACCCTGACATGTCTCTCTTTGCAGATGACCTGATAGAAGCTGCCAAGAATGGCAACTTCAGCAAGGTAGGTGCTCTAGCAGCCTGCTGCAATGAGCAGCCAAGGCTGGCTCCTGGGCTGGTGTGCCCCTGGGCTAAGGGAATCCCTGCCAGCCATGCTCCCCAATTGCTCTGGAGCAGCACTGTCAAGGGCCTTCCTTCAGGAGTGGTGGCTAGAAACCCAGGCAGGCTTCTGGCAAGGAACCCTGGTTCATCTCCTGGGATACACGAAGGGAAGGGAGGGGAAGGGAAGGGACTTGGTAACATGGCTGAGCTGGACAAAGCTCCTCACCAGCACCAAGTATCCACACAACCTGTCAGACACTCCAAGCACATAATGCTGGGGCTTAAAGCTGGAAAATGCAACTCATCCTGAGCATTCTGACAATCCTGTAGTTCCAAGAGCTGCACCGAGCTGGAAGAGACCTGATGGTGCGAGATTCCTCGGGCCAGACCGTCCTCCACCATGCTGTCAAATCAGGAAGCAAGGACATCGTCAAATACATCATTGAGAATGGTGAGCTGGAGTCAGAGTGCCACTCTTAGCAAAGGAGCCTGGCAGCCAAAAAAAATTAACCCTCTGCTCAGAGGGAGTGCTCCTGAGCTTAAATCCCTTCCCTCTGGGTTTGCTATGTCATCCTTTGTGTATGGGCTTTTCCTGGCATCTGTCTGCCAGTACTGGGGTGTCCTCATGGCTATTGCTGCATCCTGGCAGGGATCAGTATGTCTCTGGGAAACATTTCTCAGTGTCTTGCTTCTGCCTTCAGGGCATCTGACCTGTTGTTTTTGGCAGTTCCCACTGAAATACAGACAGCTTTATTTTTATTTAGATATTTCTCTGTAGTGAGTCCACAACCAGTTCTTCTTTCCTGGGATCATCTGGACTCAGATGCCATTACTGACCTGAGTTTTCTGGAGCTGGGATTTTTGCAGGCAGCATGAAAATAGCAGCCCCTATGGAATGATGCAGACTGTGACCAGGGAGTAGGCAGGTCTGTCTCTGCCCCAGAGTCGTGTCTCACTCACCTGCACTCTTTCTTTCCACAGCTCCATCAGAAATCCTTGATGCCACAGAGGAGGAGAAGTAAGTCACTGCCTGACTTGCATTACCTATTGGCCAGACCCTCTGTGAAGTGACCAGTTATAGGGGCACTTCAGCTGCCTTTGTTTTAATTGCCAGCCATGATTCCCAGTCAATTTTGGACAGACTGCCCCTGAGTAGCACCCCCTCCTCTGCCTGGACAAACACACAACTTACAATCAGCTCCTACTGCCGCTGAATTGCTGTCCCTTGCTGCCACCTGCATGTGCTGATTGTCCCTGTTCAGGGGGACATCTCACATCTCCTGCTTTCTCCTCCTCAGCGGTGAAACCAGCTTGCACCAGGCTGCAGCCTTACGCCAGCGCACTATCTGCCACTACATCGTGGAGGCTGGGGCCTCGCTCATGAAGACAGACCTGCAGGTGACAGTGGGAATGGTGGCAGTGGGACTTTCTGGGGTGACCAGAGGGCTGGCAAGGAGCAGAACCAGCAGGAGAACAGAGCAGGGGTGCCTTGGGTGAGGTGTTTGCCAGTCAGAGAGGAGCTGACATGGAGTAACCATGCTTGCCCAGTAGAGCCCAGCTACAGAGGGGTTAAATCCCTCTTCTCCTGGTGCTTCTCTCCCTGTTGTTTTATTAAATTAGAAGCAAGGGGCTGGAATGTCTCATCCCTGTCTCCCCCTTCCCACTCTCAGGGGTCAGAGCAAGGACATTCTCCCTGAAAGCTCCCTCCCAGCTGCAGGACTCCCCCGCTCTCCCCCACTGGCAGTCATGATGGGGGATCTGGGAGCTCCTCTTGTCGGGTGAAGCTGGCCTGGGGGAGCAGGAGCAAGCAGTGGCAGCACTTCCTCTCACATGCTGAGTTAATTGAGCTGTGCCTTAGTGTCAGGGAATTGTGCCAGCCCTGGCAGAAGAGATGAAAAAGGGGAGGGCTTGGGGCTATATTTTGGTACAGGAGGTTCCCAGGGTTGGCATATGGCAGAGAGGATGTGGTCAGATATCTCTGGTGGAGGCTTGTAGTGATGGGCTGTAGCAGAGGTGATGTAGAACAAGTAAAGAAGATGCAATCTGTGGGTCTGGGACACCCGTTAGGAGTCCAGTTGAGGGGTGCTGGTGATGGTGGAGCTTGGGGTTCAGTTTAAACAATGTGCATTCCTATTAGGCAGTTGCCAGGAGAATGCAGTACAGATAATCTCTGGCTCCCCATCTCTCTTCCTTGATCCTGTCTAAGGCTTAGGCCTTGCACAGTGCCCAGAGTGGGGCTGGCCTGAATGGAGACTCAGCTGGCAGAGGCAGAGGCATGGCCCCTCTCTGTCCCCAGCCTCCTCATTTGCCTGAAGGAGAGGGACAGCCCCCAGCCTGCCAGCACAAAAGGGAGCTTTGCTCAGGCATGCGGCTGCCCCAGGGAATGGGTTTGCACGTGCCTGTGCAAAAGCATGTCGAATGTCGGGTTTGTGGCTGCCTGGGGACCCCGCTGTGCTGCTGCATTGACCTCTCAGGGGCTCCGGGTCACAGCCTGCCTGCACAGGCAGGATCCACCTCCTTAGAAACCCCAGCGGCAGATCTGTAGCATGGGTTTGGATCAGACTGATCCCGCTCCCTGCAGTGGTGAGGGAGGCTGAGCCTTATCAGTTGGAGTGCCTCAGCCAGCCGGGCAGGGAGGCCCTGGCAGCTCCGGTTTCAGGCTGCAGTCAGTCAGTGATGTAGAGGGGCTTCTGCAAGGGAACAGGAAAGAAGCTTAATTCCTCCTCTGTTAAATGAGTGATTGCATTCAGGGGATGTGGGGAGGAGGCCATCAGGGAGAGCCAGCACCAAAGCACAGAGTGGTCCCCGTCCTCTGATGGTGTGGCTGCTGGGCGTTTTGTGCAGGACCACGAAGGTGCCCAGTCATGGGGTGCACATCCCAAGGAGATTTCTTGCTGCATGATACCTCTCTGCAGCCACACACAGATGGGCTTTTGTGCACAGCCACATCCAGGCCCAGTGGATATGCATGTCTGACCATTGTTCCTGATGGAGAAATATAGCTGTGGGCTGCTCTGGAGGCCCCGGCACACTGCTGCAGCTGCCTGTGCCCTGCTGTGCACCAGGGGATGAGCCGGGCAGAATGGGTATCCCTTCCAGGGCTGGTTTTCAATGGCAACGGCAGAGCCAGGTTTCTGTGGCCTTTCTCAGTGGCACAGCAGAGCCTGAGCACTTGGGAGAGGTGGAGCAAGGAGCAGGGGGAGGGAAAGGGGAGAGGAGACAGAGCTGGGAGCTGTTAACAGATTTGCTTTTTATGGAGTGCGGGAGTTCATTAGTGGACACAATCCAGATGGCTGCAATAAGCTGGTGAAATGTGATCCTCCTCCGAGAGCTGGAGTGCTAGCCAGGCTGTGAGAGGGAAGGGGGGTTGGTATGCTTGGGCATTCCCCAGACATACCCCTCATTCCTCACCCTTTCCCGCCTGCCTCCCCAGCACAGGGGAAGAGCAGGTCAGGGGGACCAGCCTTTGTCTCTTCTTGGGTGACTTGTGTTGCCCAGGGTCAGTCATGTCCTAGCCCATGCCTGGAGCTGATGGCTGTTCAGGGGACAGCTCCCAGGTGTGCAGTAGTCAGGCTTCTCAGGAGCACAGTTTGATCCCATAGTGAGCAAATGGGCACTTGGCTTCCACCTGACTTGGGATTTGGCTGCAGGCTCTGCTGGACCCAGCCACATGGGGAAATGGGGGCACCTTTGGGTGCCAAAGTAGCATTTGGACAGCGTTCGGCGCTCTTGACTTCTTGCTTCCCCTGCGCAGGGAGACACCCCAAAGCACCGTGCTGAGAAAGCCAATGACCCCGACTTAGCTGCCTACCTCGAGAACCGACAGCACTACCAGATGATCCAGCGGGAGGACCAGGAGACAGCTGTGTAGTGCTTGGCGTGCCTTAGCCTGAGCCAGCTCATGCAGGATGAGAAGAGTACAATGCCAACTGGCAGAGCTGTATCTGGCCCAACCCTCCCCAGATGCCAGCCTGGTCCCTGGAGATGGATACAGAAGAGCTCTGCCCCAGGCTGGGCTGGAACTCTGTTTATGAGGACAGTGGATATTTCAGACTTGAAGCCTGATTCTTTGTGTGTCCACCCCTCCACCTCTCATTCACCATGTTCCCTGCCCTAGGTGGGCTCTATCCCCAACCATGCTGGAGCAGGTCAGGATGAAGCCCCCAGTCACCCTTGTTCATGGGAGCAATGTCAGTGCCCCCTCCACAGGCTCCTACCTATAATCCTTGTGGGATATCATTGCTCAGCCCCTCTCTCTGCTGACAGTGCCCCTCTTTTAGGTGCTTGGCTAAGTTTGTATCCTGTTCCTCCTCCTGTCTGGCACAGCTGTGGGAGGCACAGGCTGCATGGACAGAGTACAGAGGCTATGAGTCACAGACTGTTCCAAAGGAAGCACCACAACTTACTGGCCCTGCCTTCTTCTCCCTCCTGGGGCTGCACCAGGTCTCTGTGTTGCCCTACCCAGAGCCTTCTGCAGCAGAAGGGAAGTCACTTGTGCATCTAGCCTTTCCTCAGAGCATCTGGGTCTGGTGCAGCTGGAAGTAGGGCAGCAGGTGCTCTCCTGATAGGCCTTTAGTGCTCAATCAGCAGTCTGACTCAGGGCTGGGATGCCATGGAGGAAGGCTACCAAACCCTCCCACCACGCTGTTCTCCACAGGGCTGGGTGGAACAGTTTGCACATCCACTCTGCTGAGCGTCTCTTTGTGAGCCCACTGCAGGATGGTGGAGAGCTGCACTCAACTGGTGCAGTGTCAGCAGTGACACCTGTTATATTTCCCAAATGCTGACTTAGATTCAGCTGCCCTCCTTGCTTCAGTTTCCCCTCCAATGCTAGACTTTGCATGGGGCTGGACAGGCAGTGCTGGGGTCAGTGCTGCTCTCAGGGATCCCCTCCTGCCCCCCAACCTGGCAACATGCATCCTCTTAGGCTGACTCCTGCTATTCCCCAGACTGGGCATGGGGCTTTGCAGGAAGCTCACCCAGCTGAGACACAACCCACTTGGGCCAGACCATGAACTCACCCTCTCCAGCTTTAGTAGAAAGAGGGATTTGGATTCCCAGGAACCATCAGGGCTCCTAGCCCTGAGTCATGCCTGCAGTGCGATGGAATTTCACCATCTGCCTGCCATGGGGCGTGAGGCACCACAATCCATCTCCCCTGTTGATGCTGTGAGCACTTGATGCCAAGACATCAAGCCAGGCCTGCTGCAGAGCATCAAGCCAGGTTTTTGCAGAACTGAGTCTCTGAGACCAGGAGGTGCCCACAGAGGAGGAAAGCTGATGGCTCTGAGCCTAGCAGACCTGCTTGGCACTTTTGGGTGGGCAGTGGTTGTGAAGGGGTTGCTGTTCACCTCTTGGCTCTAGGAGAGGATACTACTGCTGCCTTGTGTGGTCTGTGCAGTCCCTCTGCACTCACATGCAGCTGTGCCCACTGGGTAGTGCTGGGTGGCACCGTTTGAATCCTTCCTACTACCAAGAAAAGGGTATGAGGATACTGTAGGGAACAAGAATACCCTTCAGTCTTTTTGCCCAGGGGCAGGGTTTCCTTGAAGGATGGGGGATGCTGTACTAGGGAACAGAGGCGCAGGGCAGTACAGGGTGCCCAGGGACCAGTGTCAGTATTGGCAAATAATAATGATAGTGTACTAATGCATTGACATCTAGGAAGCTCTGGAAGTGCCTGGAGTTCTCATCAGCACTGCTGGCGGGCCACTGACAGACAAGGCACTGTCATCTTCTCAGAGGTCCATACCACTGCTGCCCCATATGGGATGCCCAACTTGGCCCAGAGGCATTTAAAGCCTCAGCTTTCCCCTTTCTCCCTTATAGTTTTTGTACAGGTAGTTGAGAGACACACTGTCCCTCCCCCCGCCTGGCCCCTCTGTGCACCTGTGAGCTGAGTTGCTGTGCAATTCCGAGCCTGCTTATATTTTGGTGAAGAAGGAGGAGGTGTTGGTTACCCTGCCCCCTGAGGGCAGGGGTTCTGTGCAATACCTGGGTCTGTGTTTCTTAGACACTGTTGTAGGATTGTATTTTTGTAACTATGTGAGGGTGCTGGCTCCAGCCGGCCCAGGGCCTAGCACAAGCCTGTGTTCCCATTGCTTTTCAACTTTGACTGTTTGGATGTTGTTGTTTCTTGCCATTGAAATAAAGAAATTTGTGTTTTAGTTCCTGTCTCCTGCTGCATCCGCAAGATTGCAGTGGGCACCGCACAATGGATGCCCTGCATGGCACAAACAAGGTTGGATCCCAAGGCCTCTGCTCCTGTCCAAACTTGGGGGTATTTTTGGGAGTTCCCTGCTGGCTAATGTCCTTGTTCACTTCCTAGCACAGCATCCTTCTGAGACTGTTGCTAGATACAGGGTCTTTGTCCTGAGGGACCTTCTCCATTCTGCATCATAATGCTCAGTGTAATGTGGGAAAGGGAGAAAGTGCACTGCCTTCCCAAGTGATCCAGAAGGCCTTGGAAGCATGAGTCAGCAGCCTGCTATTCCTCCTTGGGGCAAAGGCAGCAGCCCCAGCAGCTGCCACAGCTGACAGTGGATACTAGAGCAGCATCCAGCCTCCAGTTTCAAAACATTTATTAGCCTTTTTTTGTGGTGAGCTGTCCCCAGCCATGCTGCTCTGTGGGAGATAAGCCTGCCAGGGGCTCTTCCTTTTAATTTCCAGCTCCAGCAGGGAGTCTTGGGCTTCTGCCTCCAGTGCTGAGCACTGAGCAGGCATTATCTCTGCCACCCTGGTGGAAGGACCACTCTCTCATTACAAAAGCAGAGGATTAGGGACACTTCTGCTTCCAGCCTCAGACTCATAAGGATGACTGTGGCCAACACACTTCTATCCTGTTGGAGTTTTCTTTGAAAAAGGAGGTGATTGCAGTGGCCGATGGCATGCTGGTGATGAGGAGCTATATTCAGACTCGTATTTCTAGGAGCAGTTTGGCAGCCTGCCTAGTGCTCCTGCCAGCCCTTCTCTGCCCAGAGAAACAGCCTCCTTCCCTGGCTGCTTTGTCCCTTCCACCCCCACTGTGCCTCCCTTTCATGGTCTTCAAACTTCAGCTCCTGCCCAGAGCTAACAGTGAGGATCTGTAGCAGGTGTAAGGCACACCAAATTGTCCTGGCCTCCCCAGGGACCAGCTGTACGTGCAACTGGGAGGAGGGGGCCACTCTGATTCAGTGCCCAGACCCTGGCATGCTGGCGCTTGGCCCACATCTCAGCAGGGAGGCTGTCAGTAACCATGGCAATTGGAGTCTTCCAGCTGCCCCAGTGTCAAATAGACAGTGGGGAAGAAAAGCAGTCCTGCTATGTGATCACTCTGATAAGGAGTGTTGGAAGAGGGGCAGTGTACCTTTGGGGCAGTGTCCTGCCTTTCTCTCCTCTCTTTTCTCTCCATCCCCTCTTTCTCCTTTTCAATCAGGTGCTGGAGGTTCCGAGGTCTGTCTGCCCTTCTGTGGGATAGAAGCACACCTGGGGTGTAGACACCAGGTGCATGTGTGCAGGCTGGAGAAAGCAATGCAAGCCCAGCTGCATTGCTGAGCTGAGGTGACAGCAGTTGGCTCTGTTAATGATTACCTGGCACACACCTCAACAAGGATAAGGTCATTCATCTCCCATGCATGGCTGTGTCCCTGCACTGACACTGCAGCAATATTCACTACCAGTTCCCCAAGGATCAGGCTTTGACCAGAGATGGAAAACGCAGAGCTCACATGCCGTGAATTAGCTTGTGACATTTTTAGAGGTAAAAAGCTCAAATTAACCAATTGCAGGGAAATGCACCTGGGTTGGTCATGCTCCCTCTTTTTTCCTCCTTTCCTCAGTATGAGGCCTCTTTCTGCAATCACGGCCTTTTGCTGCTTATTTGAGCTGGGGAAGGAGCCATTTCCCCCATGTCCCTCAGAAAGAGCCCAAAGGGACCAAGCACAGCCACTGCTGAGAGTGATGTGCACCAACGCTGAAGAGAAGCAGCAGTGCTTGCTCCACACCTAGTTCTTGAACAGTTCTATAGGCCCTGGTTTGCTCATCACAGTCTTGTGATTCAGATGTGCAAACCTGATGTACACCTAGGTCCTTCTCCTTTTTTACATTGAAGTTTGTTTCAGCAGCTTTCTTCAGCTTGAGTTTAAAGGCCAAACAATGGAGGGAGGTTACTGGCTTTGCTACCTGCCCAGCTTTCAGGATCCATTTCTGCATCCTGTGCTCAAACATACAGCCTGGCATCTCCAGATCCCTCACCACACAGAGCAGTACCTGTTGCTGTGTGTTCAGCAGGAAGGGGAGATGACATGCTCCTACATTTACCAGCTCTCCTCAAAACCTCTGCAGATATTTAGGAAACTGCTGGCAGACTGGCAGTTAAATGTGGCAATCTCTTGGAAAGTGATTCCTGGTTTCAAAGCAGCTCATAAAAAACAGCCCCACCCTGCAACCCCACCTGTGGCAGCCCTGCTCTCAGCAGACTTCTTCCAGGATAAGAGGTGGAGAAATGGCTCCACTCCCTACCAGAGCCCCATTTTTCTTACATGACACTCTCCTTTCTGGCTGCTAACTCCAAAAGGGAATTGGCTTTGCTGCTGCCTTTCTCACCTCCCAAGAAAAGGTGGTGGATGGGGGAAAGGAGCAGTCACATCTGCAAGGTCCTTTTCATCCCCCACCAGCAGTCGGATACCACTGCTTGGCCCAAGGAGAAGGGCTGCAGCATGGCTGAGCTGGGGGCAGGCAGGCGTGTCACAGGGATGGAACTGGGGAGATGCTTGGGACAGCATGTAAGTGATGTGCTGCTCTGGGTGCTGAGCAAGTACCCCTTTCCTGGCAACTTCGCACGAGGGGCAGAGCAAGCAAAGAAGGGTGAAAAGGCGAGAGATCATGAGAAAGGTTGGTCCATTGATGCCAGTGGCCTTGATGAAGGAGGCATCCACGGAGCTGGTGGAGACACAGGATGGTTCCCTCTACTTCACCGAGGCCCGGGGGTGCCCCCGCGGCCAGCTTCCATCGGAACTCAGAGCAGCAGCCCTCAGGGGAGACGCTGCCTCGCTTTTCGGCTGTGCACCCTTTTGCCACTCGTTGATGTTGGGGTGCATGGTCAGCTGAACCCGCACAGCTTCCCTGGTACCGCACCGCGGGTATTGGTTGGAGAGCACAGCAGGAAGATGAGAGAGGACAAGGGACAGGGGCCGTGCCCGGGCCCAGCTCACCCCCGGCCGAGGACGACGCCGCCGGCCCGCGCTGCTCCCGCCCCACCGGCCGAGGGGCCAGCCTGCCCCCGGGCCGCCCCTCCGCCGCCCTGCCTTTGTGCCTGCCGGGGGTCAGAGGAGGAGCTTGCGAAAAGTTTTGGGCTAAAAACCCACCTTTTTGCTGCCAGCCGAGCCCGACGTCAGGGGCCGCTGTGCGCTGCGCGGGGCTCCGCACGCGGCCGGCACACAAAGGCAGCAGCTCCGCTCCGCTCCGCAGGTGAGTGCGGCCCCCCGCCCACAGTTCTCGGGGTCGGGCCCCCACCGACATGGGTGCCCCAGGTGAGGCGAGCGGCGACCGCCCATCATCTCCCCGAGGAGGCTGCATTATCCAGGCTGAGGGCTCTCCAGAGCGGGATGGGGCTTTGCCGGGATGGGGGATAGGCTCTGCCTGGGGAGGACGTGAAGAAAAGGGCGATTGGAGCCGGAGGACCGGGGGCGGTGCCCCCTCCCCCCGGTGCAGGATCGCCTGAGACGAGCCAGGGAAGAGCCTGGAGATGCAGAAGGATGGAGTTTGGTAGGGAGTCAGGGCTGCTGGAGAGCAGATGGGTTGAGGCAGTGACCCGGTGTCCTACCCCCCATTCCTCTGGGGAAGCACCCCACACTGGTTCGGGGAGAATTCAGCTGGTGGAGATCTTCCGATCGGAGCCCGGGAAGCTGCCCCGGAGTGGGGCTCGACCACCGCCCGCCTCTCCGGAGGGCGAGGGAAAGGCTTTACGGGGCTCACGGCGCAGCATCTACCCTGAGGAGGGAGCAGAGGACAGAGGTGTGGAAGGGCGCTGCGTGCTCCCCTCTCTGCCCTCAGGGCAGGGGCAGAACCCTTTTCCCTTGGAGCACCTTCTCGTCCATGCGAGGGGAAGGTGAGGCCGCCTGCTGGAAAGCCCCACAGACCCCCGGCTTCCCTCAGCACCTCTAGGAAAGCCTCCTGGCTGTGCCAACGCCTTGGCTCACGGGCACATGCTCGGCGTCCCCTTTCCCGGCAGCAGGGAACTCCTGCTGTCGCGGTGCTTGTCCTCCAGGCCACGGGCTTGCCGAGCACTGGGCTGGCTCCTCGAGTGCCGGGCTGCCTGCCCAGAGGCTGGGAAGCAGCTCAGCCCGCAGAAGGAGGACAGCAGTCCTGCGCCCACCACTGCCAGAGCCAGCTGCAATTTGAGCCGAGCAAAGCCGAGCCGAGAGGTCCCACTACTGGAAAAGGGGCTGTGAGGGGGATGCCAGCCCAGCCGCTGCTCCGTTCCCGGGAGCGCATGGGGACAGCATTGAGGGATCAGGAGCTGCGGAAGATGAGTGAGCCACATTAGGAGAAGTCGGTGGCACTACCTGCCCCAGAATGGTGTACAGAGAGATGTCCAAGCTTTCCCATTGCAATAGTGGGTATTAGAGCTCTGCTTCAGCTTCACCAGGTGATTTTTCTTTTTAGAGCTTCAGCTTCACCAGGTGATTTTATTTTTCTTTTTAGAGCTAATCCTAGATCATAAAAACCCAGAGCAGCTAGAGGAGGGGGAAGAGAGAACAGGGACTGATGTTACGTGAGAGCCAGGCAGCACATGAGGAGCAGAGAAGCTAGGATCCTGCAGGGATGCAGGAGGAGTAGGGCTGTGCAGGCATGCCTGAAGAGTCAGCCCAGTCAGGAAGAACTCTTGTTTGCCTGGCTGTTTGGAAAACCAGTTGGGAAACTGCACTCCCTTTTCCTTATGAATGCTTTAGGATGAGCCATGACTGAAAGGTCCCTGCAAACCTTTGCCTGGGGAATGTGATATGCTGGGCTGAGCCTGGGAGCAAATTCAGGGGTCCCTGGGGCTGTAGCTGGTCATCCCCTCAGAGGGTATCCTTCTAGCAACCCTGTGTATACATGGACAGGGCCCCACTTGCACCCATGGCAAACAGAGGGAGTCTGTACCTGGAGGTGAGGCAGGGGTGAGCACAGAGAGCTAGGGCTGTCTGCCCTGGGGGCTTGAAGACCATGTCAGAAGGGCCTGAGCAGAAGGTGCTGGGCTGGGAGGTAGGTGCAAAGAGCACAGGGAAATGCTCTGCAGCAAAGGATGGGAGAATTTAGCAGAAGACCTGATACCAGGGGGATGGTGTGAATAATGTGGATGTCAGAGGTGCTACCCCATAAGAGCCGCTGCAGAAAGTGGGACAGCCATGTCTGTAAGTCAGCTCAGCTCCAGTCTTGTCATCTGTAACCAGCCCATCTTGGCTGAGCCCTTGTCCCCTTTGAAGGCAGATGGGTGGGAGCAGAGCTGAGCCATACTGTGCTTGGCAGGATGGCTCCCAGCCAGGCTAGGTGAGGGGGAAGGCAGATCTCACCCCCACGACTGTGCCCTTAGCCAGCCGGTCTGTGTAATTCCCTGTGACAGTTCAATGCAGAGTGAAGCTGGCAGCTTGGTGGCAGATGCATGAAAGGTGAGTGCACTGGAGCCTGAATAATGTGGGATGCTGCTCTCTCTGGCATGCTGCCTGGGGAGCCCAGGGGAGGGAACAAACGCTGACCCCGGGCTCTTCCCTTCGTTGATGTCCCCTGGGGCCTGTGGTTCATCCTGTCCTCTACAGCCCAATTCTGTGAAGCCCATCACAGAGTCAAGGCAGGTGCCATGTATTTTCTGGATGGCTGCTGCCACACAGATATGGGTGGCATCTTAAAAGGCTTTGGAGAAAATGGACGGGGTCTCCACATTTGAAACGCTGGCTCTGCATGCCTGTACTCCTGTTCCCACTGAGAGCAGGATCTGGACCCCAGTGTTGGCAGCAACATCCCAGAGTCTCGTGGTGGCAGCCAGAGAGGAGCCATGGTTCAAGGCCATCGGGGCAGGGGGACAGGGCACAATCTCCAGAGCTGAACCTTTACATGTGTGCACCCTTGTCACAAACCTGCTCCCAGGTGCACACCTGCACACCCCCTGCATGCATGGGTGGCGGGGGCAGCAGGCTCCATCCCTCCAATGAGCTCCCACATTGTGGATGCTTTTTTTGGTGTTTAATCCGCTGATATAACTTTCAGACCTCTCATGGAAGCAGGTTTCTTTTCCTGGTCTTTTTTCCTTTTCCCTGGCATCCTCTGAACTGGAGTAAGGTAGTATGTGAGCTGTGTTCCCTGGCCCCAAGGCTCTTTGGTATGGGGCAGCAGCCTGCTGAGTCATGGATAAAGGATCCAAGAGAAATATGGGGGTAAGGGCTGGCAACTGTAGGACCTTCCCCAGATGCAGTGTGGGCTGTGGGGTTCCCCATGGAGAGGATTTTGACCATATACAGGGTAATGGGGGGGCTGCAGGGGTGGGAATTATCTGTCAGCCCTGCAGCTCCCTGGTAGGAGGCAGTTGTTGAGGTACACAATTAAACTTCCTGTTGCAATTAGTGAACATATTCTCCTGGGTGGCAACAAGCAGGGCACAGGGCTGTACACACACATGTAGGTGGGTGTATGCAATGGAGGCAGCTGCTGTCTTATTCCCACACAGGCTGCCCACAGCCCACCATGCCCCTCCTCAAAACCACATTGCACCCCAACCTCCAACCCACCTAACTCTCTCCTTCCTCCACAAGTCAGGATGCAGGTTCGGAGTCTCTTCCTCCTCCTGGCACTGATCCTGGTGGCTGCCACCACCGAGGCTGGCAAGAACAAGAAAGGTGAGGGGCAGCCTGGGGCAGGGGGCAGAGTGGGGCACGCTCCCCTGTCCCTGCAGAGAGCACCCACTCCACTTTTCTGCACAGAAAAGGCAAAGAAGGATGGCTCCAAGTGCGAGGACTGGCGCTGGGGACCCTGTGTTCCCAACAGTAAGGACTGTGGCCTAGGCTACCGCGAGGGAACTTGCAAAGATGAGAGTAAGAAGCTCAAGTGTAAGATCCCTTGCAACTGGAAAAAGCAATTTGGAGGTGGGTACATGGAGGTGGGGTGGTTAGGGACCACTGTGTGCTGGGTGACCGGGGCTAATGTCCCGCCAGGTCCTGGCTAGTTCTGATGCCTCTCCCCTCTCATCCAGCCGACTGCAAGTACAAGTTTGAGAGCTGGGGAGGCTGTAGTGCTCAGACAGGCCTGAAGACTCGCTCTGGCATCCTGAAGAAAGCCCTGTACAATGCCCAATGTGAGGAGACTGTCCATGTGACCAAGCCCTGCTCCTCCAAGATCAAGTCAAAGTCCAAAGGTCAGTTCCCACCACTCGTGTCCCCAGAAGGGTCCTGTTGCAACCCTGGCCAGGGGTTTTTCAGAGGTACCTTGGCCTGTTGGGGTTGGCTTTGCTGATAGTGTAGGGGATTTCATAGGATGCTCTTTCCTTTGCACTGAGAAGTCCAGCTGCTGGCTAGGTGGGATGCAGGTGCTACTAGGAAAAATCCTGGTCCCCCTACAAACCATTGCCATCTTTGGTGGGATGGGGATTCCCTGCTCTCCTCACTAGGACTGGTGCAAAAGGTGGTTTGGCATGGCGGGAGGCTGCCTGCAGTGATGCAGCCACTGCACCATGCTCAGCCAGCCATGCTGGCTACTTTTCTACCACAGCAGTGTCTGGGGGACTGTGAGCTGCCAGCAGATGCACTAACTCTTGTCTCCTGTGCTTCTTGAATGCAGCAAAGAAGGGCAAGGGGAAGGACTAGAGCAGGAAACCAGCATCCTCATCATGCCCTCAACATGGTGCCTACAGGACTGGATGTCCAGCTGCAGCTGGCC
This sequence comes from Vidua macroura, assembly GCF_024509145.1. Lineage (NCBI taxonomy): Eukaryota > Metazoa > Chordata > Aves > Passeriformes > Viduidae > Vidua > Vidua macroura. The sequence goes on from NC_071576.1 coordinate 38,809,870, forward strand.
CACACGACAGTTTTCCTCCTCCTCTCCTTACTACTTTCCATGACCTCCTTTTTCACTGAGATGCCTTATTTTAATCATTAGCGTTGTAGAGAGCAAACCCACCTGTCCTGCAGGATAGGCTGCCTCCTTCCTTGCTGCCCCATGGGCACTACCAGTGCATCCTGCTCATCTCCTCTGGGCTGGTATTGGGGTTCACTGGGATATGCTCAGAGAGCTGGGATGGAGTACACATTTTTCCAACCTCCAGCACAAATGAGTTGCCTTTAGCACATCCTTTTGCAAGCCCAGGAGCCTCCTTGCTCCTCCACCAGGTACTAGTGCCAGAGGGAAGGGCTGGGTGTTGAATGCCTGAGTAACCCCATCACTGAAGCTTCTCACTCAAGGACTGCTCTCACCTCAGGGGATTTATTTCAGCATCCCTTTGGCTGGGGCATGACTTACCTGCAGCAGTTGAGGAAAACACAGCGATCACCCTGAGAAGCAGCTGTGTCTCCTCTCTGTCACTTCCAACCATGTGTGTCCATGCTGGGGCTGCAGCCCCTCTGCTTTTGCCATGTCAACACCAGTGCTGGGTGGGAGCTCTCCTTTTGGAATTTTTCTTTTTCTTTTCCAATAAAAATCTTTTTTAAAAAAGTATCAGAACTCCCCTGTTGTCCCTACAAGGTGCTGCTGTGCTGGAAACCCCAGCAAACCCCAGTTTTGCTGACCCCACTGGCACCAGCAGTGAAGTTACCTTGCAGCTGGCAGTGGTGACCTGGATGCCACATGCACATGGTCCTGGACAAAGCACCAGATCTTACAGCCTCTTTGCAAGAATGCTTCAGGTTGCCCCTCCCTTACTCTTGGCAGAAGGGATGGGCTGCAGGAAATGTCACCAGTGGGTGACACTGGAAAGCAGGGAAAGAGCCACCCAGGTGATGACTCATTCATTCTTCACACCATGGACATTAGTTTCCTGGTCCAAGGTCTTTATTTGTCTTGGGGTGTGTTGGGCTGCAATTGTAACCATTTAAAAATACCCAGAAACCCACCAGGCATTTTGGGTACCCCTAAAGGCAGTAATGGAGGGGTTCCCATCTGCATTGGGGCAGTCTTTCTGCAGGTTGCACCCTGGCATGAGGACAGGAAGGACATATGGACACAGAGCTTGCCAGTGCTAGAGTGGCTCCATCCCATCCCTTGCCTGCACCTGGCTGCATCCACCAAGGCTCGCACCTGGCTTTGGAGGAGGTGGGGAGCAGCCCCAGGGTGCTCTGGGCTGCACACACGGCTGGGCTGGGAGGAGGCTGAAGCCCGCATGCTGAGGGCTCTGCTGCAACACCCATGGCAGCATTACATCCATTTACAAAGCTCAGCAACCGGCTCCTTCGGCCTCCCTGGAGGAGCCCCCTGCACGCAGGACAGGAGCAGGGATGGAGGCCAACGTCATCCTCTCCTGCCTCCAGAGCCATGCATCAGGCCTCCCACACCCACTGTGGGGAGAGTGGGAACCTGCTTGTGGCCCAGATGAGACATGGGGCACCTTGGCTACATTGCAGACCCTCTTCCCATCCTCTTCTGAGACCCCCAGGTCCCCCCTGTGCCTCCCAAGGACAGTTATTTTCACAGTCACTGCTGCCTACTACTCAGGTGCCCCATTCCCCCAGGGCTGTGGAGCGAAGTCCTGCACCACACCAGGGCTTTTCTTTGCAGTTTTAGTTTCCATCGTTGTCAGAGGCAACTGGATTTCACACTCCTCACCCAGGAGTGAAATGCTTGGTTTATCTGTCTGTCTTTCCAGTAAATTGCTGTCTGAGGGCAGAAAGGACATGAAGGGGAGAGCAGAGCCAGAGCACAGGGAAAAATTCTGCCCCAGGACCCTGGGTGAAGATGTCCGAGGGCACTCTCAAGGGAAAGGAAGCATCTTGCCACATCTGTTAGGGTCCAATCTTGATTGCCTTCACAGGGGACCTGGCTGGGCCAGCAGGACTCCCCATTAGCCTGCCTGAGCCAGCCTGGTCCAAGATGTCTAGCAAATGTTTGACCCTGGTTTCTTTTCATTTCTTGGGTAATAAACGCTTTATAGCCAATGGAAAGCATCCAGCATTTGCCCATCTGCATGCAGACAAGCTCTGATGCCTTGGAGATGGTCAGCTGGGGAAAAAGGTACATCCAGTCTTAGGAGAAACACTGATGCCATTTGGCCAATCTCAAGAGCATGGAGCTGGGAAGGGCTCCTGGTGACCATATCTCCTCTTGCCTCTGGCTTTCCCAGTGGCTCCCTGAGCTAGTCCCCAGGCCCAAGGTGACTGGAAGGACCTGCAGCTCAGAAATGCCTTGGATTTTTGTCAGCGTTGGATGAAGGGCATCCTCTGCAATCACTGCACAGTCTGCACTGTTGTGAGTGGGGAGCAGAAGAACCCCCGCTGGCAAAGGAGGCAAAAGGAAGGGTTTCCATAAGGTTACTGAAGTGGTCCCTGAGTTTATCTGGCTGTGCCAATGTTCCTGTACTGGCACATGAGAAGGTGCTTGAAGGTTTTCTTGAAAGTGGCATTGCAGAGGGCATAGCAGGCTGGGTTGATGGTGCTGTTGACATAGCAGAGCCAGTAGCCGATGGACCACACTGTTTCGGGCACACAGGTCTCACAGAAGGTGTTAATGAGGACCATCACGTTGTAGGGTGTCCATGTGAGTATGAAGGCCAGCAAGATGGCAAATATGGTTCGGGTGACTTTCTTCTCTCGGGCAGCCATCTGGCGCTTCTTCCGTACTTGGCTCCTGGCGATGCTGGCAAACTTCCTGGCAACATTGACTGGGCGGCTGTTGGCCAGGGAGTTGTGGTTAGAGGCACCTGACTTAGCTGGGACAATCTCAATGGCAGTGACACATTCGGTCCCAGTCTGCTTGGTGACAATCTTAATCTTGGACCACTTGGAAGTTGGGTTCACCCGGGGGTTGGCTGGACTCTGTCCTTGCCCTGCTGGCAAGACTTCTGCTGTGGGCTTGTCTTTTGTGGTCTGGGTCATGCTGACGGTGCTGGACTCATTGGATGTCTCCTTCTCCTCCTGATGGCCAGTGGCCTCTGTCTGTGCAGATGGCTGGTCATCCACTTTCCCATTCCTCACCTCCTCCTTCACCTCCACGGCCCTCTTGGGAGAATTATTGTTGTTCTGTTTGACCATGGGGCCCTTGAGGAATCTGAGGGACTTGGCTTTCCTCTCTTTCCTGCTCTCAGGCTTGTGCCTCCTTACCCTGCTTCTGCTGGCCAGGGAGATGTGGATGTACAGCACTGTCATGATGACCACGGGCAGGTAAAAAGCAGCAATGGCTGTGCCAAATGTCACCGCGGGGTTGGAGAGGAACTGGATGTAGCATTCCCTCTCGGGGACTGTCCTCTTGCCCACAATGAACTGCCAGAACAAGATGGCAGGGGCCCAGAGAATGAAGGACAATATCCATGCGGCCGCGATCATTAGCCCTGCCATCTTGGTGGTCCTCCTGGCTGGGTACGTCAGGGGCTTGGTGACACAGAAGTATCGGTCAAAGCTGATGATGAGCAGGTTCATGACAGAGGCATTGCTCACCACATAGTCCAGAGCCAGCCACAGGTCACACACCACGGCCCCCAGTGGCCAGTAGCCTTTGATGATGTAGACCGTGTAGAGGTTCATGGAGAAGACCCCGATGATGAGGTCTGCACAGGCCAGGCTGAAGAGGAAATAGTTGTTGACAGTCTGGAGCTGGCGGTTCACTTTGATGGAGAGCATCACCAGGATGTTCCCCACCACGGTGACAAGACTGAGTGAGCCGGTGACAGTAGCAATGAAAACCAGCTCCACTGTCTTGTAGTTGGTGGGAGGCTGCACGGCCACCTCAGAGTGGTTGCCCAGGGTGAAGTTGTCATAGGTCAGGTTGGCCATCTTTGCCTGCCAGGGCTGAGCAGAGAGGTTGTGCATGGGATCTGCAAGTAGAGCAAGGACAGAAAGGGAGAATATCAGACCTGCCAGCCTGTCCTGGCAGCATTTCCTCAGTTTCCCAGGCCATCACTGCTGTTGGCTAGTGCTCAAAAATCTCCCGGCATTCCTGGACTTCTCTCTCCCACTCCAGGAGTCTGTTGGAGGCATTTTTTGCGTCCCTATTTAGCAGTAGAGGAGACAAACGAGTTGCAAGGAGAGAAACAGGAATGGGGCTAGGACAGTCCCATGTCCAGGGTGTAATGGTCCCTTCTTTGCATATCCCAGTGGGAGCACAACCTCGTGTGGCCCAGAGAGGCACACAGGGAGGTCAAAACGCTGGGGGAAAGAGGACTGCAAAGCCCAGGGGGGATGCACATACAGCACTCACTGCCAGAACAGCACAGCATGAAACCAGTGCTCTGGCCCAGGACAAGAGCCGGTTTATGGTATGCCTCAGGCACGTCCTGCTGACCTCCCCAAAGCACTCCCCAAGAGGGGCCTAACCCACAAAACCCGTGCTGTGGTCCGTTCAGCTCACCTGTGTCTCTCACAGCAAATAGCTCCTTCTGGAAGATGAAATCTGGGAGAAGGAAAGCAGCAAGTTACACCACAACTTGCGTGCATCCCACAACATCTTACTGAGGGTACCAGCCTGTCCAGCAGAGGTGGCCCTGACCAAAGGGTGACACTGCTGAGATACAGATGCTGAAAAGCCAAGAAAGACTGAAGAGGGGTAGTTTGGCATGGCGCAGTGCACAGCGCAGCAGGCTCAGGAAAGGGAGGGAGCTGCACAAGTGCCATCAGTCAGTGATGCTGGGAACTGATGACTCCTTCCCCCAGTCCCACATCACAGTGCAGCTGCAGCCACCCGGGCCAGGAGATGTACACTGTGGTGTCAGACACCTCAGCATGATACATAGAATTATTTATGAAAAGTGATGAGAATTATGGAGACAATTACTGCCTTCATCCAAACCAAGATGCCTGTGGTTAATCACCCAAGGTAAGAGTAGAATGGACCTTAAAAAAAAATCAATAGATGAGAAGTGCTGCACTAAGATGAAAGGGAATTTCCTGGAAAGCAAAGGAAAAGCAAAGGCACTGAGGGAGTTGGATTGGACAGAAGAGCTTCCCATTGAACCTGCCTCTCCCACACCATCCAGACCTCCAAAACATGCTGGGCCTTCACCAGCCTCACCCTGGCCTCTGGGGGCATCCCAACCCTTCCAGACCATCAAGGGCAGCCCCTCCATCAGCTCTTCCTGGTGCCCAGGGCAGGGGTTCAGCCCCAAGGGAGCTGCTGCCAGGAAACCAGCAGTAGCCAGCAAGTGTCCCCACAGCAGGAGCGCTCAGCACAGTGTGTCTCTGGCTTGGGTGATGGCTCCAAATGCCTGGGACTCCCAAAGCTGATTTTGCTGCATGTATAAATGTGCCATTAACAGGCACCTCTTCCGAGGAAGGTCTGGCAGGCTTTGAGATCAGTTTGTCTATTTTAAGTGTCTGAAAAGAAATGCCCTTGTCTTTCATTTGTGGTGAGGGTAGGAGATGTCTGCCATCAGCAAATAGCCAAGTTTTTAATATAAGCATTTTCTAAAGAGATACAGGTGTAATTTAAATGGAAATGTGGCTGCTGAGATGCTAAAGCCAGGGTCTGATGTAGCCATTTAGGCAGCTTCTGCACTGGCAAGGATAGTGATAGTGGTGGAGCTCCTCTTATAGGTGCAAGGAAAAGTGGGTGAGGGACAAAGAAATAACTCTCTATCATTATCCTTTAACCATGTCTGTGAAAACAAAAGGCTTTTAAAAGAAAGCAGTGCCCTTTGGTAGATGCTACATGCCAGATACGGATGGGGTGAGAAAGTCTGGTAGCATTGCCCAGGCTTGGAGCTTTGCACCCATCTCCAAGCACAAGGGATGCATCAAGGGAGAGGGAAAAAGGTTTCTGCTGCCATCCTTCCTGGGCACCCAGCCAGGGATGTGAGAAGAGGTGATAAGTGTATTAAATGGCTTAGAAATATATAATCATGGCAGTTTGGGGGTTGGTTTCAGTACAATTGAAATGAGTTTTAATTTCTTCACTTTGGTGATATGGGAAGATTTAACTGTCATTCTTGTAACAGCTAATCAAACTGATCAGACAAGCTAGCAATCATGCAGACAACTACCCCAGCTCTTCCAAGAAGAATTTGAAAGTCTTGAAAAGAAACCTTTCCGTCGCCTCTGCTAAAATGTGGGTTTCAGTTTTCTCACTTTTGTTCATGAACTGGCATCCTCTTCTAGGCGTGTCTAATTAATTATCAGCCTTGACAGAGGCTTGTGTTCTTAGTTACCCAAAGTAAGAAAAGTCCATCTCAACCCCAAACTGTTCTGTACGTGTCCCAAGACCGGGAGAAAAGGCTGCGGCAGCCCCACACGCAAGCCTTTGGATGCCACCCAGAGGTCATGCTGCAAACTGGTGTCAGGAGGCAGAGGCAACTGCTGTCTCAGGGTACAGGACTTAAACACTGTGAAAATAAGCCTTCATCTAATAGCAAAAAATAAAGCAATCCCCTGTTTGAGGGAAGGAGGAGGACTGAAAATGCTTAAAGATGTGAAGATAACATACAACACAGACAAGACAGAGCAAGACAGAGCAACACGTGTGAGCTGGCAGCTGTGTACACTGCTCACCCTTGCCTCAGATCCCCTGGCTATTCTCTGCCACACCCCAGCCCACCAGGCATCCCTTCTTTCCCCATCTTCTACTCTCCATTCCCCTGTCTCTCTCTTCTGCCCCTGACACCCTGTCTGAGCTCACTGGGACTGCTCAGCACTGCCCTTGCCTTCCTGAGCAGAGGAAGCAACTCAGTCTGAAGCTGGGAGAAGGCCAAGGACACTACAAATTTGGTAGGTCTGTGTAGCTGACCAAGCCATGCATCATAACTGAATGGGCACTAGGGATAGATCTCCGCCTTTGAGATGGAGAACATCCAGGCTGTGTGGGAAGGGCCTGGGTGAGGCAGTCACAAACCTCTGTCTGCATCCTCATCATGTGTCCAAAGATGGAGAGAGTGCACAGGAGAGCTGTGGAGCTGCACCAAACTCAGCAGTGTGACACCATCTCCACCCTCATGCCAGCCACAATGCTGTGACACCAAGACACCAGACACCAAGGGACCTCTCCAGGACTTGGTGTCTCTCCACTAAATGCCTTCCCTATGTACTCCAGTGCCCAGTGCTTGCTCCCTGCACCTGCAGGAGTGCATTTCTTCTCTCTCTCCCCTCACAGCCCCCATCCTACATCACACTCTCTGTCTCCATTCCCTTTTGCACCCTACTTTCATGATGACACCACAGACATGGAGGAGACATAGCCTTGACAAAGCTGAGAGAACACTTTAGAAGGGCTCCTAGGGCTGATACCCTTACCTGTGACACCAATTGGCTTTTCAGCCTGCACACAACCATTCTTTCTCAGTGGGTGCTCTCCCACACCTGCTTGCACCCACCAGATACAGCAAATTCCCTCAGACTTCTGGCAGTGATTTACAGCTGGTTTTGTCCTCTCCATCGAAGTTATTGGGAGACTCCAACTCTTTACTGATAGCATCCTCCAATCCAAGTGTTTCTGCGGCTGCTGCAGTGGCCACCAATCGTGTCATCAAGGGAAATACCTTTCCCTTCCCACACAGCCACAGATCCAAACAGAGAAAATTGTGATTTGGGTGGGGTCCAACTACTGCGGGCAGTGGGCACAGCAGGGTCTCCACTGCGGCCGGCAATCATGGGTGTGACCACTCTTGTGTGAGGATTCAACTCCAGAGCAAGAGCAAAGCTCTGTCACAGGGTGACACCCGAGACCACAGCAGAAAACTCCTGCTATTTCCTTGCTGCACCTCATGTGCCTTACCAGCAAGCCTTCCCAGCCTGTCAGCTCCTACAAACTGCCTCGCAGCCTCTTGCCAGGTAGGAGAGGAGAAAGCCCTGTCATGGACTGCTGGTGACCATCCTGTACCCAAGAATCTGCAATAGCTGGAGGCTGGTGTTCCATCGGCTGCAGTTCGTGACTGAGCACCTGCTGAGCACTCAGCTCACGTGGCATGGAGGGTTTAGCTCCCTCCCGCCCCTGCTGCTCCTTATGTGGAAGGAGCTGGCCGCCCTCTGCACCGGCACAGCAAAGGCTATGGGAGAGGTTGGCATTTACACACACCTGTGTGATGGTGGCACCTCAAGCTGCGGGAGGAGCTCCTGGAGCAAGCAGCCCTCCTGCCCCAATGTTCTCCTCTTCTCTCTGTACTGCACAGCCTCCTTCTGCTCCACAGCCCCTGTCCCACATGTCATCACCAGCCATCTCCTTTCCTGTTTTGACACTGCCCCATCCCAGCATCATCCTCACGGCTGGGGATACCCAGGGAGCAGGTGCAAGTGGGGGCAAAGCCATGTCTGGTCCACATGCGGTTGAAATGACATTCTGCCTCTGGGAACGAGCACAGCTCTGCAGGGAACCCCATCATAAAGCAAGCCCCACACTCACATACCAGTCTAGGGAGGAAGATGTTCACAGGGGAACAAGAGGAATCAGAGAAAGCTGTGCTTTAGCAGACACCTATGAGCATGAGCTGCTCCCAGAGGAAATGGGCTTTAGCTGTGCATGGGTTTGGAGCAACAGCACAACTGGAAGTGACCTTGAGCCCAGGGACAGGGTGGAGGGGCTGTGGCTGTCACCTCCTGGCTGAATGGATCCTGTGGGGCTCTGGGTGCTGCCTGTCTCCAGGAGGGAGGGAAGGTGGCCCCCTCCACCACAAGCACATTCCAGGAGAAGGCACACATCACCTCCTGCTCTGCCTGGGTGCCAAAGGCTGGGCCTGGGCACATCACCTTTGATGTCCCATTTGGAAAGAGCCAGGCCAGCCCTACTGTCTTGGCCTTCCTAAAAGTGCAGAGAGGGTAAAATCCCTGACGGGATTGATCCTGTCAGGTTAAACTGCTGATGTGATGTGGGGCTGGGCAGTTTGTGCAGCCACGACCACAAGGAGGAGAGGAGAGAGAAAAAAAAGAGAAGGAGACACTAGACATTTATGGCTCACGCTCACAAAGGGAAGGTATACTTTGGGTAGGGTGGCAGTTTGTGGCGCTAATTGCGTTATCTAATAGCTGTTGATTAGTTCCTGAATCATAGCACCATTTTACAACTAGTGAAGGGTTGTTCTGGTTGACAGATTCACACCCCTCAGAGTGTGAAAACAGAATTCCTAGATACTGGGAACAGGCACCTTAGAAATACAACATACGAGAGAAGACGGAGGGCAGGCCCCGTGTCTGGCAGGGGGAGGGTTGGTGTTGGTCTGCTTCCGTGCCTCTGCACTGGAATGATGAAGGCAATAAACAACCAGAAAAACAGAAAGGAGATGAGGGGCCAGCAGGATCTGTTGCGTTAAAATGGCAGGGCTCCCCCTGCCCTCCAAGCTCCAGCTGGTGGCTGTGCTTTCACCCCTCTGGTCAATGAATCCCTGAAGTCTTTATCCTGCTCCAGAGGAGATCTGAGCCATTGTGGAATAGGAATTGTTTTGTCAGTAACATATGGGGTGGTTCTGGGCATTTGGTTTTTCCATTGAATAATTTATTCTTCTTTCTGCCTCTGCTATTCAACTGGTCCTCGTGAGGCAAAGCAATTTCCTCCATCCCGCAAGTTAAGAACCTCTGATAGGTTTTCCTGGAGCCACTGGAGAAGCAGTAAGCTCAGTGGCACAGCAGCAGCCAGCTTTCAGGGGAAGACAAGGGGGCCAGGGAACCCCCCTGTGCCTGACATGTGTTTGCGCATCAGGTTTGTAAAATTTGCTGTGTCCAGGGCCAGAAGGGAGTGTTGCAGTTGGGTAAGCCCATCACCCCCCCAAGCAAGCCAGGAGCCTCCCTGCCTTTGCTGCTGCCTGGAACTATGTGGTTAATGCTGGCTGTCAGAGTGAAGCCGAGGCGCCGCACCCAAGGTGGCTTGCACCTGGCTGTGGGAAGTGCTCACCGGTGGAGCCTGGGCTGTTGAGCTGCTCCTGCAGGTAGAGCCCAGCCCAGCAGGCTCACCAGCATCCCACAGCAGCCAGAGCTGCACCCCCTGCCCAGACTTGCCTGTACTAGCCTGTGCCCCCAGCACTTGTCTGTATCCCTAATGTGCCCTTTGCAGGTTGTAAGAGGCCGCATGCCATTTATCCACAGCATCACCAGACAAGAAGCAAGACAGCGAGAAAGTGTTTTTTAAAAAGTAATTAAAAGGTCACTCCTATAAATAGCCTACCATCACACTGGTCACTCTGACAGTTAATTAACCTCCTGTCACCCAATTATTAGGCCAAATAAATAACCTATCAGTGGAACACTACTAGCAAGTGTGCATGGCAAATGCCACGCAAGCCAAAGTCCAGCCTTACCCTGCTGAGCCCAGTCTGCAGTTCCCAGGCACTGGCGACTCCCCAGCAGCTCCCACGCCTGCGCTGGCTCCGACGGTAGCATCCCGAGGGGAGAAGGCCCACCACGGCGGCGTCACAGCGGGACAAGGGGGACACAGTGCCCTCCCTCCAGTGCCCTCTGCCTCGGCCACCCCAGGGCTGCAGCTCCCTGCTGGTGGCAGAGCTCAGGTCATGTCACTGAGCTAGGAAGGTGCTGGGTTTCCAGCTGAGCCTGGGCTGGAGCCACACTTCTCCCCTCCCATCCACTGCATTAATGCTTTCTGCCTCAGAGAGATGCTCATGTTCTTTTATATGCCTGGGCTGAAGCTTTAACAGGACCCAGCTGTTTCAAGGCAGCACAGCAGAAATAACCCTGCTGCAGCTACAGGTCCCACTGCTGGGAAGGGCTCTGGGGCCAGCCAGCAGAGAGGAAGGAGAGTGAGACAGGATTGCAGCAACAAGTGACTGCCTGGATTAGCTGGGCTCTTCCCAGGGAGAGGTTAGTGGCTGGGACCTGGTTAGAGGCCTGAGGGAGAGACAATGGTGGAGAAGGGACTGAGAGCTAGAGGGGCAAGTGCTGCAACACCTAAGAGCTGTTTGCTTAGAAGAGCAACTCCCCCTGCCTCAGGGACAGGCCTTGCCTGGGGATGGCAAGGGGGAAGGACTTGGCTCTTTTTGGGAAGTCAGCTGTAGGGAAGCCCCCTCACCCTGCCACAGCCCCCACAGCCACAGGTGCCTGTGCCAGGTCCCTACCATCCACATGGGGGATCTGCCCCCCAGGCCTGTCCCAGGTGCCAGGGCTGGTGCTGAATAAGGCAGGGGCTGGCCCCATGCAGAGACCTGCAGCACCCTGCACTCACCCTCTTTGTCCCCACAGTCCCATGAACTGTAGGTGGAGGTGCAGCTTGGGCAGTCAGAGATGCAGTGCCGCTCTGGAAGAGGGAACATGTTTCTCTGTAACTCAGCCCAGATCTGAGACACCGCAGGGAGCAAACAGTAAGGTGCTCATCTGAAATTTTAAAGACCTGACAATGGAAACAAGAGTCCCTTGCCCCACGCAGCTGTGTGAAGCTCTACAGGGCTTTGAGAGGACAAATGAGCCAGCTGAGCAATGGATGAGAGAAAAGAGCTGATGCCCTGAGCCAAGGGCAGAAAATCAGGCAGGAGCAAGAACCCTGCTGGATGGATGTGCGTGTGAGAGCCCTAGTCCTGGGGGCAGATAGCAGATGGGAATCTTTGGGGTGCTAATGAAAAAGGAAACTGAAAATACTAGACCCCATTTGGCACAAGACCTGCCAGAGGATTTGGAGTTTTTGCCTGAGCAAAAGGATAGAGTGAAGAAGAGGAGCTGTGGCAGAAGGTGGGCAAGAGAACCTAGGGCATGGACAGGCAGAACGAAACATGTGGGGGTCAGGGTGCCAGGGGAGGAGAGCAGGTAGGAAATCCCTACAACAGAGAAGGGGAGGGATGGAGAGGAAAGAGGTGGGAATAGTCTCAGTCTGCCAGGGAGACATTACTTATCTCCTCTACAGAAAAGTCTTAAGAAAATCTTCTGAGAAGGAGAGACCTCACACAGAGACATTGCCTGCAAACCTCTCCCTGCTGCCTTTTCTGGAGGCTCCCACCAGCTCCTTGCTGGGCAGAGTGGGAGCCGTGCTGGAGCTGGAAACCTCTGTGGGCTGCAGCTCTCTAGCTCAGGCAGCCCAGCTCTGCCTGGATTCACCTGTCTCACTGCAGGATGGTGATCCCCAGCCTGTCATGCTGGTACTGAATGAGGCAGGGGCTGGCCCCCATACAGAGACCTGCAGCACTCTACACTCACCCTTTTTGCCCCCCAAGGGCCCCATGAGCCGTAGGGTGGGGATGCAGCTCAGACAGTCAGGGATGCAGTGCTGTTCACCCCACCCTAATGCTTCAGGCAGCACCCCAAGCACAGGGCAGGGGTTTTAGTAACTTCATTGACAGGGACTGCACATAGTAGCAGAGGGTTTTATGAGTTGAGCATCACTTATGGGCCTTGATGAGTTACCTGAGCTCTGCAAGAAGCACAGAGACCACCATGCTAGACACTGCTCCTAAGTGCTGCAGAAGGCCAGGCCCAAGGCCAGGTAATTCATGCCTGTTTTCAGGCAAGGGCAGATGTCAGAAGGGTTTCATTGCTCTCGACTCCTCTCTGTACACATGTATGCACTTTTTTGGCCTTATCTGGGACTGCACATGATGTAACTGTCAGCAGAGGAGGGATCCAAACTACCCCAGAGGCACTAGAGACGGCGAGATGCTGGGTACTCTCTTTCCCATCTCAGTCATGCAAAGATCCCTCAAGGACCTTCATCCCTCTTCAGCAGAGCCAGCCTGCCACACTGCCTCGGACTTGGGAGCTGACACCGACACTGGGAGGATCTGCAAGTGAGGGGTCAGTGAAGCACGGTGCCATGGAGGCCTCTGGAGAGCTGCTCTGTGACCTGGAGCGGATGCAGGGGCCTGGGACATGGTGTTTGTAGACTCATGTTTTCAGACCTCAGTGTTGCACAATTGCAGCTGAGTTTCCCAGAGACAAGTCAATCTAATTCTGCTTAAAGAGGCTGAAGACATTAACCCCTTAACTGGCCAATGCAACCAAATTCACCGGGAGCCTTAATCCTGTTGATGACATTTCACTTCCAGACAATTCCAGCTGAGGCTCCTGGTGTCAGCCTCCACTGCCTCCTCTGCCAAGCTGCAAGGTGCTATACAATATGTTAGATATAAAAGCAGTTGTAGTACCAGAGAGGCTGCTTCTCTGCCTGGCTTTCTTGGCTGGAGGAACACAGCCACCCTCAATAGCTCAGTAACATGCCGATAGCTCAGGTCAAGCTGCTGAGCTCAAGGAGCTCCATGGTTTGCACTGAGTTCTGCCTTTAAATGACAAAATTCCTAGCTGCTGCCCCTCCTTCACCAACTAACCTGGGATGTAACTCCCCTTTGGGGCTCTTGAAGACAAGTAAACAGCCTTGTGCTTCCCCATTCCCTCTCCAGCTCTCTCTGAGTCACTGGAACAGGTGGGAGAGGTTCCTCTGCAGTCGCACACCTCAACCTGCCTAACGCTGGGGCAGGAGGTGGGAAGGGAGCAGGGCATCTCTGCCACTGCCTCATGCACCGAGTGGGAATGGGGCACACATTGCACAGGACATAAAGGCGTGATGGGGACAGGGTCACAGCAATGCAGAAGAGCCACTGTTCCTCACACAGCTCTGATTTGCAGGACCTCTAGCAGCAGTTTCGTGGATTGTCCAAGGGACAAAGCACTGTGCCTACAGCCATTGCATTTGCAGGCTTGAACAGGCTGGTGATGTTAATTTTCTCTGCAAACTTGCATGATACAAGATATAAACCGAGCCTTTATTGGAGTTCCTCCTCCATGCCATGCAGCCTCAGGGCTGAAGGCATCTCTGGAGGGTCCCGAGAGCAGCCCCGGGGCAAAGGTGTGAGCAGCTGTGCCCGGCATGCAAGGGGTGGGGCTGGGGAGCATCTCCAGCAGAGCCTCACTGGCAATGCTCACAGTGCCAGGGGACTCAGGGTCTGAAGATAGGTCAAATGAAGTTGTCCTGGCACAGAGTCAAGTCCCAAGAGGACCAGTGCAGCAATCGACAGGGAAGGTGGGATGGCTGCCAACAGGCACAAGGAGTGAGGACACCCAGGTGTCTCTAGCTGGGGCAACAGGGACTGGTTTTGTGTCTCTTGCTAAAACTCTGTCTCTAAGCATCAAGGGGAGGATCCATATATGAGACACCTTGCCCTGTGTTCATGCACCAGCAAAATACTGGAATCATGGGCCAGCCTGACCAGGGAACGAACACTTGCCCCACATTAATTTGTCTAGGAATTGCCTACCTCCTTGAAGCTTCAGTAAATGAATTTGTCTGAATACAGGGCAAGGGTCCACCTCGGTGTGTTCAAGCGTCTGGATGCAGCACGACTGTGACATGCCTAGAGGCTTAAAAGGATGTCATGAAGGGTTGTGCTCCTGAGGACAGTCAGGGCTGGCACACTCCTCCACTTGGCTGTGAGTTGGACAGCAGCCACACATCTAGGCCCTCACCTCCCGGTCTGCCAGGGCCCTGGGCAGGAGAGCGCATGAGTCTTCCTAAAAGCTGATGTCTGCTTCCTGACTGGTCACACAAATCCCTTAGAAGAAGGATGTATTTGGCATGGTTCCAATCACCAGCTTGAAGAGGCTTCAAGCCTCTTCAACACTGCCTGGGTGTGGAGCCTCACTGCGACCACTGATACCTGGCACGCTCATGGTGGGTGCTGGTGCTTGGGCAGGCTAAAGAGCAGTCAGCAGAGGATGCTGGGATAGGAATGAAGAGAGGAGAGGAAGTACATGGGAATTATCTGGTCCAAAACTCCCATTTCCTTGCTGTGTCAGGTCCTGCACTCTCATATCTCCCCAAAACATGTATTTTAAACATGCAGTTTCAGAGCCAGCCCAGAATGGATGCTGAAATGCAAAGCAAACCTCCTCTCTTGTCTTACTGGAGAGCAATGAGGGTAGAGACCTGTGTCAGACTGAGCAGCAACTGGCTCGAGGATAATGCCCGCTTCTCCAGAAGATGCCCATCAAAGCCCTGACTTAGGATGCCAAGGAGAAGGGGTAGGCTTGCTCACAAGAAACAGTTGCTGCATGTCTGTCCATGTGGAAAGATGAGCTGTGTTTGTGCAGAAAGCAGCAGCCCCTTGCAAACAGCCTCCATCTCCCTCTCCTCTCACAATTGATCTCCCCACTGCCTTTGCAGAGCTGCATCTCGGCTGGGTGCTCACCAAACCTCTTCACCTCTGTGGATGCTGCTGGTCAGAGCTCAGCAGGGCAGAGAAGGGATCAACACAAAGGTGTGCTAGGGACTGCTCCTCCTGGTCTCACTATGTTTATTCCCTGTTTTTGTCTTTTTTCTTTTTTTTTTTCTTCTGGGGAGATATTTGTCATTTTAATTTTAAAGAACAAAACAACAAAACCCCAACCATTACAATACCTGCCATCAATGGGGTGCTTGTGGGGACAGTTAAAAGAGAAAAACCATGCTCCTTCTGCAAACTCAGAGTAATTGGATCACAGCATTAATTAATCATTTCAGTTCATTTCTCTTCTATGAAAGAAAACAGACTGACCTGCTGAGACAGGTATGCCCCTCGCGTGAATAAACAAACCACTTTTACCAGTAGCCCTTCTCTTCCTTCTCCCGCCAGCTTTCCTCTGCCCACTCAGCAGGTCACTCCCAGGGCTACTGCCGCTCCATCCAGCAGCCCTGGAAACTGGCTGCCACTCTGAGCAAGAGCACGTTGGCTTGGCTCCTGCAGGAACCAGGGCTGCTGCCCACCACTGCACCCCTGCTCCCATCCCCACCTTCCACACCCCAGGCTCCCACCACTGGCCGCCATCCCGGCTGAAGGGTGAGCCAGGGATGGGTCGCTGATTAGGATCTCTACTGGATGCCCTGCTCTTTGCTGGATGTCTCGTGAGGGCCTAGTCCAGGCTGGAGAGCAGCAGCAGGTGCTCAGATCACAGGAGTTACGGCATTAGGAAGCAGGAGGTGGTGCCCAGCAGTACAGACAGCGAAAGCATGTTAGTGTCACCTGTGATTTCAACGTGAGCATTGTCTCTGGTGCTGTTTCACTGAAAGCCTGGGCTCTGGGATCCTGTCACCTGAGTATTTTGATAGACAGTGCCTGCATCAACAAGCCACCCAACTGCATTGGTAGCAACCCTTCCAGCCCCTCTGTTCACTCTGCAAGTCGTGGCAGAAGTCAAACCACATTTGGAGGTCACTCAAGGCAGTTGTGACAAAGCAGGGAGCCTCCAAATGCCCAAGCAGGTCCCATCTACCAACAGGGCACAGGGGAACACCAGCTGCTCCTCAGGTTGGGTAGTATCTCCCTAGCCTTGGGCTTTCCAAAGACCAGCTAGAAAAATCCATCCACAGCACAATCAGAGGGGTTGAAAAGAGGTCAGATAGAAGCCAGTGCTGTTTTTATTTAACAAAAATGATAAGAACTGTTCCCTGAAGCCAATGTCATTATTTTGGAAAGAAAGAAGGGTGTGGCTGCCCGACTCTTGTCCATGATGTGCCAACAGAGAGCACGGGGCAGCTCTGTCATTACCAGCAGAAAGGGTGCAACAGGGCCAGAAAGGATTAAAGGGAAGATGAAATCCACACTGAGGGAGTGAGTGGGCAAGATCTGTCTCCCTTGCATTGTCCAACCCGTCAAAGGGCTCTGTGAAGAGGGGGTAAACTTCTGCCTAGTCATGTCCTGGCCACAAGCCACAAGCGCCAGAGGGGTTTGCCTAGTATGGTGACAAAGTATCCAAAAGATAGGGATTCTCTCCCTGTTGCTCTTGTTGGAATAGTGAGGGAAGCAAAGAAAGCGTGCAGGTAGTTTCCTGTCCAGGAATGTCTCCTTCCAAGAGAAGGCACCAGGGGAGCAAATAACCCTCATCCTGGGTTTCCTCCTGGGGGGTGCCTGCCCGTGGAGCCGCAGGCTGCTCGTATTCCCTACTCAGGGTGCTGACAAGGCTGTTTCCTGGGTGACAAGAGGGACCCGAGGTTCCTCGGGCGACGGATCCCGGGAACGGTGTTGGTTTGGATAGGAGCAGGGAAAGGGGGTGCCGGACCTGCTGCAAGGCTGGTAGGGCTGCAAGGCTCCAGACATCCCGGGGCAGCGAACCAGTGCGAGGGTCCCGACCCGCGGGGCACCCCGGCGTTCCCGGAGAGACGCAGGAATGTGGGAAAGTTGGCAGAGACACCTCCCCCATTCCTGGGGCGACCGCGTGCCATATCCCCCGGGGGTGCGGAGCCCCCTCCCCATGCACCCTAAAGCCATGCTGGCACCCCCCGCCGGACCCTGCGGAGGATGCCCTGCGTCCCCCGCCCCGCGCACACGGAGCCCCGAGCAGCGACTCACCGGGCAGCCCAGCCCAGGGCGCGCCGCCGCCCGACGCCGAGCGGTTCTCAGCGGCCATGGTGCCGCGCCGCGCCCGCGGGGGCTCCGGCTGGCATGGCCCGGCCGGCTCCCGGCTCCGGTCCCGGCTCCCGGTCCCGGCGGCGCCGCGCGCGGCGGAGGGGCGGGGAGAGGGGAGGGCCCGGCGCTGCCGGCTCGGCCCTGTCCTCCTCCCCCCGCCCCCGCCCTCCCCCGCTCCCAGATGTGACGCCCCCAGATGTGTCGCCCCCAGATGTGCGCCCCCCTCGCCGCCACGAAAACGCACCGGGGCGGGGGCGGGGAGGAGGGGGGCTCACGACGTCAGGAGCCGCTGCCAATCCCCCACGCCGCCGTTCTCCCCCGTCTCAGATGTGGCCTCCTGTCCCCGCCGGCCAGATGCGCGGGAGAGCTCTTGCAGCACCCCGGACAGCGCGCCCGGGACCGCCCGCTCCCCGCGCCGGACTCCGGCCCCTGCTGCACCCCCCGGCACCCACCGGAGCGGGTAAGTCCCGATCCGCTGCAGCCGGCAGCGCCGGGAGCACCGGCGTCCCACGGCGGGAGACAGCGAGGAGCAGGGAGGCGCAGAGCGGGGCCCCTCACGGCCTGGGCAAAGGGAGGCCTCGACGCCTTCCCCAGTCCCCAAAAAACTCTGCCGGGCTGTCACTAACACTCGGAACTGCGGTGTTCATACAGAACAACAATCTCATCAGGCAGTTCCACAACCAGCTGACTGACTGTCCCCCAGCTCTGGCTTTTGGTAATGAGAAAGTGTCAAACAAGAAGAAACAAAGGGAAAAGGGGGGGGGGGGGGGAGAGTGTTCCCTTTCCTGTACACTTTTCCCCTTCCCTCCACTTTACACCTGGAGCAACTCCCTTACCCACCCTCTGCCTCTCACTTGTGCTGTCTCACAGACATCGGGTATCATTTTCCCATCTGCTTGGCTCTCACACACACATGCATAGACACACATAAACAAATAAACGCCCCACTGTTACCCTTCTTTGAAGCGATTACAGCAACAGATGGGTTCTTACCATCCACTCCTTCACCCCCTCACCCTCTTCTCATACTTCTCTGACTCTGGGAGATAGCACTTAACAAAAGCACGGTATTTTAAGTCAATGTCTCCTCTAAAGATGTGTCCAGTTCACAGACTGGACCTCTCTTTCCCCTAGATCCTGCAAACTGGTATCTTCTCCCTGCAAATGGAGACAAATTTCTGAATTCCAGCAGAGAGAACATTATTAAGGTAATTCAGACAAATTTCTCTGATGACACATCTTCCACCCCAGGTGCATCTCCACACCTTGGAAAGGTTAAAGCCTTTTGGCACTCGCATCTGCTGCTGCCTTTGCACACCAAGAGGCTCCTTCCACCGCAGAGAGGCAGATGCACCATCATTATTTTGATCACCATAGGCCACATTCTGGAATTTCTTTAGTGAGTTCAGTCAACTGGTATTTGTTTTCCTTCCTGCCTTCTTTGAGAAGAAAGAAGACAAAGCTTTCCAAATATTGGCTGGTGTGGAGCCATGCGATTGCACTGAGTGCAATGAGGCTTTGCTGGCTCTTTGCAGCTTAACATCTGCCTGCACTCTTTTCTCAGTCACTGACCAAAACCCGTCAAAGACTCCAGCCAGTTATTTGGAGTCTCTTGCCTTGTCCAAAGTCCTGACCTCAAATAAATACCACCCTCTCCTCCTCCTTCTTTCCTCCTAAAAAAATTAATGTAAATAAACCTTTGTCACGCTCTGTGAGAACTCATCAGACTGAGGAAATATCTGCTTTAAAGACAATTTGATTGTGCTGGAGTTGGGTTATTTGACTGGACTCTTGTTTCAAACTACAAATCCCCATAGAAAGACAAATGACTGTAATGAACAGTGAGATGTCTTCTTCCCAAGCTGATCAGTCATGGAGATAAAAATGTGTAACCAAATTGAATACAAAACTTTCCAACTTCTAACTCTTAGCTTAGCTATATGCACTCATTAGTCAGAAGCAGAATTTCTGAAAGCCTGGACTCACTATACCTATTCCAATTAAAGGCAGCACTTGCTTCTAATGGCTTGACATTCCCTTCTCGTGGTCTGCCAGTGAATTTCACCAGCCTCTCTTACTGCACCAAAGTGACATCACATTCCTTCCTGGGCCATGTCAGCACTGGTCATGAGCAACAGTTAATCCACTCTAGAACCAGACCTCAGCTCCAACCCTTCCCCATGCCACGTACATTGTGACAGGCTGTGAGGTGGGACAGGAGGGACTTGTGGTTTTCTCATGGAAGAAGCCAAGGGCTGACTTGACTTCAGAGTCAATGGCTCAAGCAAATGAAGGGCCTACCTTATTCTCTTTTGGGATTAAGACCTGTGACGGTCTGAGACTCCTGCTGGACTGACCCAGCTTGGTCTGGGGGAGTAACCAGCCAGTAAACCCAGCATCTGTCACCCTGTAGGGATCTGGGATACTCCTGGAGCTGTCTATTTTTCATGCAACTGCACATCTCCTGCTTTTTTGCATCACTCTGCTTCCAGCCTCTATTTTTTGGAATGGTTTCTTTGTCTTATTTTTTCTTTTCAGCCATGCTGTGCTGTGCCTGCTCTCTAATCAGCATTAGCTAGTCTTCCATTATCAGCTGGCAATGATCCATCACACTCCTCCATCTCAAAAATTGCCCTTGCACCAAAACACCATAAACACCTAGGAACAGACAGACAAAGCCACTCCTCTCACCTCTGCCTCTGAAGTGGGGGATATACAGAAACCGATGGCAAGTGACCACCTTGATACACCACCTTGGCTTGTGACAGCTCCCATCCATAGCCATCCTGAAGCAGAGTGGTTACCCCACTGAGCAAGTGCACAGGAGATGAGTATTTCTGAAGAGCAGGAAAAACTGTTATGGTCATTTACTCTGGCTTCCCCCACAAGCCTGAGAACATCCACTCATTGTCCCTGACAGATTCCCAGTAACTATACTCAAACATGCAGCAGCCACAGCAGCAGCCAGCACTGGCTCCTGGCACACAGACTAATGCCAGGCTGTGTCTTCTGGGGGACTTGCAGAATTCATTGCTGGTCCCACAACCCTACACTCATGGCAGGGCATCCTCAAGTAAAGGAGCAGTTTTCACCCATCCCTGTAGTATGTGGGGCGTGTACCAGTTCAGACACACACCTCTGTCACTGAGCTCTGCCAGGGACAACTCTGCTCACCATCAGCTCTGGCCAGGTCTCCCCTTTCCTTCCGCAAGTCCTCCCCTAGCCTGACAGTCTCTGCCAGCCTCCAGCAATAACGGTCCAGCCCAAGCCTTGCCTCCCATTCTGCTCACAGAGAGTTGCACTCCTGCATATGCTCGCATGCTCACTCTCTTTTCTTTCTGTCCTTCTTCAAGGCACTCAGGTTTTCTTTCTGCCTCACACACCCTTTCATGCTCCACTTCCCTCTCTCTTCCACCAGATCCCTTTGCCCTCCGGTGGATGCACATTGCTTCCCCAGCACAATGCAGGCAGCCAGTCCCCCTCCCTGACAGATGTACTCCTACAAACTTGCTGAACCCATCTACAAGGCTTTAATATTCATAAAAGTCAACCTTAGTCTAAAGAAAATGTGCTTGATGACGAAAGTATTTACATTGCAAATCACTTTTAATAGCCCTCTGGTAGTCAGCCTGGTGATAAATGCTAATCCATCTATCAGCTCCAAACCAAAATAAACCCAACTCAGAAGGGGAGAGTCAGAGAGAGAAAAAGCAGCTGGTGACAGTGAGAAAGGCTCAGGTCTCTGGACCATCACTGCCACAGGAGACAGGCGTGAAGGCTCCGCTCCACAGTTGGTGAGAGGAGTGAAGTGTCCCAAAGGGAGCAGAGGCAGCTGCTCTACCTGCTCTTGGCCAAGCAAGGAGACACCCTTCACTCACTGGAGTGGATCTGGCATTGCCTGGCAGAGCAGGACAGAGCCGTGTAAATGCCAGGGCAGTAACTCAGACTCCCTGCCCATGCCCAGGGCTGCAGGCAACAGGGTGATGCCACCTGTGGGTGGGCTTTTGCCCTGTGTGTGCTGCTGGGTGAAACACAGCCATGAGGGACATGGATCTTTCCCCTGGGGCAGCGTCATCCCTGTGGGAGATGGAAGAAGGGACAGCACCTTGTAGTTACTTGCCTCTATCCTAATAATTTGCCTTAGGGCATGGGATGGCACATTTGTAAAGGGCCTTAGAACTGTTTAAAAGGTCTGAAATAAATACTGCTTTCAGGCCACATTTGCCTGGACTCTCCCACACCTGTTCTCTCCATTGAGGAGGTACAGGATCATCTGTGCACAAGTCCTCCTCTTCCCCATCACTACAATCCCCAGAGGAACAGCCCTTTCTCCTCATTCCAGCTGTCCTCAGGGCACATCAGGAACAAACAGCCCCAGACATGAGTTCTTGCAGGAGTACAGTCACTCATGGGTGCAAGGTGAGCCAGATCCCAGACCATGCTGGGATGAAGTCACACTGTGGGGAGTAGGGCAGGAGGACTTGCAGGGCCAAGGAGAAACAGGTTTGCTGCTGTCTTCCTGAGAGAAAAGGTGACTGAAGGCACCCAGCCATGCACTGTTGCCTCAGCCAGACCCCCAGTAGTCATCCAGAGCCACATCTTCTCATGCCTCATGGCATGCCTTAACTGGAGACTGAGGGAAAAATTACCAATGCGGAAGCTGCATTAAGCACAGCACTTAGTGCTCAGCTGATTCCCAGCCTCCCAGGTTGCTTGCAGAAACAAGGTAATGAAATATTCTTTCATTATTCAGAAAAATGTCATTTTTAGCACCAGTGAAGGATGCCAGAGCCACAGCCTCAGGGAGGGAGTGACTATGTTTAGCCATGGAGCAGGTGGAGGCCCAGTGGCTGGGGTGATGGTGGCACCAGAGGCCCCCACTCTCCCTGCAGTCCGTGGCAGGGCACAGCCAGGAAAGCAAGTTCTAGACACTGTGGCTCATGCAGGGAAGCCAGGTGAGTATGAAAGAGCAGTGACTAATACAGAAAGCCATCCTACCATGCCTGGCTGGTCCACAGGCATGCAATTCACACCAGTCCATAGGCCCATGAGCATCCTTGAAATGCCAGGGGAGCGCCAGACAGCTGTGCTCTCAGCCTGGCTGCAAATCAGTGCCTTAAATCAAGCAAGGGGATATGGCAGGTGAAACACACTTCTGTCACCTGATGCTACCCTTGGAAAGCTGCCTGTTGGGCACTGCCAGGCACCTGAGCTTGTCATAAAGCAGGAGGGCAGCTGCAGCCTGTGCCTGATGCGGCACCTCTGGAGAGAGTTAAACACAGCAGCCTGCACCCAGCCTGGTGTGCTGCAATCTCTTCAGTCAATAAGCATCTGCTTTTTGTGTTTTAAAAGATTGCTGCTGCTATTTTAAGGTTGCACTCATTTTTGTCACATTTGCCATATAGAGGCACGACTTCAAATACTTCAATGTAATTGTTTCATTGCAGTCCTCACTCTTGCACCTCTTACTTGCTTTCTGGGGGAAAGTGTTTCTGAATCACTTCTTTTATACCTATTATAAAAATAAAATTAAAAACAGAAAAATAAAACAAAAAAAATAGGGAAAAAAATGAGGAATGTAAGCTTGTGCTGTTCTCCTGCCATTTCTCACATGACACAGAAGAGAGCACATCTTCCCTTGACTGCTGTGCCCATGGGCTGAGTCTGGCCTATGGAGCCAGGCAGTGGGTGGGAACTCTGTGCCTGTCTGTGGTCATCATGAGCTCCTTAGGGCCCTCTCCCAGGCACTGTCCCACACAGCTTGCTGCCCAGCCACTGGGGAAAAGGCAACCAAGGGCTCAAGCACCTTTAACAGATTAGTTTAATTAGTTAATTTTCTGATTCACTACTTTGTTAATTCATGAATTCACTAACCCACCATGCTTACTCACACAGCAGTTGCCTTGCTGGCAGTGTGAGCCCAGGCTTCCTCCCTGGCATGGCACGGCGTCCCCAGCAGCCCTGTGGCCAGTGCCAGAGCCTGCCTGCTGCCGCTTGCCCTCCAAAGGCTTTCGGGGTCAGCTGCCCTCCTGACACCTTCCAGCTCAGGTGATCCATGCAAAGCCTTTCCACTGGGTTCTGCAGGACGTGCCAGTGGCTGTTGCAGAGGTACAGGAGAAGATGTCCACAGGAAATGCTGATCCCTGGACTACAGGGGTTGGAGCCCCTAAACCTGGCAAACCTCCATGGAGCCAAGACCACCTTTGGCACATGTAGCCAATCCTGGAGGAGAAACTCATCCCAAATGAGGAGACAAGCCCCAGTCCCGCATGGGCACTGAACCACTCCACCCAGCCTCCCGGTGGCCTTGCCATCCTCCCTGCACTGGGGCGCCGAGGCAAACCCAAGCCTCTCGGGGGGCTTCCCTGCAGCCCCCCAGGATTCTCCATTGCAGGGGCAGAGAGCCAGCAGCCCTGCAGCGCAATCGCCCTGCCATCAGATTTGCTTCACCGAGCAGCTTGGCAGAGCCCGCCTTCTAAAACACATGCAGTCTAATAAATGCACTCCCTGCTTTAAATGTATCTTTTAAAAAAGAGCATTTCCCTCGGTTTGAGGTAATCACTGGCACTGCTGGGGGACAAAGAGCTCTATGTGTGTGCATCTCACTTCAGGCAGCTCAGCTCTGATCCTCACACAGACAGAATTTGTGCTCCCCACGGGCACATTTACCTCACATAGATGCCTCACTAAAGTTAATGCTACCTACAGTGTCCTTCACAGGGAAGGAAACCAAGAGGAACACAGCAACTGTGCAAAATCCACAGCAGGTGAAAAACAGTCAGCAGTTCCTGTGTCAGGAAAGCATTTAGTACAGCTAGAATGAAGCAGATCCTTGCTTTCCCAAGAAAGACGCTGCCCCTGCCCTGCATCTCCCTGTGCCTGACAGGGACCTGGCCCCGGTGGCAGGGAAGGTACAAGGCCGTGGGTCACTTTTCTTCACCCTGTGGGCATCAAGTGTGTTGTTGGGCAGCCCCCCAGCACTGACACTTCTCACACAGGAAGCTGTCCTTCCTCTCACCCCTCTTCCCCAGCCTCTGCCCACTGAAGTTCACCCTGGGCAGAAGAGCCCACTGTGGGTTGGCCATGGGTAGCAAACTGCCATGCACTGCAGGGATGAAGGCAGCCTGCTGCCATCAGGGTTTTGCATTCACTCCACAGATCTGTACCCCCACACCCAGCCCCAGCACTCATCAAGGAGACTTCACCACCCCAAGCCAAGCCAAAAACATGGCTAAAAGTATTTCGTTATGGCAAGAGGCCATATCTCAAGGCAGAGCCAGGGACAGAGGAGGCTCAAGGCTGCAGGATGCAAGAGCTCTGTTCTCTGATGGCCAGGCTAATAACCCTGTATTAAATTACAAGCCTGGGTTCAGTTGTGGTTGTTTTGTTTTTGTTGGATTTTTTGTAAGCTGTCTGTTTAGATTTATCAGCGTAATTCCTGATACTGCCTTGTCGGACATCATTACGATAATCTCACTACTGTGTCTGCCAGGGAATTGGGAGGTGAGCAGGAGGCAGCTGCAGAGCAGGGGAGTGGTGGGGCCTGGGCTGCCTGCAAGGCACAACCCCAGGACCACTCACCCCAGAGCTGGGGAGCCTGGGGAAGGTGGAGGCACAAGCCCCCTTAACAGGACTCAAAAGTCAAAGAGAGCAAGCTCGCACTGAGGGAAAAGAGATCCAGCCAGGTAGGTCACCATCCCTCCAACCAATCTCAGAGAGTGGAAGAGGCGCCTCAGGAAAAGGGGAGGGGGCACACAGAAAAACCTGGAGGATGTGGGCAAGTTGGAAACGAGCAGCCTCAGTGTTTTGGCACTGATCCCTCCCCTTAATTCACGGTAATTTTATCACGAATTTAAATAAGGCCTCAGGGCAGAGAGCACAAGAGGAAGAAGGCAGGAGGCTGCTAGCCCAGCTCTGTCTCTCCATCCTTCCATGCTGCAGCCCTTCTCTGCTCTATGGGTGCTCCCTTGCACACACACACAGGTGTATACACACTTGCACACACAGAGCCTTCCTGGCTTCCCCACGGCCAGGCCCGCTGTGCTCCACCGTGGCACAGGTGCTATGCCAGCCCCCAGCCAGCAATTTGGCTGGCAAGCCTGGCCAGGCAGGCAGCAAAGTGCTTCTTCCTGGGGACCTGGCTCTGAGACGCTCACCTGAGGCAGGGGGATGCTCCAATGCAGCGCTGCAACTCCTCAGCAGCTGGAGTAGGGTCTGCAGCTTTCCCTCACAGCAGCTAGAGTAGTCTGGGCTGAAGAGCTGTCTGGGGCAGGGATTTGGAGCTTTGGGATATTTGGGGCATGACATAGAGCAAAGGTGCCCCTGAGAGCCTATTCACCCGCATGAAGCATCCCCCTCTCCATTGGGCTGGGCCTGGGGGAGTCACAGGTGGGAGGTAGGTAACCACATCAGCAAAACAAATAAAAATCCCAGCCCAGCCTGGAGTTTTTATTAATGAAAATGAGCCTGTGATGGGAGGTAATTTCCAGCCCCTGGGTGATTCGGCTGGAGGATGGAGCTGCAGATGGGGATGAGTCTAGGCAGCCAGGCAGAGTCAGAGCCCAGTCAGATGTGGTCAGGGACCAGAGCTCCTTCCAAGAGGGGATTGGGTATGTGGCCTTGAAACCTGGAATGTGAGGAGAGGAGCTGTCAACGCCTCCAGAGAGTAAGTGCTTCCAACTGCCTCGCTGGAGATGCAGTGTTACCAGCCTCTGTCCCTCAGGGGGGAACTGGCTGAGGTCACCACAGGAGAGGGGGGATCTTCAGACCCCATTTCAGAGAACTCCTATCCCCATGCTCTGGCTGTACCTTTTCCAGATGCTGGTCCATGCAGCTCCTTGGTTGAACCACCCTTATCCAACTCCTCCAGTCTCCCTTCATGCACCCACCTGGGCAGTTGCTCACACCAGCACTGCTCTCCCCCAGCTCTTGTGGTGTGCCAGCATCCCCTGATACTGCTGGGAAATGGGATGGCAGGCATTCCCATAGCACAATGAAAAAACTAGGATCTCCTTTTGCTACTGTAGAGTGGGGAAAATCTATATTCATTTTCAGAGCTGAGTGAGAGCAACACATTTTGAGGGCAAATTTTCTTCTCAGGAATACCACACTCTGATGAGCTGAATTAATTCATACACATTTGAGTGTCTGACCCTAAATAGGTTGTATGACTGAGATTTAAAGAAGCGTTATTGTAGTGATAGTATTTCAAAAGAGGAAAGTAAGCAGCTGGGTCTTATTTGTTTGAAAGGTAAAACTATTTAATGAAAATTTACTTTTTTCACCTGTTCAAGGCCTGAGACCTGGCCTGGAAACCTTGCAGCATCCCTGGCATAGAAGTCAAGACCTCTCCCATCTTAGCTGTAGAGCAGGATCTCATCAGCCTTGTGAGGAAGGCTGCATGAGAACCCTTGCAGCACACAGAGCCTGTCCAGAGAGTGCAAGCAAAGCAAAGCAGTGCTTAATAGATTTCCTCCAAATAGCTGAAGATGCCAGCAGGAAGGAACAACCTCTTGGGGCTGCAAAGGGTTTGCACTAAACCAGTGGGGCTGCAAGTGGGGTCAGGGCAGCTGGAGCATAAACCCAGTGCTCCTGCCAGGCTCAAAGGGCTTTTCCAGCTGTTTCCCAAAGGATGGGACCTGTTGCATCTCCAACCATCCCTACAGCAGTATCTGCCAATGCCTTGGGGAGACCCAACCAGAACCAGCCCACAGCTGCCATGCAAAAGCCCCCCCTGCTCCCTCAGCTGGGCCAGCCTTCCCACACTGGGCTACAGATCACAGTCCCTCCATCCATCACCTCCCCAATGAATTGAGGCAGATGTGTCACTGGCCAAAGTGTTACTGCCAGCCCCAAGCTGGCATGCTTCAAATAGCAGCACACTGCGATACAAATTGTACTTTGATGAGGTACATTAGGCCATCTGGACAGCCTTAAACAGCCTTGATGAAGACAGAGCAAGGGCTGCTTGAGGTGGGAGGAACCTCAGCAGTTTCGGGGCTGTTCACTGTTCCTTAAGCTAACATTTGTGCAGGCAGTGGGGCTGGGGCTGGCAGCATTGAGGAGTTCCATGCAGGGTGGGTCTGCCCAAAGGCAGAGCTTCAAATGACCAACAAGTGACCCCCATGGTGCTGTGGGCATGACATGGGTACTCACAGCCAGGATGTGCTCTTGTCCACCAGAGCCCACATATGTATACCACCCTGGGGTGTCCCTGTGGATGGATCTGAATCCTGGCAAGCATCAAGAACACCCCATTAGTCCCATTAACTTTGTGGGAAGCAGTGCTCCTAGGAAGGAAAGCCCATGCTTACTAACGAGCATAAGATAAATACTGCTCCAGAGGGGGAGGAAAAAAAAATGCAGGAGATGGTTGCTAGAGAAAATCACCTAGGCAGGGGTAAGAGCCAAAGGGCAGGGAAGGAAACAGGGGACAGGAAACCCAGGAGAAAGGTGGTGTCCCATCCTGCTGAACCCTGCAGAAACTGACAGCATGGAGGCAGGGAGCAGCATGTGGGACCCAGGTGAGAATTCTGCTCACTGGTGGTTTTCTGACCGCTGGTATCCCTGAGCTAGCTCTTTTGTGGCACCTTGGAGTCCTGGTGGGATTTAGCTGAGCAATTTCTCAAGTTTAATTTCCAAAGTAACTTGCAGGGAATGAGCTCAGTCCCTCTGCAGGACAGGCCCTAGTGGTGCTGTGGGTGCCCTGACCTTCACCTGGCTGCTGGTGCCGTGCAGCCCTGTCTCACTGCTGTGACCTACATTCTGCCTCCCCAAACATAGGGCCTTGCACTTAGCTGCATTAAACCCACAGAGCGCTGCATAGGGATGATTTCCGATCAGGCTGTCAGGAAGTATTATGTCAAACACCTTACAGGAGCCTAAGCATATTATGCCAACACAGCTACCTTTGTCAACCAAATCTGAGACCTCATCAAAAAAGCAATGCTGGGCTTAGCCATCCTCAACACCTCTGGAGCAAACCCATCTCCAGGGCTTCTCCTGGGTCACTGCACCCCGAGTGCTGCCAAGCACTCAGCCTGGGGCTGCAGCTCTGCGGGGAGCAGCCCCAACCCCCCTACCAAGAGCCAGCGGAGCTTGCGTGATGCTGAAATAAAGAGTTCGTGGAGCAAGATCTTTACTCCCACATTGTGGCTGGGAAAGGTTGGGTGCAGGGCAGCATCTTGTGCTGGGTTACTGCTGCTTTTGTATGCTCGGCTCTTGTCCTCCTTGACGGGGACCCGTGGCCCAGGTGCTCCCTATGCATGAAAAAACCTTGTCCTTCTCAGTTATCACTTCTCCTTGCCAGTCACACTAGATACCAGAGCCCTAAAGCTGCTGTTTAATAGCTGTGCTTGTCCCCTCCCTCAGCAGTGCAGCAGGACCAGCCTCAGTCCCTCCCTAAATAATTGTTTTAATTAGATTTCCTTTGATGTAGGTGATCAACAGAGGGCTGCTGGCAGGGCTTCCATGGGAACTTTTGCAGTGGGCAGGCAGATAAGTACAACCCTCTGTACTCTGTAGCATTAAAACGTTTTAGTATCAGCCTCCCCAGTGGCAGCCAGTCAGTCTTCATTAGCCCCTCTGAGCCTTTTCTAATTCTGCCAGAGGCTGGAGGGGGAAGGAGGTCATGGCCCCTGCCCACGCGTGGACCCCTGGGTGGGGCCCTATCTGGCTGGACAAGCAAACCCAGAGGTAATGACCCCCAGGGAAAGGGCAGAGCCACAGCCACAACAGCCTGGGGGAGTTTGACAAGGACCTGGGGAACGAGAGAAGCTGGGCTTGGGTACCAGCCAGCAAAGGGCTCTCAGCAGTGCCTGGCCAGCAGCCAGCAACCACCACTTACTCATCGCCCCATCCCCAATGTCTGCAGTGAAAACAGATAATCTGCAAATTAAAGTTTCCCTGCAGTGGGGCGGCAGTGCCCCACGCTGTGCTGGAGAAGGGACTGGAGTCCATCTGCCATCAGAGCCAGCTCCTGATCCTATCAGGCTATTACTGTATTATTGAACTGGGGATTGAGGGACAAGCTTTAATAGCTGTGATGGTATCAGGGGTCCAGCATTAAACTCCAGGAAAAGGCCATGAAGATGAGCCTAAGAAATAGAAAGAACCAAGCCTAAATTACCACATCTCATGTTTTTGCAGTGCCTGCTATTTACCCCAGCCTCTGTAAAGCTGAAGAGCTCCTAGCTGAAGATCTAGGAGCTCAGAGGGTAAGGGTGAAAGGCCAGGGAGCTTCGGGTGTTTCCTGAGCTTGGAAAGAGCGGGGACTCCAAAGACCAACTCCACCAGCCAAGCTGAAGCAGGGCAGGATGCAAGGACAAAAAGGCAAACCTCAGCAGCTGCCAAAATCCATGTGCCTGCCTGAAGCTCACTGGCTGGCCAGCCACAGCTAAAGTGAAGGCTCAGTGGGGTGGCAGAGACCAGCTGCAACTCTCCACCTACACAGTGGTCCAGTTTCAGCAACAGATCCTCCTGGAGACCTCTGTGTCAGGCTGCCTTTTCCAGTGGTGGCATTTGCTCCCTGCTGTGCTCACATCTCCCATTGCTCACACTTTGCCTGTCTTCCTGCTTGCATGGGACCCCTAGTGCCTCCCCTGTGGCACGATTGAGCTGAAGGAGGCTGGCCTACATTAGTAGGCAAGACCCTGGCACAGAAGGTGGATGCTTGGAGACCGACCAGCAGCATATTGATTTTCAGCATATTGATTTTCAGATAAGAGGCAAAGGGGAAGCCTCACAGTGTCCTCTCTGGGATGCTGGCTCCTGGCAGAAAGAGCTGATGCCCAGGGCCAGCATCCCGGGGAAGACAGCTTGATCCCTGCCAGCTCCTACCGGTGCCACATGCCATCAACAACTGCTTGAAAGGCAAAACAAAGAGGAGCCGAGAGAGCTCACTGGGAGCAGATGAGAGGCACTTCTGCTCGAGATGCTGTGGGGAAAACAAATCCTTGTGCTCGACGGAATGCACGGAGTGGCTGTATGTGCTTCCCGCTTGTTACCATGGCAGGAGCCAGGCAGGGAGGGGAGAGAGGCCTCTGCTCGTGGAGATGAGGGAGAAGGACACGGGCATTAATTGGCTGGCAGAGAGTGGCAGCTGGAGAGACTACTTTGCCTTCCAGCTCCCTCCTGTGCTGAGGGCAGAAGTGGCAATGGCATGACATCTATGCACTGCACACCGAGATCCCAGTTACTGGTGGATGGCCCACATGCCACACACTTGAATTAATTTGCCTTTTCCTGTTGAAGAATAACTTCTTTGACAGATTAGGACTGAGCAGAGGGCAACTGCTCCCTAGCCAGCAGCCTGGACAGCAACAGGAGGAATCAGTTATGGGGCTTGGCTTTGGCATCAGTAATAATGAGACAGACTCTCCATGCACCCAGCTGTGACCAGGTCCCTGCCTCTCCTTCCTGCCCAGCACATCTCCTGATGGTCACATACAGCTGGGGTCCCAGCACCACCCAGTTGGTCACCCCACAGCAGCCACATGTGGGGTGGGACTTCTGGTGGGGGTCAAATAGAAGCACTTGGAGATGGAGCAATAGCCAAGGAGTGAGGCTAGAAAACCCAGGACTTACAGGGACAAGCAGGTATCACCACTCCACTGTACCACCTGCCAGGGCTTCAGCAACCTTCTCTGGGATCCCAGGTCTCCCTCCAGGCAGTGCTCAGCCTCTGGTGTGGTCCCAGGCCCAGGAATGCCAGAGCATTCACTGGCTACAGCAGCGCCCATGCAGGTTTCCATCTGTGAAGGATTCATACAAAAAGTCTCCTTCCAGCGTGGAAGCTTCAACCACTACCCTCCTCCCACTGCCCCAGGTTTCTGGCACATTCTCCCTTCCTAGCTAACCTAAATAATCTTGTACCATCAGCTGTTCCCCTCCTCTTTCAGCTCATTAGGGCTTTTAGAGAACACTGGCTCCTACTGAACCCAACCAACCCACCACTAACCTCATTTCATGCCAAGAAATGGCTCTTACTTTTGACTCCAATTCCCACACCTTCTATCTCCAGGAGGACTCTACCCCTCACCCTTGAGGTGTTTAAGTTTCTTTAATAGCCTCTTATGAGGGACTTTATCAAAAGAGCCTTTTGAAAGCTAAATAAAATTCTCTGCACTGTATTTCTCCTTTCCCCAGGATTTTGTTAGCACATTTAAAGGCTCCTGACAGTCCATGGCTGAGAAAAGCTTTCACTTTTTAAGATTATTTCCTGCTCCTACGCAGCAAAGCTCTCACTTTGCCTCCTAAATTGGGCCAGCAAGTACGCATAGCTCTGGTTTGGTTTCCTACTCTTGTTGAATTTCTATGTTGCTCCTGGCACTGCCATTTGCCTCAGTGCTGCATTGTCACACTGCAGTGAGCAGGTAAAGTTGCAAGGCTTGGGGAAGGAGCCCTGAGCTGCTGTGGGGCTGTCCCTGGCATGGGCAATCCCACTGCTTGCTGTTCTACGCAGGGCTCCAGGCCTCAGGTCACCGTGCAGATTCACGGGTGTTGCTTGAGTATACAATTAGATCAGCCCTGCCTGAAACAACTGAGGAAAACTGCTGGGCCAGCCCAGCAGGGTAGTCCAAAGCAGATAAAGAGTTTTGTCCCACAAGAAGCAAGGGAGGTATAAACTGCATTGGGCTGGGTGTGGTGAGCCCATTGCATAAGTGGGCTCAATTTTCCCTCCTGTCCCCTCCTCTTCTCACCCATTTACCCACATAGCTCCATCAGGTCTCAGGCAGGGATAATCTGAGCTTTCCTACGTCTGAAACTCCAAAAAAAAACACTGCTCTCTGTACACATAAGCCCATCACCACTGAGGGCAACTGCTCAGTTGTGTAGCAACAGCAGGTCATCTACAAAGCATGTCCAAGGCAGCACCAGAATATTAAGCCTGTCCACACCCATTGTGCCCACTGCTCCTGCTTAAAGCCTGTAGGAACACAGGCTGCAGTCAGGCTCGACTGTTAGCACCCTTTTGCCCAGAGCTACAAAGCTGCCTGCTCTGACCAGGCCTCCACTCTTACCTCATCAGGAAGAGCATCCCTGTCAAGTCTTGAATGGAAAAGTGTTTTAGAGTTTCAGAGATGTCCCATGTCAATAGCAAAGACAGCAGCTGTGGTTTGCTCCGGCTCCCACTGGAGCTCACCCCCTGTTCTGCCACAGTCTCCAGTGGGGGCAGGTCTGGACCAAGGGGAAGCCATCAGCAGAGCAGGCTTCAGGCCTCTGCACAGCAGCCTGGCCAGAGCGTCCAGCACCAGTGAACGCCAGGCTTTGAGAATCTGCCAACACCAGAGTGAGGCAGCCCAGAAGACTTCTTCAACTGAGATGGAAATTTTTTTGTAGATAGCTTGGCTCATTCTGAAAATGGATATCTATAAATGCTCTGCAACACATCTACCAAGAATGGGCCTCAACATTCTTCCAGGAATCATGCAGGGAGAGGAAAGAAGTGATGCCAGGCTGAGCTGAAGCAGTTTTTTTTTTTTTTCCAGGTTCTGTTTTAGTTTGTTTTCAAGCAGAGCAATAAACAGCTCTGTCTAGACCTGCCCTGCCTTGTCTGTCCATCTGAGACATAGCTCTTCTGGCTCCCAACTGCCAGCACATCCTCAGGCCCCTCCACTGTAAGGCAATACAGGGACACATGAAATCTTCCTTGCCACACAAGGGAATCCCATTTATCAGGCTGCTCTCCTGTCAGATCAGGGATGTGGTTGGCTTGGGGCAGGTTTTAGAGCCTCATTAACACTCAGCAATAAGGCCTGGCAGCAGATGATTTGATTTAAGGTTCATCTCCAGGCTGTGATTTAAGGGAAGATTTGCTTAATGTTCTCTAACAGACTCTTCTGGCTGGGAGCTTGAGTGCTGCCTAATGACAGACTTATTTATTGTAATGTCTTAGCAGCACAGAATCTAGAGGAGCTGGGCAGGAGCACAGCAGCTGCTGGCAGGTGCTCAGACAGCACTGGAAACATCCCTCACACCACAGTGGTAACAGAGGAGTGTGCATTCCTCTATCCAGAACAGCCAGATACTGCAACCCTCTTCTGCATCAAGGGGTCAGCAAGACAGATCACCCTCTGCTTGCCCAAGATGTTCAGTGCTGCACCTCTATGTACCTTTTTACGTTGGATAGGTGAAATGCTCTTCTGTCTCCTTACTGCAGTACTTGTATGATGGGAAATGCAGAGGTGCCTGCTCATCTCCAGACTGGTTAAAATGCGATTTGCAAGCAAGACTCCCAAATGCACCTCCCTGTTTCCCACTTTTGGACTTTCAACTCACAGGCTGAGTCTGCTTTCCTCCGGGGAAGGGGGTGGTCATCATCTGACATTTGTATGCTGCCTAGAGCTTCTGAGATGGATGTATCTATCCCCAAGGCCAAAGACAGAGTGTCGTGGTTTGACATGGAAGTGAATTTTTTCCAGGAAGTTGGGTCAAACCAATCAGTGGTCAGGTTTGGATATTGGCACCTGGAGTGACCACTGAAAGTATGGACACGCCTCTGAGAACACAGGGGGTTAAAAGCAAGAACTCCCAGGAGAACTCTCTCTTTTGGTTCCGGTCGTCAGAGAGTGCAAACTCTCCCCTGCCCAGCCATGGGCTGGGTGGGGGAGGGGAAGCCACGCGGCCTTGTCCAGGTAGGCCGAGGGGCTGAGGGTCTGGAACCGAGCCAGCTCCTGCGGATGGAAGGGTGGAGAGAAGTGGAGATGCCTTTGTCCCCCCCCCCCCCAAGAGGGAAAGAGACAGAGAGCCTGGCGGCACCTGGAAATTTGCCGGCAGAGGAGAAGGAGAAGGGGGGGAATGTCCAGCGTGGGAGACGGAACACCAGACCGAGATATCAACTGTCCAGGGAGTCTGAACATTTAACCCTTTCCAAGAAATGAAGGCTTTTTAAAAGTATTACCCCTCCTTGATTTGTAGTAGAAGAGAGATAGTCCGGGACTTGAGATGTTAGAAGAAGAAATATTTAGGTGGGAGAAGATGATGAAGTAGCTTTTGGCTGGACTTTTCTTGTTAGCCATAGACTGAACCAAAATCTCCTGCAATAGAGACTGCATTTTAGGGGGATGCAGTGGTGACCCAGGGAGACCTGTTTCAGCTTCGAGCAGCACAGGAGTAGCAAGAACCAAAGAAAGCTGAGGAGGGAATGGTGATACCCTCTGTCTTCAGGAAGAAGATGATCTCTGTTCTTGGACCCTTGGCCCCAGGGGAAAATGGGGGGGACTGTAGTCCCAGGATGAGAAGCCGAACTGTTGTATCTTTGGGTCCGTGGCAAAGCATCCTTAAAGGAGCCCTATGAGCAGTCTGTCCATGCACGGTGGTGAGAGCACTGTGACATGGAATAGAGAGTGTCACACTGGCAGATTTTTTTTTTTCCGGGCGGTTGCCATGTGTGACAGGGAAACACAGGGGGGCAGCTGTGTTTCCTGGGGGGTCTGTGGTGCAAGAGAGACTTCTCTCTCCCTTGATAGTTTGAGTATGGATTACCTGAAGGGTAGTAATTTGATCAGGAATCCCGGGTGATGTTTCATGGCTGGGTGTTTTTGGAAATTGGGAGGAGGAGGGGTGTTTTAAAAGGTCATCATCCTGGATTCAGTTTATGTGTTTTCTGTATTAGTAGTAGTTTAATAAAGTTTTTTTTTCCCTTTGTTATTAAGCTTGGGCCTGCTCTGCTCTGTTCCTGATAACATCTCACAGCATTTATTTAGGGAAGGTGCATTTTCATGGGGACGCTGGCATTGCGCCAGTGTCCAACCGTGACACAGAGACAAACATCACACAAATGAAGACAGGATGTCAAGCAAGGGTTTGTCATATTTTAATGACATTGATCTTTGGTGTTTCCCTCGTTAGCACTCGCACTCTCCCCATACTTCCTCCATAAGCCTGCTAGGGATGGAGAGTTACAAACGAAAAGGAAAATCACATTTGAGACTAAAAACAAAGTATCAGAGCCTTGACTTCTCCACTAGAAACTACATGTACAAGGTCAAGATTTCACATGCAACACCTTACATCACAGATCCATACCTCACACCCTGGCCTGGAGCTGAAAAGAGACTTCCTGCCCCCTGTCAAGGAAGTGCAGCTCAATCCTGGCACCATGAAACCACTGGAGTGGCTCATTCATGTTAATATTGGCACAGCTTAGAACATCCTTGTGTGAACTGCATCCTGACTAGAGAGCAGTAGCCCTTGTCCCTCTACCCATCCATACGGCATCTCTGCTTCAGTTCCTGCCAAGTCCTAAACTAACTCTAAAAAGGAAAGATTCCACCTGTGAACATATCCTGAGCCATGCATGTTCTGGTGAAGCCCAGTTCTTCCCAGGAAAGACCACAGCATAGGCAGGACTGGCCTCAGAACACCACACTCTGGGGGAGCAGTGCTGTACTATGGAGAGGGACTGTGGCCTGGAAGACTCCTCCACTCCAGCAACAGAGCTGGAGCATCACGCCTGGGTTTGCCCAGTACTGCCTGTCTCCAGAAGGATGCTGCAGGCCCCCTTCCCTTTCTTCACTCTAGTGATCAGCTCCATGGGTATAAAAGGGCAGGAAAAATGAAAGGAAAAAGGCTTTACAAAGGATGACACACCAAGTTGCAGGGCTTAGTTCAGGGGATGCCATGGGGCTTCAAAATTTGGCCGATGTGGAGCAAGTGTGGTTTGTATTTCTGTTAACTCTTCAGCAGTGGGAATGTTGGATGTTAAGTATGCTTTCTTCCCCATGGCTTCCCTTGCAATACTTATCCCTTCCTCCATCACCCAGGATAGAGAAGCCCTCTGAACCACCAGCATCCTGTTAGAGCCACCCATCCCTGCTCTTCCAGCTCCTGGCCAGTTGTGAGGTACAGGTCTCTGCTGAGCAGTACAAGGGTAGCACCAACACACAACTCAACCTCTACCTGTTCCGTGACTCCCCACTGGTGCTGTCGTTACTATAGAAGTTGGTACTGTCAGGAAGATGGTTATTGTTAGTTAGGTCACTGTATTCAATTGGTCCCTCGGTGTCCATGGAGGACTGGGCCTGCTCTGGCAGATCCAGGTCACCAGCGCTTTGTCCTTCACTCCCACTAAGGGCTGTCCGCGGGCTCAGGCCACGCTCCGGCAGCTGCACAGACTCTGACAGGATCCGTCCCTCCAGCTCTGTGCCCAGCTGCTGAGAGGTGGACTGCTGTGCTGACGTGCCCTCAGCTCCAGTGGGCTCTGTGCCAGTCTGAGAGCTGCGGTGGATCCGGTGGCTCACAATGATGTTGTTGCCAAAGCCGCCCATGGATGCCATGGTGGTGCTCTGCTCCCGCTGAACCACGGCAGTCATGCCACCTTCTGCCATCAGCCTTTGAATCCTACTCAGGGCATCCTCCCCACTGGCCCCATATTCTGGACCTTCACCTGCAAAAGAAAGCAGAGGTAACTCTGGTGCACAAGGCAAACTATGACACAAAATAAAGCATGCTGAGTAGTTGCATCATGCAGTGTGCATGTGCTGGGACAGAAGATAGATTCTATTCCAGACAGAGCCCAGTATTTTATTTCCATAACTTTCCAGTTGGTTAAGTGTCAAACGAAGGCACCAAATTCTGTCAAGAAAATCTTGATCACTTCCACAGGTAACCCTCACAGACTTGCATGTCCAAGCCTTGGAAAAGCAGCTCTTATCTAGCTATAAAGATGGGGGAAACAGTAGTAGTCAAAGAGGCAGGATGCTTTATCACAGCTGTAGAGACAATCCTGCCAGCCCCATGGGGACAGAAGAGAAACCTCAGTTTGCACTGCAATAAACCAAACATTTCACCATGGTGTTAAAGAACCCCATGGCTTTTCCTACTTCACCTGTTTGAGAAGTAGGCAGATGACACACTGCCTATGTCCCCAGTGTCAATCTAGGGAGGAACATAAGAAGCTGGCCAACAGCAGACAGCAGCTACACAACATGGCCTTCCACATTAGCTTCGATCAAGCGTGTAGGCTCCTGCTTGCCTTGACTGATATCTTTTGAGGAATACAAAAAAACATCTCAAGACCTACAGTCTTTGTCTACTCTGAGGCTTCCCTTTATAGTCAGACTGTAGTGAGCTCTGAGAAAACCACCGTCAGATACCTTGGTTGCTCAAGATTACTTCAGGAGAACAAAATCTCACCAAAGTATTGTCCATGTAGGAGATTAAATCACCATGATAGGGAAGTTCATCCCAGTTCAGTTTCTCAACATGCTCCTTTTGCTACAAACCCTACCCGGAGCATTTGGGGAGAACAATCTGTAATAACAAACTGCTAGAAACATTCCACAGTGGGATCTTGCTGATTCTTATTAAAGAAATAAATCTCACTCCCACCTCTATGAAGCTATCACAGTGCTGATTTGAGGAGAAAGCTGTGAGCTCTCCTGGCACCAAGGAAATGAACACAAATGTCAACAAGGCTAGATGTAGGGAGGAGTTAAAACACAATAAAAACCAAAAAGCCACACTGACTAGGAAAACAAAAACACTTGGGGCTGTGGAGTTTAATATATTTATCCATGATTTGGATGAGGGGATTCTAGTGCACCCTCAGTAAGTTCATAGTTGACAGTAAGTTAGTTGGGAGTGTTGATCTGCTGGAGGGTAGAAAGGGTCTGAGGAGGGATCTGGACAGGCTGGGTCAAGGGCAAAGACCAATTGCATGAGGTTCAACAAGATGCCCTTGAGTCACAACAGTCCCAGGTGGCACTACAGGCTGGGGGAAGGGGGGCTGGAAAGCTGCCCAGCAGAAAAGGACCTGGGGATGCTGGTCAGCAGTGGCTGAGCATGATCCAGTCTGTGTCCAGGTGGCCAAGAAGGCCAATGGCATGATGGCCTGTATCAGCAACAGTGTGGCCAGCAGGACCAGGACAGTGACTGTCTCCCTGTACTCAGCACTAGTGAGGCCATGCCTTGAACTCCATGCCCAGTTTTGGGCCCCTCACAAGAAAGGTCATTGAGATACTGGAGCACATCCAGAGAAGGGCAATGATGCTGGTGAAGAGTCTGGAGCACATGTCATAAGAAGAGCAGCTGAGGGAGCTGGGCTTGTTCAGCCTGGAGAAAAGCAGGCTCAGGGGAGACCTTATTACTCCCTACAACTACCTGAAGGGAGGTGCAGCCAATCTCTTCTCCCAGTTAACCAGCAATGGGATAAGAGGCAATTGGCCTCAAGATGCACCAGGGGAGGTTCAGGGTGGACATTAGGAAGAATTTTTTTCACCGAGACAGTGGTTACTAATTTTAACTGCCTAGGGAAGTGGTGGGGTCACAATTCCTGGAACTATTCAAGAAATGACTGGACATGGCAATTAGTGCTATAGTTCAGTTATATAGTGGTGTTCGGTCAAATGTTGGACTCTATGATCTTGGAGGTGTTCTTCAACCTAAATGATTGGATGATCATGTATGCAGCATGAGAACTAAGATACTCAGCAAAGTTCACACTATGCCACTCAAGAGATGTCATGCAGTCAGCCAGTGACAGCTTATTCCCTTTTCTCATGGGCTCAGTGGTACTTCCATCAAGCACTGCCAGTGTCCCCCACCACAGAACACAGTTAATTTCATCCTCAAGTAAGTCTGCTGACATATTGCCCTCCTGCAGAAATACTATGGACATTAAGGGCAAATTTACATCTCACCAGCAGTGTAAGTAGGTTCCTGCTAGGAGTGCAGTAAACCTGCTATATGCACTATACCTAGCCCCTCGGTTAGAGCATCAGTGGGACCACAGAGACACCTGTAACCACATGACAATCTGCAGCACAGCCTAAGAGGAGTGAGCAAGAATACCCTCTGGACAGAGCCTGACCCACAACTCTAGCAGAGAAATCCTATTCAGGATGTGGCTGATGTATTAGTTGGTATGTGGCTGATGCATGAACTAGGAACTTGGCTGACCAGTACAAAGACTGAGGACAGAGGCAGTTATTATACTGGAAAACTCCAGTGTGAAAAACATGCATGCCAAGGGAAATTGAAACATTAATCGTGAGCAGAACTAAGTGGAAGTTTAAGAAGCATGGTTTTGGATTCAGTCATCACTTCCTTCTGAGGGCATAGTTGTACTTCATTAGGAACCATCTGGCCAGGCTGGAGAGGAAGCTTAAGAAAGCCAGGATTTGCAACCTGGTCTAGAGACATGCCAGACAGGCCTATCTACACAACTCCTGAAACAGCAGGTACCGTGCCCTTGATAGATCACTTACTATAAACGAGTCCAGTACAGAAGCACTGGAACAGCAAAACAGCAAGGACTCCCAGCCAGCCAATGCTCCCCAGCATTACAAACATGTGCTTCACCACAGCAACCCTTGCTCTTCCCTGCCCCTAAATTACCATATACCATGGCTGAGTTTCCAGTTGAGGCATCTGCTTGCTCAGAAGACAGGCAAAGGCTGATGCCACAGCAGGAATCAGCACGGTGTGAGCCTTCAAATCCCAGAGACACAGCAATGTTGGAAATTCCCAGCTCATCAAGAGCCAGAAGTGAGCCTCACCATTCAAGCAGCCAACAAACACCTCTGCTTTGGAGACTGTCCTCCCCTTTTCCTCTCAGGTTTCAACAATGACTTTGGCTGACTAGTTTAGAGCAAAGCTTGCTGTGCCATTTGCCTTGAGCTGAGCTACAGCACAGATTCACATACAGCCCGTTTCTACTGCCTGGTGACTCCCACACACATTCTTTCACCAGGCTGCCAATGCAGACTACATTAGCATTCAGAGCAAGTGAAATAAGCTGACTTCCATTTGGTGAAGGTTCAGGGTGGGCACACAGGCACTTACCCAAAACAACAGCAATGCTGTAAACCACACACATTTCAGCTTGCTGCAGTGCTGTGTTCCTACCAATGTTTTTTACTGTAACCAAAGTGACCTTTCCAGAGGTCCAAACTCCTGTCTATTCCAAATACAGAACAAAACATTACTCTTGAGGGCAATTATCCCAAAGACCAGAAGATTTCTGTCAATGTAGCTGTCTCAAACATTTAACTAAATATTCCCTAGCTAATGCATCTGTTTTTAAAAGTCCTCTATTCTACTCCAGCAAGATGAGAATTTGACACAGGCAAAACATCTTGCAAACTTTTGATGGAGTTGGTACTTCAACTTCTAAATGAAGTAGACTCTGAAGTACTTATAAGGAGTACAACTTGTTTATCTCTGAGCATGGATGGCACACTCCTGATGAAATGCAAAGTCCACAGAAGCAAGGATGAGATCAGACTCCCCTGTATCTATGCCATATACTGACATTGCTCTTGATTTTTTTTCTGTTTTCAACATTGCTCTTTCTAAAACCAGCAGTAGTTAGGAAACATGTTTGCAAACAAAGCTTCAAAATTAGAACTAACAGTAAGCATTGCAGAGATATCTAAGTCTTCAGAGAACATGAAATAATAGCTCTGAGGTGTGTAGCTGCCCCACTAATTCAGATGCTCAAAGATAAAAATATCAGCATTTTTACATTAATTCACCCCTTGCATAAGAATAGCAAAGGGAGGGGCACACCACAGTATAACTAGCTGTGAATAATTATATCTCCCTTAATGCCACAATAGTTACTTTTCCTTCCAACCAAGCCCAGAAACATGTTCACACTTCCTTTCTGAGACAGTTAATCCAAACAGCTCCATGGAACTCACAAAAAATACAACTGCTTTAACTTGTAAGAATTTTCTTAGTAATATCTCACCTTGGCTATTCATATGAGTGAAACTTACTTTTGTAATTAGAGTTTAAAAGTAGTCCACATAATTTAATCCCAAGAGACCCAAGTACTTGGAGTAGATCATGCTGTAAAGGCTTGCATAGTACATAGTTCTAAAACCTAAGTCTATTTTTTAGGTAGTGGTTTTCAGAGGATTTAAAAGAGAAACCAAAATTTGCAGTTCTATAGGACATATGATGCAGATTTTACAGATGGACGGGCAGATGAAAGGCTAAGGGTTCTACCCACATTTCTACTTGGAGAATGAGAGGCAGATCTGGAAGTTGATCCCTGGAGTCCTAGTTCCCATTTCCACACTAACTGCCCAAAAGTCACATCACATCTGACAACAGCATTGCAAGAAAGTGTTCAGCTAACATAAAACAACATGTTTCTTCTTGTTAGTATTCATGAGGCTCGGCTGGGGACAAAGTATTCCTGCCCAAGCAGCCCCTCAACACGTGTTCCTAATGTCTCAGATTAAATAAATTACATCACATGCAGGCACACTGATTGCTTCTAAGTGTTCCTCAGGCATCCTCAGGATGCTTTGCTTATATCAGGAAAGTTTTGCTTGCATCTGCTGTCTTTTCACTACCAATAGTTTGAACAGACTGAATCTCACAAACCCAAGCCTTCATTTTACAACCCTCTTCCCTCTCAAATGTATCTGCTGCAACCTCTGAAAGCAGTTGGAACTAAGGGAAATTTATACTGGCTGGTGATAAACACTTAAACCCAACAAGTTAAAAACTGTATATGGCATGACAGTACATGTTGCCCCCTCAAAGTAGCAATCCAGTGACAGCAAATATTCTGATGGCTACAATTTCAGTAACTCATAACATGTGCCTACTTGCACAACAAGCACTGAGCTAGCTACGTGAATTTTAAGTCCAAAAGACAATGCAGATGGTAGGAAATCAGATGACAATTGCTTTTCAGTTATTTGTTGTTGTTGTTTTTTTTTTTCTCTTTAAGAACTGGATTACCTGAAAGACAGGTAATCTCTCAACAGCCAGGGGACAGCACGGGCCCACTATCAAACAAGTGTTCTGCAGCTCTGCAGAGGTTCCTCTTCCCCAGCCTGCAGCAGCTTTGGCACAAATGCACAGACCCTGCAGTTACTGCCCCTTGCACTGTACTCCAAAGATCCAACAGCCTGAACAAGTGGCAGCCATAGCCTGACCCAGTCTGGACCAGGAATTACCGGGAATTTCTAAAGGTTAAAACTTTGGGCCATTAAATCTCATTAGGAACTTTTGCTGGATTTTAAGTGAAATTCAATGTACCAGCTGAATACAGATCCCACTCCCATCATGCCCGTCTAGGAAAACATAGTATAACGCCCAACAGATTGTTTCTAATTAAGGGTGCCTCAAAGTTACAACTCTATCACTATTTCCACTATGTCTGTCAGCTTAAAAGAATGTAAGAGACAGCTTAAACACTGTTTTAAGCATTTCTTGGTACCTCTCCTAGCTTTCTCTCAACTCTAGCTACCTTTCCTTTATGTGTGGCGTAGGAGCAGAGTTCACAAGTCCGCTATTAACTGCGGCAAAACAGAAAGATTCAGACATTAGAGGGATTCACTTCTAATAAAGTCATCATATAATCATTCCTCCAAAGGAGGTAGAAAGATAATCAGAGCGGCAAAGTCCCCGCAGAGCTTTGCATGAGAAAAGGAAACTATTTATACCCGCACAGAACTTAATTAGATTTCTGATGCAATTCTGCATACTTTTTTTTTGTACAGTAAGCACATATCTGCAAGAAATGCCCTGAGCCAGAATTCCCCACAACAGCGGGGCTGACAGGACAGAGGACAGAAACCCATTCTCAGGGTAGCATTATCCTTTTCTTTTCTTTTCTTTTTTTTTTTTTTTTTTTTTTTTTTAACGTACAGGGATTTATTCGGTTGGTTGGTTGGGGCTTTTTCACCCCTCATGGCAGGGTGATAACTAAACCACTTTCCTTTACATTACTCAGAATCACATTGATTTATCCATTCTGCTGCTGATAATGCTGCTAAGCCTTTACATAGTGATTTCCATCTTCAAAGCCCCATACAAAACACTAATTAATCTCCACAGCCCCTGGTGTGCTGTACTATGGGAAGATTTATTCCCATTTAGTAGATGATTAATAATTTGCCCTGGGTGACACTCCAAGTTACTGGTAGCACATTTCTCACTT
The DNA here is from genome assembly GCF_024509145.1 of Vidua macroura. NCBI lineage: Eukaryota > Metazoa > Chordata > Aves > Passeriformes > Viduidae > Vidua > Vidua macroura. The sequence continues at coordinate 38,853,123 of NC_071576.1, forward strand.
TTTTCTTTTTTTTTTTTCTTTTTGCCCTGACATCTAGATCATGCTATTAGAAAACACAGTTTCCCTTCCAACAGGCAGAGTTACAGTAGATACAGTGGGCAAATTAGCCATCAGAAAAGCACCACAGCACCTAGTCTTGCCTGCTGAAACACACTGGATGTGCATCACCAGAGTTGATGATGCTAGGAAAATGGCTGGCTTACCATTATAAGCAGCCGGTAATGCTCATGTGTAATGTGAAGCACAAAGACTTAGATGAGCCAGATTACCACTGCTACAAGTACCTGGCTAATTGCCTACGGTGCTGGTAAAAGCAGAAGAAAATTTGTCTCTCTGCTTCATGTCAGGTCTTTGTACTATTCTTCTATCATGTGTTACTAGATTTTTTTGATCCTTCATCCTCCTGACCATTACAGTCTTCACAGTTCCCTGTTTCAAGTTACTCTTGAGTCCTTACAGAGGAATTCCCACTGAGATTGCAACTGGCATAGGAACTGACCAACAACAGGATAAAACGCCTTGGCTCATCTCTGATGCATGTGTTTAAACTGCAGTAACTCCTTTGTTCTACAGGCCCTAATATAGCTGACAGGAGTCACTACCCATTTTGCAGGTGTGGCCATTTGCAAGGGGACATGTGGTAAGTCAATGTCTGAGATGGAAATTGCACCACATGTGGAACTTGCTGATCTTCTTCCAAGCAAGAAAGAGAGATTAAGAGAAGTACCTGTCCTAGGCTTGTTATTTACACTCCTTTTCTTCCAAATGTTACATGCTTTTCTTCTTTGTAGAGATATCCCGCCAAAGTACTGGCAAAGAACAGCCCTTTCCCCATCTCATTAACAGCCTAGTTAAAACTCATGATCTAGATCTGGAAATTGAAAAGTTAGAAAGAACAAGATAAAGAAACTGTGAGATGATTGCAGAACAGCAGGAGAGAGAAGCAGTGTTGGACAACTCTCCTGGTTTAACTGACTCCAAAAGCCTGCAGCATCAGCCATCATGGCCTTGATGCAAGGAGGTCCCACGCTGTACCATGTTCTCAGTCTGTGCACCACAGTCAGTGGAAGAACCAGTTTCCATGAGTTCAATATTTGTCCAGTCTGTGTTCCAATCTTATTCACACGCCATCAATTGCACTAACCTTCCAGAGAGGTTAATCTCAGCTCTGCTGAGATAAGCAAATGGAAACCCCAGTGGGCAGGAATTTCCCACTTAACTTTGTACAGAAGATCATATCACACATGCTGGATACTACACAGCAGAAACTGTGGAAGAGTCACATACCAAAATGTAACTTTCAGAATGACAGAGAACAAGCAGGCATACAGGCACACACAGGCATGTTGTGGGCTGCTTTCCAAAGCCAAGGAGGTTTATCATGAACCAACAACTTCAAAACTGTCTCCTTGATTTTCTCTTGTCTTTCCTATGTATATACTGCCCAACCCCTACCTAGCCAAGCCTTCAGAGCCGAATGAAAGCACAATGTATGAGACAAGAAGTTTGGATAAATCAATGTTTTCAACAGATTAGTGACTTTGTACAGGAATTGCACAGTAGCTGTTTCCAACTCCTTACATGTTGGTAAGTTTTCCTGGACTGCTAATCACTAGAGACATTTTTGTATAGCTGAACTGGGCACTCATCATGTACCTCATCAATCAAATTAAACAGAATCATCAAAGATTCTTTGTGAGAAGTGATTTACAGTATTTTATTTTGTATCAAAATGTTGAGCTTGTGAAGCCTGCAGACCTTTTGCATCAATTGGGAGGATCAAGCTCTTAACACAGAGGCAGAAAGGATAACTCTGCAGCTTGCAGCCTTACTGATGGTTAGGAGATCAGGAGATGTGTGAGGAATGAAGGCAGTACAGTTGATTCTACAAAGACACAATGATCTGGAGAAGAATGAAATTTCCTTCCTCAAAGCATGTGAAAAAGAAAACTTTTCTATTCATATGGCCAGAGATTCACTCTCCTGATCACCTATGCCTGGCTACAGGTAAATTAGGCTGGAGAAATCTTTGTTGAAGAGATAAAAGGAGCATCCAAATGCACTGACGGGATGTGGAACATATGTGGAAACTCCTAAATCACCAGGTAAACTCTGTTAGATAAACCACTGATTGGTCTCCTACCTTCACCAGTCCCTGCAGAGGCGGATTCCTGCTCCTGTACCTCCCTCTCTGTCTGAGTCTCGGCATTCTGCAGCTGAGGCGCCAAGGTCTGGGTACCCTGTGATGTCACAGAGGTGGGGGGATTTCGGGGTTGTAGGCCTATGGCATTCATCAGGCCCATGTCCCTGTCTGTCCTCCATGTAGCTCTGCTGGTTCTGAAAAGAGAGAAAAACAAATAAGACCAGGATCACTTGAGGCAACACGCCCAAGCAAGACTGAAACATGAACGTGAGGCTCTTCTTGCCTCCACTCCAACGAGGCACCTGCTTGCCACTGTGAGGATGGGGAAGAAAGGAATTGTGACCTGCATTTATTTACACACACTGGTCTCTTGAGCTTCAAGCCAATGGAGTCTTAGAGTCCACTCACCCTTCCAGAGAAGAAGCGTGTCCTACAGGCAGAGAGAGATATCCCTGCAGCATCATTAAGCCTGCAGAACAACCGTCTTGGAGTTGAGGAGGCAGCACAACGTGCAGTGCAGAAGCACAAACACACACAAAACCTTCTGCACAGCAGGGCAGTTTTAACTCCCATGGATGTGACCTGCATCCTTTCCCTCCTCTGGACTTCCTAGTTTGTCAGCGTCACACATGAATGCACTCCAGCAGGCATTTCTGCCCATTCCAGTCAGACAAGGGAAACCCTGTGTTCTCAAAAGCAAACAACAGGAACCACCTCAAGGCTCATTAGCTTCTCAGACTCGAGCAGCTGAAGTGTATGGTGCTACAGCTGAATCTTGACAATGCCACGACGCTCTTTTCTAAACTGACCCCTAAGTGCTGGGAATGGTAAAGAGATTCAAGTAAGACTGCCTCATTTACATTTTCTTCATAAGGCTTTGAAACCTGCTACACTTTTTTTGCTCTCTCTTGAGCTAGTTCATTCTGGACCAGTATTTCTCTCTTCAAGCTGCCATTATACCAGACTGAGTACGTACTGTCAAAAACTTAAGTAGTGGCAATACCCACTCATACAGCAGAGTAAAGAATCTCTACTGCTTATTTTTCACCCACAATCAGACCAAGGCTGTAAGACAGCCCAGGCATTTGCCCTGTAAACAAGCTCACAACTTCCTTGGCATGCTGAAGCTCACAACTCAGAAACACAACTATCACCCTCTTGCTGAGAACAGCTGGCTTACAGAGAAATACTTGTCACCATGGCACTAAGCAATGGACTGCAGCATCACCCTTGTGTTCAGAACAACAACATGGGCATCACTGGACAGACTGAAACAGCCAATGGGGACATCAAGGGATTTAGCTTTATTTTTAGAGTTTATTACTGAGAAACAACTGTCCCAAGATGAGCAATTAAAAAGATGAAAATCAATCACCAGGTCAGCATATATTTGCCCTTTTCTCTGCCAACTCCCCTGTTCTTCAGTTACCTTCCAAAGGCCGTTTGCTTTACATGGTGTTTTTGATGCATCAAGCCCCACATGTTCCTCCCACAGCTGTTACTGGGGCCCTGAATGACACATACTATCACTGGCATTTTTGGGCACTGAATGTCACTTGCTGGAAGAAGGCCAGGTGATCCAACCAGGCAATGCCAAAGGGGGAGAAAATGGCATATTTAAAGCTGCCAGTGGTAAGGGAACAAAGAAGCGATGTCGGAGCTAACAAAAACAGCAGAAAGGGTCAGGTCTCTCTAACCCAACACCCAGGAGACTCACCCAGGCCGCTCACTCCTGCTGCTGGAATGCACAGTGAAGACATTCTCATTCAGCTGGTCCCAGTGGTACTCAACTCCAGAGTTTAAGGCCCTTAAAATGCCAAAGAAGGAAAAAATATTAGCATGACAGGACACTGTTCAAGCCAGCATACATTACACCCCCACAACATGAAGAATAGTGTTGATTCCTGCCCTACAGATACTGCAGATCTAGCTCAGTTCACATTTTCATTAAAAGGGCTCATCACCATAAACCACTTTGCAAAGAGTGCTGCATTACCAGATTACTCTGGAATATTCCATTCAATTCAATTCAGTATTAACACCAAGACACAGCAACAGGAGCAGAGAGATTTTCAGGAAATGAAGACATACAACTGTGTGTATAAAATCAGGTTACCCTAACCCCAAGTAACTAAACAATGAATTGGAATGGAAAGGCCAATTCTCCCTGTGGTGTCTGCAAGCACTTCCTGCACTAGGTAATGGTCAGTAAGACACTGCCCTTATTCAACATTTAATTTCTTTGCAAATTATTCTCATTCTACCTGTAAATAATCTTTATACATCCCTCTCACTGACAGTCACTGTGGAGCAAGGACAGATGTAGAGGACATTTTAATAAGTTTCCACAGAAGAGCTTATATTGCATCAACAGCATGTGTGTCTGAAAAGTCCAAACTTGAATTTTACACCTAATGCCACTAAGTATAATGGAACCACCAATGCTCTGGAAACCTCTCACACAGCATTTCCCCAAAAGATACACCAAGTCAGGGCTCACTACTCACAGGAACAGACAAGGTTACCAACCACTGCTGAAGACAACAGGCAATCACAGAAACGAAACCACTATAATGCTGCAAGTACACATCCCACCAAGAAGAGGGTGAGAGCAAATCCAGCTTACTCTGTGCCATACAGAAATGTCACAGGACAGGCACTCACTATGCAGTCCAAGGCAGCATAGAGATTCCCCACCTACTGCTGTGTTCCACCTTCAGAAGCACTCTGGACTGCATTAGCATGGAAGGCACTTCCTGGAGTGTTTTGCCACACCATGCTGACAGCTCATATGAGCTGTCTAAGAGTTTTGAAATGGTGCTGTGTACCACCACGTGGTTGCTGGACTGCACACACCTGATGGTGCTGGGTGGAGAGTTAGCAGTGCTGTGCAGTGGTCACAGCAAGGCAAGTGTGGGGGAAAAAATCCGAAACCAACAAAATAAGACCTGTGTAGACACAAGCAGACTGTGTCTGAACAGCTGGACTTCCATCACCCTGCAGACAGGCTCAAAACTAGGGGTAGTCCTATAATCTGAAGAAAGGATTCACAGAAAATAATTGGTAGTTGGTTATGGCTCAGGCACAAACAAGATGTTTTATGTACATATAAAAACTGTTGTCCCTGTAAAGAGATGCCTCAGAAGAATTGGCAAGAACCCCAGCTTAGAAGATGCTGCAGGTCAGACATGCTGCAATGGCAAAGCAGTGTGTACGGAAGGCCTGGGGCTAGGCTGCCAGGATGACAGCACTCCAGGTTAGGACCCAGGGTGAGAGATGAACAAAATTAGGTCAACAAAATCACATATGCAGGCTACCAGAAGTAACCAGCCATTGCTTTTTTATTTTCTTGTGCTGAGCTAGTCCTGTGCTGCATTATAACCCATGAAAGCAGCCGCCAGTGAGATGCCGATTTACAAAGGTTTCTGAGTTTACCGACAGATGGTAACTTGCCACTAAAACTGTGCCAGTCCCTCTGGCTGCTCCATCCACTGCCTAATATACTGGCTGAGGATCAGCTGTCACACTTTGCTGTCTGTGAAGCAGCACAGTCCCTAGGCAAGAGAGACTTTCTGACCTCGTAGTCAAAATTTCCATAAAAAGTCTAATGTGCTTGGTATCTACAGCTATTACACAACAGAGCTAAGCTGACCTGTGCTCTTTTCTCTCTTCTTCCACACATCTTCATGTTTCCCAAAGAACAGGCATGGTCCCCCACAGCAACGTAAATGATTGGTATTCCTTGCCAATGTGTGCCTAACTTGCCTTTGCCAGCTCTCAAGACAAGAAACCAGAAGACCACAAAGCTTCCCCCAGGCCAAGATAGGAGCTGACAATACCATATTTCCTCTCTTCCCCAAACACCGTGTTCCTGTAATATACAGAAAATCCAGCTCCTGCACACAGGCTTCTTTGAGTGGATCAATTTCACTTTTACAAAAGCATCATGGTACCAAGCTGACATGCAGTACACCCATGAAAAGCTCCTGACCATGCTCCTACCTATTCTGCAGAGTTTTACTACTGTACAGTTGGGTTGTTGGACAGCAAAGTCCACTCTAATGGCATGCTGTCAGTTTGCACATGGTTAAATCAAAAGGCATTCAATTTAATGCACAACTTTTCATACTGATTTTAAACACTGCCATTTATCAGCTGAGCTTCACTGCCAGGGTCCTACTAGCTATTCCTTTACTGACAGAGAATCAAGGGCTTTGCCTTCCTTCCCTAGAAGGACCACCTGTAGCAGATGGTGCCACTGCTCTGGCTGCTGACTCTGGGAACACCGATAAACAGGCTTAGGCCAAGGTCACTACACTTGGCCATGATGGCAGTTCAACATTCTCAGCACCACTTGAAACTGGCTTTTTAGTTTGGTTTATACCTTGGATGTTCTTTTGCCCCTGCTGGGCAGAAGAAGTGGCTCAGAAAAAACAGGTGGCACTCCCTGCAGCAGCAAGCATCTTCGCTGCTACCTTTCAGTAGTGTCTTCCTTTGGCCAGCTACACAACTTACCCTTTCCCAGCTCTACCTCTTGCAAAAGCCATAAGGCCCTCAGCACAATCTCTGTCCTCTTTTATATGCATCTGTGTATCTCTCACCTGGAATCCACATCGGTCTCTTTACAGCCCTAAGAACAGTATCAAGATTGCTCCTGATTAGGTTTTCCAGCCTTTAGATGATTGATTGAGCCTATAGAAGAGATTTTCAGACTGCATCAAGATACAGTGAGGAGCGCATGCACCTGAGCTTAACAGAGGGCACTGGTATATACCTTTTATATGAAGATCATAATGTCTCTTCTTAATGAATCAAAATTTCATCAAAGAAATAGTGCTATTGTGAGGGTTAAATGCCAGTTTTAACACCATGTTTGCATTAGAAACTTGATCACATAATCACACCTTAAACCAACTTCAGTACACAACAAGATGTGTGTGACAACCACAATTATCTTGGTTTAAATCAGATTTTCAATTAAGCTTACGACTTGCTCTGGTTTAGCCACACCTATTTAAAATAGTACAATCTCCCTTTTCAGAAAGCCTAAAGGTTTTTTAGCTCCCATTGCAAAATACTGCTTGAATTTTGTAAATGAGCAGCCTTTCACAGTACGTTTCCCAGGAGATCTGCAAATCAAGGCCTGACGATTCATTCCAAAGAAGCAGAGCTTACACTGGAGAAATGAATATTTTTCAGGTAATGTAAGCATTTAACTTTTGCTTCGTCAAACTCTAGACATAGAAATGCTAGAAGCACTTTACATTTTTCAAGGCATAAGGTAGAAGCTCTGTGTAGCATGGAGCCACTTGGATGTGGATGCAGTAAAAAGGACATTTGTTGCCCAGGGCTTCAGGGTGAAAAATTGCAATTCTCCGCACTGTGTCAGTCATGGACAGTGAAGTCCACTTAGTCAAGTTCTTACTTTCTTCCCTTTTATGGCTGTCACTAAGCTCTCTAAGCCCTCCCTGGAAATTTCCATTAGCTTTGTTATATGCAGAGCTGCTCAGAGACTGGATTTCCCAGCAGGGATCTGTTCTAAGATGGACTTTTCCTTCACGCTTGTGTCCAGCTCACATTATTAACGAGCTTGGAGAGGATGAAGGGCACAGACTTGCAAGCTTTGCTGAAAGTCAAATAAGGATTCAGAGTGGAGCCTGTTAAGTACTAAGAGTCAACAACTTAGCGAGCCTCTCCCCCTACACAGAGGTATCACCTACACAGCTCAGCTATGTCTCCAGGAAGAAATTAGGACCAAGTACTACAAATTAATGACAACATTATTAACAAATTACAAGAGAACTGAAATATAATTTGGTGCATTTGCTTAACCAGTATCTGAAGGGTAAACTGACAAAGCACAGGTTAACACAAACAAACTCAGACATCTGGGTAACCCCCTCCAGCTGGAATATCCAAAACTGGTAGTTGAAGAGAAGAAGGGATTAAGGTGAAATTTCCCCAACTCTACCACAACAATACAGCTCAGGAGGATGACAGCAAGACAAAACAACCCATAATTTGCAAGTGGTGTATGCATGTCCAGGAAGGCATAAATAGCACTTCCTACCTTTTCACTTATGTCATCAGGGGATGATTTAAGTGAAATCTAAAGACAGTACCAATGAGAAAATGCACTGCTCTCCTCCTTCAAATCCTGCCACATGGAAAGGCCCAACAGCAGCCCACTTGTTTGCTATAGTACCGAATTAAATTTTGATTAAAACATTGCTGCCTGCAATCCCATGCAAAAATATCAGCACAACCTCATTACCAGAATGAGGACTGTGGCAAGCTCAACACAGAAAGGAAGCTGCCTTTCTGATGCCATGCAGTGCATCTGATTTTCATGCTGCCAAGTGTGCTTCCTCCACAAAAGGAAATACTCCTTAAAGCTGATTTCTCAAATATACTGTCCATTCAAGATCACTAAATGCAAGCATACAAAACCAGATTAGTTTACAAAGGATTTGAATTTCCCAAGACATGCTTTCTTCCCTTTGTGTAAACTTGTCATTCTTAAGCCATTCAGACTGTATAAAGGAAATAGAGTGAGTTACAAGAGAACAAGGTGACACTATGCTAAGGAATAGGAATCTATTGTCCTGGTTTGGGAAGGAAGAAGCAGCACACAGTATCTCGTGCAATGCAAAGCAATACTGGCCAGATTCCAGATGCATCCTTATCAGCAGCTCATTATCTCTTCTGCCAGTGTGGTGATGATCAGCACAGCAAGCCCATCCCTAGCTCCCATGATTAGCTAGGCAACGGTATTGTTAGTACAAGGCGAAGTTTGGCACTCCCAGCAGCTGCCTGGATGGGAAAACAATAATTTCTAACGCCTTACTTCATAAATATTTAGCTTTCTGTGCAGGCGAGGAACCATGTGCAGAGACAAATCCAAGTGAAAACTGGCTGGCGTGCAAACTGTATGGAACCAGCAAAGGGGATTTCTGGAGTAATTCTGCAGGGCAGTAACTCCCTTTGACCAAGAAGAGGTGGCAGCTTCCTTGGTGCTAGCTCATGTGTAACTAGCCAGGAGAAGGGCACAAGATCAAGTATAGGAATTCAAGGAACACAAGATCTGCAGTTTATGATTGACAACCACAGTTATTTAAATGAGGTATGACATCATCCTGTCCATCACATTGAGATGAATGATGAATCTAAGAGCAGACTCATTTTTACTCCTCACACTGATACAACCCACTAATTTTCCAGAATCCTGCAAGTTTTGCCTGTCTGAAAACCAGCAACCATGCAGAAACATACCCTGATACCTACTTGAATTGTCCAAGGTGCTGCAGAAGCAGGGTAGCAAGTAGCTTGCTGCAGCTAGTAGCTGTGTGCCTGCTTCAGGGAGGGTGCCAACTCAGCTTGGAACACTTTGCAAGACAACTAATTCTGTTCATTTGATTGTGCAGTCCTGCCAGCTAGGTTAAATGTTGGGATTTTTGAAGATGCTGTATTCAAACTCACACCATTTGTATGAGGTCAGCCTTATAAAGCTGGTGGCACCAGTAGCTAATTCAGCAGCTCTTCTGTCTCAACAATGTAAACACATACAAGTTAGTTCTGTCTACCAGTGGACATTTAAGTGTCCAGTGATCCAGTTCATGATCTTGTGGCCAGTGGATAAGATTTAGACAGAAGGCACACCCCTAACAGCCATCTTCCCTCAGCAAAATTTTGGTATCTCAGCTAAGGAAGAGAGTCATCAGCCAGCTAAGCTGGTAGATACTTCAGAGAGAAAGAAGAGGGAGTGAAAGAAAACAGAGATTAATACAATAAGAAGAACCCAAACAGAATAGTTTCTTCTGATCCACAGGACCACTATAGCTAAAAACGAAGAGACTTCCAGGAGTCAGCATTTGCAACCTACCTACAGATTGCATGTAGAAGATAAGCAGACTCATAAAATAATTTGAAATGGATGACACATGACCAGAAAGCATTAAAAGGAATTTGTCTTATATTCCATGGGAGAAGTCTTCAACCAAGAATCAGTCTTCCAACACATTCAACAGGAGTAACAAATGGAAATTAAGCATCAATACAGTGACAGAGCATAAAGAAAACAGTTTAGTATGAAAGTGTGGATGTTTGATTATCTTGGGATTCAAGTAAAAATACTGAGGTTGAGAGTGCTGCATTCCTTAAGGAAAGACAAACCTGTGTTGAAAATAAAGACAAGGCAAATCCCTCTCAGACAACCTTCATTCTTCTGCCAAAACACCAGAACAGTTTTTAAAAGCAATTTTCTCAGATATTTTTTACACTACCGTCATGTAAACACACTGTGTTTACACACAGTATGACATTGTTTACACACAGTGTGACACAGGATGTTGTAACTTGTATCATGTTATGAGAAAAAGAGCACAGCACCCAAGACAAATAGCCTGGAACAAACAAGGCAGAAATAGACCAAAAAAGAATTTCCCGAATTTTCGCTGATTTTCTTCTCACTAAATCTTGCCAGTATGCCCCAGTGTCCTTTGCTATCTGGCTCCAACACCAAGTACTAGGTAGGGACACCTCTGGAAGGTAAATAACAGATTCCAGAACACACAGCTTAAAGGTCTTCAAACAAGCACAGTTCAGCTTGATATTATCATCCATGCAGCTCTAAAGATGGACAACTTGTTTAAGTCCCCTAAAAATCTAAAGACCTGTTAGTTGCTTAAAATGATTACAGGCAGACTATACCCCAAATAAGCTTTGAACCCTCCGAATATCTTAGGCTGTTTATGATCTATCAGCTCTTCCAGTGGCTTAGACAATTTAGGATGTTAGGAGTCCTTGGGGGAGTAAAAATTGTTTATGCCTTCTAAGGCCTTAAAACATCTTAAACTGCTACAAGAGAGCCAGTCACTCTTAAGTCATATTTGAACTTTCATTACTGTTTTAGCAGAAGCTAACATTGATGAAGTAGGCTTGATTTGTAGATATTGTGCCAGCAAACTAAACCAGGAAAATACATCTAGAATGGGAGAAAGCAACGTCAAAATAAATACTTAAAATTAGCAAGCATAGCAAATGCTTATTTTTAATAGAATTGGAATGTGCATACACAAAGTTGCCAAGCTCCAGAACCAAGATCTTGGTTTGCTCAAGTCTCAATGAGATCCACAGGGCAAGCAAAGTTTTATATCTTTAATCTTCAGCAGCTTTGAAATTATCCAACTAAAAAGTATTCTGTTTAGCATACAGGGAAAACTCCCTCCAAAAAAAAAAAAAAAAAAAAAAAAAAGAACCCCAAATTGCAATCATTACTCCAACTACTCAACAGTTTGTAAACATGAAGCTACGACCATTTGCAGATGGATTTAAAATAGGGCAAGAAAATTAAAAAAAAAAAAAAAATTGGTTGTTTTATTTGCTACCTGCATTTATTAGCAGAGTCCTGCTGAAAAAAAAGGCATAAAGGACACCAAATAAAACTCCATAAATAACATGGATTAAAAACCAGAAAATTAAAGAAAATCTTATTGGAAAGCCAAGGAAGTAAACAAGTGAACAAGGAAAGTCTAGTATAGATCCATGTAGAAAAGAAAGTTTATAAGACAGCTGGAGAACTTGTGCTGCAAGAGAGGGAAGACATTCTAAAAATAAACATGAGGAAAATGGCATTAGAATGAAAAAAGGACTATTCGTTTGTGAGGCTAACGACAAAAATCAATGATGTTTCAAAGTGGACAAGATATTGAACTCTCTTCTCTGAAGTCTTCACTTCTAAAATATCTAAGGGTACTTGTGTAATTAGGGAGTAAGAAATATGCCAGATGTAGCAGCTAGTAGCATGCATTTAGATTTTTATTTAAAGTTAACTTTATTGAGTCATTTGCACCTGTTTTTTAATACCTTACCAAAAAAAAGAGGAAATGACAAAAGGGCAAAAAAGTCAACTTAGCAGCACTCTTAAAAAAGAAAGCCATGCTTAAAACTGGCTATTATTGTCTTCTAATTGTAACTTTTATCCTTAAAGAGAGTAATAAAACAAATAGAAAAAAGAAGATATATTGAAACAATGAAAGAGTGAGCCACATGCAGTAGGCAGTTAGTAAAATAATTGCTTGCATGAAATTTAACTGGTTTTGAAGACAGAATTAGATAAAAGTACAGGAAGAAAAGGTGGCAGGTATGATCTGAATAGATGTAAGTAAAGCATTTGCTAACTGTTTTTACAGCATGTGGCTGTGCTCTTACAAAATGTGCTATTGAAACTGAGAACTAGTTAGGACCTGCATATGATCAGTGATGCAGAACACAAACTGGTAAATACCAGGCTATGATTTCTTAACAGAGAGCTCTGTACCAAGTTCCCTTTCTCATGGTGGAAAAGAAATGCCACTAAGTAGTCAGTCCTACAGTATATCTTGAAGAACTGGGTGAGGGAAATGAACTTGCTAATAACTGAAGACTTAAAGCAGCTTTCAAAATTTATCTTTAGGAATAATAGACATATTAAGTGGAATTTTATGAGGCAAACTTTCTCTTAATGCCGTCAGTCATCCTGGATATCCCATTCACATACAAAAAGGGAAAAAAGAATAAAAAATGGTATCAGAATAGAAATACTGTTTCATGCCTCCACACTAGCACTTTACTTCTGCAACTGCAATGACCAAGCCTCTTGGCACTGAGGTTACCTAGGCTTCCCTGCAGAATTTGGAAATAATTAATTTAATTTTTTTCTTAAATGCAAGAATGACAAAATCCAAATGTACACTTGCAGGATGCATCTACAGTGCAAAATGGGCCATCTTTCCTCCTTTTCAGTCCTTTAATCAATCAAAAACATCTTTTGTCCTCATTTAGACAATTCAATGTATCTTGTGGTTAACAGGCAGCAGAAGTCCAAGACACGCATTCATTTTCTTGTTAAAGATCCCGTGCAGATGCTGCCTTTCAAAAGGCCATTCGCTGGGAGGACTCAGACATAAATAGTATCTCCAGCTACCCCAGCTAACAGTTGTGAGAACATTTCCTATGCAGGGTTGCTAACATCCCTTGGTTACACATGAAGAAAGACAGTTCCTCCTTCTGTCTCCTTGTTTACTCCATCCTTCAGAAGCTATTCTTAAAAGGCAAAAAATGTAGCTTATGCTGCTGGGGGCACCATGGCTGGAGGCTACAGAGCTTGAGGAATGGAGCCAGCCAGCAGGGAGACATGGTGTGCCAGGCAGCTGCATAGATTACCATCCCCTTACCAATGCTGATAACTAGATGTAGACACATTATCCCCATCAGTAGATGGGAGGATATGCTATTCTCAGAGAAAAAAGATTGGCACAGATAAATGCAGTGATCGCTTGCAAAGCATAGGAATTTATCATAAAGATAATTTTCCTGGAATAATTTCATGTTAGAGACAGATCTCACCCCAAAGAATTAAAATATGCACACTAAATAGCACTGAATCAGTTTGAGACTCTCCACACCTACTTCCCAATGAGAGAAATCTATGGAATGCTGCCTCTAAACCAGATGCATCTTCAGGGGTACATTAATTGCATTACCAGAGGCTCTGACTGCTGAAGAAATCCTTCCTCTCTTGTGGATGCCTGCATTAAAAAGCCAACCTTAGACAAGGTGTTTCAAGAGCTTGAAGTTTTCTCAGAACAGTGAAGTTTCTGGAATTGTATTTGCAAAAGCACGTGAGCACTGAGCCCTTCCAGAACCTGCTTCTGAGCACAGGGGAGAGGACACTCAATATGAAACAACAATTGATATTTGGATCCCCTGCCGTTCTCCCATGGTGGTCATCCACAAGCAGAGACAGCAAAGGGCAGCAAGCAGTCTGCTCCTCTCCACTTTTGGTCTCCTGTTTCTGTTTTGCAAGGCAGTTCATGTTTGAGATGCCCCACCAGGGACATTTCTGAAGGGGAAAGCTCTTGTTGGGATAGGAAAGACTGTGAGCATTAAGAATCAAATTCCTTTTTAATTCAGTAGGTGTTTAATTCAGAGGTGTTTCTACCATACAAGAGAGACACCGAGGATTTAATTCTATGATGCAAACCCAAAGATTCAGAATCTGAATCAAACCTTGAAGTATGCAGAGTCAAGAAAGATGCACAAAACTTTACTGAAGATTATTACTGATGACAGTTACAAAGGATGTCAGGTAAAATGTAGCAAGGGAAAAACATCCTTGGGGAGGCTAAAAAAGCACTAGCAGCCATGCAGAAAAGTCAGTGTGCAGCAGGACAGCAGAGGAGTGGGGGGAATTCACACTGCTGTATCACTTCCTGTGACAGACCTCCAGGCCACAGTTGAGTAGTACATAGTAGTTCACTAAATGGAGCACACTACCTCATGTGGTATGCCTAAAGGGATTCCTGTTTATATCTGACAAGGCTCTTCCACTGAATATCACTGTTATCAATGTAGTGTCTTGCTTTAGCTCAGTAGTGCCCGCCCTTGAAAACACGGCAGCCTGAGAGCCTTTCAATACCACACTTTTGGACTGAGCACAAATTCAGTTCTGTTCTCAACTGCACCATTTTATAGACCAACAACCTGTCCATGAGCCAGAAGTGCCCTTGTGGCCAAGAAGGCCAATGGAATCCTGGGGTGTACTAGGAAGAGCATTAACAGCTCTTGGACAGGGCAAGGGAGGTGACCCTGCCCCTTTACCCAGCCCTGGTGAGGCCATCTCAGGAGCACTGTGTCCAGCTCTGGACTTCTCAGGACAAGACAGACATGGAGCTCCTGGAGCAGGTCCAGTGGAGGGCTACACGCATGACTAGGGGACTGAAGAGAGGGTGTCAAGAGAATGGAGCCAGGCTCTTCTTGACAATGCAGACCAACAGGCCAAGAAGCAATGGGCAGAAACTGGAACACAAAGTTCTACCAAAACAAGAGGAAGGACTTCTTTACTGTCCAGGTGACTGAGCACTGGAACAAGTTGCTCAGTGAGATTTCACTGTCTCCTTCCCTGGAGATATTAAAAAGCCATATGGTCACTATCCTGTGTTACGTGCTCTGAGGGATGCTCCTTGACCAGAGGTTGGACTAGATGACTTCCGATGGTCCCTTTCAACCTTAACCATTCTGTGATATACATTTAAATAGTTCTTACTTCTTAGATATTTATGGAAGGCTATATAATCCCCTCCTTATCTTTCCTTTTTAGTCCTGATAAAGACTCCACACTACAGATTTTCTTAGATAAAATGTTCCCCTGATCCCACTATCAAGTGCTCTATGCTACAGTGCAAGTTAAAAGGCAAATTTTAAACTATTCCAGCTTATATATCTAGCTTATTCTACACCCATATTAATATTTTGCCACCTCTGCTGTTAAGCATCTTGTATCTCATCCTAGAACAAAATTTTTTCTTACAGCCTCATGTATTGATGGCTTAATCACCTACAATCAACCAAAACCTCAGGTCTTTCTCCTCCTCTGTCATTTTATCTACTGAACTCGGTGTAATTAGTCAGTAAGTGTACTTTGTACTGTTAAGTTCTCATTTCTATAGCTCCAGTCACTTTCACAGCAATCTGGTTCCTTTGCAATACTTTGATTTTTCTCTGCAATGACAAAGCTAATGTCACATCCTTGGCAAATTTGTTCAGTGCACCCTTACCAGCCATTAGTATAAATAGTATTAATCAACCAGTTCCAGAACTGCTTTTTTAAAGAAGCCAAATGACCTATTTTTTGACAGAGTCCAGGTGTCAATAATGTTGTATTCTTTCCTTTAGCCAGGACTTCACCCATTCTTTACCTGATCTTGTTGTAATTCTTTAGAATTTAACCAGATTTATTGTAGTTCCAATATACGAACTGTCTTACTAAACCACAGATATGTTAGACTTAGAGCAAATCCTTGGCTGACCCTTTGATTAGAAATAAAACCATAAAATTCTCAGGGACCAGTACACAACCTACTGTACTTCGGGCAAATCACAATGCATTTGATCCCACTTTCCATGGTTTTTATTTTACTTACCTTCAAAATATACCCTATAAATTTGTGTACTGAGATACAATTATGGACTGCCAAGATAATATGACCTTGTCATTTCCTTTTTTTTATCCAGTGTTTCTTTTGAACACTGGGAAGGCTACTTGCATAGCATCCCATCACAAGTCCATGGAGCTTCAAGTTAGGCTTTTTTTTTTTCCTTTTTTTTTTGGTCAGCTTGTACTTCCAGTCTACTCATATAAATCCTCTACTTGAGGAACAGCTGCTATTCCAATCTGTTGATATGATTCCTGTAGTACTTGGTTTCAAATGCCTCGATTGCATATGGGAATTAAGACCCAGGGAATTATAATAATCTCTGTTGTTTGCTACTGACCACAGTTTTCTTTGCCAAACTAGAACAGTGGGAGGATTTCAGTAGAACAGTGTTTTCCTGCTCTTTGCTTGACTATCCTCCAATTGATAGGACTCTATCAATTGCTGAATCCTCCATTTAGTATTTGTCTTCCACTGTATTACTGTGTATGGAAACCACACAAATATTTTTCATTTTCTCCCTCACTTGTCAAGTTAAAGCCAATACACATACCAATTTCAAACCAAGTTTATTAAGCCAGGAACTAGTGAGATGGCATCGACATGCCAGGATTTTTTCTTTCTCTAAGGATCTGTCAAGTAGATCTGGAACAGGCACCACAGCTGTAAGCCACTTCTACTCTGATAAAGCCTCACTCACCTTTGCATAGTGCCTCAATGCAAATTATACAGCTCAGTGAGTATCTACACCTTCATGCTGAGGTTTACAAGTCACTCTTAACTGTTGTTGGTCTATAAAATGGTGCAGTTCAGAGCAGAACACATCAGGTGCCCTGCTCCAAAAGAACCCACCAGTCCATGTGATGTTTACAATTATCACTAGAAGCATCAATCACTCCAATGCACCAGCAGGAAACCAGCTGAAACATTTTTCTCAACCCCCCCAATAAATCTCCCACCTAATTCAGCCACTTTGTTTCATGTTCACATACAAAACCACCTATTTTTGTTGGAATAGTGCATAATTAATATGGTGAGCTAAGAAGGTTGTACACAGATGTTGCAGAAGGGCTCATTGTGCTTCCATAACATACCATAAAAGTGTTCATATTGACTCTTTAATTAGTGAGGTGCCAAGAAGAGACATGCCTCTCAGCTTTGGGGTACTGCAAGCACTGGAATGGAAATGTAATGTGGAGTGTGTGAAGCCAGGAGAGCCAGATCAAGCTTGACTCTGCAGCATTCAATCAAAGAATCTACCATCACGGACACTTCATTTCCCTGGGTTCTCATCCAAGTTCATCTCACGCACCATAATCAGCAAATTAAATCTTAACCATTTTTCCATACTGAAAATAACTTAAAGTATTCTCAAGTTCAAGAAAAGAGCCATTATTCTTGACTAATTCTGCTTAGAAAATACAGCAACTGTTCTTAAAGAAAGCCACTTAGGCTGAAAGAGAGTGATTAGAGCTTATTCCATAACAGTAACTTATAGAACTTAATGTATAAATAAGGTCTTGATGAAAGATTATGTTCAAGAGAACAAGAGGGTTGTTTGAAAAGCACTGCCATTCTGTACTACCAAAACTGGTCCAATCTGAATTCCAACCACAGACTTCACCAGAAGGCTGTGCTGAATTAGCCACTCTTACAATTGTATATATTTATTTTGACTTCACCTAGTGATTCTAAACTGACAATACAACTCTCCTCAAGCACCACATGCTTGATGTCATGGCACAACAAAGGGAGTCCACATACATGTGGTATGATCACCAGCAGCGCTGTAAGTTTCTAGCTGCCAGCTTTTAAGTTCCAAGGAACTTCAACATGTGAAGCACAACCCAAAAGAATACTAAGGTAGTTTACTACCAGGAAATAACTGAAGCAGAGAAACTCCTGAAGTGTCCCTGCAGCATAAAAGAAATGTGGTTCCAAAAGAAAACTTGGACAACACAATGGAAAGAAGGGTTTCAACAAAGTAGGATGCAGACACTCCCCAAGAACACTGAAAGCAATATGTGTCACTGTAATCATCTGTGTCAGACCACAACTAAACTAACTTGTGTTGAATTGTAAGCTTACAAAGGGGCGGTTACACCTTTCACGGCTCTGTACAAATTAAAGAGAACTGAAATGTACATGTCACACCACTGGACTTTAAGTGAGGACACCAAAGTAATTCACTGGCTTGCTTATAATTATGACAAAAATCTTTGCAGTTCATAGACTCTCTTGGTTGATTGAATACTGTAAAAAGTATTTGATAATTCTAGGTCAGCAACTTTTAACCTAGTTGATGGGTCTTCAAGACGTCCTTAAAAGCTGAGGAAAGCAAGCACATTACTAACGCAAATTTCCTGTCACTGTAAACCTTTAGAAATCTATAAATCCACAGAGGCTGAAAGACACTGCACTAGTCATATAAGAAACAAAGGATCCAGAAATCCTAGTAGGACATGGGAAATAACATGAACAAATGAGATGCACTTCAAACACTCTCCAAAGTTTACCATCAGCAAAACAAATACTGATTGTAAGAGACTCAGGTAAACACTGTGGCAATCCAAAAGAAGTATTAGGTATTGGGGTTTTTGGATCCCTCAAGCAGAAGAAAAGCCATGTTATCCCCACTACCCTGAGAACAGAATGGCTAAAGGGGTTATAGCTGTGTGTAGTGTCTGCATGTAAAGCAAGCACTTACTCTGGTCGGCAAATCACCAGGTCCCCTTTGTTGGTGCCATATGCCAATCCCAGGCCCGGCTCAGGCAGCCAGCGAGCAGAGTTTATGCTGACATGTCTCCTCTGGTCGGCAGGCATTGGGTACAAAACGTTGAAAACTCTCTGGAACAATAACAGAAGATTACTTGACAGGACAATACAAGGCAGGAGAGCCAAGGAGGCTCAAACAAATTTCCCTGCAGCAGCACAGATGGCCACAGAGATATGTCACTTTACAGGATTGCAAACAATCACTTAATCAGCAGTGAGAGTAAGCAGCTGCTAGAAATGCACATACATGTGCCCTAAAATCTTTAATAGGCTGACTGGCATACAGCTGGGAAGCATCCAGCAACCAGAACTGGGTATACTGACAACAATCCATTTAGCCCAAAAATATGACACATAGAAATCATAAAAACAAAGGCATGGGAAATAGAAAAAGCAATAATGAATCAGTTTGGCTACCTAGAATAGAGAGGGACAAGATGCTTCAGTGTACTGGGCCACTAAAGTATCAGAACTTCGGAAGGGTAGGACTGAAGACTGCATTTACAAGACCAAGACCAAATCATTAAGAGAATTTCTGCAGAAATTTAGCTAGTGCACTGTCATCACTGCAACTAGCAGACTTTGAATCTGAATTTTCAATGGGATAAATCCAAGGTGAAAGACAGGTTTTCATTAGATTTTCTAGTGGGCAAGCATCCAACCATCACAAAACCTTTCCTCCAGACTCCACAGAAAAGGGGATGATGGTGAACCAGTGAGCAGGGAAGGGACTGATGTTATGCTGGAACAACAGGATGAATGTTGATGGGAATGCACATCAACCACTACTGCACTGCTGAGGTGACTTGAAGTAAATAATTAGAAGCCATTAGGATGGTACTTATCAGCTATCATAACAAACTGGGGCCATTTTACTCCATAGCTCTGTTGCCCACTGCATATCTTGTCTGTTGGACAATTTAATTTGAGAAGCATGAGTCAGGGATTACTTAACTATGTGCCCTCCAATAGCTAGTACCCAGAACCTTCATCCTGACCATCCTATATGCACACAAAGTAAGTCAGAGCAAAACAATATAGCTACATTATTTCCCATCACCAGCAACAAATTTAACTGCTCCTCTCAGAGAAAAAAGAATTTCCCTGTATGGCAGAAGCTGGCCACTCTTTGCCTTGGCTATCACTCAGCAGTTAGTGTATTCAGAGAAGCTCAGCATTTGGGCAGAAGGAACAGGTTTTTAGGGGTTTAGCTATGTCTTACCCATCTCTGTCATGTCAGTCCCATTCCTCTGCCCTACCTTGCTTGCTGGGGCAGCAGGGAGGGAAGGGCAAGGGGAGAAATAGAAGTGGGGGGGATCAGCTGTATGATGGTTAACACCTATTACCATGGAGATTAGGGTGCACTCTCAGATGGGAAGATTGGATTTGGAGGAGGAGGAGAAGGAAGGAGGGGAAAGGGAAGGGTCTGCCAGAACCAGGAGCATAAATTCATAAAATAAGCATTCTAAATCTCTCAAGACTGCAAGGGTCTTCCATCATATCCTTCTTTGGCAAGTCAGAAGCAGTCAGTTTCTCTTCTACTGAGGATGGCTTTGTCACATCTCAGGGAGCCACCACTCCTGGACTAGAAGCAAGCTCTCCCAGCTTACAGGTCAGCTTGCACAGCTGTTCTCCCACATGCTCCATAACGCTCCACACCAAGGCAGGAGACTTGCTGGCTACAGCTAAGTTTTACTGCTTTGACTGCTCTGCAGTAAACAGCACCCCATGGAAAATGCTCCTCCAAGGACATGAGTCTGGTTTTGACAACCTGCAAGTGCTGGCTGAAGGCTGAATCTCAAAGACAAGACAGCTTTAAAATTCTGCATCAGAATAGTTGCTTCATCATTCCACTCCATTCAATTCTAAACAGCTTGTCACACTGAAGAGCTCCCCTCCCCTGCTGCTTCCCACTCCCACGCTAATGGGACAACTCCATGCAGTGTTAAGGGTGATGACATCCGTGCGTGTGGTAATTAGTACATAAAAAGAGAAAGCAGCTGTACTGGCATAATCACCACTCGCAGCAGTAACCAGGACCCAGCTAATCAATCTGATGCAGTCATACAGACTGTCTGTTGCAATTGCATCCATTAGCAAGACCCCCTACTCTATACACAGAGCGGAAAAAAAAAAATTCAAGTTTCTTTAACATCAGCAGGTCCTTCTCTTCAAAGAAGGTCAGAACTCTGCCAGGAAGCCTTATTTGCCATAGATCACAGCTAATTCCTTTTGAATTTTTTTTTTGGTCTTCTTGTTTTGATTACTAAATCTTATAAAAAGTTACTGAGATATTTCAACCAAAGTAGGCAGCCTGAAAACAGACCACAGGCTGACTACACCTCTTTGCTGTGGATTGTTCAGGTTTTATAATTCTGAACTTCTAGGAAAAATACTCAGGTTACTAAGGAATCCTACATAAATACAACTCTTCAGCTTCTAGGTCAAATGATTACTACCAACCCTCAAACTCTTAAAACTAACAATACAAATGCATAAAGTTGATAATTCAAGAGTTTCTTTCCATTAGGGCTGGTCCCCAGATTAATTGCAGGCCATGTGTAACAGCCACGTTGATGGCCAAGGGTTTAGGAATCAGTTTAGAAACGCTGTTGTAAAAGTGCAGTGATCAATATCTTTAAAGGTGCCCATCATACTCTCAGAGTTTCCACAGAGCTTATTTTTAATAGTGTGGCACTTTCAGTTACGAGATACCATATTGCACCACATGTTATCAGCCCATAATCACCATCAGCAGTCACAGAAAACTTCCATGCTCTTCCCCATAACCAATGTCAAACTTGCTCTTAGCATCACTATACTACCAATTCAATAATACATGGTCACACCATTAGACATGGCAATTCAGTATTTTACAAACTTGGCAGCTTCCTCTATGTCCAGATGCTTTTCTGAAATAGTTTTGAATGGCATGTTTCTCCAACTACAAACACTGTGAAGTCTGAGGAGTGTGAGCTTCAGAACATACCTATGGAAGCTCAAGCCCTAACAGGTAACACAAATATAGCAAGCTGTTCTCTTATTGCAACAACACTGACATATAAATATCATTTCAGTACACATGGCAGGTCCTACTCCTTCCCTTTAGGACCCCATACACAGAGCAGTTGCTTGACCTGTAGTTATGTTTGTAGAAAACTCTGTCTCTGGTGATCTCTCCACACTCCACCAGGGATTCCAGCAGTCTTCTGTCATTTCAAGGAATCCTTTTCTCCTTAAGTTCAGGGGATGTCAGAAAGGTAAAAAGTCTTCCTCTAGAAAAACCAAAACTGTCTCAGTAGCTAAACTTCCACACAAAAGGCAATTCGTACCAAGGGAAAGCAATACTCACTAAAGAAACAAGTTGATTGCTTCCATTTTACATCCCTGTAGTCATGAAGTGTGGAGGATTTGGTTGAGCAATTTTTGTCTGCACTTTTCTATTTCCAAAAACTGTACTAGAAGCAAAGACTTATCTCTTTGGTGCGCCTTTTCCATCCTCACTCAACAGAAGTGGGCATGTACATCATGCACTGAACTCTCTAAAGCTGCTTTCATTGCTTCATAGCCACAGGAAAAGACGGCTCAAAGAAAGCAGGGCTATAAGGCTTGAAGATAAGGAAAAAATAGGCCCTCAAATTGTTCAAAGAATAAGCTGCATTTGGAGTGCAAAGGCCACCTCAAGCCCACTGTTGCTGCTTCCCCTCCAACTTGTCACTGCTGTCACATCAGTACTGTCACAGCCACTAGCTTAGGTATTTACTTACAGCAGAGTGCCAGGAGAGGCTGCATGACAATCAACAGCCTCAAGGAATCTTTCTCAATGATCTCTTCCTCAGTGTCAAGCTGACAGACCCAGGGTACAATACATAAGCATAGAGTTAGACAGCTAATTTATACGTGCCCTGGAGAGGTAAGAAAACTTTTTGCTAGAAGTCTCTGCTACATCCTCATTATTGAGCTAGTCCTTCTGTCTTCCCCTCCCAGTCTGTACTAGGGAAGCTGCTGCTTTTTAATAACACCCTTCAAATTCCACCTTTCCCCCCCATTTCTGGGATGTGGCAACACTAAAATGCTGGACAGAACAATCACCAGGATCCTGTCAGTCAACAAAGCAGCAGCAGGCTGCCCCAAGTCTGTATTCCTGTTGCCAGTTGGCCACGGTGCTGCACTCGCCTGATCCAAGCAGCGCTGTGCCTGGCCAAAGCAGAAGCATGGCATCATCTGCACAGCCATCTCTTTGCTCAAGGCCTTCCCACCTCTAAGGAGAGCAATGAAAAGCAGGGGAGTGCTGAACACTACTTGTTTGGCAGAGTGAGACCTTTCTTCTCTCTGGCACTCAAGAAAGAACAAACATGTTTTGAAGCTGGAGAAGAGAAAGTTTTGGCACAAGCAGGTAGGAAAACTCAGCAGGAACTCTTGTTTTTTATATTTTTTTAATTCAATAGAGACACTCCTGCTCTCGACTAGATCTGCCTTTGAGATGCCAATAAATTTCAAGCCATTACCTTTGCTTAGGCTAAGCAGTAAGCTGGCTATTAGATCAGCCTAGATAGGACTGCTGGGGGGGTGGGGGTGCAGCTGTTGTCTCCTTTACATGGGGAAATCCTGCCATCCCTGAAGCAGATAAGGTAGGTTTTCAAATCACAAAAAAAGCCTAAAACATAATTATTAATTTTCAACCGAATTAACACTGTCACCAAAGGCTGAGAGACAATGAAAACACACAGGGAAAGAAATATCTGGTGTGTTAAATGCTAAAGAAACCTCTTGGAGGACTGGTAAAATACACCGTTTCCTGGGTTGCTGAGGAAGAGCTTCAGAAAAGACCATTTATCTCTGCTGGAGGAATATAACTGTAATGGCAGCCAATTCTCACCTCCATAGATGCGAAGTTTGTATTGGTAAACAAAATGCTTTTCATATGAGTACAGGTTATACTACCGATGTAGCCCTAAAATCACAGCCAATCCACAACACTCTATTAAGTTCACTGAAAGTACATCTCCAAGCAAGGCCTACATACAGTCTTAAACTACTCAAAGAGCATTAAAACAAATGCAGAAAATTATGAACTCCAATTGTATTTGCCAGAGCAGCAGATAAGATGCATTGACAGCACGAAGGCATAAGCAGAGCAAGTTTGACTTCATTTTTTTTTGATTGCAAGAACTTTGTCAAGAGAGCATTTAAATCAATTAATTATCTTTTTTTTTTTTGCCTCCTCCTAATACTGTGCTACCGCTGAAATATCTTACCTGACATTTTTATAATGCCAACATGTTAACTAGCGTACCTGTGACACCAAGGTATCAGGTAAGTTTCTATAAAGCATCTACCACTCCAGTGAATACACCACGTCCTTGGCCAGCAAGCCTGCATCATTGACTTGTATTATGCATTCAATTTGTTCACGTTTTTTGAAGGCCCAGAAGTATAATAAGAAAAAGACATTCTAACCTGATCTCCTTAATAAACAGCACGTTATTTTTACTTACATTACATTTTTTACTTTGCTGCCTATTAATGAATTTCACAAAATATGATGAAATTCAGGTTTAAGTCTTGCACTGTCACAAACTCCAGAACCCTCTACAGCAAAATTCAAGCCTAGCTTGTCTAAAGCAGAGCAAAGCAAAGCAAAACAAACACTCCTTGGGATAACTGACTGATTGCTCAATATATTTATTCTTAAGACAATGTATACCAGCATTTTGAAACATAGCAAGTCTCCCCTTTGTTTGGAAGAAGTCTCTGTGCCTATATGCAGATACAAAGAAAAAGGCACCTATTTTCCATGATGAGATGGGGGAAAGATTTGCTTTCTTGCTCCCAGTCTCTCCCTATTAGGCAGGTTGGTCTATGCTGCTCAACCCCTCCCCCACAGCTGATTCCTGCTAACAACATACACATCTTCCCAATAGACTTTCTCCGTTAAAATGGAAGAAGTGAAAAATAATGCACTTATCTTTTCGGATTTGTCAGTCCTATCCTCAAATGGATTTTATCGTGCAGTGCTCAGCACAAATAAAATTTCTTTCAACTCCATTTATCTTCCTCAGATGCAATAGGATTATATATAAAATTTTTCTTCAGTCTTTACCAATATAACAAACCTCTTTCTGGCTTTTTCTGCACCTGTTGTCCATGCAGAAAATCCTAGCTTTGCTTTCTGAGCCACAGCAAATTAAATGAGAACTCTTAATTTTCAACAACTGAAACCTTAACTGTGGATAGTTGATCCAATTCCTAAAACAGGCCAGCACCAGAAAATCCTGTTGGATGGACTGCAAAACTTTCTGCAAACATAAAAGATTGTTGGTTCTTCCTTACATAATTTATTGCTGATATTTCAAATTCAGAGAAGTCTCATTAAAGCACACCTAATCCTTTCTTTCTTTAGGTGAGTTCTTCGCATTATCATCTTGGTACTTTATTTCACAAGCCTGTCATGCAAGTACTACATTTAAAATTAACTAATGGGAACAAGGTCTTAAGAAGAAATGGATCATCTTAGGTAACAAAGCTCTCACTCAGGAAAATAACACACTTGCAGTGAAATGGCTCATTATTTTACTATCTGTCTTTCAAAGGCTGTAAAACCAGAGTAATAGCTCCAAAAACCCCCTTAGGGGACTGGTCCAAACTGGGATCTGAAACCTAGGGTTGAATAAGCAAGAAACTGTTGAAAAAAACAATTATCCTTTCATTTGCACATGCAGATGGTTGGAAAAGATGAAAGGAGAGAAACAGGAATGCCAAAGGGATTGGAGTGACGGAAGACAGATACACGTGTATGTATATTCAGTGCAGATGCACAAACAAACGGAACTGTGTGAACAGGACTGCATCCCACTGCTACTCTCTCTTCCAAAAACCACCAACAGCTCTCAAGGCTGCATCAATATAATAGAGAAACGGTATTTTCTCTGGCAAAAGGAACGGCAACCTTTTTCATTTTTGCCCTTAACTCAGACTGCAAACCAAAACCAGTATCTGTGAATTCCTCATTAAATGTCATGCTGAGACTGTAACGGCAACATCTACAATATGTTAAAAATCCAACGACAAGAGCAAAGGATTTGTGCACAGCTGCCATTCCGCTCTGTTCTCCGTCTGCCGAGCCTCAGTAGAATGGCATACATGATCAAATGTCAATAATATGTTGATGACAGAGCTACATGCATCCTCATCTAGGTGAAAAGAGGCTGACATCCAGCTGCCTACATGTCTGGAAGCAATAAATACAAGAGGAAAGAGTTGGTTCAAATTTAATTCAAGGAAGATGGTAGGAAGAAGTACTGAAAAAAAATTCATAAAAATAGCAAACAGCTATTTCTTCTCATCCCATGCCCAGTTCAATACAAATTGGTAAGAATTCCCTTTGGCTCCCTTCCAACTAAATGACTTGGGCAAGATGACTGCACATAAATAATCTCAGATGCAGAACCATGTTTGCCATAATTTCTTAAATCTAGTTAAAACTATGTACCAAACTGCACCAAAGCTAACAGTAGTTACTGTGGGACAAACAGGCTCAAGGTCTTATGTGAACTGTAAGAGCTCTGCTCTCCAAATACTGGACCTCATATTAAACAAAATGTCTTGGCTCTCATTTTCACATCCCATTAAGTAAAAACATCCTGAAGAGATGTCATTTGCCTTTTCTTCACACCAGTTTGCTAAAACACATTGCTCCCATGTTTAACCATCACATGAGATATTAACACAGTATCTTATGAAGGATTCTAATGAGTTTTTAGTTTCCTCTAAGCTCTGTCTTATGAGACTTCAAGCAGACACAGCTGAATTGGTCAAGACAGCAATATAACTAACTTTTACAACATACTATTCCTGCATATTTCTGCATCCATACTCAAATGTGCACATCTGTGCAAATATTCATGTCATCTGCACCCCCAAGGTTGTGCTGTACTTTCCAGTGATGTTGAATACAGCTCTTTTTTACAGCACCCTACATAAGCAGTGTTTACCAACATGGGTTTTGGATATGATCTGTTTTCCTAAAGATATCTGACAGAATCTGCCAATGCACAGAATATATAAACTACTAGGTCTCAACCAGACAATTTTGCTCCAGTCTACTAAAAGGAGGGATTTCCCATTTCAGTCAAACAAAGCTTCTGTTTCCACGTCCTCTTCCTAGTATCAACACGTGCCTGCAGTCTGTGACTTTGCATGGCCTTTTGAAAGGCTAAAAAACATCTATGTGGTTTGACTTCTGTCTAGAGTGAAAAATTTCTTTGGGCAGTAATTGGACATATTATTTGCAGTTCTACTTGGAGTCATCAGAAGATCACCCTCCTGACCTGAAGATGTCAAATCTTTCTTAAAAGAAGACCCAAGGGACCATACCAACACATTCTTCAACAACACAGCAAGAGGCTGGTACTTTCTCGTACTCTATTCTTGTTCTCAGAAATGTGTTAGTTCACATGAACTCTTTCACTGGAGGTATTGTGTTGCAGTAAGTCATCTCCTCATAGTCTCCTAACCAATTTCATTTTCACATTACCAAGGATTCTGATAAAACTAACTTCTACCCCAGGGAAACACATGTGCAGGGTATTTGCTTTCAAGATTAAAGCTTGATTGCTTATGGCTGCAGTAGCTTGCACAGCTCACCCAGAGAGTCAGTGAGTGACCTTTGCAGACCACACTGGATACATTTTACCAACACTTGAATGAAGCTCAGAATGCAACAGCACTCAGGAAAACTGTGCATCTTTTCACTGTGCATTGTACTCATTAAGAGTTAATATGCTAGAACAAAAAAAGCTTGGCTTTGTGCTAAAACTCTGCAAGTCTTTCTGTTTCAGGCCCTTCTTCCTGTGGTATTTGGAATTCTCCATCTGTTTACAATGGAAATGTACAAATACTCTGTTCCATCCAGGCTATTGACCGACCACTTAATCAGAATGTTTCCCAAATAGCAGCAGTCTTGTCAAGAACTAATTCTGGATCTCCACAGCCTGAATTTTTCCACATTCAAAGCAAGTGCAGCATTTGAGATGGGGACTGGTTAAGTCACTTTATCTCCACTAATTGTATGATTTGCTCTTCAGCTTCATGTCAATCAAATTTTTCTATCACCTACCTCACTTCTTGTATCCTCAGCTTAAAAGCTACTTTCAAGGTTTTATTTTAATTTGGATTCCAGTAATCATGTTTTGCTGGTATTTCCAAGTTATCGTCCTCTGGGTAGAATGAAAAACATTAAACATTGCAAGGGCATCAGCATTTGTGAATGCTAGAAATAAAACTACCTTCTGGCTGCTAGTACCCACTGCTATCAGATCCAGTGCAATATGACCCTTACTTTTGCCATGTTTTTAAGGACCTTCAGCTCCACACAAGATTCTAATTTCATGTTCTTCTAAGTCCTTTAGCGTCCATAAATGCTTGGAAGCACATGGAATTCAAAAATCACCCTAAACCAAACAGCTTGAAAACAGACATTTCATTTAGAGACAAATTCCACCTATGTTTTCAAAACAGTCTAGAAAACCTATCCTTACTCCACATTTGGAGTCCTGTCTCCAAACTTTCTATCTCTGAAACTCAAATTGCAAACAATTCCCAGCATCACCGCTATCTGTACCACTCCCAAGCTAATATCTGCTAAAAGCAATTCTTTCCCTGTTCTCTCCAGCTACAGATACAATTCAGAGATTTGCAAAAAAATCCCCCAAGAACACAAGCAGCAAACACTTGATGTTCATGCATACCCCTCCTGTTAAAAGTCAACACTACTAGAAAGCTTTTTTCAGACTGAAGTTTAAAAATTGTGCTTTAGCAAAGCCAGGTTTCCATGTGAAATGCTCATCAGGCCAATCTGAAGGGGGTGAGCAGAAAAAGCATAAACTTCTACCTCACAACTACCACATTTGATGAAAATTCATTACTTTATTTCTGAACAAAATTCGTAACTGTCAAATCACGACAGCCCTAACCTGTTGTGAACTCTACCCAATCTCTCTGAAATACCAGCAGCAAGATGCATACAAACAACGTACACTTGCACAACCAAGGTGCTCCTTAGTGCAATCCAAAATTGCTGTAGTTCTCAGAAAATTACATCAACAGCCAGAGGATTTCCAGTACAATTAAATGTATTAAAGTTTTATGTAATAAAATTAATTAATTGCATCTTCAAACCTCTATTTTAAAAGCAAGATGGAAAAAACTCTCCAAGCAATAGAAATCCGCATTACATTGACTGCTAGTCAAGGATGTGGAAGAAGGGTTAATCTGAATCATAAATAATCACTGCATTGCACTGGTCAGCAGTGGCTTGGAGGTCACGTTGCCAAGCCCTACTCTTACAGTTCATTGACTGCAAATCCAAAGCCAAGAGGGAGGCAGGGAGGTGGGCAGAAAGCAGGGAGGCAGGCAGGAAGGTGGAAGAACTGTCAAACAACTTATGAGAATTCTCAAAGAATGTAATGCAGCATTTCTTTTGGGAGTTTTAGAGTAGGGTATAATTAAAATACCCACAAAATATTGCTTCAAACATGGCTCTGACTCATTTTTAATTAAGAGTTTGAGTAACAAGTGCTTTGTATTACAAGCTGTTGGCAGAGAGGCAACAAAAATGCTTTCTGATTCTCTCTAAGGTGCATATTAAATTAGATATTACAGAATACAGTTTCACCAGGTTTCCTAAACTTTTTTGTACTGCATGCTGGCCAAGCTATAAACAGATTTTTACTCAACTGAATATGAATATATCAGCCATGGTAAGGACAGTGTGCTAAGAATATGATGAAGTTTCCTACTTAAAACTCTATTTTCATTTTGCATATCTTGAAAAGTGTTACAAACTTATGAGGGAGACTTACTGCAAAACTCAAGGCAGAAGAAATACCTGTGGTGAATGCACTAATTTTTACAACTAGACAGAGGAGCAGTATTAGCGAAATTGACAGATGTATGCTTTCTAAGCTTGGTCCTAAGGACTGTACAAAGACAACCAGCAGCACACCAAAATGTTGAAACAATACTCAACATCACTCACCAGGAAGGCTCTTTAACCAAATTAATTCAAACTGATCTAGCTGTGACCCTGTCACATAAGCATAAAGCTCCAAGTCCAAAGCTGCCAGAAATAAGATATTTTTAACATCTTTAAACATTATTTGGAATAGGGGAAAACAGCAATACAGTTAGCAAATCCTGCTAGACTGGATGGATTTTAAAACGTGGGGGAAAGGTTTTTGGAAGCTATAAATACATGTGCAAGAAAGATGAAAAAAGCAACCTTTAGAATACATGTAATCCATCTGGACATAAAAAAAATCCAGAACTACAGCAGATGAGAAAGACAGAAGTGCAGTGATGTGGAGCAAGTCTGAGAAGCAAGAGTAGGAAAAAATGGTACAAAATTTTCAGTGCACCAAAACAGCAAACCCCCCTGAAACCTAGCCCATCCCTCAATGGTTTCCGACTTCATAAAGGCTGTTGTCCAAACGAAAAAAAAACTACCCCCTGTGGGCTTCTGGTAAAACTGTGCTTATCACATTAGGTAGATTTAAACACATCCAAGAACAAAGGGAAAAAAAAGAAAAAAGGAAAAGGAAAAAGGGAAAAGGGAAAAGGGAAAAGGGAAAAGGGAAAAGGGAAAAGGGAAAAGGGAAAAGGGAAAGGAAAAGGAAAAGGAAAAGGAAAAGGAAAAGGAAAAAAGGTTTCTTTGGAGAGAATTCAAAAGAAAAAAAAATGAAAGTTGGAAGGTTAAATTACCAGAGAGGATTAAAGAATACAAAGCATTACTTCACTAAATGGTGACTAAGAGCAGGGGTACAAGCATTTGAAGACATGGAGACGAAAAAATATAAATTAAACATTTAGACAGTGAGCTTGCTGATTTAGCCGGTTATAGAAAAATCTCTCCAAAAGACAAGGGCTAGAGCCATAGCAACTGGAGTTTAGAGCAAATGTAAAGGAGAGATGAGAGGAAGACATGTGATTTTCACTAATAGGACTTCTCTGTCTTAACTTATGATACGGTAAAAAGACTGTGGGAAGGGCTACTCCAGTTTCTGGCAGAAAAAAAATATGCATTTCACTAGGATCTTAAAATAGATGAAAAAGAAACAGTACTAGGGCAAACTAGAATTTTAAAATGATCTTACAGGATGGTAAATCCATGTACTTTGTGATCTTATATCCATGCAGCTTTCACCAATTGTACCTGTAAGCCAAATTGTACTTTTTTTCGTAAATGCATTTTAATTTCTGTCTCTTACTTTGAGGGGCCTGTACCAGAATGGTGGCTCAGAACCACATCTGAAAAAGTGCTGACTGGTGCACCAAAGAATAGCTTCATAATTTATCTTCCCTTGCCTGATGATAAAGAGCAGATGATGACAATAAACAAGAGTTTTAGATCAGCTGATAAAGTGACTCTCTCTGAATCATGAACTGTCTGAAAAGCAACTACAGAATCCAAAGGTGAATCAAGGAATTTCTCCCAGGGACAAGTCTGTCCCCAGTGTCAGGTCAGTAGATAAATGCCTCACTGCAACCCTTGTACACTGGGAAAACAACATATGGCCAAAAGTAATAATAATCAGAGAGGCCTTTAAGAAAAAAAGAAAAATATTTTAGAAAAGAAAACAACAAGAAGAAAAGATTTCTCACGGAATGAGTTCCACTACGGTAAAGTTATCCCTCAAAGTGAAAATTGTGAAGATTTATTTTTCATCTCCTAAAACAAGTCACCTGAATACATGGTCTAGAACTTGAATCCAACCCATATTTCAGCTTTAGAAATTACTTATTTCTGACTCCTTAACTCTCTTTGTGCATTATGAACTGGACATGGCTTTTACTACCTAGAACTATCACTAAACAGCTGTTATGCTTCACTCATTAAGAAAGCAAGACACACATGTTCTCAACTCTGCCCAGTTAGTGAAAAGATGAAGGTTTTCCTTCATGTACTAAATGAGTCAGAGTGGATAATGGTTTAGCTGCCACACAAAGCAGAACATGAAGATAATTCCATTGCCAAAATATCCTTACATATACATTAAGAACTAACTTATAAATAGCCAGCAAAGCCTGTTTGGGAAAAGCACAGCCAACTTCAGTTTGCAGGTACAATACGAAGCTTGGCCCCTACACTTCCTGGAAATGCTGGTGGCTGCTGTTCTAGAGGTTAGTTGCTTTTAGGAATGATAGAAAATAATCCTGAAGCCTCAGCTGATATGCTGCCTCAGCAAAGTCAACTGTAAGTACCACAAGCAAGATGCATATCACTTGAAAAGGTACAAAAGACCTACTAGGTACTCTGAATGATGTCTAGCCCTAGGAATGTATTACACTACATTGAATGTATTTGTTCATCATCATATTTGAAACAAGAGAAAAGTTTCACAGCTCTGTTGTATTTATGTTCTTCTGCCATGTTTGCATACCTCTGCCATAAATTCCTTCATATGTTTATTATTCAGTGGGTCTGGAGCATGCTATCTCTTTGTTGTCAGAACCCAGCAACTAACTACTAGGCTGGAGCCAAACACACACAAACAGAATACACATATACTCACCCTCATAGAGGTTTCTCCACCATGGGGCTGTTGCAGCCTGAAAACTTGAGCAACCATGTGTTCTGTAGTGGGGTGCAACAGGATACGTCGGGAAGCCAGTCCCACCATAACATATCTACCCATTGGAGACAGGCTCACAGAAATGGCATTAGGTCCTATGAAGAGAAGAGGGGTTATTTCTCTCATGGGTTGACATCCTGTTCTATGTTTCATCCTCACCGCTTTTTAATTCACATAATGTATGCCATATTAATCTCATTCTTATAAGGGGTAGAGAATAAGGAGACCTGCACAAGTTACACATTTTATAAGACATTTCCTTGTTGCAGGTGGTCTGTCACTAAGACAATTAAGTCCTTTAAGGAATTAAAAACTATTCTTTAGCAGCTCCCCCATACCAGCACTGTATGTATTGTCCAGACCATATCACAAGCCTCTCCCGAGCAGTACTGTCTGTGGCTAGCTAGATGGCCAATTCAATGTTTCCAGTTGCTACAATTACTGATGCTCAAGCTATTGCACTTCTTACTGATGGCTGAAGTTCTGAGGTTCTCACAACCTCACCCACCCTGACTTCCTGCTGTATGCTTACCAAATCGCTTTGTGTAAAGCATCTCGCCCAAGTTGTGGGGTGCCAGAGAATATACAGCCAATATTCCTTCATCAGGGAAGCCTCTCTGACTGCTGGGAATGAAAGCTGCCAGCAGCTGCCCATCAGCAGAGATATCACAGCTAGCATCATTGTAAATCTTGCAGTTTTGAACAAGCACATTCACAGAGGCTGCAAAGAAAGAAATGAATAGTGATTATAGTACTACAGTAGAACAGAATACAGTAAGATTTAAACCTAATGCTGGACAATGGACAGTACAAGCAAAAGGCACTCAAGACATTTAGCTTCCTCCAAAAGTTTATGAAATGTTAATACCCTGATTAATGTATAACTTGCTCCAAAACGGAGATAAGACACTGCAACGAGGCCAGGAAATTAAATTTACTCACCTCCTGAAACCTTCAGCCAAGAAATAATAGCAATTGCTCTTTATCAAACCCCTCCCTTTGTTAAGCATAACAGCATCCTTTGCAAAGGACAGCATAGTTTAAACAAGTCTCAAATCATGACACTGACAAACTCCAGCAGCATTCTCATTAGAAACAGTACACCATAATTCATTTTCCCTTCTCTCATGGAGCACCTAGTTCCCGCTCTTCTCATCTCCAATAAACAGGAGATGAGTGAAAAACTCCTCCCTGCAGATAAAGACATTCATTCCTGACAACTGATTTCTACACTCATCTTGGATAAAGTCAGTGAGAGAGGGCAGAGACTTCTCCAGCCAGTCCTCCATTTAATTACTCCAGTATTTGAGACACTCATGCATATCAGTGAAGTAACTGTACAGCAGACTAGAGAGTAGCAATCCACAAAACAATAGTTTTATTTTAATCCCGGCTGGTAAGTTGCTGGGTGACCTCATCCAAGTGTTTTCCCCTTTGTACCTTGCATATGAAGACTACAAGCTCTAGTACAATGAGGTTCCAAGGCCTCTAAGCACCATCTACACCAACAGTTCAGCGGCACCTTGTCGAGACACGGCTGGAGTGATGTCCACTCTACCAGCCTAACCTAAATGTGCTTCAGTTTTTCAGGAGGTTTGAAGCTAAAGCTGCATACACTATTTTTGAGATAGGGAAATTTCAGATTCTAGTATTTTCAAACTCAAGAGTATAGAGATATTAAAAAATAATAGAAATAAGGCCCATGTTTACAATATAGAAAGTTTACATGCTAGAAGATGGAACACCCCATCTCACATGTTTGAAGCTACAGCACTATGTAGAACACTGTCAATTTCTACAGTCCAGAAATGATCTTCAAATAATTTCTGAAAAAACCATCAAGACTATGCCTAGCCCAGAAGAGGCCTTAATATGTTCAGCTACAATTGCAAGCAAGTTTATGAAGGCACTTCTTAGTCTAGATTCCTTATTAGTTTAACAAATAACAGCACCAAGAATGCTTTGTGCATATTTCTGGAAGTCCAAACTTGTAAATAAAATTAAGGCTGTAACACAATACTTCAACAATTCCTACCCTTTGTTTCCAACACCTGTGTAGAAGAAAGCTGCATCAAGGAACTGCTATGAGTTGTCTAGGTAATTTTTTAACCAGAACAGTTTCCCAACCCAGTTCACCCTCTGGCTGCATAGATGCCTGCAGCAGCACAAAAAGTACTCATGAGAGGGAAGCAGACAGGACTGCCCTTCATACAGCATTGCTGATTTAAAGCATTCACCGAACCTCATCTTTAATTCTTCTGGTCTCAAAGACCTTTCTCCTGGGAACTACCTTCCTCTGTGGTTAAGTATCAACTTCCATCTACTGTTCCATTTAGGAAACTCTGACGAAAAAGATGATAAGGATTAGAAGTGGACTATATAATTACATTCTGTACCAAACCACCTACACCTGTACCCTAAATCTATTCCACCAATTTTTCAGTCTTGAAGCTGCTAAAACCAGTAATTTTCAGCCTATAAACAGAAAGGTGCTGAACAGAAAAAGGTAAATAATTGTAGTCACTATCAAGGCTGGAATACCAGTACATGAAATGTACATGGGCCTTAAAGAATAGTTGGTTCAAAAGATGACAAAATTCCTGAGTGCTTAGTCTGAAGCTAGTTGAACAGAAAGACAAGGGAATTAAGATTAAAGACTATACTGCTTAACTTTTAAAAAAGGGATAGAATTAAAATGCGCTCTTTAAAAAAAAAAAAAAATCTAGGCTTTATTTAAGTGTTCATTATGTCACCACAAGAGAAGATGAGCAACACAAGAACTGCAGTATGTGCTGTGAACCACCTAAAGGATACACGACAACAGGTTGTATCATTGTAATCCCAGTCAAACTGGGAGGATTCCTGCTGAGTAACTCATTCCAAAACCAGTCCTATTTATACTCTAGGAGCTCTAGGTTGTGTTGACAGTGGAGCTCTAGGTTGTGTTGACATTTATATACTTCTGCTTCACCCAGGAACTTGAAAACATGAGAGAATCAACTTTGGTTATTGTAGCAAAAATTGAGGCCTTACCCACTGTAACAGTGAAAGTGACAGCAATCCTAAACTGCACTAGGGAGCACAATTCCTGAAGAAATATCAGTGCTGATACACAGCCTTGTGCTGAGACCACATGCAGGACCCCTGGGCACAGTTCGGGACAGCCATGTTCAAGAGCGATTAAACCCTAAATGATAAGATGTCCAGCAAAGAAAATGACTGGGGAAAGTGAAACATGAATTTTATGTTCAAACACAAAACACCAACACCAACCCTCCCAAAAAAAGGGAGAGGAGGAAATAGAATTGTATACTGTATTTTCAAAAACTACAGAAAGTAAGTGCCAGAAAAACATCAGTTTTCCACAAATAATGTTGAAAACCGACTACTGTTAAGTGGGTAAAAGAAGCGTTTTAAGTTTGGAGATTAAGAGGTTTCAACAAAAATAGCAAGATACTAGAACAGTCTTTTCAATAGACATGGAAGGAGCGAAGAATTTAACCAATTAGAGGACAGAAATTTAGGAACTAGTGTGTGTGCTTCCCTAAGGCAGCAGGGAGCTGGTCTACTTGGATAAGGGGTCCTTTTCTCATCAATTCCTTTGTAGTGGTACTCTAATCAGCAGTGATCTAAAAAATTGGGAGAAAAAAGTGGGGGAATGGGAATACACTAAAAAGGTAAGTATTGGGATTCTCACAGCCACAAGACTTTACTTAAAAGAGAGCCAAGCAAAAATACAACAGCAAATAAACATAGCACACATTCAGAGCATTTGCTAAAGATACAGCTATGAAATATCCCCACCACCAACCCTGCAAAAAAACTTTGATTATTGGAAAAAAAAAACATAGTCCAGTCCATTTTTTGGGGTCTAAGAACCGTTCTTATTCCTATTCTGCAAGATACAAAAGTTTGTCCTGCATCTCTGGGGTCTGGTTGCATTTTCCATGAGATAGCCAAGGCTTCTCAATATTCTTAAATACTGTCATTTGATGCTCAATATTAGAAGTCACAAGATCACAGAGTTTCTTTGTCAGAGCATAGGTGTGGGTGTCATTTAATCACAGGATAATTTGAGTTGGAAGGGACCTTTAAGATCACATAGTTTCAACCCTCCTGCCAGGGGGACACCTTTTTGAGATCACGCTGCTCAGGGTCCCATCACACATTGCCTTGAACATTTCCAGGGATGGGACATCCACCGCTTCTCTGGGCAATTTGTTTCAGTATCTCACCACCCTCCAAGCAAAGAATTTTCTCCTAATATCCAACCTAAATCTTCCCTCTTTTAGTTAAAATCATTCTCCCTTGTCCTATCATTATCTGCCCAAACAAAAAAATCTCTCTCCACCTTTTTTGCTAAGATCCATTTAAGTAC
Organism: Vidua macroura; assembly: GCF_024509145.1. NCBI lineage: Eukaryota > Metazoa > Chordata > Aves > Passeriformes > Viduidae > Vidua > Vidua macroura. Next base: position 38,890,023 of record NC_071576.1, read on the forward strand.
TGAAAGGCTGCCTGGAGCCTTCTCTTCTCCAGGTTAAACAAAACCAGCTCTCTCAGCCTGTCTGCATAGTAGAGGTTCTGCAGCCCTCTGATCATATTCGTGGCCCCCCTGTGGATGTGCTCCAGCACGTCCAGGGACAGATCCTAAACAGGACCTATTTAGCCCAGGGACCATTCTGTACTAATGAACTCCTGCTTTTCAAAGAGATACAGAAAGTTTTAGAGAGGAAAGATACCGATTTCTCTGTAACGACTGAAAAATCACAGTCTGTAATCCCTAAGGATTTGGGCAGCAGCCTAAAATCAGAAGGCTAAGCATAATTCTTCAGAAACTATCATAAAGAACCTGTATTTCCTGGTACAAAGGAACAGTCACTGGTTACTCAATGCCTTCTCAGCTTTTGAAGTTTGGTTTTGTTTTGTAATCCAATGCAGACTTGGACATTGCTAAGATAAAATCCCACATTTTAATTTTTGCATGGTAAGAAATGTTTATATTCTGTACCATTTACAGATTTGGGGATATTGCCATGTTTTGTACATATCCTCACAGTTCCATGGCTATTCTTTTCATTTCCAGGTCTCTATTCTCTTCCTCATCTAGGATTTACTGTATGTCTTTTTAAAACAATATTGCGTTTGGATCACCAGTCACCCAGAGTCAATCATATAGCACATGTTCACTCATTTTCTACCTACAGGATTCCCCCCCCCCACCTGCTCCTTTTCCAGCACAGCACAGAGGTTTCTGGTGAGCAGCCCACAATGAAGACTAACATGAATGGATATCATCCTGTTCTTAAAGTTTGTTGCATATGTTCAATGTCTCTTAGCAAAACATAATACATGAGCCCTCCTGCCGAAAGAGAGCTATCTTTCCACCTTGATGTGTGCTGGGAACATAAAACATTACAGATGCAAGTTGTGCTTAGCAGGAAAGAGTGCTGTTTATTTCAGTCTTTCATTACCTGACTCACTTGCATTATGTCTCTCTGCTTTGCCCTCATTTACAAAGGATGAGGACTCAGGTAGCGCCTAGATCTAGAACCAAGAGAGCCTGCTGTGCAAGCAGAAGTAGTCTAAATGTGACAGGTGGAAATCTCAGCAAGGTTTCATTTTAAGGACAGCATTTACAAGGTTCTCAAGAGATGAGGAAGATAAACATACCCATGCATTCGACAAAGCCAGAGGCTATTTGATTTCTTTGAACCTGCAGCCTGATCTATGAAGATGAAGCCAATAAGGAATATTTTAGGGGGAAAATTTTTGCTATTTTTGGAAAACTACTGCAAGAAGACTGTCCTTTCATCTCCTGTTTTCTTTTGTTGTTAATGCAACCACAGAACTGACAAAACAGATCAAAAGAAACATCTGAGAACAAATTAATCAAGCTGTTGTGCCAACTTGGACATTAATTATGCTTGAAGCTGGGGAAGGCCTGGAATGCCAGCAGCAGTAGCATTGTCTGCCAAAGGAAAATTGTGCTGGATACACCATCCACTCCTAGCCACCCTTAGAGATGGCACTCTCTTAACAGCTGCTCCTATTTAAAAATTTGTTTCGTATTTCTTTTTTCTTCTACTAAGTTACCCTGCATTCCACTGTGGATCAGTAACTATTGATCAAATCGCCTTGCTCAAGACCCAAGCAGTGTTAGAACAGGATGAACTCCAGATTCCTAAACAAGACCAGTTCAACATTAAAAATTGGCAGGAAACTGAAATTATGAGCAGTGAGTAGCATGAGAGAAACTACATTAAAAAAATATAAACAAGAGAGAAAGCCTTCAAATATTTTATTATGAAAAGCCCATATTCTACACTTTTTTCAATTAGTAGTTGCAGGAATTTAAAGGATATGCAACACTCACTAGAAGAATATTAAAGAAATGCAGAAATAGCAGTGTCTCTGCTGTCAAATAAATTCTCCGCCCCAATGCTGATATGACTGACAATTTCAATATAAGACCGGGTCATGTTTATTTCAGAGCTATTAAAAGCAAAACTGGCAAAAGGAGAGGAGAAAACTGAAGCTATCTTTTTCCATTTTGCAATTAACAGAGAAAGACAGGGCTGAGACTAAAATTCTACAAGTCCCTGCACAGCCATTTTCCCAGGACTGCCAGGATCCGCTTTTGTTGCTGGACTGAGCCTCAGGGAGGTCGCTGCTGCAGAGCCACATCCTGAGCCCAAGGCTTCCAAGGGTGCTGGGGCCCAGACACTGAGATTACAGGACTGCACTAATCACGCTGCTGTCACTTACTCAGATGCATCCGCTTCAGTGGAAAACATCCTACTTCCAAGCTATCTTTTCTTTGTTTAATTGTTACAGGAAGAAGAAGCTGCTCAGAGATGGAGGTTGGCCACAGAGTCATTGCTTTGATGGAGAGAGGAGCTGGCAGGCAGTCCCAAACTTCAGCTGCATCATTTCATCTGCCTGAACTCCAAAGCAGTTGTGGCTTAAGCAAGCACCAGGAGGTACAATAGACCCCTCTGTGTAAGCAGATTATCTCACAGGACCACCTCTGATTTACAGGAAACAATGGGAGGAAAAAGAGGAGCTACTGAGGTCACATACCTTACTGGCAAAATAGTTTATTTCCAATACGATGAAGAATCACAAAAAACTCATCCAATCCACTGCTCCACTGTTACTCTTTTGAGAATATGAGAATCACGAACATTCTGAGTTGGAAGGGACCCACCAGGATCATCAAGCCCAACTCTGAAGTGAATGGCTCATATGGGGATTGAAACCACAACACTGATGTTCTTAGCACCATGCTCTCCTATCTATGCAAGTCGTGCACCTTGGCAAACTTGCAGCTTGCCGCTGTTCTGTGCCGAGGCAAGCCTCGCAAATACCTGGTTTAGTATAAACACAGCTGCTACATCTTCATACATCCCTACTACACCCCGGCAGAAGGAGATAGGGTTAACAGACTAGAAATGCCAGGATTGTGCTCAGCATATAAAAGAAGAGCAAAAATTAACATTTCCAAATGTAAGACAAAATGGACAAGCCAAGAACAATGAAGCACAGCATAGGGAGTCAGAAGGGCTGGGGATAGACTTGTAGCTGGAATGGGGCCCACGAGAAGGACACAATGACAACAGAAACCACACCCAATTTCCAGATAATTGGAAGCTTTTTCAGAATAAAAGCATCCTTGTAGGTGAAAGAGAGAAGACTGAAACACTGATATATTAAGCAGCAGATGGTTCCTAATTTCTATGGAATTTTATAAATTATAAACAAACATCTTATGTTTTTGGGATTTTTGTTTCTTTTTAATTAACAGCCTTCTCCTCAGCAGCCAGATGAGGCAAAAAAAAAAAACCTATGAGCAGCTGAAGCACTCTTCAACCACTCTATACCTCGCAGAGAAGTCCCAAAGAATTTAAGTTGCTTCCTCCTCTGACTTAATCTTTATTCTCTTCCAGAATCTAGCAGGACCTCCAAAAATATTGCCACCATGTGGCAAAACTTTGCCTTGAGCACCAACCCTTACAAGAAACTGGGAGGCAACATGGTCCAGATGGGTAATCTAAACTGTTTAAAGGGATCTTCCACACCACAAAACATCTCACCCAGTGTATAAACTGGGGGAGTCTGCCGGAAGGGGCCAATCACTGTTTGGGAATGGGATGGGCATTAGTCAGTGAGTGGTGAGTTGTGCATCACTTGTGTTTCTTGGGCTTTAATTTCCCACCCCACTTCTCCTCTCTCCCCTCCTCACCCTCTCTTTTCATTACTGCTATTGCTATTGTTATTATTAACTTTATTTCAATTATTAAACTGTTTTCATTTCAACCCTCTAGTTTTACCTTTTCCTGCTTGTCCACCCTATCCTGAGGGGGTAGGAAGGAAGTGAGGAAGTGGCTGCATGGGGCTAAACCATGACAGCCAGACTGGATGAAGCTTTGAACAACCTGATCTATTGAAAGATATTTCTGTTCACAGAAGGGGAGGTGAATGAGACAATGTTTAAAACTCCATTCCAGACAAAACTATTCTTTGATTCTGTGATTTTGATTCTCTGCATCTCTCCTACTGCAGTGTCACCATACATTCTCCTTCTGTGGGTTCTTTAAGCAGCAGGACACTACCCCACAGAGACATCTATTGTCAGATATGCAATTTCTGGAAATGCAGAACACACAGATCTGGGGTTGTGAGAGTTCTTCTCAATTCATTTTAGTGACTACCTGTGAAAGCAGAAGTCTTTCTGAAAACAGAATCCCTGCTCTCCCTAGGAAAGTCAATCCCTTAAAGTAGAACCCAATCTGCTTTTGCTGAGAAATCAAGCAGTGAGTTGCATATATGCACCAAGATGACCTAACCTAAAAATCACTTGCACAAAGAAACATTCATGAATATCTACCTCCTATCTTCATCCCAGGCTGCCACAAACATTTCTGCAGCTGTGCAACAAGCTATATCAGGATTGCATCCTGGGTTATAAATAGCCTTTCTAGTCAAGTTAGTTTTAGCCCTGAAAATGTCATTCTTTCATCAGCTGACCAGAAGTATCAAACATGCTTGTGCCTGCATAAGGAAGTCTTTTCCAACGTGAGCGCTATCTTATGCCATAGAACACATGTGAAACTGTGGTTTAATTTTCACAAAATGAATGAGAAAATAAAGGAAATCAGCAGTATTGCTCAGATTCCCGATTCAAAAATAGCTTTTGCCTGAGAAACAGGACTAATCACTGCTTTTGCAAATGACTAGAGGTACATCTATTTCCCTGGGCTTGTAACACTATGATAAGCAACAGACTAGGGTCCTGATTTCTCAAATGTATTGTAGCACTTTAACACACACTAATGTCTAATGTCAGTAACATAGAGAAATCACATACAGTTCATTAGCAGGTTCTAATTTAAAGGTATAAAGACAATATTTCTCTAGAAACTTGTTAGTAAAAGAGTGAAGACATTGAATACAGAATTCTAAGAGAACGGTACATGCACATGAAAAGCTGCACAAAAAACAAGCCCTATTTACACATGGATTTGCTGATTGCAAGAATACATAAGGTAGGTAGAGTGGGAACAGCTCTACAAGCTTTTAGTCAACTTCCTCAAAAGACTAAGCATTTTACAGTTCCCAATGCAACATGACAAACAAGACCTGCAACATACAGCTGCCTTTGAAAGATCCTAAAGCTTATCCTAGCTCTGGTTAGCATACACTTAAAATAAGGCACTGGTGTCTTTTCCAACTTACCATTGCTGATTTCAGGCAGATCAAACTTAGTGAAGTCCCACCACTGGAGCCGGTAGGTGGTGTTGGCAATGTTGCTGGCCACAGCTGACTGTCCATCCCCAATCACAGCACCTACAGAAAAGGAGGAAATAATTAGCATTTTAACTTCTACAAGAAAATGTAACTTCTACATAAAAAAAGCTGGGGAGGCAAAACCATAGAAAACCTTTCAAAAACCAATACTCAAAACTCTAGATTCTTAAAGAAACCTTATTTACAGAAATGGCATCACATCCTCAGTAAGCCACAGAGTACAGGAAATTAACAGGAAAGCATCTCCCTGCAACACATTTCTGAAAGACAATAAAGATGATAAGAAATAAGACTTACCCAGGAACACAATGCAGAAATCCTAATCAATTCATTTGGTGCAAATGCATTCTACTTATCAACAGTGGTGAATTTCTGTATTTTCACAGACCCAAAATTGTCTACAGCTATGAAGGCATATCAGAATACAAACTGAGGAAAAGCATTGCCCTGGGAAATTACACACCTCTGTGGACATAATCACTGCTCCTGCTCCTAGGAGCTGGCCCTTGCTTTGTGTGGCCCAGCCTACAGCAGGCAAGGGCTGCCCTGACTCCAGCTAAACACCATGACCCTTGCTAACTGCACAAGGATTTGGGCAGCAGCCTAAAATCAGAGGGCTAAGCATAATTCTTCAGAAACTATCATAAAGAACCTATATTTCCTGGCACAAAGAAACAGCCACTGGTTACTCAGCACACATTTGAGAAAGCTGAGATGCGTTAAATGGGATTCCCAGGGAGACAAATGGAGACAACAGACAGTTCATCCATAGTAGTACTACAGTCAAAAATGTCATGCTATTTGCAGTCTCTAAGGCCTTCATGGACAGGCAGCCCATGTACTACACACACATCCTGGCAACCAGAGAAATTCAGCGTAATAGAATTTGGTAAAGGAGAGCAAAGCAAGATCACTCCCAAGCACAAATGACTAAAAGCAAAGGCTCCAGTGTCTACGCAGTCTGGATTTCAGCATCTCTGCACTGTCTCCAGTGGGAAGTACACAGCAAAGTCAGTGCCTTCACTCTCCTGGAAGGGCTGGCTCAGGACTTTGCTGCCACAGCAGCAGTAATAGAAGAGACTTTGACAACTCTGTCAGACACCTGTGCAGAGTTAAGAGCTTGCTAACTGCTAGTAAGTTAAACTGGTGTGTGGAGGAAGATGGAGAGAGTAGGGTGGCTGGATAGTTACTTTTCTTATCAAATCCCAAAAGACCAGTCAGGCGTGGGAAAAGACAGAAAGAAAGAAACCCAAAATGCCTGAATACACAAACACACCAACAGGTTTTTTGCTTTCTCAGCAAAGCAAAGAACAACATGGGTAGGACAAAGTAAGCAAATTCCAAACCGGTGCTGATAAATAAATACACCAAGAAAACTGCTTGAGTCCTGATTTTTGCTTCTAGGGAAACCTCAGAAATACATCAGGAAAAAGACTTCTGAGCAGATAGCTTTACACTGTGCACTCAACTCTGTCAGGCCTCCAGCAATCAGCCAACCTCCATTGTACATCTGCTCCATCTCTGTACCTGCCTCTGTCAGATGTGCATGGATCACTTGGAGAGCAGAATTAAAAACACTTCCATTGCTGTAACATATGCCCAAGGCCTTGTTGTCTATATCCCTCAAAACAAAGGGCTCCTCTGAAGAGAAGATATGCACTGGAGAAAACAGATTCAATGAACTAATGAAATTACACTTGGCAACCAGAAGTAGGACAATTCAATTTTACGTTGCTTCATCTTTAAAAGTGTTCGCACTGCAAGCCTGGATTTGGTACACAAAGGCAGCTCTTCTGCTGTCTTGCCTTCAGCCCTCAGGAAGGGAAGAGAAAAACAGGTGCTCTACAAAAGCAGAGGGACTTCCTGCAGGGAAACAGTAACTCACATCACAAGCAAGGTAGCAGCTGCCTTATAGGACTGAGTCAGGCAAGGAAAACACTCTGTGAAGACAGGCAAAAGAAGTTCTACTGAGGGCACATAATTCCAGAATATTGATCTTATCACAGATGATGGTTACAAAGTTACATCATCTGTTTTGCAATGAGAACAACCTTCATAGGTGTAACAAGTAATATAAAAAATGGAGAAAAACATACCTTAGGAGAACAATCATGCTCTCCCTCTACATCAGAGAAGCTTAGCAAAATCACTAACTAACTTACAAACAGTAAGTTCATCTGGCTCATACATCTGCTGCACCTACTGCTAAAAGTACCATAAAAAGCTGGCAAGCAGATTTGATTTTATTTTCCTGTAAAATTTCTCATCTTTGCATCCCTTTCCCTTAAGGTAAAGAGGATGCAAGGTTTAAATGAACACCATAACTAGCCTTCAAGTTATGGTTTTCATTTGAACCTTCTATCCTCTTCACCTCCAAAGGCAGTCACATCATATGCAGAGAAATTAACAATGGAAAAAAGCAGTACTGCCCCATCTACAGGACAGCCCCACACAAATTTCAGAGCCAGCACAAGCTATCAAGTAATGCTAATGCTTCAGGTAACAGATACCTTTATCAAAAAGATTAGGACACAGGCAACACAGCTCTAGTGTGAAAGGTCACATTCAGAAAAATTTGGTCCATTTCTCGAAGGCTTCAAACCAGTGTAACTAACACCAAACAGAAATCCATGATTTACATCTTTTATTAAGTAATTATCTCTATTTCTAATTATGTAATTGAGGAGTGCAATTATTAAATTATATCCATATACATATAACAAAGTGGAATAACATTTGTATCACAAGTCCTGCCAGACACCTCCCAAATACACGCATGCACAGTCCTACAGTAAAGATGATTAAAAGCATGTAAACATTTCAGACAATGAATTAAGGGAGGAAAATACCCCCAGCACAGAAATATGCTATCCTAACTTGTGATGTCCTCTTTGGCTTATGGGAAACATTTTAGACCACAGCTGGAAGACTCAGGAAAGTTAAAATCCTCACTACAGAGCTTTTTTTATTCCGTGCAGCATGAGAACTCATTCTCAGCTGGCTTTGCCCAGTCAGGATTTCAGTCTGGATGAGAGGAGAAGGTGCTGTGGCTTGTCAAGTTGTAGTATATGTAACCTAGAGGCAAACAACACACTTTAGCTTCCTAAATTTGGGCAGCAACAGATCAGCTCTTACAAGGAGCTGTTCTCACCAAGCACCTGACAGTCCTGATTCTTGGGTCTTCTACTGTTTGATGGGATCACAAGTGACTGCGGTGGGTACCCAAGGGTCTCGGGCTTATCATCCTCACAAACAGAACGACCTTTTTCTGCAGAGATGATGTAGATTTCAAAATGCTAAAATCCAAAGCAAGGGCCAATTGAAATGCAGTGAATGTAGGTTTGATTGGCAGCTTTCCTGCATCTGTCTATCACTGCGTAATAAACACTGGATGATGGCAGAAATGAAGATAAATGCTTTCAGCAGCCCCCCTTTTCTCTCCACCACCCTGAACTCCATCCACCTCCACTCAGCACATGACAAAAGAGTTTAAGGGGGGGGAGGGGGGGGAAAGAAAGTCTTAACAAAGACTTAAATAAAAAAATCCTCAAATCTTTTCTTATAGGCCACCTACATGTGACAGATATTTATCCATCAGTCTCAACCTCCTCAGAGGATCCAACGTATCTTGGCATATGGAGAAATGAGCCTTTGCCAGTCAACTATTGCTCATTTATGAATCAAGCCATGCAAGCCAATGTCTGAGTTGAGACTGAAAGGGAAAAAAGGGGTGCAAAACCACTTCCCTTGGCACTCCAGCACTCCCTCAGTGAAAAGCAGGCTAACTTCAGACTACTACTATCAAACTTTCAGAAGAACAACTAATAATCTAGAGCTACATGAGGTACATCTTTTGGGAACATGAAATATCTACATAGTTTGGGAATTTCTTTTCCATGTATTTAACAGAAACCAGAGTTCAAATTTTTTTCTAGGCTAGATCCTTTACCCTTAATTTGTTAGTCTCTGGCAGGTCCCCTTGTAATAAGAGAAAAATTTAATTTGATGCTTACAGATAAGCTTGAGGAAGCTGGAGAAACCCCTTAGCTAATTTGTGACTCAGTTTGAGGGAGTGATTAGTCCCTGGTATAAAATTCCCCCTAGATTAGTACTCGCATCTCAAAGCTTGAGTGCCTTTGAAAAGTAATTATCTCTTTATGAAACCATTTGGAACTGTAGCTGATACTGGATTAATCTATACTTGTAGAAAGGATCTGTCAGAATCAATGGGTTTTACATTTACTTATTCTAGATTTACTACAATTCAGGCTCCAGGAAGTCCAAAACACAGAACGAATCTATTTGACAAACCAAGGATAAGACTCTCTGCTGCAAGAATACACCAGATTCTCTCAACCAGTTCTGAAAGAATTTGAATTCAGTCAAAATGATTACTAAGGACTAGTGGAGATGCAACAGGTTCTTATACATTTCTAACCCTCAAGTATTTTATGGGACAGCCTAGTTTGGGGGATGACCTTTGAAGACAGTAAATATATTAAATTCTGAATGTGAATTTGACAAGTCTCAGCAAATCTCTGTTCCAGGCTACCTCGAAGGCACAGCCTTTGAAGTAGATGAGCTAACTATCTCAAACTGGGCTAATGCTGTAGAAACAGTATGCAGAGCAACCTGGTATTTTCAACCATTTCTTTTGCTTGTTCTTCAATGTACAAGCAAACTGTAAATAGGAAATGGGCAAAATTATTTTTATGAATGGATGCACAATATGCTACTAAGAGTAGTTCAGCATACACTAAGCACTGAAAGGATCTTAGATTCAACATTAACTGAGAAAGCCTCTAAGAGGTGTATGCTCTCTGAAGGCTGAACCTTCAAAAGGCTATAATTTTTTCTTTATTCCAGATGTATAAAATAAGACGAAATGTAATTTCCCATTCATGTTCATTCCTACTGCAAACATTCCTTTTAAAAGGGGCAATGCTTAGCATGCTGAGTTCCACAGATCTATCAGCTATGGGAATTGGAGCAGGGCTCAGCTGTAGGTAAGTGAAGATGACCATCCTAATAGGAGCCAGTCAAGTGCCCAAGGGGTCCACTTACATTGAGAACAATGCGAACATCATATAGGAAAGGGAATTTTTCAGCCACAAGTTTTAGACTTCAAAAGGAAATCAATTAATTTGCAACAAGCACAAACAATAAAAGAACAGATGCCTGCCCAAAAGCCTCCACCTCCAATAGAGTCATGATGGCTCCTTGATGTCTTACCGTCCTATATTTTATTTCTTTGTCTGATCATCTAACAATTAATAGAGAAATGTGCCTAGTAAGCATTTGTCTTTGATGGTAGAGTCCAGTTTTCCCTCAGGGAAACAAGAAGACATTAAGATCCTTTTCAAATGCATCCCCTCTTATCTATATTGCTTGCATCTCATCAAGCAAGCTGGCAATTCTCCTTAAGAGAATTTGCACTCTGTTGCTGTTCACTATAGAGATTCCCCTGCTCATGTCACCCTGCTACACGTGAAAGTTGGAAAATCTGATATACAATAGCATGGACAGTTTCCTGAAAGAGCAAAAGTTGAGCCAATATTTGCACGGAATAGAGGATGAGGAAAATTCTGTACACTGTGAAAAATAAGTTATCTTATTACAGCCTTTGCATATACATATTGGAGCAAGCAAATGTCTCTGTTTAGGAAGGTCTCATCCTACTCAGGGTGACCAATAAAGAACAAGCAGTTTCATTTCCTTGCTGTAGCTACTTCAAACCTCTCAGCTTCTGGTAGCAACAGATCGTGGGCTTAAGTCTCCCAGCTGACAAGAACTTTCTCCAACCATCCAATATCAGGTATGCACTGCTGAACAGAAAAAAAACTCCAAACAAACTGTGAGGAATACACAGAATTCCTTTTTTCTACCTCCCACATCTCTACCAATCAGCACCTCAAGTACAGCACTGCCACAATAAAAAATAAAAGACTGACAGGATTTCAACACTATCAGCACACTACCTTTTTTTAATCTGCAAGATTCATAATCTCTTATGCCATAGAAGAAAAGAAAAAAAAAAAAAAAAAAAACCAAAAAAACCCAAAACACAACAAAACAGAGAAATGCCATCTGAATCATGGGCAGGCCAGAGTATTATTTACACATCACCTTAGTACTAGAAAGGAGAAGGGATGAATGAGACAAGTGAGACCTTGATTTTGGCAAGAAACAAAGTAATTGAATAGAAAGTAACAGTTGTATGTTTTTAGTGATACATAACTATTTAGCTTATGTACAGTTTGCAACTTCATTCTTGCAGGGTAGTAAGTACAATTCACCAGAGAACCAAAAATCCTACTTGCAAAAGAAGCAGAGCTACTTTCTTCTTGATAAGAAAATCCTTATGAACAAGGACTGTTTAGGTTCAGCTATTTGTGTTCTCATTAGTCATTTATGATGTTTTTACCTGCAGTGGATGGGAAGTTCCCTGAGAAGGCTCCACTACACTATCACTTTACACTATGTAACAGTGGGCACCCATACACATTCATTGGAACAAAACACCAGTTGTTTAGGGACCATCATGAAATTCCTGGAATTTTGATGCTGGATACAGTACTGGAATGGCATGTAAAGAGATGCAAGTGCTCCATAAAGCCCTCAAGTAAAAATAAATGTCATGGGTCTAGACAAGTCAAAAGAAATCGTTCTGCAAATTGAGATGCTGCGGAACTGAAAGAGTTTAGCACGAAAGGTTATGGATACAAAAAAAAACACCTGTAACCCTTGGCTGAAACAATTTGCAAGCTGCTTGAGAAGTGGGTGGTCAAACAAGCACTCTTCTTTTTCATTTAGGCCCCTTGCTGGGAAGGGTAGTCAAAGCTGGAGTCTTCCTATCAGCAAACTGCTGGAGCTGCTAAACGTGTTTTGAGATCCCTTCTTTATTTCCATGCGATAGCAGCATGTGTTAAAAGCATGCCTCACAGTACCATATGATTCAGGCAGTAAAACATGTTTCCTTCAGTATAGCCTTTTAGGGAAAAGATTCAAGCACTAAAAATATATTCCAATCTGCATTTCATTTAACTAATGTTTTGGTTTGACCTTTTCTGCATACTTGCAGTCTTTTATACGATTTATCTGTATGCATTTAAGAACCCCTAACATAAAACAATGAGTAAGTGGTTGGAGAAAGGGATTTACACTTTCTTCATAATGTCTATTACAAAATTCTCTGATACTTAAGAAATCAGCTGTAGAGCCATCAAGCTACTGCCCAGGAATGGGAGTCTGATTCCACTAACTGGAAAATACTGGAGAAATAAAGACAATCTTTATCTTGTCAGTGTGAGGAGAAACAATAATTTGGGTTACAGGCATTTCTGCATCTGGAGGTCCACATCAATCTACTAAAAAAACAGTAAGATAATACATTTGAAATCTGCTCCAAAGCAACTGATTCTGCAAAGGAAAAAGGGTTTTGCAAATTAATGGAGGGCAGGGTGGGGGGAGTAGTGAATGAGTCCAAGATATGCTGATAGATGAAAAGGCAGAAGAGAGCTGAACTCTGCAGTCTCTACAGGAATGTGTATTCACTTCCTTCACCTCTGAACCCACACATGAAGGCATGTTCACACCCCTGCTTCCTGGCAAATTTCCAGAAATAGTAGGTGACTCTCCAAATCAAAATGCCGTATCTCTCCCGCCAGAATTCAACAAAATCCCTGGTAATGTGAACTAGGAAGGTTTCAATAGCTAATATGTGGTCTGTGTCTGGGGTTCCTCCCTCTGCTTACTGTGCTACTCATGATGCCTCTGCTCTCTCCCATCACTACGTCCCTTGCACTATTACCAAGCCCGTCATTAAATGCTTTTGGAAGTCCGCTTTTTAACCTTTACATCTGTGTTTATTCTCTGCACAAAACCAGAGTAGAATCTGTGCCTGGCAGGCATTTCCTTTTGTAAAACTTCTTCTTTCCTTTTCTGACTTTTCAGGGCATGAAATGTGCCTGCTAATCCTAATTGCCACAGATGGAGAGTCTCACAGAGACCAGACAAAGGGGGCATCCTTCCACCAAGCAGCTGTAAGCAAGCACCAGACTCTTAAGTTCTCTGGTTTCCAGAGCTCCCATCTCACTTTCTCAAATTTCTGAAGAACACAAGGACAAACTTCCACAAGCAGCTATACCAGGAATGGGGCTTGCCTTCCCAGACTTACCCTCTCCTGCCTAAATGGCCCTCCCAGCACAAGAGCACAACTGAACTTATTGTGTGACCTGACTCAGGGTGGGCAATCCTCAAATACTGCTACTGTATGACAAAGAAAAAAGCTAAACATCTGGCTTTTAAGGGTCATCTGTCTGTCTATACCTCAACATCAGCTCTCTTACCAAAGAAAAACTTTGTAAGGTCCCACTGGCACACCCACACAGTTGGCCTTTCCATTAGCAGTGTCTCAGCCAGTAACAGAGGCGCCAAGAAACTGAATCAGTATGGTATTAAGACATTTTTGCTGCCAACAGCCATTGAAGAACTTACCTTTCTAGCTTAGCAGTGTCTGGATTCAGAGGAATATTTCCAGTGTAGCAACAAATAACTGCTTCAGAGGGTTGCTGCCACCTAACCAGAATATCCTTACCACCCAAGGTTAATGCTTGGGTCCTCCACAGTTGCCACATCACACTGTCTATGAGGTCTACTGCAGTTCACTCATCTAACATAGATGCTAACATGTATCAGACTAATCCAGTGTTGCCAAAACTCTTGTATATAGTTTCAGATAATTCAGAGGTCTTGCAATTTCTTGTTATTGAGACTGTGTGCCAAGAGCGTTGCCACCTCCAGCCCATATTCCACTCAGGTTATACTTTATCATCAATTCCAGTGTTCATTAGAGTTCATTAGTTTTAGTTCACACTAAGTAATTCTCCTTCCTAAGAGGCTCAAATAATGTTGTAACAGCACTCCCATCTAACCAATATAGCTACACCAACAGACAGATGTAGAATAGACACAAAAATAACAAGTCAAACTGCTTTCCACAGAAAAGCCTTTTCCATTGTGAGTGTGCATTTTAACTACAAGAAATCCTATTAATCCCAACAAATCAGCAAGCCAAATTCCTGCTACCGCCTCTGCAGCTCTTACTGCACGAATGTGTGCTTAGCACAACTTGAAATGTGCATGTCTTATAACCAAAACACCCATCTGCAGTGGAGAGAAAACCTCAGCAGTATCTTTGTAGAGCACCTGCACACCTTATCAACCACCACACTGGAAAAATACAAACTTCACTAATCTGAGAAGCAGTATGTTCCCTGGAAGGGCTTAATTCTGCAGGTTTAACTGTGTATCAGTACAACAAAAAGCTTCAACACTGGAGCCACTTCCCATTGTGGAAATAGCAGTACACAGTATTAATAGAAGTGCCAAGCACAAAAACGTATTCAAAGGCTTGTACTTGCCAGTGAATGGAGGACTTGCAAAAGTTATTACTATCCTTAAACATATTTCAGGACTACTGTATTACAGCACTCGTAATGAGAATGCTGTGTCAGTTTAGTGACACAGACTGAATTTGCACAATACAGAGCACTAGCTAAACATGCTCAGTGGTGAATTTTCACAGGAATAATATCCTGTGAGCAGGACACGTCACGAGGTATCGGCAATCTAAAGAGCAAGTAGAAGAGAAGGCAGGACAGGAAATGGAAAGTAAGCACACAGACCTGCTGTTAGCTGGGTAAAGCAGTGAACAGACACACAGCCAAAAGAAAGCAGAAAACGAACGAGCTGAGAAAACACAAAATCTAACAGTAGTTTAACTCATGTGAAGGCAGTTTGAATTTAAAGCATTGTGAGATGAAAAGGAGGAAGCCTAGGCTGGAAGAATGTCATGGAGAGACCACATTATTCCAACTGAAACAGAACAAAGTAAAAGTAACCTACAGCAAATAAAGTACTTCACTATCACAATGTTCTGAACACTTTCTCATGGAACAAGTTTTGAGGGTGGCTTGGCATGATGTAGATGGCAGCAATGGAAACAAGACTCATTCCTTATTGCCACTAGCTTTAATGCACAAAGCAGGGAGCTGCACCCCAGCAAGTGTGCAGGGATCTCTGTTTGAAGCCAGTGCAGAGACTCAGGCTCAAGGGGTGACCCAGATCCCAGAGTATGCAGAGCAGGACTGACACAGCATGTTAGTCCACAACTTGACAGACCACATGTAACAACGTGGAAATAACCATGCAACATTTGGAACAGTGACACAGCGTCAGGGCTCCCAGAATTCAGGACTCCACCAAGAAGTTTGGCCAAACTCATAACCTTGCAGTGACTTCTGTAAAATCGGTGCCACAGCTCAGCTCATCACAGACAGGTCCAATCCACTGCAATTACAGAACTGACTCCAAGATTAAAGGAGACTACCACTGTATTCCATTGTTTTTAAAAAGTGTTAAAAGGCAAACTCAAAGCCACATCCAGAAAAACTAAGGCAGCACAAGTACTTAGATACTCAGCATGCAGGTCTTGCACTGCACAAAGAATGGATACTTAGATGGGTTTTATTTCTTTTTTAGGGCAGACTTGACCTTAATCCATCTTGAATTAGCTCATAATGCTTCCAGAGGGTCCTAGGTAGACCTCCCCAAGAAGCTGCTGTGCAAAATAACCACCACAGCTACTCCATACAGCATTTAGAAGCAAAAGTAATGGAAAATTTTGTATGATGAAAACAGGGCAATGACAATTTACTGGTTTACAGTAAAACTTTCAATTATACACAATTAAGATTTGGAGCAAGCCATTTGGAGGGTAGGGGTCACAAACTAAAAAGGAGCTGTGGTGAAATGTTCCAGGATCTCACCCTCACAGCAGCAATCAGAGGTCCAGCTCCTACCAGATCAAAGAACCAGCAGTGGTACATTCTAGAAGATTATGAATACTCCAAGCCAGCCTCTCAGTCCTAGGATTCAGTGTAAAATTACAGTTCCAAATGACAATTTTATTAGGTTCACAAGTCATAGGACAGCAGAAGTTAAGCAGTGGCTCACTAAAATCACAGGAGTCATCAGGGAGACTGACATCCACTTACAGCTACTTTCTTTGCAAGCAGGAAGTTATGACAGGGCTTTGTCTTCAGCTTTCACTGTTTCTTGTGTCAAAGAGACATGCAGGTACCTATGATTAAGGGTTCTTCTATGGAACCTCATCAGCCAAGCTGGGCCAGGAAAATAAAGAAACACACTCCCTTTGCATAATCTACATACCTTCCACATACGGAATCTAATAAAGACCTCAGCAAAATGCTTTCTCACCTTACCTTTCAAAATCTTTGTAAATATGCTCACCCCATTTGGCCTATGAGATCCTTCCCTAAACTTTATTATTGAGTCCCTCTCAATCACAACTTAATGTCTTCCAGCCCTTCTCTTTTATTTCATCTTGCTATGATTTCCAGTCCTAAGCACTGTTAGTTGTCTGCCCTCAGCCTTGTTTCTCCTGTGCCTTATTTTTCTTCCACTCTGGCAAAGTACTTTTGGATTTCCTTTACACTTTTCAGTGTCTCCATAATGGAGTTGTGGGGATGTATATGTACATGTTGGGTATTTGCCTCCATCTCTCCCCATCAGATTTTGAGCCTGATCCACCTGTGATACCAGTACCGATTCCTCCATCTATTGCAAGACTACACTAATGAAAACTGCCACCAGACCAATTCCCTCCACTACACTTTTCTACTCTGGCACCTCAGAGAAGTCTTGAGATCTGACTTGGTTGGTCTGTGGTGAACCAAAACACAGATCCTCAAACAGCTTCTGTGTGCAGCACACCAGGAGACATCACATGGATGGGTGCATGCATGCCCACACCATGAATGCTAATATGAACAATTGTTTGAAAGAAGACAAAGTGTTTCTCCAGCTTAACTGAAGCCCACGCCTGCAATCCCAGCTACCTTTGACTCATTCCTCAAACCCTCCCCTCCTCCAGCTTCCATTTGTCTCTGCGCAGAATCTCAGCTGCTTGTAAGAAAATTACCAAGTGACATTACTTCCTCTACCTTTTCAACCTTCCCTTCCCCTCCTGCAATTCCTCCCATAACAGAACAAGCATGTTCCCAGTCCTTCTAAGCACTCCACCGGCCTCTACGATTTTTTCCTCTTTTGTATCAATTTCTATCCCTTGTCATTTGTCTGTAAACATGTGTATGCTCTTCTCCTCCCTCTCACAATATAAATACACATTAATTTCTTGCATCTCTAAATTTCTCAATTACTCTGGATCACAGTTTGGATGTCTAGGATAAGAGGAAATGCATTGTCTCATATGACCTTCTCATCTCTAGCTCTCAAACTGTATATGAACTCTGGGCAGTCACTGTTCTTTTTCCTCTCCAGCATATCTTCCATCTCAACTGCTACTGAATCTGCTCCACTTCTAGTGACCCCCTTGCTGGTCAAAACTCAGGACCAGTAGATTAACTGTTCTCATTAACTCTTTCTTAGCAAAAGTACTAATATTTTTGATTATTTGATTGCTCCTCCCTTGCCTTCTGTGAATGGCTTTTACCTACCACTACTACTCTAACCAACCCCAAAGATGCTGAAAGAGACAACCAAGAAATTATGGCCATCACTACCATTTCTTCCACACTCTGCTGCCAGCCCTGAAGTTATCTAATGGGCCATAAGCCACACCTACCTACTCCTTCCCATCTATTGCTGCAAAACCTGGTGGGTTGAAGCATATTGATACAGCTGAAATTGTACCTTGTTTCAGGCACTGCTTGGAGAAAGGAGAAGAGATGTGAATCTGGTTCCCAGAGCAGCAAGAGAGGAACTCAGAAGCCAGGCTACGAAGGAACTCAAGAGTCCAGAGCTGTTATATTTGCAGAGGCTGGCTCACAGCTGTCACTGATTTTGAACTCTCAGAAACATAACTCCTGCCTGCCAGAGCTTCTGGATTACAGCCCACACTGAGCTCAACAGGAGAGTGTGTCAACCTACTGCTCAAGAAAGCAAAATACAGCTTCCTTTAGTAGCACTACATTGCAGCTCTTGCTTAGTTCAAAACCAGCTCTGAGCTCCTGCAGACACTGGAGACCATTCCCATTTAAGCCACATTCCAGAGGTGATGGGTGCACTAATTTAAAAAAAAAACAAGTCATGGACGGACACATATGAGGTACGCCTCTGCCTTTGGATCCTGTTTATATTTTCTAATGTACAAAATCTCCTGCTGTCTGCATTTACTTTTGAGTTCTGAGGCAACGAGTTAAAAAGCTAATATGAACTCACCTAGTGCTCTCATCCTGACTAGAGCCTGTGTTTGCTATTGCACAAATGCTGTTTGGCTTCTCTGTTCAGTTTTTTTTTTTTTTCAAGAACTTCCCCATCTCATGCAAAACACTTAACACCTTTCCACATTTTTAACAACCCAAAAGCACTGACAAATCCAGCCTTTATGTTTTGGGGAAAGTCTGAAGCCTAAATTTATTTCCTAGGCTCTGCCCTTGCCAAGGGCATTTTCGAAAACTCCTCCAGGTTCCACACAGGGGGCAACTTATAGTGGCTCATGTTAAAGTAAAATACTCAGGTAAAATAAACCCACAAGTCAAAAGTAACTCTGAGGAAGCAAGTTGTCACTAACTCTGCCAAGATCTTCCCATACATCTTCCCCCACAATCAAGGAAAGCCAGCAGACCAGAAGCATAAAACCAACAGTACCAGCTGAGTAATGATATTATGTGGAGGAAAAGCCACTACTGCAGAACCTAATAGCTAACACAACCTTTGATTTGTATGTATTAAGTGATAACAGATTGAGACATTAATGCTCAATTACAAATAAAACATCCAATGGTACAATCCTATCTGCCAGCAAAAGGGACCAGGAGATCATCACATGGCATTCTTACCAGATCCATTATTCAACACACAACTATGTTGTCATAGCAAAAACTTCCTCCATCTTTATGGCAAGGTGGCTTTAAAAATGTCTATGAAGATATTCTATGCTGGTTGTAGCAAATCTGTCTTAGGATTTGCTTTGTGGTGTTGGGTTCCCCCGCCCCCCACCACCTCCAGACCCATAAAATACAGTAGCAAAAATCATGATTAATCTCTTCAAAGATGACGGCCAAATGTGGCAGGTCACTGAGGATTCCTACCCCTCTGCACAGCAGATTGCACGGGTTCCTGCCTCTCCTCTGTGCTCTGGAGCGTGGGTAATTTTTTAATTATTTTTTCCCCCTTTTAAAGGGAGGCAGCAAGCTCTGGGAAAATACTTTTATGGCTAAGTGAGTTTTACCACCCACAAAGAGACAGGTCCCCAAGGGGCCTCACCGCCCACAAAAGATGAGCACTTCTGCAAAGCCTTACCCCTTCTGATATAATGATATCTAGAAATTCATCTCTTTAACAATGCACACAAAAGGAATCAGCCTGCACCCTTCACTTTTAAGAACATGATCACCTCTCTCCAATGACTTTCTGAATCTCAAAGGCAGCTTTAGATTCACAGCCACCAACACAAAGAAAGGCTTACTGGGACAGTTTGCATCAGAAAACACATTATACAAGCTTTCTCAGATGCAGTGCTTGCTTCCAGTCATGCAGCACTTGTGACACGATGCAAATGGCTGGAAGAACCTCTCCAGCAATGGGACCCCTGAAGACACCCTATGAAAACTCCTGTACATGTACCAGGAACTTAGAGACGAGTACTGCGATCATAAATTTTCCTTTGAGACTAGGCAGTAATTTTGCTAGTTTAAACACCCCATGTACTGGGGAAAAAACCTGTTTCAGCAATCAGTTACCTCAAGGCAAGTGGTGAACTTTATGCGGCAGGACTTCAAGAAATTAAAAACTCCCAACACCACTGCTCAAGTATCATTTTTTCTTCCAAGCAAAATTGTTCTGATATCAGGTTCTGCATCTTTCTATGCCTTTTGTCTATTGTATTAAAGGGTGCTCTATCAGATAGCTTTCCCCCACAGATATATCTAGACCAATCAAGTAACAACTACCTACTACTTCTTTGATTAGCTAAGTATATGAAGCATATGTCATTCTATAGCTGAAGTTTTCCTCAGCTAATTCTTCCTTCAGCTATACTTAGTCCTTCTGAAATGTAGACACAAAGAGTTGCACATGGTCTTGAACATCATTGGGAATGATGTCAATAACGCCATATTAAAAGACAACAGTAGTTTCACAATCCCTGATATTGCCTGCCTACATAAGGTTGGAGAGCTGTAGCATGACAGGAATTCATATTCTATTGGCTCACCTGCAGCCCCCCAAAGCCATTTACAGAGTCACTACATTGCCCAAAACAAGACTCCTCAAACTGCAAATGGGATACACGTTACTGGTCCCAAAGTACTTTATCTCACTCTGTGCTGTAGTAATAGTCACAACGGTATCACTGCTTGGATCACCACTGGGAACAAAGCAACTGCAGGAAAGATCGACCCTCCAAGAAAATAGATTTGGACTGCCACTCTCACACTCCATATTTTACTATCTACAGTCAGAAGTGGATTGACCCTAGATCCCAAACATCTTTGAAAAGTCCACAGCAATTAAGAGAGCTTAACTGCTGGTTTGTTTGACATACATCTTGCCTCCGGCCCAGCCAGTCCATAAAACTGCTTCTTTATCTGTCCAAAATCTTCCCTGTTGTTTCAGCTTAATTCAAGGGCTTCAGTACCACTGTTCCCATTTGAACAGTCTTCCACAAATGCATATGAAAGCCTATGAAGTGCTGGCAGCAACTCTGCAATTGCACCATCATCTCTTCTGGATACACGATGGTAGAAGTGTAATAAGTATTTCAAGGCTCTCTATCTGGGGCCTTTTAACCCTTTAATACAACTTTATTGTATGGAGGACAGTTGTACACATTGCTCTAACAACTTCTCTCACAGGGCAGCATAACCAAGGACAACCCACAGCAAACAGTTTCTACAATTCCTTAAATGGAACCAGTCACAGACAGTAGCTGGCACAATTGAGTAAATGCAGATCTTTACAACTATTGCTAACCTGCAGCATCACTTCCAGATACTAGTCAAGAATCCCCTGTTGCCTCAGACCTCATCAAGCATCTCCTGTGAAGTGAGAGTGGCCTGCACTCACTCTGACCAGAAGAGTTGTGCTCGTTCTAAACACACTTGCAAATAAAAATTGTAAATTATACTCACAATGTACAGCCACTGATCCAGACCAAGTCTTTCTACAGACACTTCTGCTATGTAATCAGGCAACTGAGAGGTTTTCAGCTTCCAGTTACCAAAAGGAACACAAAATGAGACTCTTGGCACAAAATAAATATAAACTCATGAAAAGTTACTAACAAAGCATTCTCCAGTAACGTCTGCTCTCTCAGACAAACCTTGAAAGAGCCAGAAGTCCTCTGCAGTAACAGCCATCATAAGGTTTTACAATAGAATTAGCGGACAACGCCAATACATACAACCAGAAGCAGCTGTACCTACTCCTGCAATACAGTGTTTAACAGAACTACAACAAACTCTATTCTCACCTACACTGAACCCCAACATCATTTCACTGTTCCTGTGTACTCAGTCAATTCAGAGAATCACTGAAGACTGAGAGTGGAAAGCACCTCTGAGATACTGTAGACCATTCCCTTGCTCAGAGCAGAGTGAATTACAGCAGGTTGCTGGGGACTATCTCCAGTCAAACTTGGGTATCTCCAAAGACAGAGACCCCATAATCTCCACAGGTAAACTGTCCCATAATTTGACCATTCTCACAGAAAGAAGAAGTTTTCTTCAAATGGAATTTCAATTTGTGTCTACTGACTTTTGTCCTTTCACTGGGCATCCCTGAAAACAGTCTGGCTCTCTTCATTCCCTCAGTTATTTATACATATTGACAAGATCCAGTCTAAGCCCTCTCTTCTCCAAGCTGAAGAGTTCCAGGCTGGCTGTCTCTCAATCTAGTCTCTCAAGTCAGTCTGTAAACCCTTACTCATCGCTGTGGCCCTTCACTGCACTTACTCCATGCCTTTCTTGCACTGGGGTCCAGAACTGGACAAAGTACTACAAATGTCACCTTACCAGGCCTGAAGAAAAGGATCACCTCCCTCAGTCTGTTGGCAATGCTCTTCCTAATTCAACACAGTACACTGATGGCCTTAATTTCTGAAGGGCACATTTGCTGGCTCTTGTTCAAGTTGCTGTCCACAGAACCCCCAGGTCATTCATTGCACAGCTGCTCTCCAGACAGTAAGTCCACAGCCTCTACGGGTGCATGGAGTCATTCTCCCCCAGGTGTAGGACCTGGTATCTTTCTTCACTGAACTTAATGAGATTTGCTGGTCCATTTCCCAGTCTATGAAAGTCCCTCTGAACAGCAGCATAACTTTCTGGTTCATCACCTACTCCTCCCAGTTTTGCTGATGGTGCACTCTGATCCATCATTGAAACAATGAATGAGGATCTCCTCTTCTAGATAACATCCTTTCTGCCATCAGAGCAGGATGTGGCCTGCCTAATTTTAGGCATCTAAGTAACCCACAGCAGAAAAGTACTCTTCCAAAACTCCCTATCTAATCAGTGTTAAATATACTGTCAGCTCCACAGAAAATTCAGAGCACCTCATTTCAGCTCACTGCAGGTGATGAATCCTCAGAGCAGAGGCTTTTTTCTCTGCTAACTATACAGGAAGCTTGGCCTCCCAAGTCAGGTGACCCCCGAAATACCTCCCATAGTGCACATAGCTGTGGATTCTTATTTCCAGTTGACTCACAGTCCTCTCAATTAACACATTCCCAGACTTAGCAGATTGTGATAAACTATGGCTTGAGTTACAAAAGCATAAAGGAAAGACAAGAACAAAAAGGACCGAGCAATAGTAGGCTTTAAAGTGCTAATAGCACAATTTTGACTCTTTAGCTCCCCTTTACTGTGCAATATTTAAGAGACTCATGGAAAATCTTCAGTTCTCCGGTGTGAAGGTTCTTTGCATACAAAGACCTTGATACATAAGATCTATTTCAGAAATTAAACTGATTTTGGAATCACTCAATCCTTAGAGTACTCTAGCCTCTGGAACTAAATAGGGGATAACATTTTACAAGGGCTGTGATGCAAGTTCATTCCATCTGCCCTACAATCTAGTGTTTTGCACTCTTAATGTCCCAACCAAAGAATTTAAACTGTACCTGTTCACAGATGTAAACAGAGAAGTCTATGTGACCACAGAGCACGTCTGCTGCTAAGGAAGATGCAAGCGAACAGTGACACAGAGCAAGCAGGGCATAATAAGCAGACAGCCAGATTAAAGTTGTTCCATACAAAAAGTACCCTGACACTTTCTATGCTTTTTGTGTATGACAGTGTACAGCAGGAGCGGACAACAAAATAAGGATGAGTTACTGCTCAGACTCTCAGTGCTGAATTTGATATTTTGGATGTGAGGGAAAGGCTAACTGGAAACAACACACACAACCTCTTCCATCACATAAATGCAAATGTTAATGGCTTTCCCTTAACACTACCTATCACCCACTTTCAGGAGACATCTAGGTAGACAGAACTCTCAAAGGAGTATTTATCTGCATCAAAACGAATGCCAGTAGCATAGAACATTTGTGGGGGTCTTTGCACTGGACTAGCATTTCCGACGACAGACATTATAGCACCAGAAAAGAGGCAGCTGGACTGCCAATTAAAGCACAGAGCCGGAAAAAACAAACTCACTGGTGTCCTGCAATATAGGGAAAAATTACTTAAGCATTATAAAGATGGACCTGCTAGGAAGAATGTAGAATCTGTGGATCAGCTCTCTGATCCCAGTGTCACCACGAAGTTGTGTAGTACAAGTTGTTTTCTAGACTTGTTTTTTTTAAGCATTAACAAACTGTTTTCTATCTTCTGGGAGAGGGATTTCATTTGAAGAATGTGTGCTAAGAAGTTCACCTTCTGACCATAATCATGATGTTGTATCATCCTGTAGCCAACGCTACAGAATTCATGAACTGGAAGTCAAGAAGGGATCTAATACTACGAGAAAGTTAACTTACAGTATATGACTTTATTCTGCACATAGAATACCGAACTACCAGGAGATTTTATTTATTAGATACTCTACTGTAATTTAGCAGCAACATTAAAAACTTTCATGGTTGAAGGCTGATCTAGGAAAACACCAGCTGGTGAGAGACAAAGGCAGATAAGAGCTGAGGTGCTCAAGAGTGTTTTTAGAATACATGAAGCAAATTTGTAAGTGAACATTTACATGAGAGGATGTCATGCAACTAAAGTCTTTGCCACACTTCCAAAATCCTACTGTCTTCAAAAGCTTAAGCACCATGTTGAGGAAACCAAAATTTCTGAGGATACCTCTCACCAGTCCCATGAAGGAACACACCATCATTTCCTCCTGTAAGAAGCTCATTCATTTGCAATTCAGCCATAGAGCCTCTTTTTTGTCCTTACACTTCTTTATGAAAGACTGCACTTTCACAGAAATTATATAAACTGTTCTCAAGTCTGTGATGAAGGTGACAGGTATCTGTAGCTCTCAAGTCACAGAAGAATCTGAGGCATATTTTAAGCCTCTTGTATCATTTAGCGTCCACTGACGTAGATCACAGAAAGACCATAAAAATGAAGTTACTCAAAGGTTCACATCTTTCCATATTTAGCAGTACCAAATAGACTATAACAGAAACACGCAGCACAGAAAGCCACACAGCTATGTTCATTGATTCTATTATTCTACAGAACGCTCTACTGTGAAAAGCAGGATTAGATCAGGACACTAATTCAAATTCACACAGCTGTCTCAGATGAAAAGGCAAAAGCAAGCCAATATCAATAAGCCAGTGATGGACAACTGAAGGTACAGATTCAGAATAACACTCAAATCTCAGGGAACTGTACAGAAAATACATAACTACTAATACTGAGAAAAACATGGGTACATCAGAGACAACTGGCAATGTGTCTTCCTATCAACTTTTGCTGGCCTTCTGGAGATCTCAAGTTATCTTTGTCTTACCCTGCACAGCTGCGCATCACTACAAGCACATTTGAGGGATGGGAGCATCTCAGAACAGAATTAACAGCATACTGTACATGACTGAACAGGATTAGGTCAAGATGGCCTGAGCCACAGGAGGCAATCACACCTGAAATGCCAGAGGAACTGGAGATCTGCCTTCAACACGGTTTTGAAGGCCAAGAAGCCTTTTATCATGATCAGTTCTATCATTAGAGCAGAAGTGAAAGCTTACTGCAGGGCTAACTCAACTTGCAATGGCAACCAATATTCTATGCAGCTGCATGTACCACATGCTCAAAGATATCCATTTAGCTGGCTTTAGGTTAGAGGCATTCAATTGTGAACATCAGCCCTAAATAAAGCTAGAGTGATTAACAGATTGGGAATGTGCTCCAGGAGGCACCTTAACTAGTGCATGTCACTGGTGAGAGGCCATCATCATAATTCTCATCAGGAGAACTACCACATGCTCAATCACATCCTTCCTGTCCCAGAAGGATGACATTATCCATCTTAGCCAACTTTCACCACGATGAAACTTCATACACTCTAAGAATTGCATGTTAGCAGTTGCTGGCTGAAGAATAGAAATTCACCAGAAGACACTTGACATTGAATTCTCCCAGGAAGTAAAGCTCTAAAGAACAGCATAGCTTATGGGATTTTGGGAAAACAACAGCCAAACTTCACACTTTGAAATTCTAGACTCCCATTAAAGGGATCAACTGATTCTTAGCTTCATCAAGAGCCTCAGCCCCACCCGAGTGTACCAAGGCTACAGACAGCTTGCTTTGGCAACTCCAGCAGAGATATCCAAAGCTGAACCATTATTGCCCAGGCAAGCTATACCCTGAATAGGTGTGGGATATGGAAAAATCTGTAATCAAGCTCATTCTTTGACTACATGTAAGTGCTCAGTCTCTGGTCTGAATTTATTACCCTGAGATAGCAATGAAATCACTCAGGAACTGTAAACGTAGAATTTGTATCACTCAGACCTTAAGCCCTGTGGAATCTGTATGTCTCCACAAGGTGGAAGATTCAGAGCAGCTGCGTTGGGTTGTGTTTAAGCAGATAAAGTCTGGTGGCAAAGCCAGAACAGATAAACATGACCTATGACCACACAAGGAAAAATATTTTGTTTGTTGAGATACACATAACTGAATAGAAGCCTATTAAAACAAAGTGAGGCAAGACAGAAGCATTTCACAAAGCTAGGTAACTCCACCATTAACTTTCATCTGCATGTTGCCTAACGAGTAACAGAAACGCCAACAAAATGGTACTTGTGTCAACTTTTAAAGCCTTCTGCAAGGTTCCTTGGGAAACACTGATTCTCTTCTTCCCCTAAGCTTCCACTGAATTGAAACTAAAGCCTTCTTTGTTTCACTATACTATTAGCATGTCTCTGTCCATCCCAAATCAGTCAATTACTATAAAGCCTGAGGCAAAAGTTCACAGAGGGGAACAAGAGGTCACAAGCACTTCAGAGGCAATGATGCAGATCTTTTCTTTTAAATGTATCTACTGATTTAAAAAAAATATATTAAAATGGACATCCTCGTTCTGTGCTACCAGATGCCAAAAAATATCTATAACTTGGCCATCGCAACTTAACAATGTCTTGCTTCCCAATGCAACTTAGGACAAAGAGAAATTTATTTAAAAAAAACAAACAAAAAGACCAAACCAAAAGCAACAAATAAATGAACCAAAGAAACAAACAAACAACAAACCCAAACAAAACAGTGGGCAGAAATATTCAGCTTACTGAAACATTTCAAAAAAGCGGTAAGAGGTAGTAAACATAATACTGAGCTGTGTGTTTCTTTGACATATTAACGCTGCTGAGCTTTGCAGCTGTACTAACTCCCACTAGAAAAGGTGTAATCTCATCCCACAGAACATCTTTTTGGTATCTCTTGGGAAGTGTAGAAGGGAAAAAGAAATTCAAAATAAGAAGGAAAAAGAAAACCAAACCAAAAATCAAGCCCCCACTCTGTTGGCCCACAAATGGCAGAGAACCCAAGAGACTTTAAGACTGAAATGGCCCCAAGATGCAGTATTCCACCTACATTGCCACATGCAATCAATCAGCCATATGAAGTGTGAAACCAGAATATATTTACTGCTTTCATCACCACTTTAGCAACCAACCACTTCAACTAGCTTTCACTGTATGGATGTTTCCTTGGAGACCACAACTCCATCACTTAGGGCAGTTCACCAAGGAGAGAGGAGTGCAGAGAGCGGCTTGCAGCCCACACTACCAAAAGCCTTAATAGAGCTGCCAAATGAACTCTTAGGTTTCTTGATGAGTCTTGAAATACAGGGGAATATGGAAGACTGAAAAATATGCTAGTGTTATACCAGTATTTTAAAAGGTTGAAATAGGATAAGACTGTCAGTCTTGTCAACCTGACATTGATTCCAGACAAAATAATGAAAAGGCTGATATAAGACTCAGTTAATAAAGGATTAAAGGAGGACAGTGTAATTACTGCCAATCAACATAGACTTTACAGAAAAATATATCTTGTCAAACTACCAACACTTCTTGGTGTGATTACAAGTTTCAATGCTAAAGGTAACAATGTTGATGTAATGTATTTTCACATGGTGTTTTACTTGGTGCCAGAAAGCACAGTGATGCAGCATTCTGTATCAGCTGAGAGATCTGAACTGCACCAGAAGATAATGAGGCAGGCAGGTGCTACTGGGGCAAGTTGCTGTTCCAGTGCTCCATGCAAATTAGGCTGCTGGCAAAGAGATGTCCCTGTCTGTCATGTTGACTGGTATCTCTTCATTCTCCCCCTGGGCTCCCACCTACTCTACCCATCTGCTGCCACCTTTCCCATGTTTTGCCTGGAAGTGCCTTGGCACAAGGGTGGCCACCAGTCCCCTGACTAGTACAAAGGGCTCTGATTTGACCTAAGCTCTGCCTGGCATGTTAGTCATTCTGCCCAACCCACTGCGTCGCTGTACCAGTCCATCTGTAGAGATAACCTGTAACTTTTAGGGGTTCATTGAACTTGACTCTAAGGACTTAATCTCAAGGCAGTCCTCCCTAGCGTGCAGCAATTGTCTGTCTAACACTTGTGTGAGAATGACACTTAACAGAAAGCTGTTCACGTAAAGTAGAGAGCTGAAAGTAAACGGACAGAACCTGACAGCAAGAGCTCTGACATTAAGAAATTTAGTCAGCACACCACAGTAATTCACACACTAAGATCTCCATCTGCTCCTTTGTTTTCCTCTCAGCATATAGCAGTAAATGGGGCAGTGGACAGAAGCAGAAGTACAATTGGATGTATTTTCCTGAACAGCAGCTCTCAGTCTTACTTGATCACAGAAATCTACTGTCAGTTTTTAGAAAACTGTCAGGTTAGCACTACAGGGTTTTTTGATATCTCTTCTCAAGTGCTGTAGAGCTTACATAAGAATACATTTGGCATTTTTTGCATTTAAACATAATTCAAAAGTGACAGTTTGGATACATGGTAGAATAAAGTAATTCAAAGCATTTGAGCTTAGATTAGCCTTTGTTAATGGGAAAATAAGACAACTGATTTTTTTCCTCAGCCAAGCCTGTCAGCCTCATGCATAACTACCAGGCCAGGGTTAAAGTACTTCTGAGTTTGAATAGAGGTTTTCCACCATGATACTGAAGAAAGAGCTACCACAAGCCTTGGCACAGGCTAAATATAAAGGAAAGTATACTATCAGCACTGTAACTTTCAATGGCTCTGAAATACAATACTAAACATGACAATGCTGCTGACCAACATAACAAGTATAAGAAATTCTCTGGTTATTCCACAATTGCAATCTCATCTCCTAGTTCTTGCCTGTCATGCCTCCACCTAATATTTGCACTTCCAACTCTCCTTTTTCCTGCAACATATAACAAGTTTTTAGCATGGATGTAAAAAAACATTTTGAAAGCTGAAAGCTTGGTTAACGTAAACCAAATATTAACACAACACAAGCAGTTACTGCATTGGAAGAATTAATTTTATATTTAAGTTAATAAAAGCCTTTACTGTGGAGTCCCAGCCATTCCAGTGTGAGGTTCCACAACACTGCCAGAGTGAACAAACCTTGCCTTACAAAGGCTCAGCACAACAACACACAGAAAAGACTGATCTTGTTTTTTGAAACTTCCATGATTACTGTTTCTGTCTTTGTTATTCTTGGCATACATGCAAGTAAAAGTAAGCATGCGTGGTTTGGGGCTCAAATTCCCCAAAAGGTGTAGATGAAAAAGCCAGGCTATTTCCCAGCCACAATGGAACAGGCAAACTGCAAGGAGGCCTGGAGGATGGATGAAGGCAGGTGTCTCCAGCAAAGCTTGGCGACACAAGAGTTCTGCAGTGTTGCCTGGCAGCAAGTAATTCTCTGCCAGTGTGCTGCTTCCCCGTGCCAACAGCCAAAGCCCACACAGGCAGCAAGCACAGGCAAGTACATGCATCAGCTAATGCTACAGGTTAGCTCCACTGTTTCCTAAGGGATACAAGCAGAGGTCCTTCGGATGAGACTTTGGCTGAGTTCTTACAACTCAACAGCACTAGGAACCACTCAGCCCAAAATGTCCAGGGAGACAGAAGTCTGGAAGATGATGGAAATCTATTATCAAAGACAAGACTACTGCCATATTAAACCACCACTGCAAAACTGGCACCAGTTGTACCCCAAAATGATTGGGAAAACTCCAATAAAAACAGGTTAGATAAATCCTGTCAAAAATGGCTTAGGCATAGTTGATTGTGCCTTAGGATAAGGTAAAGAGTCATGTAGCCTCTTGAGAAACCTTTCAGCACTCCTTTCAGTTCTGGTCCTGTGATTACCTAAAGGAGGAGGAAAACCACATCCCAACCTACCTGTCCATACATCATCTCTTGTTCTACCCCAAGCTCCAAAATTACTCCTCCACACTGGGGTTAATTACAGAGCAACTCAGACCCAGCCAAAAAAGACTCACCCTCAAGATATGTGTCATCTATAACCATCTCATTCATGAACTGCCAGACTGCCATACTCCTCCTCCTCCTCTTTCCCCCACCTCCCTTTCCACCTCCGCTTGCCCTCTAAGGCTCCCAAATGCCTGTGTGGTGGCAGCTGAGTTTTTTAATATGCACTTATTAAGATCCTAATTGAATCCCACATTGCCTTGTGTGCATCTTCCTAGCCGGAACATGAACAAGGCACCCTATAATTCAATTAGAAGGACCTGCAGCAAGCTGATCATTAGTCTGTCAGGTTGTTTAAAAAAAAAACATCTAGGAATAGGAAAAGAAGTTAAATAAAGGGAGAATTGTTAACACCCGTTCCCAATTCATGCAGACACTTCCACACATATACCTGAAGTGTGGAATCTGCAATGCTCAAGCACTTGAATGACAGCTTACTACAGCAATCCAACAGTCCTTTCTCTTGCTTCAGACAACTTAAACAGAATCTCAAAAGTTGGAATTAATTTTCTTCATCAATGCTTTCAATGCTTCTCTGCTCAGATTCACGAGAAAACACCACTAATATACATGACTACTGCAAACAAGGAAATCTCATTACCTGCCAAGACCCTGTTGACAGAGGAATGGGTGGCCAAGCCAGGCTGTCCTCGTTCATGGAAAATCCCAGCATAAGGCAAGTACTCTGGCAGCAAGAAGCGTCTGCAAAACAAAGAGAGTAAAACATGGAGAAAGCCATTCTGTGTACTACAGCTCTAAAGAGCCACTGCAATTACTTTGAGAAAATATGACTACATTCCAGCAGACTACAGTCGAGGGAAGGCTGGAATCCTCTGCTTAGCCAACCGCTTCCCTGCTTCAAACAGAAAGTAAGTTACAGATTAGATCCTCCTCTGATCAACGTGGCTGCAAAGATCAGCACTAAACAAATCCTCTACCTCCCACAACAGTTTCCTAATCTCAAACCAGCACATTGTGTTGAGAATCTCTGATCAGATTCTTTTCTCTTCCTATTCTGCCTTCACACTGTGACCTCAACCTGTAAGTAAAAAGCACTAAGACCATGCTATCTTTCAAACATCACAGGATGTGAGGCTCATACTAACACGCCATCCTGGGAGTCCCAGAAACTGCAAACCAAGGATAAAGAAGCCCTGTGCAAGAAAAGGAATCCACCTGAAAGAACCAGAGAGCTGTGCTGCTGGTACCTCCAGGATTTCCACACCTTTTGCTCTTACACACAGATGCCTTACCTCGGGACAAAGCGCCCCAGCGACGGTGCAGACATGCGGGCATTCCGGGGAGCTCGGTGCCTGGATCGGTCTCCGTTGTCCCTTCAGCAAAAGAAAGAAAATTACTGAACATTAAAAATACTATGTAATAAAAGTATTTTCCAAGAAAACAAAACACCAGTGACATCACCTTGTCAACCTGAGTATGCTACAGAGATTCAACGGTTCTTAAGCTTCGAATGTTCCAAATTCACACAAGTAACTGTACCAAATCCTCTGCCAGTTTTATATAAGGGTAACCTAAAAGTCCACTTTCTTCCCTGTTTGACAATGTCTCAGAAGAACAAAACCACAGAGAGTCAATGAATCAATGTCAGCACCTGAGCAAATGAAAGAGAAACATCAGAATTTTGACCAGGAAAGCAAAAGGCAAGCTCACCTCAGTCCTCAAAATTCCCTTTTGTTAGTCAAAGAGATCTATTAAAGTTCACATTTTCATTCCCAGAAGTGCAGGCAAAAGAGCATAATCTGCAGACTATTCTTTTGTGTTCTTTTCCTGAAGGTCCAGTTTAAGTGCCATCAGATCTTAAAACTATCTCACTTTTCATAAGCTCTTCCAGTTAAATCAGAAATGTTAGGTGGCATCAGACAAAACTGCATCTCCTTAAAAACATCTCATTCTGTTTCACAATAAACGTCTGGGCCTTGAGGACAAAGGGGAAAGGGTCTAGCATCCACTGTCCCACAGCAGACACAAGAAGGCACTTCCCCAGGAGGGCAGTGCAACACTGAATAGGCATTCACGGAGAGGCTGCAGAGCTGCTATCCGTGTAAGTCTCAAGATAGGAGCTAGACAAACTCACGGGCGGCCCAGTCTGATTTTGGTAATGACAGCTGTACAACAAGCAGGAGATCAAACTGGAGGACCTTCCCCGTCACACAAAATTCCTGATATTGCATTCTTCGGCCACAAGGGGACCTGTAATTATATAGCACTAAAACTGCAAGGAAAATAATAAGACTCCATTAGCGACTCTGGAGTTCTGAAAGAGACCTTAACAGCGCCGCCTTCTCTGTTCAGAAATTTACTCTCTGTATGACCTTGCACAAGTAACAAGTCTGCTCTCCATGGATTCCAAATCCCCATCTGTAATTGCAGCCCTGTCTCCTTCCCAAGCAGTTGTGGGGAGAATATTACTTGCAGAGCCTTGAAATCACTAGGAAACTAAATATTCCTTATGCAATGCACTAGCAGCACATTTCAAAGCCACTCCAGTAAGCTGCGCATTTTATAATTTTTTTTTCTTTTTTAAAGTCAGTGAGCAAGAAACGTGGGCTGAGAAGAAAGTCTATTACGTGGCTGTTTCCCACACACTTGAGGAACCCAGGAACACAAAAGCAGAGGTTCTTCTGCAAAGCTCGTTAGCGTTTCAAGCTATTTCACCAAAACCAAATCTAAATCCAAGCTCAAAGCTTCCATTTCTCCTCCCACTGCAGATGCAGCATTTGCAGTTCACAGCCAAAGCCGCACCTCACCCTCAAGATTTTGTGTAACCAGCAGGGTTCCTGAGATCAGAAATGTAAAAGCTACTGCTGTTCTTTTATCACAGGCCTCCAGCCTATTAAGATGCAGATCAATAACAGAGGGAATCCTGCAAACTTGAGTGCTGACATATCAACTTTTGTTGCTAAAGAGAAAAGACCAAAGGAAAAAGAAACGTCATG
The DNA here is from genome assembly GCF_024509145.1 of Vidua macroura. Classification (NCBI taxonomy): domain Eukaryota; kingdom Metazoa; phylum Chordata; class Aves; order Passeriformes; family Viduidae; genus Vidua; species Vidua macroura. The sequence goes on from NC_071576.1 coordinate 38,923,260, forward strand.
TTCCAGATCTTGCCACACACAGTAAGAGCTAGCAGAAGGCAAGAAATACTTTTTAAAAACCTCTATGTAGCACCTTTTGAAACAACACTGATATGCAACCCTGGGAGAAAAGCAACAAAACCATTTTCAGGGTTTGCATTTGCTTTAGACATCTACTAGAATTGGTACTTTTGAAATGGACAAATATCAGCAAGAGGAACAACAGCAGGACTACACTCTACAGAACTCTCCAGTTGAAGAGAATCTCAGCAGCAGGTTTCAAAAGGAATGAGGAATTAGCTCCAGCAAACAAAAGGAGATAAAAGGGCAAAGTCTACAGACTAAATCAAGAGACCCAGAGGAACTAATTGTTCAAGTTTTTTTCAATTGCAACTAGCCACGGGTCTTAGCATCCACAAAAACATTTTCTAACCAAAGCGACTTTCTGATGTGAGAAGTCCATCCTGTACTTCTCTATTTATTTACTGTGCACAAAATCTCCTGACGATATGGGAAAATAACTAAAAGGGAAAAATATAGACTAAGCTTTTTTTTTCAGTTTTCACCATGACAGAGACAGCCTCTACTAATTCAAAACACAGACATGTATTTTTAACATCCCTTAAGAAAAAAAAAAAAAAAAAAAAAAACACAAAAAAAAAAAAAAAAAAAACAAAAAAAAAAAAAAAAAAAAAAAAAAAAACAAACCAAAAAACCCACATCCCAATGGCCATCTGTCCTCTAACTCAAGATTGTAGGAAGTAAGAAATGGTGGCTATCCTTCAAGAATGATAGAATTCCTATTTACTGTAAGTAGAAGCATAAGATACACTCCCCTGGGGTAAAGAAGAATATTACTAAACATTACTCTGAATTACTAATTTATAGAATCATTTATATGTAAACTCCCATGCTCAATTACTAATTTATAGAATCATTTATATGTAAACTCCCATGCTCAACAACTACATGCAAGAGTGTCTAGTCTAGTGTTGCAAAGCTAGAATTGCTGATATTACCCTGGTGCCAGCTGAAGATTATTTCTGCACCCTCTAAAAAGGAAAATAAAGAACGCCCTACATATCAGTGAAAATGGGTGGCACTTTGTGTTATTTCTGTACCACATACAGCCTGCTGACAGAGGGAGGAGAGCAGATGTTAGCATTCTGCAGTGCCAGCGTGAAGCACTCCAGCAAGAAATGAGAAGTTTCTAAGGCTCCCTAAAGTACTGACAAAGATCTAATGTTCTACTTTCTGTTTAGTGTCAACTACCTACAGATTCATTAGCTAATGATTCACAGTGGATAGTTTAATTAACATTACCTGCAGAAGTGGAAAGCAAATATCTCAGTGTGTGTGTGTCTACATAAAAAAGCCTCTGCTATAAAGCAACTCAATAACCTTGCTAAAATAAATTAAATAAACCACAGCAAGGTGACAAGGGAAACGTAATACTCTAATTATTAACAGACTAATTTGTCTCAGCAGGAAAACTGCAAGAACCAACAAATGGTCAAAATAACTTCTAAGGTCTGGCTCAAAATTCAGGTTATTCATCATTTGTTCAGATACCATAGTGGGACAAATCAAAACAGTGATGTTGAGAATAAGAGTTGGTAGGGGAGAAGTAATATTAACACCAACCTACAGTGGAGCATGAAAAGAAAGCAATTCCCAAACATTCAGGAGAATTATGGACATTTAATAGGGCATAAGAAGGATGCAAGTTTATCCTAAATTGGATAAGACAGTCAAATCCCCTTGGATTTTTCTTCTGTTGTATTGTTTGCTTGTTGAGAGAAAAATTGACCAATGTAAATTTAATGGACCAGCAATACCAGCTCTGAAAACAGTCAGAGAGATGCAAAATTTTGCATCCTAAAGTTTGGAGAAAAAGGCATTCTTTTTCATCTGGTAACTTGGCTACAGCACTAATAACAGTGGACACAGAAGACAGTAAGGACAAAAAAAGTGCCATGTTCTGCGCTTCTGTCTTGGCAAGAATTCACTTTAATATTTAGAGATTGTTGTATCAGGAAGTGAAATTAAACACACAGCATGGGATTTCTAATGCAATCTGTTGGTCTAACTGTTCCCATTGTAGTCAATATTAAAACCCCCACTGACTACACTGCCAATAGAATTAGGTCAACAATGACCATTTTGAAAAGCCATTTAATTATCAAAGCCAGCACCAATAAGCTATGTAAGTTCAGAAGAATCAAATTGTATCACATCAAGCCAATTGTTTCATATTTTCAGCATTTTATCACGTTTCGTGTAATCCAATTTAAAATGCTAAATCAATTTGTATTGCAGAGGTTAGACACTCACGTACAATAGAAATGCTAAATAATTGTTTGAGTGACATCTACTACTTTCCTTTAAGGTTGACACTGGAAGTTGCACCATCTTCATGCAGCAGAAAAAAACCAATGTTTGAAGCACTGAGAAAATGTGAACTATCTGTACTGACTTGCTGTAATTTTTTTTGTTAATTGCAGTGGGTTACTTCAGAGGAGATAGGACAGAGAGCAGGAGCAGCCCAAAGGTCCTATCAAGAGCTAGGAGGAGGTTACCAGACACTGCAAACTCATTTCGCTTTAGTGGTTGGTCAGGTCTCACTGCAAGTCCTCTAAAGAGGGATCCTGGAAGATGTCATATTAAACTGGCCATACTAGAGCAGAAGCAGATCCTGAAATCTTGCAACTCACCTCACAGGATTCACTACTGATTTGGATGAAAACAGATGATACATACCTTTAGAGGAGCGTACTCTTCTAGAGTTACATAATACTCCAAGACAAAGTGTGCACTGCGTTTTACAAATCGTAGGGAAGTAAGAAAAGAGATGATGAAGGGAACATCACTTTTGCTGGTGGTTCTAAGAACATGATTACTTTCCAGCAGCATCCTGATGGGTAAGTAACATACAGTGTTGGGAACACTATGACAGAAAGTTAGCTACTAGCTCCACCACTGAGAGGAGCAGCAAATACCAGATATTAACACTTTAGTTTTTAATCTGTCTGATCCTGCAAGATCCTGAGCATCTATCAGAAATCAATTTAGAAAAAAATGGGAGCACTTCTAGTAAAAAAGCCTCTCAAAATAGAGAGGTGAACACAAAACATATAAAACATTGTCATTCTGAATATTTTAGTGAGTGACAGGCATCCTGAAAGACAAAAGGAAAAGCCACACTGCAAGCTGGTTGTAATTCTGTATACAGGCATAGTATTTAAAATAATATCTCCTGGATCAGTTAGACTAGTGTCTTGTTTGAAAATAAAGGTTCCATACAGTATGTGCTACTTTACTCACAATCCTCAAGACTTGGAGAAGTTACAAACTCAAACCAGGAAAAGGGGATCACCCTACTTCTGGCTCTGAGGACAAGTGTATCTCACCTAAACCAGGATTATGTTAAAGATGAAACATTAAAGACAACTAACTTATCTAAGAAGAAAGTTATTTCCACAAGTAGATACAAAGGAGGAAGTCAAGAGCATAGGTTCTATCAAAAAGGGCACAAATATTAACATTCACAGATTAAAATGAGTACTGTATAGTTCTTTTGAAGTGTATCTAAAAGAACATACATAATCTGGTAAAAATAAAAGTTATACATTTATAAAGCCATCTTTGAAGGATATGATCATTACTTAAGAAGTACTTAAGGCAGAACTAAGAGAAACAACAAGAAACAAGAAAAAAAAGCATTTGTTGCACAAAAAGACTTTCCTGGCATTAAACGTATGACTGTGGAGCAAAGTCTGAAGTGTAAGACGGGAAGCCAAAACCAAGTGAAGAATAAAAATAGTAGACAAATTACAAAGAGTGATGGTGGCCAGCTGGAGAGACAGGAACTAGGCTAGATTTTTAACACAGTAATTGATAAAGGAGTTAGACAAGTCACTCAAGCCTTTCCATCATTCTGCATTCTTCTGAAGGCTGAAATGCCAATCTCACTAGGAGCTTTTTGAAAGGACCACCAGAGAAAATGTGTATCTATCAACTAAAACTTCCTATAAAATAGCAGACTGCTGAGTTACTAATGGCTTTGCTGACCAAAGAGAAACAAACCCCCCAGCCTTGATTACCTCTCAGAGGACTGTTCAGGGGAAAATGTATTTACAAGATTAAAAATGGCACTTCAGAAGATCAAGTGTTTCAGAAAAGCATCACATATGAGAGGTCAAGAGAAATAGCAGTACTTGCCTGTAAAATGCCAAGGATTAACTGCTTCAGAGAAAGACTGATTTGGAACTAGAATGAAGCACTCACTCTTTTCTAGGCACATGATCCATGTTATTTCTAATGATCTAGTTATTTCTATTTTAATCACCTTACTGTGTGGTGGGCTCACAAATTGATGATGCTGTTTCAGAATAAGTCTGATACACTTCATAGCTACAGTGAATCATTAGAAAGCACAAACATCAGCAGCCAAAGCTAGAGAGGCATCAACTTTTGTCTCTTTTTAAAAAACATACTGCACTGTTATGCTTGCAAAGGAAACAGAATTGAAACCATAACTTCACAAGCAACGCTGATCTGTTAGACCTATGGGCTTCAAGAATGCAGACCACCTGCTTTGCATGACCACCAACAAACCAGTAACAGCTTGCTTCCTAATTACTCTCATTAACAGCAGACTTCACCTACTAGGTGACCTAGTTTGACTTCTGAGTTGCACAGACACAAAATAAAAGCAAAAGGAAAGCAATGGATCGAGTTTAGATTCGGCACAAAAACTCAGAAGTACCATCTTGACATCAAAACTGTTTCTACAGACTCAGGCAACCAACAGTATGGGGTATGACAGGAGCTTTTCTGGCAACTGCCACCATTCTAAAGGCACCACCCTGATATGAAGACACTTGCCTTGCTGGAATGTGACTTAATGGTAAAGCAAGATCATGCTGGAGAGGTTAGCAAAATCCTGCAGTACTGCTGCAAGGAAACAGTTATTGCCTGGTCACTGCATCCATGCAGCATTACTAGACATTATGACCAAGATATGGGTAATACAGAAGACTGTCACAAAAGATAAAATATTAAAAGAATAGGGAAATGAAGCTGCAGGCTACTATGAGTAGATCACAAGGCAAGCTAACACTCTAACTAATCCTTGAGAAAATTAAGTTCAAAGAGTAGGTTCAGTATCACTCCCATTCATCCAGCACCTGTAACCTTCTGAGCCTGAAACTGTGTTTAAGATGATGAATATAGTTAACATAAGTTGCTTTGTATCTGGAAGCGACATCCCAGTGGTAACTGCTTCAGAAACTCTGGCAGAGAAGAAAAAAACCCAGAAAGTGACCACCAATTTACACATATTTTCATCTGCTTTGAAAGCCACTTTTGTAAAGGTCCATCTTCATCAAAAACAATGATGCAGTGCCATATGAGGCAAGAAACAAAGGCAGATAAAAAAACCACAAAAACAGATAAAGGAGCTCTGGGAAGAAAGAAACAAATAGCAATCCTGCTTTATGTGAACTCAAATAGCAAATTGCTAGCAAGAACATTATTTGTAGATGCTCAAGAAAGACAGATAACAAACTCTCCCATCTAAGATTTCCAGGAAAAAAGGCTACATTTTCTGCAGTATACTGACCTGTCATGGACCCTAAAAATCCATTTCCATCAGCACTTGAATGACACAAAGAGCTTATTAAGATTCTCACATCTCTTATATGTCTTTTGTTAACTTCAGATATAAACATCAGGGTGGCAAGGAGAAAAATGAAAAACCCCACCCTAATTGCTTTTAGAAATCTTGTCGTTTGGGTATGATACCACTACCTCTACAACAAAAGGCTACCACTGATCAAGTCATCTCTCTTATCCACCTTCACTATGTCCTATGAGAGCTTAACAATGGCATCCCATTAACCTACAAACCCCCAACAGAGTAAACCTTTTTCTTTATCTCTGGGATTCCTCATGCTTCTCTGTCCACAATGACAGAGCTTGTCTCAGCCTTCTGGAGCTGTAGATCAAAAGCTCTATACTTATTTAAAGTATCATAAAAAAGCTTTAATCATTCCAATCTCTCCTTTCTCCTGCCAAGAAAACCTGGCTACTATTTGAAGAAGTTTCTTTTGCAGAAATTGAAGGTTGTCAGATAGGAAAAACAAACACTCTGGAATTAATGAGTGCACAGTGGACAGCTGTAAAGGAGGGCAGTAAAGACCAAGACTTTACAAAAAGAGCCCAACTTCTACCCATGTGCTCTTAGTAGTTGGTGTAATAAGGGAAGTCAGATGGTGCACACTGGATGGACTGCACTGCTGCAGGTTAGTACTCCCATTGCACTGTGTCTCTAGCAAACAGTCAGACTAAAAAGGCAGAGACTGGATTTAAACACACACATGGATTCCCGTCACAAGGGTAAGGAAGAAGTTATTTCAGTAACTGGCAATCTCCAACCTCTCCCTTCATTCAAACTTTCCAAAATCTTTCTGTCTCAGCCATCAAGCAAACCACATGCTTATTCTCACTATGACACAAATCCCTGCTCAAAACTCACTTCTACCATTCCACTTGAGGAGCAACACAGAGAACAGAATCCAAAACCAAACCTACTACCCAAATACACACTACTGAGTAACCACATTGTCACAGCCGTTGTCTTCCCTTTTCTGTCCCAGTGCTTAATGTTAGTTCAGACACGATTGCATCCAGATGGTTACTATTTAATATTGTCAAGTATTGTGCCCCAGTCAAGGTTCCTAAAGAAGCTAACAACAAAATATACTTTAAATTAAAACTTTCCAAAAGAAGAGTGATTGCCTGGGTATCCCATACAAATGTCTAATCAGGTATGCACTTTTCTTCTTAATACAAAAGTTAAACCAGAATGCCACCTTGAAGTGGAACACTAACTATGACACAAACCAGACTCCCAAACCAAACATTTCACCTATAAAAGAGGCCAAAAAGAATCTACCACACTATTCTCCAAAATGAATGAAAATTACATACAAGACACCGGATGTAAGACTTGCAGCTTGAATACAGTGGCAGTTGGCTGGCAGGTTGTGATCTTAGAACCTTTCAAGACAAGAGGCTGTTGGAAGAATTTAGATTTGGCAGTTCTTGCCAAGACAGTGTCAATAAAGCAACCAAAAACAGCAGGAGGCAAGTATGATGGATACTCATGTATCTTATGCACTTATGAGGAGACCCTTGCAAGATGCCCATCTGAGAAACCACAACTCTTGGTCCAGAACATGCCTTAAAACAAAAGGATTTAAAAGTGACAAATAACGCCAAATAACATCACTCTGAATCTTGCAAGCTTTCCCTAAGTGATTAATCATCTTTGCAAAGCAAGAGCCTGCTTCCAACAAAACTAGAAGGTCCATTAGGGTCTCACTAAAACACTGCCTACAGTTCTCATACTTTCTGTCTGGATGCTTGTGGTGTCTCAAAAGAAATTAAACAGATGAAGCACTAAAACAAGACTTCAGGCCTGCCCATCTTGTTACAGAGATACAATAAAACCTTCCTAGCCTGTGACAATGGCACAACTGAGTGGATCCATGCCAGCACAAACCCTCCTACAGGAAAGGAAAAAGGATAAAACAGAACAGGGAAAAGCTGGAGACATGAAAATAGTGTCATCTCCAAGCTCCTTCTCATCTATATTCTGTCAGGCAGCCCACTCTTGAAAGTAGACAGAGGAGTCAGCCAGAGTCACACCTTTAGCCTTAGCTTGAAAGTCTTTTTTGAACTGTAGTGAAGGGTTTGACTCAGGCTTTCAGAGCTGGTGCGCTGTCCTATATATCTGCTTTTCAGTCTGACAGATGAAACAAACCTGTATTTCTGTTTTTGTTCCCATAGTTACTGCAGACATAGGGACAAGGGACATAGGGACATAGATGGCCAAAATTCACCTCCAGAAACACCTTCACATTCTTATTATGGTGACAAACTGAGAATTACAAATGAAATCAATTAGATTGCACTATCTAAGGAGTCCTAGAAGCATCACCTACAGTCTTCAACATCAGAGAGCTGTTCTAGACTAAAGGAAGTCTATAGAAGAGACCAAATCAAAATTCTTGAAAAAGTCAAAATAGTTTAGCTTTAAAAATCTCAATTTACTATATGATACAACATGAGATACTCAAATAAGAACTTGAAATTAGAAAGTCCAACATGTATAATTTGTCTATAAAGAATCTATTTTTACCAGTTATGCTGGAAGACTAAAGTGATGTCATTCTTCATTCAGAGATTCTTATTCCACAACTCAGGAAGTCTTTTCATTTTAGCTTAGGATTCTACTAAAGCTAACCTTAAAACCCACTCATATCAATCTATCTGGTAATAACCTAATATTACAATCTTTATATATATATATTACAAACTGTATTAAATGCTTTTATGTAGACATGACTAAGTTTACAGTTGACAGTTGCATTCAATCAGCAGTAAGATGACAACAGTGACAAGTTAAACACAGGGAGCACATGTAGAAAGAGAACATCTTATTAGACTGAAAAACACAGGTATAGTGTGCCTCCCTCCTCCTCTACTGTCCATAAAAGCTGGTGTAAAAGAAGGATATTACTAACACCTACAAAAACACTACTTCAGATTCTGATTCCAACACTACTTCTATTGTTACCACAAACTAAATGCATTTATGAATGAATTCACCCTTGACTGAGACACAGGAGAGGCTTTAACTTAAATTTAGAGGCCACAAGCACACAAACAGTGCCTAGGCCAAGTTTTTCATGCCTCTTACTGGGCCACTAGGTAAAGAAACTGAAAAAAAGACAAAATGAATTTTGAGGAGAAAAAAACCTCTGAATCCCACAAAATATGAAAGCAGAGTAGGGCTTGTTAGCCAGGTATCCAGCATAAGCATAGGGTTCACTTCTTGCCCAGTGCTCTATGCACAGTAAAAACTATTGGTATTTAATGTCCCTTACATCCTTCTCTTTATCTCTGGGAAACAAAAAGAGATTATTTATCAAGTATATTAGCCAGATTAGAAAGAAAAAGTACCAAGGCAATTTTCTGGCTTTTACGGGAAAAAAAGTTCCCTATATTTCTGGAGAAAAGCATGAGCTGCAGCCAGCTAGACACAACAGCAACACCCTTCCCTATATCAAATCTGGAGACACAGGGAAGTCAGAGCATCTAAACCACAGCAAGAAAAATCATCCATGAAGCAATACATGACTGAAAAGGTGAACAAGCAAGGAAGGAGGGATAGAGGAGCCAAAAGGAGAAGCAAGAACTCTTAAGACATTTAATTGTGAAGTCTCAGCAGAAGAAATCAAATGAGTCACGAGAAATTCCAGCTCTAAGGACCCCCACACAGCAGTACTCTCTAATCAGCCAAGAGAAATAATGAAGCAGAGAAGTAAAAAGACAGCAGGTCTTGAATGCACAGACCAGAACTGGATATGAAATATTCAACCAACAAATTCACTGCACTTTAAGGAATAAACACTTCTTTTTGCTCAGTATGAAATGAAAGACAACCTTAGTATGGCTGATTGAATTGCTTCCCTGACTGGGTGCTCTTACTGTGTGAACATTATCTGCAGGGGAACACACTTCTCTACAGGCATTTGCCTGGCTCTGTGAACAAAGCACATACCATCTTTTACTTTTCCAGCAGAACAAGCTGCCCCAGACAAATAAAATGGAATAATGGAAATAGTAAGGTCTATGCTTGCAACACACCCACTTCACAAAAACAGGTCCAGCAGCCACCGTATTTCTCCTCTTCCAGACCACAAGGATGCTTGAGAAAATGCAGAAGAGTCACTGTCTAATAGCTTATCTACCCTCATTTACATTTTACACAAACAAAGCCACAATGAGAGGGAAAGACATTCTCTCACCCTGTACTTCAGAATATTCAATTGCTGGAGCATGAAATGGCAGCTTCACAGAACAACTTTCTAAGAAAAAAAAATAGTCTATCACCACTTGAAAGTTAGAAAGGGATTAGTATCTTGCTTTTGGGAATAGCTAGCGTGACTAGCGTCCTTCAGAAACACACTTCACCCTGAAACAAAGGACATGGTGCTTTAACAACATGTCATCTCAAGTATGTGCCACTGCAGCAAATGAATGTGCAAATTAAAATAGTAGGGAAGTTGACAGCATCCTTTGCTGGCAGTTGCAACCTAACAACCCAGATCTTTTGAGGAGTTCACAGGTCCCATTAAACACACCACGTTACTACACTATAACCATAGACTACTTCTACAACCATGCTCAGAATTATCCTATGTTTTAATTGCAGTATACACAAATGGGGGAAAATTCAGTGAAATACTTAAGGCTGCTCAGGGAAAATCCCATATTTAAAAGGAAATTACTGAAGACAAGCTAGAAAAGTTATAGTCTCTTTGCTGCTAGAATGGATTTTAATCTAAATTCCTGTGCTTTTGGTCTATATGCCATCTAAAGAATACATTACTATACTCTTCCGTTTATTAGAAAGGGTTTGCAATACATTTTTTGCTGGGATTACACTGGGTATCACTGGAAGTTCAAAAGCAGATGCTAGAGAAAAAACTTCAAAAGTTCATCAGCAGAACCACTCAGAAGGAAATACAGTGGCCAGCAGGAATATTCTTCCAAGGTTTGGATGCAGATCCACTCCTCACTTTAACACAAGAGGCCTTTTTATCTCCTTGCAAGAAACTAAGCCCTAACACAGATTCACAATCACCAAATTTTTTAAAAATCCCAAACCAAACCAAAAAACCGCAATCCCAGGAATGTCAGCTAATTTGACAAAGCTACAGAGATAGAGCAAGAAAAAGCTACAGGACATATTTGTCTATCTCCCATAGCCTTAGACCAAAGAACTAAGTCTTGCAAAGCCTCTTAGTGACTCCTGTTCTGTCTGAAGATTTGACAACTCTAGTAAACTCTTTGTTCCCCATCTGTTCCATTGGAGAAAAAGATTCTCACTTCTCACTTTCTTTATTTAACCAGTTTTCTAAATGTAGTTGAGATACCTAATGTATCTCAATGCCTACAACATCCTTAATTTTCATAACAGAAATGACAAGACCTATTTCTAGCAATCAATACTCTAATTATTGATTGAATTACTTAACCTGTTCCTACAAGAAGTCCAAGGTGTCGTTGATTGATAAACAGCAGGGAACCACAAAGCAGTCCTGTGCTGACAACAGATGCAAGCAAGAGGGCTAGGCAGCACACACACTTACTCAAAATCTTCAAATTCCAGATCATTTCCCTCCACAGATGGGCTTGAGTTCTCTGAAGTGGAAGCAGAGGAGGAGGAAGAGCGGAGACGGTTTTGCTGATATCGCATAGAGCGTTGTCGAATACTGTCCCTCCGGGAAAGATACTGGATCATCCTCTGGGCATAATATGCAGCAGGAGACAACCTGAGCAAGAAAAAGATACACAAATACCCATTACATAAATATAGAATTACAGGCAGTCCCATTTTTCCTTTTGAACTCCAAGTGCCAGGCCAGTAACAGCCTATCACAAGGCTGACTGTTTGCATTTTATCTGTAAGACAGATTAAATACAGAAAGCAAGGAAAAGTAATTTTCCCTTTATATGCTATACTCCCACATGATCCCCTTTGCAAACAAAAGCACCACACTACCTACAGACAAAAATCTCATCTGCAGAAGAGAGAAATTTGCTTCTCAGTACTCTCTGGAGCTCACTGATTCATTTATTACGAATCCACTCTAGTAAGCTCAACAAGCATCACTTTTAAGAACCAAGCTCAGTCCCAATGTGAACTCTGCCTGCAATGCCAAACAGCAGCACTGTTCAAATCAACACTGAATAAAGGTGCTGTGGTTTTGATGGTAGTTAGGGAGTACCATGGAATATCAACCTGGAGAAAAAAAGGTTTCACATCTGTAACTACTTTGTAACCTAAATGGTAGGGATTTTATATAGTGGCAATTTCATCAGATCCACTAGGTTAGGTATATGTTAGGTGGAGCTTTAAAAGCCTTGTATCGCACCTGAAAGGAAATCTTTCCTCTGTAATTAACTCTTAATTCTCTCTCATGCATAACTTAGCATTTGTTTGCATCAGCTATCACACACCAGTATTACTCTCTTGAGACAGGTAAACACATACTCTCTTTTCCTACCCTGTGTATATCCACAACTCCTCACACATGTTTTCTGTGACACACTTACTCAGTGTTAAAATCCAGACACCTCAGATGCTTGATTTATCATTTCATTAGCCTTATTTGGTTAGACTTGAATTCTAATTTGGGGGGAGGACAAGTTTAGGACACAGATTACAGGCTCAGGGGTGTAAAAACTTAAGCCAATAAGCATCAAAAGGGTAAGAGTAACACACTCAGCTTGATTCCTCCTGAATCTTTTATGCATTGTTTAATGAGTTAAACCTGTTCATGCTTACATAAAGAAGAAAGCTTTGCTGGACAAACACATCATTGTTCTCTACTCCCCATAAGACTTAATAGGCCAAATACAAAAAAGCAAGGCATTACAGATGCACATTAATAAATGAGGAGCTACTCTCTTCTGTGGGCTTTTCCATAAGCCAAAACCTTTGTGCATGCCTAAAGAAAAAAAAAATCTACATTGTAATATGTACAGAGAGAAAAAAGAGAAACATGGGAACAAGGCAAACACTGGAAAACATGAACAGTGGTCGCAGCAGTCCAGCAGTGTAACCACTGAAACTTTTCTTTTTCCTTATATAACACCGAGGGAGAATTTTACAGAAGAGTATGAAGAGTGAGTTTAGCAGTCTTCTAAAATTATGCAGGACACCAGAAGAAAAAACATGGTGATGCCTGTTAGAAGAAAGAGTAGGCAATAAAGAGTGGCCATAACCGATGACAAGATGCCAGATTCAGCTTCCTGACAGCACATGGTGTGTACACTGGATAGACTGTGAAAAAGATCTCCAAAGGCAACACAAGAAGCTGAAGTCTGATATACAGAGAGAAAGGTATAAGAGATAAAATACTTTCTAGCAGCTTAGATTTTTTTTTAGAGATATATCCAACAAACACCCTGTGATGCTTTATACATATATATATAAATGCATATATATATATATACACACAGTCTGAGAGCATATATAATTCTTATTGAATATTTCTATTTAAAAAAACATTATTGTATGTGTTCTTTGCTGACAGCCTAATTTAATTCTTCTGCAGATTATTTTCTGAGCCCAGTACATATGGAAACTGTGGAGAGTGACAGAACAACCAAGCTGACCTTAGCGAAGTTCAGCAAGGCCACTGAAAAATACTGCTGCAGTCTACATCAAGATAGTCATTCTAAATCTGAGGGAACGTCAAAAAATATTCTCTCCGCCTCACTGCTGACCTAGGTTATTCAAATATAGCACCATTACAGACAGTAAATGCAGAAACAAAACTAACACATACACATGCTCTCAAAAATAATTTTTTTTCAGATCATGTAGTTTATGTACTCTTTAAAAAAAAGACTCCATTGGAGACAGTGCAGTCTTAAGGAGGTATATATATTTAAAACACATAAACAGGTATATATATTTAAAACACAGAGATGCTTATTAATAGATACAGATGTGTTTCTTTCACCTTTATTTCACTTTTCCACCTTGTTATTTAACTTCTCAAAGACATAACTTCACATTTGGAACTTAAGATGCTACAAAAAACCCTTCAAAATGCAGTAACACTCCTTTTAATCACTTTTCAAATTTCTAACTAGTTAAAGGGAACAGTTAAAAATACTAGCTCAGCACACCAATAAGGTTTATGGAGGAAGACTCTAATCCTATCCCACTCAAACTTCTAGCTAGTACTGATCATGCCTCCATTAATCTCATCCTCTGAAAAGGACAGTGATATTTACTGGAACAAAATAACCCTCTTAGAAGAGTTTCAAAACTGGACTTTTCTTCCAAAGCTCTTGATAAACTTAAGCTACTATAGCTTCTACCACAGAGAACCACTTGAACTGTCACATGAAGAGCCCTGTATCAGTTCTAAAATGTCTTCAAGTAGAAAAATATTTTTGACTATGCCCCTTATGCTAGGACATGTCTCAGGCATTGATCCATTTTCATACATTTTATTGAGCTTCATCACAGCAGACATCTGCATAAGGGGAAAACAAAATTCAGATACCTAGGCAGGCCCTCCTTTTCTTTTTTAAAAGGCAGCTCCCAGAGAGCTTGAATCAGTTCTTAAAATCTCTGCTCTATCAATCTGCCTGCTTTAGACGAGACATTCCAGAAAAAAGGAATGGTGCACTTCCAGCAATAAAGCAGCTTTTGGCACTCAAAAATTGACCTGAATGTAACAATAGCTTTTAAATTAACATTTGTAGAATATAATTTTCCTCTATCCAGGAAATCAATCCCTTTCCCTGCCATTTAACCAACTGCCATTTAGAAACTTTTAAATTTATCAGCATTTCTGACAAGACCTTCAGCAGTCACCTAGGTGGTTTCCCAAGGATTCTACATACAGGCAGCATACACTACCTTACTTTCACTTTACTACATTTTTGTTTACATCATTCCTAAACCTTTGAATTATATTTATACATTATTATAGATTTAGAATCATTATAGATTTAGAATACAGAAAGTCATCTTTCTTCACGATAAATGGAAAAAAGCCAAATATAAGATTTCACCTCTACAAGGCTTTATCTACACAGACAATTAGCAAGGAGTTATTTACCAACACAATTATACCATCTGGCCAGTTTGCAACAAAGCCTTTTATTTCAGAACTTGTGCTTAAGAGTATCATCTGTATAAAAATGCAGATTTTGTGGTTCATGATGAAGAAAACACCCCCCCCCGCCCACCTCCCCAAACCTCACAAAACAACAAACCTCCTTCAGCAACTCAAGATTTAATTTTCAGTGGTATTCCTGTACTCTTCTTTATGATAAATCCTAGTAGCCTTCAATTCACACAGCGATGCAAGAGGTACCCCAAAAGGCTAAATCAGATATATTTTACACTTACTGAATTTCCTCATTCATAGCTTTCCTAAACCATCTAAAGAAAGCTTATTTGTCATGATTTATTCTTTGAAAGTTTCCAAAGCTGCTTGCTGTTCACGATTCTATCATTTCTTCTGACAGAGTCTTTGGGTCACATTATCCCATCTGTTGCTTTCTTAATACACTAAATAGAAACTGCAAAGATCATTTCTCTCCATTTTTGATAACTGCCACATTTGCTTTTTCTAGTCCTCTGAAACACTCCCACCTCTTTTGAAGATTAAGCAGCACTACAGGTGTTTCTATGCCTAATGTCAATGATTCATGACTTTTCAAAAATAATTGTCAGTATTTTGTTCTTAGTTAAGTATACATAACCTTCTGGCTATGCTCTGTCTTGTAGAGATACATTTATGGAACAATTCATGCTTCCAAGCACGTTGTCTGCTCACACTAGCTCCAAATTCCCTTTACTGCATTCGAGACTATTTGTTTTTTAATTCATTTTTCTTCAAAAGAGATTTTTAATATATTGATACAGCTCATTTACTGTTGGACCTGTTTGCCACCTAGTGTTCTCCATCCCAAATAATTTCATTAATTCTTATGTGTTTACTTCAACAGTAATTCCTTCCTTTTTTCCTCATTTCCCTCCAGACTTAACAGCATCTGCTCACTTGTTTTGCTCTTTCCCCACGTCAAGTCATTAAGAAGGAGATAAGTCCAATATTAGAACCACTGCCAGAGGTTTCAGTGAGTTATCCTGAAGTTATGCTTTTGCATATAAAACTTAAATGTCTTTAGACTGCATTTAGATCTTACCTGGCTGGATCTGGGTAGATTGGATGTTCCCGGGATCCTGCTCCATCATAGCGAGATAATGAAATGAGGGAAGACTCCAGCAACCTCCTAGAAAGGAAAAACAAATTAAAACGTCAAAGACCATTCAGGAACATCCCTCCTATATATGACCTACTTTCTGAAACCTCTTAAGACTATTTCTATCACTAGTGCAGAGAATTCTGCAACATATTGAACCACTCACTGATGGCATGAGTGTTTTCACCACACAGGTATTCAAAGTTTTATGTTCTCACTGCACAGGAGAAAGAACACCTCAGGTAAGGAAGAAGAGTGGTCTAATAACCGCTTCCAAGTTCCAAGAGAAAGATGTAGATGTCACTTCTCTGGAGACAATCCATCCCAATGTGTCAGGTCCAAAAACACTACCACTGCATTGGCCATCTGTCAAATTCTTACCTACTCAAAGGTGGCTACACATGGAATGGGCCAGGGATCAGGGGACAAAGAACACACATGTTAACATGTGGACTTTGGGGGCACCACTGGTGTCTATCCATAGTAAGATCTTGAATCTTAGCCTCAAGGCTCTGAAAGAGAGGTTTTCAACTACAAAAAATAAGAATGTTCTTTTCCTCTGTATTGTAATCAGCCACAGGGAGAGATACCAAATATTCACTCAAGAAAAAAATGTATGCAAATGCAGACAAACAGCCTGAATATACAAGAAATGAGACTGAGTCATGAAGGCAGCAGAATCAAAAGTATATAGCAGGAACATGTCCCCCACTCTGACTTCTACATTCACCTCTGTCTAGCTTCTGTCATAAACGAGAGGACAGCACTGTTTCAAGACTGACTCATGTCCTGTTGCAGCCCTTAGATTAACACAAGAGAGATGATTTGGGGCAGGTACAGAAAGTAGAAAAAACAGCTCTCACAGTTTATAAGATTGCTGAGCTCCCTTTCAAGTCTTTCTACCTCAGAGCTCCTGCTAAATTTTGTGTTCCAGTCTGTAACTTAATGAAAGCGGTTGTGGTTTGAAAGCCAAAGCAGCCCAACACCACATCTGTTCTACTCACACACAGAGCTGTTGAGAAAGATTTGAATCTTTCAGTCTTAGCCCCACACTCATAATAATCCATTAGCCTTTGCAGTGCAGGACAGCAAGTATCAACACAGGAAAAAGGAAGAAGGACCAGATAAAATCCACAGCCAACCTCCCATGTCTAGCCACATAAAGACAGCAGAATTGCAAATGAGAAGTCTTTTTTTCTAGCAGCAGCCCACCCATCAGGCTCTCAAGAAAACATTTTACTGTCTTCCAGCAAATAAAATAAATTTACTTCAATTTTACATTATAGATTTAGAATACAGAAAACAGTGAGAGATTGCTTCAGTTTCCCAGTTGGAAAGGTGTGTGTCAGCTCGAGAAACTTGCTGCAAAGTACTAGGACTATGCATATGGCAAGAAATCCTGTCCTTTCTAGCACAAAGTTGTTTGGCAACTATTTGTCTTATTCAAGAACAGTTACTAAATCTCTCAAACTTTGAGTTTAATTAATTCCCTGGTTCCTAGGTTATTGAGTCACAAGCTCTAACATTCAATACTGCTAGATTTTATGAATCCCTTGGCTATCCAAAAAGTCCTTATACTTCACTTCTGCCTTACCAAACCCTTCCTTCTGCTCCAACTACATATGTGCAAAAAGCAGCCAATCCAGAATGAACAGTGTTACAGCTTTATGAGGTATACCTGAAGTCCTGTATCTGTGAGGTTTACAGATATACCTATTACTTGCATCACATATAAACTGCTTTAACTCCTTCTAGGGGAAAGGTAGACAGAATAAAATTAGCAGAAGGGATATTCTACCTATTCAGGCAGCTGGTCCCTTCTAAACCACTGGCTCAGAGTTCAGAGAGGTTACTGCCACTGCAATACCAACATGCTTTTGAGAAATCTGCTTTTCTAAGCTGCTCCAAGAACAGCATTTTGCAAGCAACCTGAATACGCCAATGCTGCCACCTTACTGGAACATCCAGCCTGATCACTGGACTTAGTCAAGGAGAAAGAGCACTTTCAGGAATCTATACTTCTCACCACTACACTGCAACAGATCCTTGAAATATATATTTGAAGAGTCTTGCTATAGCAGGTACTTGGCACCTCAGATGAGAATGGGGTACAGGTTACCTTACTAACCAACAGTTGCCTGAGCCCCAGGATAGCCAAATGTCCAGGTAAAGAGAACTCCTCCAGGCTTCAACAGCCCTGTGTCATTACCTGAACAGGCTGCAACTCCATCCCATGCAGCAACAGAAGCTGCTACAGCAGGAGCATCTCCTTCACCAGAAGGGCTCCCTTGGAAAACCAGCAGTTACTGGTTTGTAAGGATCAGGATTACGGACACTCTGTTAAATACATTCCCCAGAACCCTCTCTGAGCTTGCACTGTCCAAGTTGAATGGTCTCAGTTAAGATGGCCTTTCCAGTAGAGCCTTCCAAGCCTGCCAAGAACAAATCCAGCTCCTTCACTACCTCACACTGAAGCACACAGGCCACATACCAGGGCCACATTCAGATCATGTGGACAAAGATAATTAATTCAGTTAACAGTAACTGCTAAAAGCCAGAGCTGATTTTAAGACTGATTAGTAGCTGTTAATTATCCTACAACTGTGCCCTCTCAGATCACAGAGCAATGAACAGAGGGATATAAATACACATAACAGGCAAAAAATCCAAACTAAGGCAACAAGCAAGCTCATGAGATCCAGACAGACCATTTCTGCTTAATGCTCCAGAGAATAACAATACCTGTACCGAAGCAGAGTACTAAGCATAAATAAAATCCATTTTTAACTAACTCATTCTAGACTTAGCCCTTGAGACTCAAAGTTACAAATCTAAATGCATTTAGTACGGTCAAATGGGTTCAATAATAGATACACTGCTATAATCATCAAAGTGTTTCATCTGCATCACTGGTAATGTAACCTATTGTCCCTCAGGAAGGTGCAGATAAATATTCTTTAAGTAAGTAATGCTGTACTCTGCCAAGTCTTTGGTGTCACACTCATAGCTTCTGGCACCCAAAATCCCAAAAGAGACACAAACTATTTGTTTTCAGTAAAGCCAAAGTGTAAGGTAGTCCAATATCCTACCACAGTAAACCTAAGGTTGGGAACAATTCTGCTAAGGAGAACAAACATAATCCATGGATGAAGAGAAGTAGCTCTGTTGCAGTAAACTGTTAGCCACTAAACATTCAAGTTTCCAACAGAGAAGCATGAAAAGAGAGAACAGAAATGCATATTGTTTGCATCTCCTTTTGAAACATTTCAGCAGATCATGCTTGACTCCTGAATCCTCTCTGCAGCTTACAGCAACCTCCTCCTCTCCCACATCCCCCATTTCTGCTATCCAGATAGGTAACAGGCTAACACTACATTCTATGGAAGCAATTGCTCCACTATCTCTGTCTAGACAATATGAAATTGTCACAAATGACATCTAAAGTACAATTAGCAGAGAAACTGCAATTTCTACTCTCTTCCCCCGCTCACCATGAAAAAAAAAAATCACCCATTATCATCCTCCAGGTTGTCAGTCAATCCTGCAAATGATGAAAATTAACTCTGCTCACCCTGAGAGATGCTTCTGTTCCAGCTTGCTAAATTAGGAGGAGGGGGATTGTAGTTTTTGTTTGGTTTATTTTTTTTATTAAAACTACTACAAGATATAAATTGCTTCTGTTCAGCAGTATTGAAATCTCAACTCTCTGATTGAGATCAGACTTTTCCTGTCAGACATCAACAGCTCTGGAACTGCTGCTCTATACTTGCACTGTTAACTCAGGTCTGCAGCAATCACTAGCAAGGGGGTAAAGGAAGCAGACTCCAAGTTACAGGACACCTCTAGACAAGGGAGAGAGAAAGAGTGCATAGATATAAGACATTACGAGCAGAAAAGGGAGAATTTTCAGGAATTAAGCTGAAGCTGAATCCCCTTTTCAAAGGGAAAAAGCTCATGAAGCAATCTCCTCATAGCACATCAGCCATTGGACTATACCTCCATTCTCCCCACGGGGATGAGGATCAACACCAAAGCCTTTTGGGATAGAGTGATTCATTTCAGCAGGTTTTGAGAAGATACTTAACTGCAGCAAATTTAACTTTTCAGTAATAGTTTCTAAGGATATGCAGTCCTACACCACATCTTATGTTTGCTGTCACAGCATAAGCATTATTGAGTAACGCTACTCCAAGAGACACTGAGGGAAGGGTTTTTCTCCCCATCCAAAACGGAGGTGTTAACAAACAGCACTGAGGTTGTTTCCTTAGAATCAAAGGGGTGTTCAGTCAGCTGCCATCCTCCTAAGCTGCTTTACACCAACCAGGGCAAACCAGTAAAATGAAGCACTCTAAGGACAGCAATCACACCTACCCCTCCCCTACTCCCAGCCTTCAGCTATGAGAAGAGCTTAAAACAGAAAATTCCTAGTTATCCTTTGAAGGAAAAGTATATTGATGACTCTTGGCAGCCTCTGATTTTCCTCCCCTGGTTTTATGTCTTCCCTGAAAAGACTTTTATATTGCATAATGCCCATTTGGAGCTGAAAATTATCACACTACATATTACATCTCCTTTTCAGCCCTCCAATTTACAGCCAGCACTCAGTTCCCCTGAGCACTCATCCCTGTGAATGTGCTCCTGTGGTTTCTCTTAAGAAGGTAAAGAATAGCAACAGTTTAAAACTAGATTCCCTTCAATCATCTTTCTCTTACAGCCAGGCAATGCATAACCTAAAGATAATGAGAAGGATAAAGCATGAAAACAGCTGAATGTTCTTCAGTGTCCAATAACACCAATACCCTCCCTCAAACCTTATTCCTGGAGATCAATTATAAGCCTTGATAGAGCACTAGAAAACTATTTTAAATAAAAATCTCAAATAACCCAATCCACTGGCTTGGATATTCTTTCTTTCCCTGTTCTCAGAGGAATAGGAAAAAATTATTTCAGACATCTGTATTGTGTTTCCTACTTTCAAAAAAGCAAACTGAAATCACGTAAGCAGAAACCATCAAGCATTTTGTTCCACAGCTTCATTTTCCATAAAAGTTTTGTAGTCCTTGTCAAACAGAAAAACACTATTGCTCTTCACCAGTTTCATATTCAAGCTTAAAATAAAAAAGCAATCAGTATGCAGTTCTAAAGATTGCCTGAAAAAATGAGTTCTAAAATTAAGTTTTTAACATAATCTGCTCTGATACCTCTAAGCTAACATTTCTAGACTGCTTCAGCTTTCACATGGTTATGGTTAGACATATTTAGCCTAGCATCAAGACTGGAGTAAGACAGGTCAGAAACAGATGATATAGTCAAACAAAAGGATCAAGCTTTTCTTAAGATAGTTGTAACCATCTGCAAGAGATAAATAACCTGAGAATATCACTACTCATTAAAACCTCAACCGTCACTTCTGCAGTTCTGAGCAAGCTGCTCCATACCCTTGTTCACATCTGTGCCAAACAATTCATTCTCAGTGAGGAACTAGAATTGGTGGCTGTCTTTCTATGCAAACCCTGTTAGGCATCCTTTTCGTCACCTTTTTTTTAAAGTTATTCCATACAATGAGCAGCCTTTACAAGATAATTTCCTTTTTTTAGGGAAAGCAAAGATGCAATATGTGATCAGAGACAAGTTCCAAACACAGCCTTTGTAGAATACTTTGACCTGCTTGTGGGAAATAACTTATGTTAACTCTGAAGGTGCAACTAGGGACAGAGAAGACATCCTTCCCAGTTGCAGGTGCAGAGTTGTTCTGTCTATATAAGGCAGAAGTTATCACAGAAAGTGATTGTTTCCCCTTCACTGATTCTGGGTAAGAATCCTGCAGAAAATAAACTGTAAGGATTTCTCAGAAAAGAGACAGCACGTAAGGTCTTCAGCCAAGATGGGAAGGAATGCAGAGAAAAAGTGCACAATTACAGAACACAAGGAAATGTCAGTAAGAGTTTGAGCAGCAGAAATGAGCACTGGGAATTGAGTTCTCCTAATTAGAAGATGTGGAGCAGAGTTTCAAGAAAAATATGGTTAATTAACCCTTTAAAGTTACTTCAATTTAACTAGAAAGTAACACCACATAATGAATTGTGCTATTACTGCACCTCTCCTCTTGGATTAGGAACTCCAATTTCCATTTACCACCTGATGCTGCAGGAACTACACAGCAACTTTAGAGCTCATCACAGGGAAAGTGGGTCACTTTACAAAAAGTGACAGATTCTTTTAAGACTCAAGGCTGCATTGTTAATCTATTACTTCACCTGCTGAAAAAGGCCATGCATGCATCAGAACAAAATATGAATGAGCATTATGGAGAGGTCCTCATCATACAGCATCTCAGGAATGATTA
Source organism: Vidua macroura (assembly GCF_024509145.1). Classification (NCBI taxonomy): domain Eukaryota; kingdom Metazoa; phylum Chordata; class Aves; order Passeriformes; family Viduidae; genus Vidua; species Vidua macroura. The sequence goes on from NC_071576.1 coordinate 38,945,455, forward strand.
GTTCATAATTTCAACAAGCAAGAGGGAACACACATCCATGACAGACATTAAAAGGGTCAAGACCAGCTACAGCAAGCAGCATTAATTAGTTTTGGCAACAGCTCCAACATGAAAAGAACAATGAAAGACCTTGCACTTCCATTTTGCAGGGGCAAAATCCTTGAGGGACAGGAGGGGAGAAGAAATTAAAATCAGTTCAAGCTACTGCACATGCTATTTTGCTCTACAGTGGCAGTTGCACACCAGTGCCCAGGACGGGGCAGGTACCCGTGCCAAGCCAAAGACAGACATCATATTTCTCCACCTAGACCCTTAACAACACACCATTATACCGAAATTCATCTAGAGGGTATGGGTTTCTAGTTATCATAAGGTTTAAAAGCATGGCCAGAACATAGCCAATACACTGAACTCTCTCAGCCTGCAGACAGCTTTACTCTTCTGAGAACTCTTCTGCCTACCTTCATCTGTATGACTGCTTCAAATTCTCCTTGTTCTGGGAGTTCCCAACACCACAGACTCTGTGGACAGCAGAAATCTCTGCTTACCCACGCACAGAGATCTGCGTCAGCTTCTGGGATAATTACATACAACTCCTGTTTCTCCATAGGGAATGGAAGAGGAGGTGTCTTTCTTGAGGGAGCAGAAGCCATACTGTTATCCCCATAGGTTTCTAAGGCTATGAAAACAGAGGTCTCATCACAAATCAAGCAATCCCGTTAAAATGCTGTTGTTCATGCTGGAGTAAAAAAGAAAGTCAGGTCAACAAATGACTGGCAGGGTAGCTCAGTCACTTAGTCCAGCCTTCCCATTTCAGGAAGAGAGGGGAATGATTTCATAATAATGCATTTCAAGCAGAAAAATGAGTCAGTTTCCTGGCAGATACAGAACCCTGTTTATTTACAGCCTTCAGTTTCAGCAGGTGCTCTTTCAAGAAGAGCAAAGGAGGAGGTCACTTACATCATCACACAAACAGCCATTTGGTGCAATCAGTTAAATATGTATGTGGAAAATGTTTAAAATGCATGTTAGCTATTCAACAGACCAGAACAGCTCAACTGGAGAAAGCTAGAGTCATCACTCTTTTGGTTACAGTTGTATTACTTAGTTAGATCTCAGGTCTCCCTCTCTCCTCTTGCTCCAGGCCCACAGATTAGATGAATGCTGCCCTACTGCAAGTTCTCCAGCCCAGATTCTGTAATAAGGACCAAATAAATGGATACAGGCACTTTGTCCCCAGACACACCACACTGTGAGAATTTCCAAAGAGCATGAAGAGTGAGTGCACACATGAAGTATATGTAAATTGAATGTATATCTAAAAATTACAGGGTTTTATTATAATAAAAAGGCACACTACAATGCTAACATCTCCAGCTCTTCGCCACAGTGAAGCTACAGAGAGGTTTTAGATGAGCAAGCAGGCCTGAAACAGAAGGTTTCAGAGAGATTTAAGAGAGCCCGCCCAAAGCTTGTTTCTTGGCAAAAACCAAAACCAAATTGAAACTTAGACACTGTTTTAAGGTGACTTGCCTGAAGCCAGACTATAAGCTGTAAAAATCACACCTAGATAGTTTAGGCACGTCACAGACCTCCATTAACTGTAAGCTGAGCATTATCCCCTAGATAGAACACAATTACATGAACTCAAGACACATAGGTAAAAGAACAGAAACAGGAGCAACTGTACCTGGTCAAGTGAACCTGTCTGGACATGCTGCCCACCCTGCAGCAGCTGGATCAGGTGGCTGCAGGGAAAGTATGTGCAGACAGCAGAGGAGACAGACACCCTAGCAAAGGATGGCTTTCAAGAGAGGGAAGCTATTCACACTTCTTCCCTCTCTGTAGGAAAGCTGAGAACTGATATGTTTTATGGTATCCTCAAATAGCTATCTGTTTGAAGTCAGCTGTCTTTAAACTTCTGAGCAATTTGTGTTTATTCAAGATCTTTGGTCTACAGTCACCTCATATATGCATTCCTCAAAAAAAAAAAACAAACAACCTCACAAAAAAACCTGCCCAAAACAACAACAACCAACACCCACCCACATAACAAAAAAAACCCCCACAATCCAATAAACACACACACACAAAACCACCACCAAAAAACCCCAAATCCCCACTCAACTCTAAATGTCAATAGAAGCAAAAATAATAGCATATACCTCTACCATTCTCACTAAAACATCACTTTAATTCAAATTTAGTAAGCTTCCTTCCTGTTACACTGCAGCAGGTGAAACTCCAGAACAGTTCCCACAGTAAAGACACTTGTAGGGAAAGAGGTTTCTGTTGCCTAGAAATTGCAGAGGAATAAACATTACCCATTTATTTTATAGGTGAACTCCTCATTGCTGTGCCTGGACTAATAAGAGGGGTGGAATAAGGGCAGTGATTCAAATGGGAAAATACCGTGAAGGTATCTGAGGAGGAGTTATTTCTATACCTGCCTAGTTTGCAAGTCAAGCTGCTACAAGAGGAACATGGGGAAAAGAATTTCTTTTAGTCTGCTACAGTCATTGCTGCATATTTAAATTCAGGCCAAGAAAAAGAAAAAGCAGCTTATGCCTTTCTGCGAGTTTGGCGAAGGCTGCAGGTACACGTCCAGCTTTCCAAAGCACTGCGAGAAACTCAGCAGCAGGGAGTGACCTCTATCTATCACTGCAAGGAGGGAAAGCACAAGGCATCATCCTTCTCACCCACCAGCTCTCAGTGAAGAAGAATAGGGCTTTAGCAACCTTACATTATTCTTAAATCAGGAAACTAGCAAAGGCAGGGGAAGGAATATTTGTGCAAGAAAACAGACACTTCTTTCACTTGTTTTTCTAGATAACTAACAGCATACTAAAGAGCTCAAACTTTTATAACTTCAGAAGAAGTCTTTCCTGTCCACACAGAGACAGCAGGCTTGGTCTGGGAAAAAAACCCACAAAGCTGGAAGGGTGACTGTAATTACCCCAGAGTTCACATAGGCATCAACTGACCATTTAGATATCATGGCAGCTTCTCCTATAGTTCAGGTTATGTTTACAGTCTCATGATAAAACTAATTCGTATTTTCCATTTTTAGTAAAGGCCAAACAATACTCACCAAGTTTGTCCACAGCCTGCACATCTCACACATAAACAGTGTTAATTACCATGTTTAAATGTTCATGTCACCTTCAGACTATAATTTCACTTTATGTTCACAACAGACAAATTAGGTCTTTGTTCACTCTTACATGTCCTGGCTAACATTTACAGAAATCATTCCCATACCACACAGTTCTGGCTTTCTCTCCTCAAGCACGTCTTCCCAAGCACAAACCCAAACCTCTTCTCTCTGCTGGCAAATCCATTTCTAACTTCCATTTACCCCAGTACTCTCACTAACTGCTGAGATATTACTTATCTCTATCACCACCATTTTCAAGAATAGTAACAAAGCATCTTTGGAATTATTTCTTACCAAGCCTGATAACAGCACAGCGTAAAACTCTTCTAAAACTATCACAGTGCACATGGAGGCTACAAGGCTTGTCAGAAAAATCCTTCCTTCCACACCACCAGTAAGATCTACACACCATAACTTTAAACAAAATACTGAGCTCAAACTACAAATGGCAGGACACAAGACTAGCAAGGTTTTCACAAGTAATGGGTCTGGACAAAAAGAGTCAAGAAAATTATGTTGGGTAGGTCTATTTAGATTTAGCACAGACCACACTCCCACCGATGTGCAGTCTGAGCCAGTCTCTTCTCCACAGCTCATGTGGGCCCCTCTGTTCAAGCCTCCCTTTCTCTGTGAACTCAACACCACTGCCACAATATATATTAAATACTTGAATAAGGAAGCTACAACTGCTGTAAGCAATTAGGAAAAAAATAACAACTACAAAGATTTTTGAGAAATAAGGAATGGAACAAAAGGTAGAATACACTAGGTATGTGTTCTGTCTTCACCGTAAGACATATTTGTAGCTTTACATAAGGTAATTCCCTCCTGCTTTAGTTCCTTTCCCCCAAAAAGTAAAGTGAGTAGCACTACCCTCTGCTCTGATTTTGATAGCAAATGTCAGTCACAGATCTGGGTCTTCCCAGGCAATTCTGTATCCATGGCAGGGGACAAGGAAGTGTTCTGGTTGTTTAGTTTTTAAAGCAAAGATATGAGTGACATACACCCTTTCATACAGTGCTTTGCACAGTGAGAAAAGTTACCAGAAGTCAGTACATGCAGAGATCCGATCAGCCTTGGTCATTTACATCAAAAACCAGAGCTGCACATAAGAAGCTCAGGCTCTGCCAGCATGAACTCAGGAACAAAAGCTGCAAAAGTGACTGTACTCTTTTCCATTACATATACAGCACTGATCACTGTTGGGCAGGAATGGGGCTGCTACTACCCTGTCAATCTACTTTAACCATAGACTGGTCCCAATTCTATCTCAAGTCAGCACTGTTTCTACAACTTAGAGCAGGAAGAGGCATCCCCTCAAGGCCTTGAGCAAACTATACCCATTTGCACTAGAAAAAAAACCAAACCCAACACAAAAAATCCCCGAACATATTCTCTGCCTTATGGAAAAGCTCCAAAATTCAGGTAATAGCTCAAGGCATACTTGAGGAAGAGAATAAACAGAGCCCTGGGGAAAAAGTGACTGCCCAGATTCCAACCAACATCTGCCAAGCAATCCTCCAGAAAACAAGCTCCATATTACAAAAGTCGTCCGAGGGGGTGAACAGCCATTAAAATGAAAACAAAACCTTTGAGAAGGGAGACTACAAAAAAGGTTTGCTCCAGGCTTGGGAGGCAGTAAGCAAGAAGTCCAGACAAATTCTACAAGGTCTTATAGAGCTCTAACTCCCGAGCATTTACACATCAGAAAGACAAAATACCTGTCTCACCTTCGATCCACATCTATCTCTTTCAAACCCTTACAAAAGCCAAAAGGATAAGCTCCTCTCTTGCTTGCACTCTGTATCAGAGCCATTTCCCATCTGGATCCCCGCATTTGTGCCTCTCTCCAAACACTGAAGAACTTGCAGTTGTATGGTAACTACAGAGATAAGCTGCCGTTTGGGAGTGGGGAGGGTCCTCAAGCTACCCTTCAAATAAGAACTCGGAAACTTTCAGGTTAGGAAAGGAGACAGAAAGGAGCAGAAGCAACATTACCCCCTTGTGGCAGCAAAGCAATATGGAAATAAGGTCTGAGAAATTCAGGGGAACAGACTAGGTGTTTCTCTTCATAGCTGCTGTAAGGAGAGCTGTATGCGGCCAGAAATGTCATCAACGCTGAAGAGAAACGGGATGAGCTGGAGTCACTGTACTACATGTGACTGGGTTCACATCACATAGCAAGAACAAGGCAGGAGGGACCAGAGTCCTCAAACGAGACCTGACAAAATGAAAGACACAGATTTGTCCCTGGACCCTGGTACATGGTTCTAGGGAAGATGGTTTCACATGTCACTTGCACACAGTGCATCCAACAGACTAAAATACAGCAAAGCCTTTGGTAAGCTGTGCCAACTTCAACAGGTCAAATATTTGCACAGCACAGTGGACTCTGCCTTTCATACACTCACGAACAAAATAAAGGAGTTTATACAAGGGTCCCCAGACAAGAATTTCCCCACTTCACACACGCTCACTCCTTTCTGCCTGTATGCATGACAAAAGTATCACTCAGGATGGTTCAAAAGACTTCTCAGATTTTCAGGTAATTTCAATAATGTGTCTTGTCTGTCAAACTAAATAGATGAGGCAAGGTGAAAACATTATGCATTCATAAAATGCAGGCACAGAGTTACTCATACCACAGCCTACAGAATTTGACCTCTGGAATGAGTGCAGTGGAGTGGTTAGAGAAGTTCAACATAATTGCCAGACAAAGCTTCTTCATGGAAGAATAAGGATGATAACCATTTCCTTGTGAACCATAAGTTTCATGCAAACCTGCCTGACAACAGAATAGAACACACCTTTCATGTGCAGTAATGTACTCAAATCTCTAGACAAAATAAACAGGTAAACCAGATTAAAATTATCCCTCTCATGTATTACAAGCAGTTAAATCTATAGAGGACAATTTTCCTCTTCCTTCTTTTCCTCATCTATAGGAATTGTTTCACTGAATAAGGTTTGAAATATGCTAGCAGGGACACACATTGCTACTTGCTCCTTGCATACAGAACTCAGAAACAAAAAATAAATTTATAACCTAATTATTTTCTTTTTTTTTTTTCTAAAACCCCTACACTAATTCTATAGATGTCACTTGTGTCATACTAAAATAGCCAAAGAGAAAATCTGAATCAGTTTTATTAGCCAGCATTGCACCATACCTAGCATTAACTGCTGTATTGATACATATTTCAGCAGAGATCACTAAGAGATCACTGCTAGATTCTGTCTTAAGAAGGTGGCATCAGCTCCTCTCAAATAAGCAGCTAACTAGAAGAATCCTCTTTCATTCCCTGTTCAACTTTTCATTATCAACCTGAATTGGCCCAGAAAGCAACAATGGCTTTAAGTACTTAGAAGATCATCTCCCTCACTGAGATTACAGTACTAATACAAGACCTCCTCAACCCATTTTTAAATTAACAGGTAGTTATAAAAAAATTAAACTAGCTATCATCTGTTGCTCAGTTATCCTTCCTTTATCCACATCTTTCCAACAGCTTCTATAACCAATTTTTTGCAGCACATTTCACATGGCAACTTCAGAGATTTCTGAGATTCTTTTCACTTTGATGTTAAAAGTGAGGCAAAGACATCCACAGGGGAAAACTCCCTACATTTGAAATAATGAAATCAGTGTGGAGAACCTCAAAAAAGCTGAAGCTCAGTCTCATGAACTTTTGCTTAACTTAGACCATAAACTTTCCCCAAATTCATGCCTCACCAGCACAACTTCAAGAAGCACACAGCTCAATGCCACACTGCTTTCAGGCCAGGCTGAATGTGATGGGACTCCTTGTATTGCTGAGGCTCTCAGTGACATGCTTCTCCTAAAAGAGGTGCCAGAGCTGTTAGGTAGCAATGGTGCCATTACATGCTTATTAATGCCTTTGTGATCAGTCCAAGATAATTAACCTATGATCATCAGAAAGAGCAGAATTCTCTCCTTACCCAGCTGACATATTTGCATCAACAGAATTCAGAGAACAGCCTTCACTAAATTACGCTATTAACTTAATTGACCCTCAATGGCAATGTTTTCCCAGAAAGCCACTTCTCAACTAGGAAGGCCATATCAGGGAAGGAATCTTGCCCATGGAGAGGGAATGAGAACATACACAGTTTCCAGACACAATTTTTCTTAGTTTTTCGGCTGACCTTAGAATATAGAGCTCAATTGCCCAATGAGGACATCTAATGGAGAGACAAAGAACAGAATTATAAAACAGGTTATGAGCACATCTTGGATTCCAACACTAAGAATTAACCAGAGGCTGATAGGAAAAAATTACATTGATTGGAAGTGTGTATGCAGTTACCACTTGTACCCTCAGGTTTGAAGGCTTATCCTCCCCCTTGTATTTTGTCAGCACTTTCAGCATTACTTAGCTTATATCTCAGGACTCTCAGACTCCATCTTTGCATGCTTCTATAGCTCCAAAGGTTAATAGACATTTTGGACTCTTCTGTGCGGAAGTGGTTCCAGCACTTCCCACTGTGAAAGCATGCCCTAGGTCTGGGAGACATGAAGGCTTCCTACAAGATGCTCACTCTATTCAAAATTTAGGTAAGTGGGTGCTTGCTGACTTGTTAATAGATTCACAGAACATTCTGAGTTGGAAGGGAACCACAAAGATGATTAAGCCCAACTCTTAAGTAACAGCCTGTATGGGAATTGAACCCACAACCTCGGTGCTATTAGCACCATGCTCTAACACAAATGAGCTAATCTCATCTCCCATGTTCTATAAAGAAAAATATAAACAGCTAATTTGAGAGTGGAAGAAAATTACACCTGCAAGACAGAGCTATCCTGCATACAGGGTTCCTTTTAAGGGAAAATATTTCATAAAGCCCCAAGCCCACCCGATGTGTTCAACAAGAAAGGAAATGAAGTTTTACTTCAAGGAAATTGCCAGAAGCATTTAATACCAGACTGCCCACTGCTTCCAGCTTCTTGCTTCAGAACTCTACAGATAACCTTAACTTCAGTTAGAAGGGAAACAGAAATCCCTGCTGTGCCTGTTCTTTAGAAAGGCCTGATAACAGAACCAGGAGATTGGGAAAACAAAAGAGTCCCTCTGCCAGAAAGGTTTCAATAAAGGTTTCATCTTACAGGAATTCCTCTGGAATCAAGCTCATGCATCAAACTATTCACTCCAAATCAGAACTCTCAGTGAAAAGCACCTGTTTACTCAGCTGATCAGGTAGGCAAGTAACCCTTCATAAACGCTACAGCCACTGGAGCAGACAGCAGGAACCACCATGAATGACAGGCAAAGTGACACAGAGATCTAGTCATAGGACTCTCATTAGACTCCTGCAGGCTGGGGTGGATCAATTATATGCCTCAGGACATTTTTAAATTATAGTTACCACGGAAAAGATCGTATCTACATATCCCACTATATCTCATTGTCCAAATATGTGCCAACTGCCCAATCAATAAGAAGGTTATTTGCCCAGTTATTTCTGACACTATAGTGACTCATCCCAGAAAACGAGACACAGTGGAGATGACATAAGTATGTACCACTGTTTAAAAAGAAAGATAACACAAGACTTACTCAAGTGCCATTTTAAAGCTAAATTTGTCAGTTCCTTCTTACTCTTATGCCCTTTAAGAGGGGACAAGAGGATACCTGACTTAACAGTAGGTAAGTTCAGGGCCAAAAAGTAGCTCCCATGCAATCAGCTTGAGACTCTCATTATGGCAGGCTATTAAAAAAAAAAAACCACCAAAAAAACTGGGGCAAGGATTTAGAAACTGATGAATAATTTTATGACCACCACCACTTATTTTATGCAACTACAACAACAAGAAAGGCAGTCACTGTTCCAGCCTCAGTATAATCAGTTTATCTGCAGGACAGAAGAAAGAATTCCCTTTCCTCAGCCACTCCTGTGTACAAAGCCTTCTTAGTTACATCTGCATCCAACCTGGAAATTTTGTTTTTATACAGCTCAAAGCATCTGTTTCAGAGAAACAGAAAGACTGAACCTTTCCTCTGGTGAGAGCACAAACCACTTGACAGAGAAGATGTGAAACCGAAACCCAGCACGGAAATCCCATCCAAAGTACCAATGTAGCTGCATCATCCACACAAGCCTGTGAAGACACTCTGACAAAAAGGACACATCTTCCCTGATGCAAGTTCAATTTAGCTTATCCAGTTTCTTGTATCATACCTGAAGTAGAAGAAAAATATCCTTCCAAAAAAAAAAAGAATCACCTTCTTAAAAAGAAGACCGCAAAGCCTAAAATTTTCAGTGATCGGTATGTCCCCAACCAGCTCAGGTCAACAGGAGCCACTTTCAAAACTAACCTCTCTTATCAGCGGCAAACCAACTTCATATACCCAAACCACTGACACAGAGCTTTGACTTTTCCCCCCCCTCTGAGCAACTCTGAGGAAATTATTGTTAACCCTTTTAACTTAACAACTTACTCATGCCCAGTTTTCCATGTCAGCCCTGGGCAGATTCCCCATGCATAGCATGTGATGATAGGGTGTGTGACAGGGAGCACAAGAGAAGCACATTAACATATCCTGAGTTTCCATGCTTCTGCAGGGTCTCGGAAATACCAGGAGCACAGTTCACCCCAGAGATCTGCTAAAAGAGGCCATCCTTTTGCCTGTCTGTACTACCATTGAGAGGTCCAGTCTCTGCCCTTACAATATTCAGAACCCACCTGCAGCATGACAATGGCAGCTATAAATACATCAACACCAACATCTCTACTTTCATCTACATGAATAGCACACGGCCATATGAGAAAAGGTTTTTAACTCTGAAAATGTTGAAAAACCTCAGACTAGATGGGAAAGGTTTAAGGAAAAATAGAGGAGGAAGGGCAAGCATGTATCTTACCTCCTGAGTGAATCCTCCTCTGAGCTTTCCTCAGGCATTTCCTGGTTTAAGGCCTCCTGTGATACATTCCCAGGTCTGCTTGAAGCCGACTGGCTGTAAACTCTTTCCCAGTGCCCCGTCTCCTGGTTAAAGACCACTCCCACGGTCCTCTCCTCCTGCGGGGTGGAAGAGCTGCCCAGCTGCAGTCTGCTAGAGGCAGGAGCTCTGCCCTCGGTTCTCTCTGCAGGCTGCACCTGGCTGGTATTTGGAGGCACACCCTCAAATGTGCTTTGGACCTGCCCTGGTGTGTAGCTAGGCGTGCTTCTTTCCCAGCGCAGCGTGTCATTGTTAAAGGTCAGCAGGTTATGACAAGCACGACAGCGGTTCAGGTGACCCCGGGACAAATTGGAATTGTTTTCACTGCTTTGTGGAGTCTGCTGATGGGAGGGACCGGGTCGATCAGGCTCAATGTTGTTGTTGAGCATTTCTTGAGCCTGTTGCGACTGGCTGGGCTCCCCACCAATCCCCTGATCTAACTCCTGAAGCCGGTCATATTCCAGGAAGAATCGCCTCAAATCACACTGGAGCTCATTACGAATGCTGGCTGGATTGCTCGGGCCAGCACTACTACCACTGTTCACCTCAGCCCCTGGGGCCAGAAAGCCCCTCCCTTCTGTTGCAGAGGTATAGACTGATGCCTGGGAACCTCCCTCCTGCTGTCTGAGCACGGACAGCAAGCTCACAGAGGAGGCACTGGTCCTAGGGGGAGGCATGGCTTCCAGCTCGGACCGAGAGCTCATGTTCAGCACTGTCCTGGACCAGTCAGACCCACCCAAGCCTGAAGCCATCTCTCTCGCAGACTGTTGGTACCGGGACTGGTGGCCTGCCAAGGACCCGCTGAGGGACCGCCGCGTGGGGCCCAGGCTAAGGTTGCGCAGGGTGTTGCCAGCAGTGCTGCTCTGAACTGTGCTGAAAGCAGAGGGCCTGTTAAGTATCCCCTGCTCCTCCTGTGCTACGGATGCCTGCTCTGGGGGTTGATAAGGCTCTGTCTGCACAGAGGAGAAGGAAGTGCCAGTGGCCCCAGAAGACGTGGAGGGTGCATTTTCCTGGTGTGGGAAGAGAGAAGAAGGAAGTCTTGTACTAGAGCATCGGCTGCAAAGGCACAACATCCCCAGGTGCTGGCAGCACTCTGCTGTGGGATAGCTGACTCGCTCCCGGAGCCTGTTATAGACAGATGCCCTTGTGTTCTCACTGGCTGGAGGCGGAGGTGGTGGTGGTGGAGGCGGTGGAGGGGATGGGGTAGCAGAGTCTTGAACACTGTTTTGCTCTCCCACCTGTATGCCAGAGGAGCGGGAGGACAACATATGCAGGAAGTTGTGGAGGAGGGGTGTGCGCCTCACAGGCTGAGACGGAAGGATAGCGCGCTGACGATAATGCGGCATCTCTGTGCTGTCCACGGAGATTTCCACTTCCTCATCGCTCTGCAGAAGAAAACAGGCAAAGTTCAGTCACCTCAAGGCAAAATCCTATACTTCAAAATAAACAGCAGAAAGTCAGCTACCAGCCAAGACAGATGAAAGGCCTTCTTAAAGGCCTTGACTTAGAGGAAACTAGTTGAGATGATTTCTAAGTTCATTTTATGGATCTAGACAACCTCTTTCTACAGCCCAGTGAGCTTTCACAATATGCTGTTCATACAAACAAAAGTATCAGTGTCTGAGGGTCAGAAGCTGAGGGGAAAATTGTTAATACCTCAAATAGCTTCAAATCCAAAAGAACATCACAACAGAAATGAAAGAACAGGACCACTGAGACCTCTGTCTCACCATTAGTGAGCGTGACAATGTGTTTGTTTTGCCCTCTCTGTCTCACCATTAGTGAGACAGAGAGGGCAAAACAAACACATTTTGGAAAGCACTTTATCAGCCATGCACATAACATAAGAACATGTTACATTGCTATTGTATCACCAATCGAGGTCAGAAAGAACTCCGCTTAAGAAGACTTCAGGTTTTCAGAAAAGCACAAGTCTGCTTAGAAGCAGACTAGGGCTAAAGTACATAGAGCACCTTCTAACTAGCCAGTCAATACAAGTCCTGACATTCCCCTTACCTGCTGGTTAGAAGGGTTAACGATTGCTGTGAGCAAGTAGTGTCCCAAGGGATCAAACCGTACCAGCCTAAAACAAAAGCAGTGCCAGAATATCAATCACCAGTTCACATTCCACATTGACACGGGAAGCTGAACACAGCAGGGAAGAAAACCCCACACGACATGTTTGCAATGAGAATATTACTACATTACCATCATATTTTTATGAAGGATGTCAAAGAGTTTATGCATTAAGAAGAAGAAAATGTACCTGTCTAGCTGAAGACTGCAGTTATTTTATAGTCCACAGCAAGACTACAGCAAAGTTAAAAGCTGGAAGTAAGTACTGCTGCATCATTTGAAACAGCCAGAAAATTTAAAGGAATACACGTTTATATTACAAAATGGAATTGGTACAAAGGGAGAGATTAACATGCCTTGATGCCACATTGTTGTCTTATTTTAAATTGCTCAAAAGCAGGCATCAGGTTTCCAGCAATCCAGTTTCCTCTACAAGTGTGCCAAAGTAATAGCTCAGCATTTTGTTCCAGCAGTTCCTGCATTTTCTCATCCTTATGGCTGACAAGTTTAATTACTAAGCTTACAAATCAACATGAAGTAGATTCTGGACATTTAATGGACACATGCCCTATTACAAATATGAACAACCAAGTTGATCTATTACTTTCAATTGCTTTTTCTTTCTGCCCACAGAACTGGTTTTCTACCAGTTGAGTCAAGGAGCTGCAAGCAACACTTCACTGCCTGAGTGCAGAGGGTGCAGCATCCCAGAGGAACCTTACATACAGTTTCTAAACCTGACCATTTTTCACACAAAAGTATACTTTTCACCCTGAAGCAGGAGCTCACCTGACCCGCTCCATTTCACTGGCCGTTTTCACCACTGCAAAAGGTTCCCGACGACTCCAGTCCCAGAAATGTATCTCATTGGCAGTGGCAATCAGCAAGAGCTGAGCCGTAGGATGAAAAGCAAGTGATGCAATGGCATTGTTGCTATCTGTGAACCAGCTCTCACTTCCACCCTAGAGTGAGGAGTCAAGAACCACAAGCAGTTTATCACAACGTTTGCCATCATTAAGTTTCCATGTACTTGCCATGCCTCCCAGCCTGCCTAGAGCATTGCAAGTGAGGTGCTGTCTTGACAACAGCCGATCCCATACGAGGTCATGCACCAGCTCTAAAATGTAACACTACTTGCAACAATGACCACAGATGTATTTCTGTAGGTAAGTGTGTCTCAAGCAACCTGTAAAAATTCTTCATTAAAAAAAAAAAAAAAAAAAACAGACAAGCCCATGTGCTTTGTCTCTGTGCCATTTACCAAACTCTGTAGAGCAGCAGATTCTTTAATGAACAGTTCAGATATGCTCAGTGGAATAACAAACAGCATGTCTCTCACAAAGGCTAAACAGGCACCTTGCACAGTGTTCTCCAGCATTACCTCTACCACTGCAATCAATGAAACAGGTGCTGCTAAGAAGCATGACCTACCTGGCAGGACTGAATGAAGAATCTGTCACCTCCTCTCTAGAGAGAAGAGGATGGCTACGGTCTGTTCTATGCTTTTACACACAGGTCCCAGAAAAACTTCCAAACAGCTCTCTTACCAGGTAACATGTGGAAAAACAAACTCAGCCAAAAAAAGTCACCACCCACCAAATATCAAAGGAGCATATATTTCAGGAAAGACTTACATGTAAATCCCAAATTCTAACCTCCCCATCTAGGCATCCTGAAGCAATGAGGCCTGGGATGGTGGGATGGAAGGTGACACACCAGGGAGTGCGGCGATGTCCAACCAAGGAATGAACACACTTGCCCGTTTTCACCTCTGTGATGTAGATGTTGTGGTTCACATGTGTGGAAGCCATTAGGGTCCTGGGAATGCAGAAGGTATGACAAACATTAGCATGAGAAGAATACAGCAAAATTAGACCATGGTTAGCTTCATCTCAACAGGGTCTGTTCATACTTAGCCCAGCAGCTCTCCCACACAGAGCTCAAAGGGTAAGAGGCTACTGTTGCACCAATATCAAAAGCTTTCTGTAGACAGATTTCAGGATCCATGCAAACATGAGCTCATCTGAATCTGCAAGCACAAACTTGACCTTGAACGTCAGAGTGAACATGCAGCTCAGAAGGCACTCCTGACTGACATGTTCAGTCTGGGGCAAATAAATATTCCCAACTCTCCACACCATCTCAACCACTGTCAAATCAAGTGATACTATCAGAGATCCCACCTCCATTTCTGCTTCCAATACACACATCATTCTGCTCTGTTCTTTATTCCTAGATATCCCAGTGAATGTGTCATATCATTTGGGCATGTTGTATTAAAACACCCTTTACTCCCTTTAGTTTCTTATGGAATCCCATGGTGTCTGCAGAGATTCTTTTTCCTTAGAACTTTGTATCACCTGGGTACCTCAGAAATTAAACACCAACTATGCTCGAAGCTGTGAGATTAGGAAGGTGCACACGTTCCATCCATGCGTGTCAGGAACCAGAAGTTTCACTCGGCTGTTCAGGACTGGACAACTCAATGGGCACAAGCCTCCATCACTTTTGTAAGTGTAGGGAGACTGCTGAAACAGGGAACGAACTAGGAGTTAATTACCTGTCTGGACTAAACGCCAGCAAGAAGGTGGAGCGTGGACTGTCTGGTAACTCAACTTTCTGAAAAAGCCAACAAAGCAGGAAGTGTTGCAAGAGTCATATGATCATACTTTAACTGTAAGCCACACAGACAACAAGGGGAACCCGCTGCAGGAACATATCTAGTATCACATCACTGCAGGAACTGAACAGAGCCAGAGAGCATATCAAGTGTAACACATCAAAGGTATAATCACAAGACAATTTATTTCAAATCTCTGCCTCCCTTCCCCCATTCCAAGATCAAGCTATGCAGCTCTATCCCACAACCTTACCTTGCCCTCCCATTTCATCCATCGAGTTTTATCCTCCACCAGCTCCTGCAGAAGCCGCTGAGCACCCAAGGCTTGGGTGCCCCGTTCCCTACCCCAAAGGATGCGGACAGCATTCTTCTCTGGGACAACCTTCATGGCTCTCAGTTGCCAACACCACGCCTGCGACTGAGAGGAGACACCAGCAGGTTCCAGATGACAACCACCACCAAGCTACGAATAAGCTATCCACATTTCAGTTGTTTGTCTTCACGGAAACCTAAAAAGGTAAGAGACTGATAAGGAAGGCAGCTTTTACCTTGACTACCCAAAGTAAAAGCTTTAAATCCCAAAAATACTAGATTTGAGAGACAAATCTTTCTTCTTACACAGCCTTTGCTACCTTCTTCCATTATCAAGGCCCCATCTTGACATTTCTGCAGCCAAAAATTGCTCTGAAAGCATCCAGTTCTTCCCTTGTACACGTGCCCTAGGCACATTAGACATACGGAGAATTAAAAATTGGACTTCAAATTCTTTTCCTTCCCTTCATCTCTTGCCATATATAATAAAGGAAAAAAGATTTATGAAGATACAGTCTTTACACCTTGAAGACTTAGGTCCTATCTGGGAAGGGTGTCTGAAAGCCAGAGGAACAGTATTACCAAATTGACAGTATGACAGAGGAACCTCCCAGGAACTAGTAAAATTTCAGTAACAGGCCAAACTGTAAAGGTCAGACAATTGACAGACCTCAAGTCCAAATTATTTCCAACTCCATCAACAGATTACAAAATATGAAAACAATGATGTATGGGACAACTTCACCAAAACTATTCCAATGTCTGCACAATACCTTTCAATCTGCTTTGCTCTTAGAACAACAGTTCACCCAAGTAATGCACACTGGCAAAAAATAATGCTTTTTGAGCTGCAAAGGAAAGCTTTAATACCCACTGTCTATTAAAAAAAAAAGCTAAATAAATATAATAAATATATAATATAATTACCCTAATAGCAACCAAGTCACACAGCTTTTCAGTGATGTCATACAATGGAGTTTGCCACAAAAAGCTCTCTAGAAAAGTTTCTTAGAACAGATAAATCAAGAAACTCTGCTGCAATGCTATTACCTTCTGATCCCAGCAGTGTGCATACGACTCTGCCATCTCTTGATAACATGAAGATCTAAAGACAAACCTGACTCAGTTCATGTTACACTGAACAAAACCATCAATATTCAATAGAGAAGGAAATAGCAATTTAAAAAGAAAAAAACACATAAAGAAGAAAAAAGGTTTACGTGCACAAGAGACAAATTGTTAAATGACAGAACTCAGAATGGTCAGTAGCAGTATTTTCTTTCCTCCCACTCTCCCTAAAAAAACCCTCCTGAACAGATCATTTAAGACAGCTGCAGCTTATAGAGAGGAGCTGTCTAAAGAGATAAGCCAGGAAAATGAGTTCCAAAAAAGCACACCAGTTTTTATTTGTAGATGTAAAATAAATAGTACTGAAGTAATTAACAAGTAAAGACATCCATTTTCCTAGAAAGGAAATTCTCCACAGTGAATTTCGAGCTAGCTGGAAATTCCCTGTTGCTTAATGTGAACAGCATGGGCATCATGTATTTCAGAGAAGCTGAACTCCATGGTACACAATAAGCCTTCTTTTGAGATTCTGTGAAAGTTAGCCAAACATTAGGTAGGAATTATTCCACAAAATCAAAGCCTTACTGGAAAGCAACATAAAAACCAAAGATATACTGAATGAGAATTCTTAAAAATAACTGTACAGCTTAAAAAAGCCCAGATCCAAAAAAGCTAGAAGGATAACTGGAATAGATACATCCAAAAGCATAATGTAAGACAGGAATCCCTAAACTAAAAATCTTCTTTAGCTAAATGCTGATAAATCCTGATCCGGATTCTGCAAACAGCCCCAGGCACCCATGTTCAGAAATGACAAGATTCAGACTGTAAGCAGAATGGAGGAGAGGGACAACTCAGAACCATACAGGCAACAAAAAATCTACTTTACAGGAGGAAACTGTACATCTAGTTTAACCCTTAATCTGGTAAAATTAAGAAAACAGTAGCTGAATATTCTATATGCATGTATTCAAGGAATTTGGACTACAACAACCCAAGAATAAACACATAAACAGGACACCAATGGAAGACAGGTCCTGCAGCTGGAATAAGCTGGAAGTTCAAAAAGATTTAAACTTTGGAGCAGCCTTTCAATAGCTGTGAAGGACAAACCAGATAAATAACTTGAGATCATGGTAATTTACAAGCAGGATAACAATCACTCATAAGAAAGAACAAGCTGTGACAACCTAGCAACATTTCAGTCCTATCAGAACCAATGTTCCCTAAAGTACAATAGCAACAAGAAAAACAAGAGGTTTAACAAACGGCTTTAAGTTTATTCATGCCATGGACAAGTTTACATATTGTAAAATAAATGGGGAGATAACTCCTACAACTGCAATCAGTGAAGTTCTAGTTTCAACGACCAAGTCATCTCCACTATATAAAACCAAGTGCATACCTTAAGACAGCTTATCTAAATCTCTGCATGTGTGTCCTAATTTATTCAACTAATCTGCCTATAACAAACACTTCATATGTGAGCCTGAGCATTTAACTTCATGATTTTCCCTCAGGGACTGTACCTCATTTTTCCAGCTTCTTCTGACTCATGTCTTTATCCCATTTTAAAAGTAAACTAAGGAAACACCCAGGGCTCTAATGCCTTCACAGTACCCTGCTAACCTGCTCAACATTTTTAAAAACTGGGATCCCTTCAGAAAACACTGAATGTATCCTTCTTGAGTGATGCTGAGATTCCAGTATCCCTTTGGGGGCCAAACTTCATCCTTTTTCTGAATTAGCCTGAACACAGTAACTGCTTCTCTACCTGGTTACACATTCAGCAACACTTCAGACAGGCAAAGAAACTCAGAGCCTTCAAATGAAGAAACAGATGTAGTGTAGCATTGGCAATGAAGTGAACACTGGCATTATCTTTGATCATTTTAGCAGGAAGTCTTCAACCTTTCTATTGGATTATGTGTTCAGCTTCAGTTTGTTTTGGTGTGGGGTTTTTGGGGTTTTGTTTGTTTTTTTTTTTCCTTTAGTTTTTTTTGTTTGTGTAGAGTTTTTTTGTGAGGGTGTTAAAGGATTGAATTTTTTTCTCTAACCTAATAAAGATACCCACCAACTCCAAATATTTTGCTCAAATATAAGCTGAATAATGACAGCATGCTATTAAATACCATTAGCAGATAAAGCATTGAAGTACCAACTGTATTTACAGCTACTCATTAGCCATCTGACCAACAAAGTTTGGTTAATTAAATTAAATTAAATTAAATTAAATGCAGGGGGTTTCAAAATACTTCTTGCAACTCAGCATAAATAAAACCTGCAGCTCACTGGATTAAATCTGTGCAGGTGAGTGGTGGACTGATTCAGTAGCAGTGTCTATTACAAATACCCACAACTATCAAAACTGATGAACAGCTGACCACCTAAAGAGGGATTGGGATTGTTCTGTTTTCTTCTTGTTGTTGAGTTTATTTTGTTTTGTTTACTTGTTTTTGGGGGGAGGGAGGGAGATTTGGATGGTTGGCTTAATCAGGATGATCAAAAGCGTCCAACTGCAATATTAGCTGATGCCCCAAATGTGATGCAGATGACCACAAAAAAATCTGAAAATGGAGAGTCAAGAAATTTTTCTATAATCGACAGCTTTCTTTCCTTAAGAGTTTTCTCCCTTCAGGGCATTTCAGGACAACAAGCTGGGCTGTTCACAGTTTTGGAAAGGGCATTACACAGCCCAAACCCAAGCCTTTTACTTGCTCTGTACCAGCCATCCTTGAAGAAGCCTGAAGAATTCCCAGCATTAGAGTAATGTAGGTTTACTTGTAATTGTCGCTTTTACAGATGTTGAACCTCTAAAAAATAGGTCAAGATATTTTATGCATTATGCAATGGCTCACCATTCCAGTTCAAAACTTCAGCACTTTAGGAGATGGGGCCATCATCTCTGTAATGTGCCCCTTCCCCATCTTTGTTGCTATTAATTTTGTGGAGATTGTGGTACCACCATGCTGGAAGCACAGCTGGCTTTGATACAAAGACGAATATTGCAATACTACCTTCATGTTATTCTACTCTTCATGGGGGAAAAACATTATTTCATGTGGCCTTCAGCTCCCAGACTAATCTATTACCACTGCAAAGAACTTTGTGGTTGTTTGTAACCAACACTAAAAGCCTTTCCTAATGCATGTGCCCAGAATCAGTGTAAACAGCTCCATCAGTGTTTAAAAAGGAAAAAAAAAAAAAAAACCTGCAATCAGTAAATTATATTTACAATGGGAGATCTATCCAGAAGATACAAATGTCCAAATAATTTCAGACAATTTTGCTGCCCAAAGAGACCTCATGTGATTGATGAAGAAAGAGGCAATACGAAGTGAAATATTAAAGCTGTCACTGACGTTGCAATCTGGGTTCCACAGAGAGAATGCATTTATAAGACTCCCTTTAAGAACCAGAGGAAAAAAAGCACATGCCAGTAGTTTTGGTCTCCAAGTCCCTTTGTCAGTTTTAAGACTTCCATAATGTATTGAGTGTAAAACAGCCATGATCCACACATAGCTGATGGGCCAAGGCTATATACTTTGTATTAAAAGAATATGCATGGGGAAAAAAAGGACTTAAAACACAACAAAAGCAAAACTGTGGTGAACAATAAGGCATGTCACTGTCCTGCAAAACCCCAAGCAAACTTGTCTCTAGAAAAGAAGAGGAAACAGATTATTACATTCAAGTCCCCCATCTCTGGCCAGGCGCCTACCTATCTTGCAAGCCAGAGTTACTTCTGTTTTCAAAAACGTCTGTTCTGAAGAAGCATGTCCAGCCCTAACAATGCCATTGCAGTTACTCCAAATTAAAGTGCAGCATCTCAGGCTTTAACACTAGCAACACATTAAAAATTCCAAGAGGACTGTTTATTGCATTTAACAAATGTTAGTAATTTAAGATTCATTTAATGAATATTAGCAATAATTTAACATTCCCACTATTGCACATGTGGGTGGGTTCTCCAAAAGCAATCAGATCATCAAACAGGCATGAAAACAGTATATGCAGCACTACAGCCCAAATGCTCTATCTTTGCTGACAGTGACCCTAATGAAGGCTGCAGTCAAAAGACAGGCTATTTCCTCTAAGGATTTTCTACAAGTCGGTTTCCCTTGTATCTTACACAGCTTAGTTTTGAAGCAAACTGCCTTCCAAGATCCCTTGTGCTTTTCAGAAGCTCAAAAGAGCAAAAAGTGCCCACTGAAAACAACCAAATATCTTGCCAAGGACTATGAACTACACAGCCCCTCCTTTTGCAGGCACTTCATTGATAAAACAATAAAATCTGGTTCTGACACCCAGACAGGAGATCTCCAAGAACAAATCAGATGCCTAGAACATAATTTGGAACGTATACAAGCAATCACACAGCTCCAGGGACTTTCTAGTTTATAATCTGTGTTTATAATCTGTGTTTCCTTCCCTTCTACAATATGGAGATTTTGAAGCCATCATTTTCCTAAATTGCATCAAACAATATCATGTAAGAAGCCCAAGAAACACTACACAGGATAGAAGACCTGACTTATACTTGCAGTTTTATTGAAAATACTGATTCAATCCATATCAAATGTCATGTTGTTCCCACTAACCCTTTTTGTGTCTCTACCTGAAAACCTGAGCAAAATTTTAAAAAATATTTATGTAAAACCAAAACTAAAAAGCTGTTTTGCCCTCTTTGCACTGCATCAACTCAGCTTAACAAACAGGACAACTCAAGAAGTCCTAGTTTGGTAAGTCCTAGTTTGCCAGTAGCACTGGCATTTCAACAATGCTGTAACAACAACAAAATCAGTACAAAACAGGTGACATGACTCATATCCCAAATAGTAGCATGGGTCAAAACATAAGAATTGGAAGAACAGGACTATATTCATTCTTAAATGACAGGGCCATATGAATTTCTGGCAATATACCTGATTAGCAATATATGTCTAAATTTACTTCAACATTTGATTTGTCTTCCCTTAACTCCATTTGTGGTAGTTCCAGATGAACCCTGAGACTGTTTATAGATGTATTAACTCTTCTTGGGTTAAAAACAAACAAACAAAACAAACAAAAACCCCAACCCCAAACACCAGAAAACATTTTACATAGGGCAGACTTCAAGATACCTTGCAGTAATATCAAAATGAACAAAAATTTAAAATAAAGTTACATTGGACTAGAATCTTTAAACAAGGCTAACCCACAAACAAAAACAGTCTACGGATGGGTAACAACTATCTTAAGCATGATTAATCAAAACAATAAAAAAAGCTAAACTCTAACCCATTATTTTGTTCTGTTTCAACTTGTGTGCTTGATTATGCTTAAGAAAAAAAAAGCTGCTGAATTTAAGAATTTAATTAGACCAAGAGTCAGTCTATAGTAAGTGCCCCTAACACGGAGAATAAAAAAACACTTAGGAGAAATGAAAGAAAGTTTATGATGTAACTATCCAAGAGAACCCAAAACTAATACCATGAAGGCACTTCCATTATATGGTCCTGGTTTTACTCTTCCAAGTTTTTAAATACTCCCCAAAGTATTATAGTGTAAGCTGAAGTTTTGCCTAGATTAAAGCCAGATAGAGATGGAAAGTAATTCTAAAGCACATTTTCTGTAGATGCAGTAGACACACTGCTCTAAATTGCACTCACTGCAATAAGTGTTGACACATAAAACAGGATTCCTAAAGAAAAATAACTTGTCATAGTGCTTCATGATTGAAAAATTCAATGCTGTGTTTTAAACTGTGATTGCGAACAGCTCAGGAAATCCAATTACACTACTAAGACGTCAATTGTACTTTGTCATTTCAAGATCCTGTATGACTGCAATAAGTAACTAATTGCCATTAGAATCTTAATTTGTCTTCCCAGTCTGGATTAAATGAGCTACATACACATAAAAGAACTTTTCCGACAAAAGAAGTACATTAAAATTCTGGCTATTTACAGCAAAATGATGAAGACATGGAAGAGAAACTTGCAGATATGAACTCCTAAAGGTCAGGAAATGAATGGTAAATATAAAAAGGGAAGTAGTAATAATAATAAAAAATCTAAGTGATCACCCATGTCTGGAGTCTGACAGTTTCATTTATCAATGAGAATATGGAGCACTTTCATAACTATTATTACAACTTCCACATAAACTTAATGAATTCTTGAGAAGAGAGATATTAGTTTCAATTCAGAAGATAGGAAGAGAATATAATTTCACAAAGCTGTAAGGTAAGTCAAACAGCAGAACTGAGATCTGGAAGATTAAGAGTTGGTTTCCACAATTCCATACTCAAACCATAGCATCTTTCGTTAAGTACTATACACAGCAGGAAATGAGGGACAGAGAGAAGAGAAAGCCAGAGCAATACAGAATTCAGATTAACCCCCTAAAAATTATTCTTATTTAGACAGAAATGCAAAGGAATTCTCAATTCAAAATCCCATTATTTACATTAATAGTCACATCAAGATTCTTCAAGCTCATCAAGTTCTTCAAGGGCCACAGCCAAGTGCCCCCAAGTGACATCACACAATGCACAGTAATGTGGGAGTGCCAACACTACAGAAGCAGCATCACATACCCCCAAGGTGAAGACAAAGTGTTTTATGCATTCAAGGCTGCACTTAAGGAACATGCACCTTATCCAAGTAATAAAGAAAAAGCAACTGGAAGCAAGAACATGTTTTAGAAAATACAGGTCATATAATTTCTTGCTCACATGGAATTACAGTAACAAGACAAAAAGAAAAATGATCCACACAGAAGCTGAAGTCTTCACACAAAGATGTATCAGAATTATAGAAGAAGTGGGAGACAATGAAGATTTAGACTCAGAACAAAGAAACACAGCAAATTCTTGACACCATTGCCCTTCTTGGCCTTAGACTGAGTCTGTGGGAGGAATATAAAGGGAGGGGGAAAAGTGTCCAAAACATGAGTCAGAGACTCCTCTCAGCAATTCTGCACTGCTCAAGGTGAAGAATTAGTAATACGTAACAGGAAGAAGGAAGCAGGAATCACTCTGCAAGGACAACCCAAAACACCTCACTGAGAACATGTGAAGTGGAGCTGAGCGAGCACATGGATTAAGATGATGCTCTCCATGTTTAAGCCTGACACCTCATCATCCCCTTCAACAAACAGTTTACAAAAACTGGAGACAACAAACAGCTACTAGACAACAATCCCAATCAGAATTCCTAGCAACCAACTGAGATGCAGACAAGTACTGCTTCCTCTTGTAGAGGAAAGAGGTCTCCTCTAGTTTCAAGCAACCCAACCAATGGGTCTTTCATTAGGCAACTACTATATCCTGCAATAACCTTCCACTAAAATATTTTTAATATTAATCATCTTCCACTGCATATCACATTGTCATTCACATTTGTAAAACAAAATTCTTCTGTCCTTCCCTTACTAATATTTTGTTTCTATCACCCTCCTTCCTAGGATAGCGCAGGGCTACTAACACAAAACACACAAGGTAACTATTATCATGCACTATGCCCTTTATCAGGCCCCCAGAAACTCAACAGGGGAAAAAAAGTACCTTAGTGCTGCTTGCATTAGTAGTAAATATTCCCATCAACAATAACTCTGCAAGACCCATGAGTTCAGTCAGTTTGCTAATCATGGCATAAAAGAATAGTACTAGAGTTTCTTTCCAGAAGTTTCTTAAAAAAATATTTATTCAAATGCCAAACTTCTGGCAGAGGGATACCAGCAGACTGGATCATTGCTTGCCTTCTTTAGAACTGGTTGTTACAGCTGCATAAAAGTTAAAAGTGCTGCTCGGAAAATGGAAAAGTAGGAAACAACCCAACAAGAATCTAGAGGGTCAGTTATGACTCAGAAAAGGGCAAAAGAAAGAAAACTGAGAAGAAGCTGTCTACAAAGTAAACATTCGGCAGAAACTCCCAGCAACTCAATCTGAAAAGACATGTCCAGACATTTGGATCCAAATACATTCCTCATTCTAAGCATCAGGAAAAATATAAATGCTAGTGGACAGCCCTGTTCTTTAAGAGACACACTGCCACAAAAAAAACACACTTATTTCTGACCACCAAAATTGAAATGAACTAATTTTTTTAAATAAAATTACCCAGAGAAGCAGCAGTTGTGAACTCCAGAACTGGCACAGAAGCTACACTGAAGAGTTATTAACGTTAGGAAATGCATTACAACAGTCCTTCAGAACACAAGAAAGGGTTTTAAACTTAGCAGAGATTTCAGGTCCTGTTGCCTGCATCATCCATAAGGCATTCAAATCTGCATGGGTTTAACCTCATACCACATTCTGAAAACTGACCCAACAACAAACTTAAGAGACCAGTAATGGACTGGCAATAAGTGCACATTACCAGCAGGTCATTCTTAGGTCCCTTTTTAACATTCCCATCAGTAATTTGAAAGAGGATGGGAGTGGCAAAGGCAAAGAAGCCAGATGACATTTGCAGAGGACACCAAGCTGGGTGGAGCAGTAAACAAGGACAAATACAGAAAAACACACTGGGTTTTTAAATAAAGACTAAAGAACACTTCATACAGAGGAGAACTGAACTTCATTCAGAGCAGCACTGAGCACTGACCATATTTACAGACTTCATATAATCTATCTTCTTGAAGACGGGCCTGCATCTAGATAACAATTCTTGAATCCATCTATCACCACGGAACAATACTTGAAATGTGTAGTGAGAAAAGCTACTCGTAACCACCTAAAGGATCTCTTGAAGATGAAATGCTGATTTAGTACAGGAAAAATTGCTTTCCAAAGGCAGCTGAATGCATGGTATTGACAGGATCACAAGTAATCCAAAAAACACTACACGAACACTACAGAAATTTATGTGTTGGCAGGAAAAATATGGTAGATGGCAACAAAAACATTCCCATAGCTGGTGAATTAGCTGGGTTCGTTTCCTCACAGGACAAGACGTAACTGGAGGCACACCTGAATGCATTTTATGCCAAACACTACTTTCACAAGCAAGTGTTCTGCAACACACGAAGAAAAACAGGGGAGATAGAGCAGACAACGCTTGCTGCACATTTTATCCGGGTAAGGCCGGAAAACACCACCAACAATAAAAAACATCTCGAAGCAACAGCCCCAGAACGCAACCGGACCGAACCCGGACCACGGGCCCCGGACGGTGCCGTGGGGGCAGCAAGAGGGGCGACGGACGGCGAAGCACCAAGCGCCCAAGCTGGGACAGAAAATCCGGCTTGAGACACGCTCAAGAGGGCGGCAGCGTGGCACGGGCTCCTCGCTGGGACTGGGGACGCTCTCCCCGGGGCTCCCGTCCCCGCCGGCCGGCGGGAGGCAGCGCCGCGGGTTTCCCCCTCCCGCGGCGGCGCCCGGCCCGGGGCAGCGCGCCGGCCTGCCCGCTCCCCCCACCGTAAGGCCGCGGTCCCGGAACTCCAGTACAGAGGCCCCGGCAGCGACTCCCGACTCCCTCCCGACCGCGCTCCACCCGCCGCGGCCTCACACGGGTCGGTACCGCCGCCTTCCGGGGCGCCGCCGCGGGGCCGGCCGCGCCCGGCCGGGAGCTGCGGCGCGGCCTCGGCGCGGGGCCGGCGGCGCGCGTAGGCCCGGAGCGTACCTGCAGCGGCGGGGCCGGAGCGGAGCGGGGCCGGGCCGGGCCGGGCCGGGCGGGCGGAGCGGCCCCGGGGTCGGTCGTCGCCGCCGCCGCGCCGAGCTCCGGCCAGGCGGGCCAGCCGAGCGCCGAGCGGGGCCCAACGGCGGCGGCGCCGAGCGCGGGACCAAGGCCCGAGCAGCCGAGGCTAGAACGCCGCCAGGCAGCGCCAGCCGAGCGACGAGGTCTTCCACCGCCGCCCGGGGGTGACGGAGGGCAGGCGAGAGCAGTCGAGCCCCGAGAACAGCGGGGCAGCGCCCCGGCCCAGAATTAAAATCTGCATAATTAAGCTTAGAGAGGTGTGGGATACTGGAAAAGTGTTCTTAACAGAATGAATGTAAGCCAACACGTACAATAGACTGTATAAAGCAGACTGGAAGTTACTATTCTAGACTTCCAAGGTGAAGGTTGTCCAGACTTAAGAGGAGAAATGGGTGTTAATGTCTTCACAAACGCCCAGGTCTGAAAGAACCGGCCCGGTGCTGGAGCAGTGGCCGTGGAGGTCTCCAGCTTGCCGCAGAACCCGAACAGTTCGAGCTCCTGAACTTTAGGGGAATATGTAGCAGGCGGATCGAGAAGGCTGTACCTTCCCAATACCTCAGCCAGTGGGGAAAGGAAGAGGGCAACGCGCAGTCGGGAGTTTGGGATAAAAGGAGGCTGCGTTCTCCAAAATCTTGAGACCCCGCGGGGGGATGGCCCAGGGAACTCCCTCCTTTTATTCAAATAAAGTAGATGAAGTTGCAGGACTCCTCTATCTCCTTCATGGACACTGGCTTTTCACAGCGTGATTTTCTAAGCCAAATCACAAATCTCAAAGCAATTTGCAGAAAATAATTTTTTTCGAATTTTTTTTCAGCCTGGAAAAGAGAAGGCTTCTGCATGACCTAACTGCTGCCTTCTGGTACTTGAAGGGAACTTAGAGGAAAGATGGGGCAAGACTATTTACAAGAACATGTAGTGACAGGACAAAGGGGAAGGGCTTTAAATTGAAAGAAAGTAGGTTTAGATTAGATAGTAGAGAAAATTCTTTACTGTGAGGGTGGTGAGGCACAGGAACAGGTTGTCCAGAGAAGCTGTGAATTCCCCATCCCAGAAGTGTTCAAGGCCAGGTTGGATGGGCAGAGTTCTGAGCCAGCTGGCCCCATGAGGGAAAAGAAAAAAAGTCTGGGTGAATGGTTTTGAAGGAAGCTGCTTAGGAGTATGTGGTGGAAACTGCTCCCTACATTTCCTGAGTGAAGAGAAGGGTACTGACATCTGACTCAGGTAAGAATAGTGTTCAGTGGATTCCTTTTGTCTGGTGTGGCTTGATGCAGTTTTTGCCCAAACTGATAAGCAGTGAGATCAGTTTTGAAATTAAACTCTACCACAGGTGACAGTGTCTGAAAGAAGACAAAACTGAGCAGCAAATGTGTTCCAGGAAGCGCCTTCACTCTGAGTTTGCTCTGGCCTCAGCACACGCAGGGAAGAGCTATTCATAGCGTAAATTGAGAAACTCCAGCTTGTCATTAAGTGACAATGTTTGTACCTACACATGTCCAAGTCTCACTTGACCTTACCACCCCCACACAGCTCATTCAGTGTCTGCTGGTGTTTTGGTCTAGTGAACAGTATTTTTAGCACAGACTCAGATGTGATTATGAGCCATCAGGCACCATATACGGCAGCAACTCTTACCTTTAAAATGCTTTTTTTAGAAAACAATGCTTGTCTGCTTTTTCCTAGGTAAAAGGAGCAGGAGTTTTGCTGCAGTGACCAACAGTAGTTCTTGTATAGCACCTTGCATAAAGAAAACTGAATTACATCTGAGATCTTTGTACATAATATTTTACAGCCCTCATTGAGGCTTCTGAAAATGTTTTGTTGACACGTCATCAAGCATGCTTGGCTTTCTGTGAGATAGTAAGTGCTTACTGCCACTGCAAACCTGGCAGTGTATCTAACCCTGCATCTCCACCCTGCACTGCGAAACGTGTCCCATACTCTTGTATTCATCAAATGTGGGCCATGATCCAGGCTCGCTTCCTCTAAAAGGACAGATGAACAATGCCAGGCAGTGTCACTGCTACTTTAAGTAGTTACAGTTTTGTAGTTTTCTGCATTCCCTACCACTTTTGTTACATTTACTGCCCAGTAAACAATAAAATCTAAGAAACAAAATTTTCTTAGACTGCTGTCATGAGATCCTTGGAAACACTTGGGCCTTTTAGAAAGAGAACATTTCCAGGAAACTGCCCAGCCTTGTGCCAGGAACAACTGCGTGCATCAGTCATCTTGTTCCACTGAAGAAGTAGATTGCCAGCATTGCTAAAGCAGCCTTTCCACACCTCTGCTTTGATCTAAAAGGAGAAATTTTGCAATCGGTTCAATTTCTGTGACCCAGTCAGTCCTTGGTGTTTCTTTTACAGCAGCCAACAAGACAACCAGTTTCCTGCTGCAGGAGAAAAGCAGCCTCACCTCCACTAGCCTATTTCCTGATGTCTGTGAAGTACCCGACAGAGTCACCATAGCTTAACATCTTCTCCAGCCTGTTTGGGAAAGAAGGAATGTTCAATCCTTCTAGATCTGTGCAAGCACTAGTGTGTGCCCAGCAAAATGCCAGACCCTCCCAGAACACAGCTGCCAGCTTTCAGAGAAATCACTGGGGTTTGTGAGATGTGCAAAACGGCAAAATGGTGCTGAGCAAGAATTTATACCTGCAAGCAAAAATATAAATGTTTGCTTTGCTGCTCATGAATTCATAGTAGAAAGGAGCTCATGTGAAAATTTAATTTGTGCAAAATATTGTTTAAAAAAATTAATCATAAGTGTTTTGAGTTACACAGTGGAATAGAATCGTTGCTTTGTAAAACAGTGCAAGGTTTACAGATTTTCCATCACTATAAAAGACAATTTCCCTAATTTTCACACTGCTGTCACTTGTTCTCTAAGTCAAGTGAATGGGGCACCTCTAAGCATCACGACAGCAAAAATGTACCAATTAAACTGAATCTCTGGAGAGACTGTGAGAAGTTCAGAAATTTGCCCGCAATGAAGAGAGTATATTTCTTCTCATCTCACATCTGCTTAAGTCTTTACAGGCTTAAGGAAGGGGCATATTTGCTCCAGATAACTTCCCAGATGAACTGTTAAAAGCCTTCTCGCTGTCACAACATTAGCTAAAATGAGTAAGTAAAAGTTCCTGACGAACACGACAGGCTTCCGAGTCCACTGATTCCATTTGCTCATATTCTTCTTCCGATTGTTCCATGTGTCCTGTGGCTGGTGCAGACCACACATCCAGCCCATGTTGCAGGGAGATGTTATGAAGCACGCAGCAGGCCAGAATGATGTGGCTGGACTTCTCTGGAGAATATTGCAGGGTGCCTTTGGAGCCATCGAGGCAGCGGAACCGCGAACGAATGGTTCTGAACGTGCGCTCAATGATGTTGTGAGTGGCGGAATGGGCCATGTTGTAGCGGTACTC
Source organism: Vidua macroura (assembly GCF_024509145.1). Classification (NCBI taxonomy): domain Eukaryota; kingdom Metazoa; phylum Chordata; class Aves; order Passeriformes; family Viduidae; genus Vidua; species Vidua macroura. The sequence continues at coordinate 38,974,752 of NC_071576.1, forward strand.
TGCAGGCGTCTCGGGAATGTGCAGAGGGGTCATCAACCATGTCCGGAGCAAGAAGGAGCTGTCACCTGTTAGCAGTGGAAAGGAGCAGGACAGGTTACACACCTACAGTTAGCCACAGTTTTAGCCTGGTCTTCTGGTACAGCAGATATAGAATAAGTTCTTCCTCTGGCTAAAAGAAACAGTAAAGGAAGAAGTAACTCTGGTTCACAAATGTGACAAAGTAAAGGCATTCAGTTTTACACAAGATTTTCCACAGAAGAGTTTTAAGAGAATTAATCTACTGCATAAAATAGGGGAAAACAGTTGGACTAGGGTAGTACCTAGAATTAAAAATTGCATAATTCAGCATGGAAAGGTGTAGAATACTGAAAGAAAGCTATTAACAGAATGAATGAGGATTAATATATACAATAATCAGACTGTATAAAACACAGATTAGAAGTTACTGTTCTAAGCTTCCGAGATAAGGGTTGTCCAAACTGAGTCATAAATCTCAAAGCAATTTGCAGGAAAGCAATTGAAAGTAAACATATCACTTGTGCCCAGAGGTTCACAGTAAGAAGACAATATAGATTTTCTACTGAAAACAAGGATAAAAAATTGACTTACCAAGTAGCCAGCCATCTTTATGTAGCTCAGTTTCAAACTGGCTTGTGAGGGCTGCCTGCTCTAACACCGTGCAGTCAGGCAGGCTGCCTGGCCAGTGTGTTTCAGCACTAAGGAGGACTCCTCTGGAATCACACACCATGAGGCAGTTCAGGGAATGGAGACCCTTTCGGTTCACATAGGACAGGTCCTCAGCATTGGGCGCTTTGATTGCCACGTGGGTGCAGTCAACCACCCCCAGCACTCCCGGCATTCCTGCCAGCCCATAAAAGTCATCCTTCAGGGTCTGTAGAGTAGCTTCATCTTTAGGAAAGCAAATGAACTGCGAGGCTCTTTCCACCAGTGCCTCGGTTACATTGGCAACACAGCGGCTCATCGAGGCTTGGCTAATGCCAATAGCATCCCCCATGCGAGTCTGGAAGGAGCCAGAGGTATAGAAACCCAACGCAGCAAGTATTTGCGTCTCTGGACTGATGGCCCTGGACCGCTGTGTAGGGCGTGAGAGAGTGGCTCCCAGGAGATCCACCAGGTAGCAAATGAACTGTCGGGGAAAGCCGTATGTGGATACTAGATACTCATCCGTGACATCCTCCAGCTTGAAGCGATCCAAAGTCCTGTGTCCGCGGCCATAGAGCAAGAGGTCGCAGTCAAGAACCGCGATAGGTACGGCCATGGCTGACGGCCAGGGGCGTCCCCTGGGGCTCCACTCTGACAGGGCTTTCCCAGAGGCTTCACCTGCATAAAGCAAGAGAATACTCAGAACAGTTGTTACTGGTGAGCTTTTCAGACTCGGTTACCATTTTCCTTTCAGTCTGATCATCCAGCAAACCTTTTTACTTTTCTTCTGCTGCTTTTAAATACACCGGCAGCCAGCTGGGCTCACCGCGGAGCCGACAACTCTGCCTGGCACTGACAGGAATTTACTTCCCGTGGCGGACAGGGAGCTGGAGCCGTCCCCAGTCACCGCCGCCGGGGCACGGCAGACACGAGCCGCGGGGAGCCCCGCGGGCGGTCTCGCAGCCCCGGCGGGCGCTGCCCTTGCCGGACGCCCCGGACCCCACGGGCCGCCAGACCTCCGGCGGAGTCGTCCCAGCCCTTACCGGCCCCGCGGCCGCTCCCAGGCGGTCCCCGCCGGTCCAGCCCCACATTCGCCGCGATAGATTCGCCACAGGCAGGGGCTACCGGCGGGAGCGGCGCCGGGCGCTGCCCCGCTTTTGTCCGTCTCCGAGACCTCCCGCCCCCCCCGACTGCGGGCTCAGCGCGCCGCGAACGGGCGGGGAGTGGCGGCTGCATGCAGAAAGTGCCGCTGCGAACATTCAGGCACCTCCCTTCTTCCCTCCCTTCCTCCTTCCTTCCTTCCCCCCCCCGCCCGCAGCGGATGAAAACAAACAGCGGCGATGGCGGCGGCGCGGCACAGCCCGCGGCTCTGAGGGCAGCGGCAGCCCCGGCCCGGCCCCGGCCGCGCACCCCCGCCGGCGCTGACACTCGCGGCGAAACCCCCGGGCCGGGAACGAGGAGGAGGAAGGTCGCCGGCCGGAGCCCCGGGGCGGCTTCGGGACCGCGGGGCTCTCCCCGTGTCCGGTCGGGGCGCGGAGGAGGCGCCGGAGCGCGGCGGCGGAGCGGGCCCCGCACGGGATGAGCCGCCGCGCCGCCAGCACTGCCGGCCCCGCGCAGGTACCGCGGGCCCCCGCAGGGCAGGGCTGGGAGCTCCGCGAGCCTGCAGGAGGCCCTTCCAGGGGAGGGGGCTGTGACGTGGGTCTTAAACCTTTGGCTACGGCTTCGCGTCTCCGCTTTACTTTGCTTCGCTGCTCGCGGGGATCGGTCGGTTCCCGACAGCCGCGTGTCGGCTGCGATTCGTTTTTCTAACGACTGGTGGCTGTCAGTGGAGCCTGGGAAAGATGTGGCCCGTTGTAATCTCAGCAAGTCATTTAAAATCAAAATGCTTCAGAGCCTATTGGAAATAGTAGACTCTGAGACCCCATGCTTCATTATATAGTCTTTTATAGTCTTCCTGTGAGATGCGAGTTTGTGGTATGCTGGGAAAGAGCAGAGGTTTACAGGTGGTCGTATCTTTCTTTCCTGTCGGAAGTGTGGCGCTTAGGGCACAGTCAAAATCGTTCCCTTGGATTCGGTGGGAGCAGATATGCCTTCCACGTCAGTGGACAGGTAGAAAAGGGACTTTTTGAACTAAGTGTACAAACTGCCTACTTACAAATCCCAAAAGCGATGTGACTAGGCACATACCAAGGGGGAAAAACACAGCAAAGTACTGCCTTAGCTGAAAATTAGTTGGCTATCCAAATAAAGTTTAGAGCATCTCCAAATTATTGTAGGAGTGGCCTGACCTGGAGGACCCTTCCTTCTTGTGGCAAGAAATAAGTCTTTCAGATGAGCCAGGCTATCTGTAGATGTCCAGACGGATCACACAGGATCACTTTATTTTGCTTAAATGGTATTGTATAATATTAACATTTCTGAACATGTGTTCATAAAATAGTTGATAGGTGGGGATTGTGTTGGTGATTACAGTGCAGGGTATGTAGAAGCAGATTCTGGTTTAGTCTGTATACTTTGGCTTGACAAACAAACTGAGAGGATGGACCTTTGGACTGATAGCAATTTTAGACCTTAGGGAAGTACAGAATGTAACTGCTGGTCAACAGGAATTACTTAATTTTGTTTCTAAGTCAGTGGAGCTGGCAGTGCTGGCTTTAGTAAAGTATTTACTAAGCTGCAGAGTCATTTATTGGTTATAAAGTGAATCTGTTTCCTGATCAGGAGGAAAAATTACCTCTTTATCAGTCAGAACCTGAGCATACAGTGAACTACAGAGCCTTTCATTACATCAGAGTGTTTATATTATGTGAAACAGTTTTTCTGCTATTGAATTTATTCTATTCTGCTATAGAATTTAATCTTCTCTTAAAAAAAATCCATAAACGTTAAAGAATGAGAGTGTCACACCTTAAACTGTTTGCTACTTCTCTATAGGTTTCTGACTAATCTACTAAGAAGGCAAAATGGAGATTAATTGTAAGTAATTGTAGGATACTGGAGTTTGACTTGTAGGCCCAGTCTTGAAACAGAGCACTATGTTTATGAAGATCTTTATATAGTTGCTTATTAGTGTGCTCAAAATACCTGCTTGCAGTGAAGCTTCTTGTTCATTGAAGGGAGGATGTGTTCTAGGCACTCTTAAAAGCTTCAAAAACTTCCATGTGCTTCTTGTTTACTGCGTGGTTCAACAAGGCTTTTCTGAGCTTCTCATAGGACATCCTTGGAGATTGGATTTGGTCCTGTATTAAAAAAGAAGTTCTGGAAGAGTGGTATAGGCAAGGAGTGCAGTCTGGGGTGCACAGTCATGTAACCAGGAACAAACATCTGGGATGAGAGCTGTCCACAGCCCTCCCCTAACAGCTACACCCACTCTGGTTTCTTCCCTCTTGTCTTTTCAATTTCACTCTAGGATAAGAACCATGAATAATTATTTTGCATTGATGAATGTCTGTTTGAAAAGAAAGCAAGATAACTTTTTAAGTTGTAGCAGCCATGGCTCAGAGAGAAATATAGGAGATGATGGAAGCAGCCTCTATCTGCTTTCCCCAGCAGCAATAATAGTGCCTGGTATGTATCAGGTGCTTCTGCTCTTTTCCTGTTTCTGTAGGTGTCAGAGAGATATAGTGGCTCAATTCCCAGGAATGGAACACATGGTGTAATGCCGGTGATGCCAGGTGTTCCCGTGCACCTGTTGTGTGCCGGGTTACGGGTGTCTGCCGGCAGCCTCAGCGAGGCTGCTCTCGGCTGGGAGCACGGAGCAGGGCTTGGAGCACGGCGTGCCTGTCGCTGTAGTTCTCTCGGCTCTGCCGAGGCATTAAGGGGAGGGCTCTTGCAGTTCCTTGCATCATGCAAACAGCGCCATCACCTTATGCTGATGTGTCCTTCTCAGAGAGGGAGGGTATAAATAGCAGTAGAGCATATAAGGCACAACGCTTAGATGTTGAACTGTTGAATAAAATCTGTCCCCACCTTGGGAGAAGGAATAAGGATTTAGTCAAGAGAGCCACATGTGGCAGTTGTCCTTTGAACAGCCTGTTTCTGATGTTTCTGTTCACAGTAAAGTGAAGACAAAAGCATATAAATAAAAGCAATAGATAAAAACAGGTGTTGCAGGAAGTGGGAGACAAAGCAAAAAGCCATATGGACAAGATGTTTGTTGCATCATGTGCTGGCAAATATCAGTTTACTTAAGGGATTACCTGGTTGAGGGGAAATCAGTCATATGTATTTTTCTAACTTAGACCAAAGGTTATTTACTTCTAGTTGTTATTCAGTGTAAAATGAGCCAGCGTTTTCCTTGAGTTAAGCATAGGCCTTTGCAGTAGCACTTAAGGAGTCGTGCTGGCATTGCAACCTACTGGACATTAGAAGTTGATTGAGTTTGGTGGAACTAAGTTTAAAGAATTTCCTTCCTGTTCAGGTCAGGTGTGGCAGCTAACTTGAGAGTACCAAAGAATTTTTGTAAATAAAAAGTTTGCCATAATTCTAGCTTCATCTTAACTCTTACCAACACTTACTCTAAAGCTGAACACTGTTCTAAGCCTTAGAAGGTCTCAGGCTCAGAGGTCCCCCTACAAAAATGAGGAGATGATGGCTATCAGATGAGACCCCTTAGACATTTCAGGAGCTAAGTTCCAAAGTCCCAGTTTTCCCATTAAATTACTTATTCCTTTCCAGGAAACTTTGCTTGATACTTTCTGCTCTACTTTGGACTCTAGTGGGTTAACTGTTGCTGGCATTTGGAGCTTGAGAGGTAACATTATCAATCTCCAAATGTCTGATGAATGTTACAGGTAATTTCAGATCTTCCAGGAAGAATCCCAGTTCTGCTGCAGCAGGGCAGAACCATGAAGCTCTTATTTTTTGAACCCTCTGCTAGCTGTTTCTCTCATCTAGAGATATTTGGGTCATTAGAACGAATTCCCGTACTGCACATAGAGCCATGCTGATGATCATCTTTGTTTCTTTCCTAACAGACCAGTGAGCCTAACACCTTCCATTAGTTCCCAAGTATCTTAAATAGTTGATACCAGAACTTTTTTTCCAGCCTCAAAAAGCAAATGTGGGTGCTTTATTTGACAGCTCTCCCACAATATCAGGATATATACTTCCTTGCATCTTTCTGCAGGGGTTACATATTACTTTTCACATTAAAACCCAGTATGATTTTTTTTTTAGTATTTAAATGTCAGCATTGTATTCGCTGAGAAAACCATTTTTTAATGCAGTATTTTATTGCCTATATCAGCCAGGTTTGTCAAAGATCTGAGACCTCCTCAGCCCTTACAGTGCTGTACTTAATTAAGTCAAAATAATAATAACAGGTTGTTCTTGCCTGGAGTTTTGTTTGTTTGGGGGGATTTGTGGTTTTTTTGTAGTGGTACATGTATGTACTAAAGGGTTGGGGTTTTTTAATTAATTTTGAGTACTGCATCAAGCACTAAATGCTGACTTCCTTTTGCATCCCCCACAGTGGAAAGGGTCTGTAATCTGTCTAGTGGAGGTAGATGCAGGGAAAGAAGGGATAATGGTTTTAATAATGAGGTTAAAATACCCAAAGGATAATTTGAAAATGCACCTGATGTTGAATCACTTTTGTTGTTAGTTCTCAATTTAAATTATAATTTATGATGAGAACAGTACAGCTTAAGAAGATGTGGTATGAATGTAGCCTAGGAACTTCCAACTATATCATATGTCCAGCTTTCTTTTTATAGAATCATTCAGAAAGCAGCACTGTTCTCTATAAGATGCTCTGTAAAGTGCAGTACTCTTATCTTGCAGCCCTTTTTGATTGATGCTCCTAAAGCATTGGGCTTTACTGTCATTAAGTGCGATATTTTAAATAGAAGTACTGCATGTGCATGGTCATGAAAGATTCTGTAATTTTTGTGTGTACAGGGCTATTGGCCCTTTTCCCCTGCAAGCTTTAATTTGCATAAACAGCATACCTTGCTGTAAGTTCAGTCTTTACTTAATGATTGAACACTGAATAACGTTGTGCCCAGCAGCTGCTCGTGCTCCCTGACCTCAGCTTGCCAGCATTCCGGCGAGGAGCAGCACATTCCGTAAATACAGGATATCTGACAAGCTGCTTCAGGCTGATTAGCTGTCTCAAAGCTGCAGCAGGGGTTAAGAGTGAATTAATACTTTGAAGGCTTACAAGCAAAAACTACAACGAATGCTGCTAATTAAGGCGTTCCTCCCCAATGGTCTCTATATGATTATTAACTTACATGTGAAGAAGCTGAGAGACAGAAGAATTGTGATTTATCCCAGGCCATGTGACATGATGGTGACAAAAATAGGATTAGTGCTTTGCCCTGCCCTGTTTCAGATGCTGTGCATGTTCATTGTGTTCCTAGAAACAATTGTATTTTGAAAAACAAGGCAGTGTCAATGTAAAGCTAAGTATTTAATATCAGAGCTTTCAAGAGAAGTGAACAGAGGATTTTGGTCTATTTGTTGTCAAAAATGTGTCTTTTCAGTAGGTTGTAGGTAAATTTTGTAGCTGTATAGTTTTACTGCAAGTACTATTTGTTGAAAGTAAAGAAGCAGTGTAGCCTGTTCCAGCAATGGTTTATTATATAGATTTCTGCTGAAATACCACTGAAATACTGTTCTAAGAGTTTCAGGCTCAAGAAAACAATTTGGCTTGGTTTTGACCGGTGCTCATAGCCAAAGATACATTATTTTTGAAGCAGACATCTTCATATTTGATTGTTAGCTTGGCATAGAATGCAGTCATTGTGGTGTTGGGTTGTTCTGGGTTTTGTTCGTTTGTTTAGGTTTTTAAAATTAAGCTAGCAAAATTGAAGAACTTGTACTGAGTTTTAATTGTGGGCCTTCTTTGTTTTTTTAAATTTTTTTTATCTTTGCACTGACCAGATAAAGTATTGATGCACATTTATACCTGACACTCATATACCAAAGTTTTTAGCATGTTCAGATTTTGACAGGTAGAGCGCTTTGGTACTTAAAATTTCTTTCGAGGTGGCCTCTCATGGCAAAAATATTTTGAAATCTAAACAGAAAGCTGGAAGAAGACTTCATTCCCAGACCTGTGCTATATTTCAGATTGCCATATGCAATGGACACTGATCTCAGTTCCCAGGACAGGAAGGACCTGGACAAGTTCATCAAATTTTTTGCTTTAAAGGTAATTTTTATCCTTTGGACAAATGCCTCTTCTTCCTTGTTTAAAAAACCCCACAAAACAAATGACGTACTTTGTGTGGCTAGAGTAACAAGACTGAGGTTTGGGTTTGTTGTTGTTTTGTTTTGCTGAAGAACAAAGCAAGAAAAGATGATGTCAAATTTAGGAGATTACTGAGAACAACTAGAAAAATATCTTTTCCCCTTTTTTCTCCCCTCAAATCCTCTTCCATCCTCCAGAAACGTCTTGCTTTATAATCAGTTGTATGTACTTCACACCTCTCTCAGCTTTGGGTTTCTAGCAGCATGTCTAACCACCAGCTGTTAGGTAGTTTATTCTGCTGGACTCTACTCTTTCAGCCTATCTAAATTTTTATATTGCATCCAAAAACAATAATACCAGAATGTTCTTTTGAATAATGTTGATATGTAATTATAAAATTTGGCCTCACTTCATACATAGGTGCAAGTAGATAATCTGACAATGGCTTTGGTCTAAATGTACAGATTCATTTGGCTTTAGTTTAGTTGTCCAGGCTTGGGATATTTTTATAAATTTTTATGAATTTTCTATTGAAAACTGCAAATCCTGATTGCAAAATTGACTTTATCTCTTAATGTTGTTACAGAGAAAGGTCAGCCTAAAATTATTTTCTTCCTGAAATATATTCACCTGTTACATGTAATAATTTAAATTGATTAGAACTGAAGAACAGTGTAGCAAACTCTACTTCTCTTACATCATGGTCAGCCCTTTCATTTTTTTCACTTGGAGCTTGTGTAGCTCAGGCTCTGAATTGAGGGCTGTGCAGAGCCCAGAACATTACTGTGTCCTTTTCTTTCTATTCCAGACAGTACAAGTAATTGTCCAGGCCCGACTTGGAGAGAAAATCTGTACCCGCTCATCATCCTCCCCAACAGGTTCTGACTGGGTAAGGTCATATTTTTTAAAGCAACTCCATGACTCTGTGTGTGTGCTGAGAACACCACGTGATTATTACAGTCTTGTGCAGACAATAATAATTATTCATAGAGTAGGTACTATATTTAGTTATGTTTATTGGTGATGTTGTGGAGCGTTGGTAGTTGTTGTTCACATGCAACAAATCACTCCGGACTCTGACAGGCTGATGAGGGGAAAGAGAAATGATGCCTCTCAGCAACTCCTGCCAGCTAAGGCACATTTCCAAGATCTGCTTGGGGGTGGGGTGATGAGTTTTTATCTGTCAGAAGTTTGCTACTCAGCAATTCAGGACATTTTAGTAATGGGCTTTATTAAAAGTGAAAATACTCAAGATACTCTGTGGGTGAAGATAGGACTGAAGCGAGGGAAAAGGAGCATAATTTTTATAGCAGGATTAAGAAAAACATGTGAATTAGCAGCCAAGGGAATCTTTGTAAATATGAAAAGCTTGAACCCAGCTGGGAATTTTCTGTTTCATAAATATTTCAGTGGACACTGACCTAGTATGTTATATATGGGTCTGTGAGCCTGTCTGAAATGTGCCATCAGACAGTTTTTCAAAGAAATAAAAAAATGGAACCATCTCTTTGATTCTGCAGTTCAATTTAGCAATCAAAGATATACCAGAGGTTACTCATGAAGCAAAGAAAGCCCTGGCAGGACAGCTGCCTGCTGTTGGACGGTCTATGTGCGTGGAGATTTCCCTCAAAACCTCAGAGGTGAGAACTGAGACAAAATGGGTTTCTTGTTTGTGGGTTTTTTGCCTAAATCTTAAGTCAACTACCAGAGCTCCTGCCCTTTAATCCAAGACAATATGAGGATATCTAAATTTTATTAAGTTAGGTGATATGCTAATGAAAAGAAGTGCATTGTTTAACAGAAGCAATTCACTGCAGAAATCTGAGGCTAAATGCACAAATGATACAGCAGAAAAATCTAAATTTCTTAAGAAACTAATTTTAAGAAAATTAAATTCTTAAATTTTAAGAATCTAATTTTTTACTCCATTAAGAACTTAGGCATTCTGAGGAAGGTATTCTCTCAGGTGATATAATTGTGCAGGGACACTTCCAGTGCACCTTTTTCTATCATTGCATCACAAGAAAATGGGAACCAGGAGTCAAATCATTGAGAGGTGTGGCCATTGCTGATCACTAATGAGATTTGAAATGATCCTTTGTTTGCCATCTTTTCTCTGATCTAGGGGGACTCCATGGAGCTGGAAATTTGGTGTCTAGAAATGAATGAGAAGTAAGTACATTCTTTGTTTGTAGCTCTTAGCTGATGCATTGGGTAAATCCATGGTGATCAATGAGCACATACTGGCTGTGTGGCCAGGAGCACTTCAGAGGGAACTCCCCTCTTTGTCTAGAGCAGCAGTCAATCTGTTTTAACACCAATGTCAAGAACGTAAACTAGTAATTTAATTCCTTCTTCATTCTTCCATTACAACTAGTAGATTTCCTCAGATACAAGAATTCATAGTCTCAGTAATGACAAATGTTTTTCATATTGAAAAGATGTCTCTGTTTAGTAGAAGGCTGTATGGCATTTTTCAGCAATTTGTTCTACAGCAGGTGGCTAGGTTGAAGCAGGACTCCTAGCTGGTTGGTCAGTACAGGTAGCCACACTGGGGCTTTATTTATCATTTTGGCAATAAATTTAAACAATTGGCCCAGAGTAATTTTTATTTTAAATAAAATAAATAAAAGCAACTGCAAACCAAAACAAACAAGAATCCCAAACTCAGACAACTTAGTTGTAAACAAAAGACTAATTTTTTTCCTTTACGTGCTCTAGGTGTGACAAAGAAATCAAAGTTTCATACACTGTATACAACAGGCTGTCTCTACTGCTGAAGTCTTTGCTTGCTATAACCAGAGTAACTCCAGCCTACAGACTCTCTAGGAAACAAGGCCATGAATATGTAATATTGTACAGGTAAAGCAAAAATTTCCCATTTGAAATGCAAACAGGAGAGACTCTAGACTTGCACAGTGTAGCTGCAAATGTAGTTAAAAAGGGATGAGTAATAATAAAATCAAATTATTTGTACAGAAGTACTACTGATCAGTGAAAGAAGAAAACTTTGGTCTATGTATCACCTTATACCCTTTACTTGAGCCATTGAAAGAAAAGCTAAGCACAGGCTGTGAAGTGTTTGCCTGCCATGTTAGGAAGAGATTCTACATGCAGTCCCTTAAATTGCTTAGTAGCATCCAATTGTTTGGGTGTCTGGCTTGTGTTTGATAAATGCCTCTCTACATTGCACATAACTGCAATGTGTACTTTTGCAGCACAGATTCAGACTCTGTCCTGTTACTCCATTTTAAAGATGCATCCTCAATTCCATGTCCTGTAGTTTTTGCAGTTTACTCATACAAATACTGGGTTTCAACTCTGTTTAGCCTGTGAGTCTGACTGGCTTGTAGTTCATAGTTATCTTCCAGACTCTGTTTTTGGCTGTGAGAAAAGTCTTTGACATGTTTGCATAGCTAATTTATAAGACTGTAAATTTCAGGTTTGTTAACATTTGCACAGCTGAGAACTCAAAAAGAAATTCCGGCCATTTTCACATTTTTGCCTCCATTGCTGACTTGGCATGTACTTAAGAGCAGGTCTCTTTACAGCACAGTTAATCTTTTATGTTGTGTGATGAGCATTAGGTTTTAGACTCAGACCTATCTGTGAAGTTTGTATCACTTGACATTTTTGCTCTGAACTGTAGACTTAAACAGAGAGGCTTAAAAAATTAAAGAGAAATTTCTGATTAGACTACCATTTTCTCTTTCTCCTTCTTTTCATGACCTGTTCTTCTTCTGGAGCAGCTGTAAGGTTTTTTGAGATGAGCATTCCAGCCATTTATTTTGGGCATTTTTTTCCTGAAGAGGAAAAGTAGTTCCAGCCTTCCAACTCCCAAAATTAAGTAAGGAATAAGGATATGTATAGCATTATGTCCCAGCTGGATCTAACAGCTTTTCTTTTTCCTTTTCCTTCAGGATATATTTTGGTGAAGTCCAGCTGAGTGGCTTGGGAGAAGGTATGATTAGACAACAGATAAACAAGAGCAGAACTGTGTTTCATTCTGACTGCCTTTTGGCTACTATTCCCAAGTACCATAAGGAAAATTAGTCTGAAGCTTACATATGCTTTTTGTCTGGCTCTGCCAGCGCAGCCTTGTGTCACAAGGTGACAAGTTTAATGGTGGTACTTGGACAAAGTCTTGGGTGACTGCCATTTTGACTCTAGTGATACAGAACTGAAATAAGAATATGGAATTATGTTGATAAAGGGACAGGACTGGTAAAGGAGATCATAATCTACTGAGGAACAAGAAGCACTTCAGAGCAATATTTTAGACCAAGAAGCCAGGAAGCAACATCAGAAGTCTTGCAAGTGAAGCCTACCAGCAAGGCAACCCAGTGCTCCTGTTTTGTTATGGGTTCTATGTGTGTTTTTGGGGTTCAGATTGCAAGAGATAATGGTAACACTACTGAAATAAGATAATGTAACCTCAGAATAAAAAAGTATGGCACATAAATAATCTGTGAAACTGATAATTATTCCTTAACTTTACAGGTTTCCAGACAGTCCGTGTTGGGACAGTGGGTACCCCAGTGGGCACCATCACTTTGTCTTGTGCCTACAGAATCAACCTTGCTTTCATGTCAACCAGGTGAGAAAATGTGATCATGCCAGAAACTACTTCACAATAATTTTCTGTTAAACCCCTCATGTTCTGAGCCCCCAAATCTTTCCCTTCTGCTTATCCTTTCCTGCTGAGATTCTCTTTCATGAAGAACGCTCTCTCTCTCGCTTAAGCCTTGCAGCAAGGGGAGTATTTGGGTAGCCCTGAGCCAGGCTCTAGAACTCCAAATTGTTGATGCATGCCTGGAGTCACAGGACTAAATTGTAAAGATGCTCTGGTCCCATTAACAGGCAGAAGGGTTTTCTGTGAGGGCACCATGAATTGGGAAGAGTAGAGAGAAAAAGCCAGTAACACCATTGCTTGTTGCCTTGCAGGCAGTTTGAGAGGACCCCTCCTATCATGGGGATTATAATTGATCACTTTGTGGACCGTCCCTATCCCAGCTCTTCACCCATGCATCCCTGCAATTACAGGTGAGGAAATACTGAGTGGAAGTCATGGGCCATGGTAAAGGCATCCATTATGCCCAAGTACAGAGCCTTTTCCACTATTTGTTGACAGCATGGGAAGGGACACTGGAGAATTAGTGTCAGTCATATTGGCATAGTTAAATATGTGATGAAAGGTGACATTTTCCTCCTCACATTGAGATGGCTGAGTGCAGCAAGCCCCAGTATTTTCCGAAATTCTTCACAGAAGCACTTGGACACAAAGGATGTTTAATCTTGGCTGCCTTCAGGAATTTGAAAGTGTAATGGTTAATCCTGATGCAGAACTACATGTGTAGATGCATGCATCCCTGCATATTTCCACTGGGGAAGAACAGTTCAATTTCTCCTTGGAGATGAGGGGTTTGCCCTCTCTAAAATGAATGTGAGGGCATTCAAGTTTGGACCAGTGATGTTGTTTGACAGTGGTTGTGTAAACACCAGAGCCAGCAGCACTAGCTGGTATAACAAAAGCTTTAGTTAGAAACACCTGTTATTTTACATGGGCAAGAAGACAAAGACCTGAGGAAAACGGATGTTCTTCCTCAGATCTGGCAAGCAGATGAGAGCCCTTCATAATTCTCCTTTCAACTACACCCAAATACTCTCAACCTCCCTGCAGTGTTTGTCCCAATGTGTTTTACTATTTGTTTTAAGGAATATTTCCAGTTAGAAAACTTGTCTTTTCTTGCTGCTTTAGAGCTGGTGAGGACAATGGTGCAGTATACCCCTCAGTAGAAGATTCCCAAGAAGTGTGTACCACATCTTTTTCCACCTCTCCTCCATCTCAGGTAAGAGAAACCAGGCTCTTTTTACTTCTAGATAGAACAATTGCTGTAAGAATAGTTTGCATATTCCTACATCAGCTGTTGTGCAAACAGAAATCCTCCTGCTGCTAATTGAAATGTAATGTGTAGGTTATTTATGTCATTACATTCTTGAGTAAAATCTATTGAAATTAGATACTAATTTCAACAAAATTCCAGGGGTCCAGAAAGACTGAATTACTGAGAAAGATTAAAAGAGCCTATTCCTGTAACTGGGCTGAGGTGTGCTTGAAGAGGACAGCAGCAAACTTACACCTTTACACATTTGCATACCAATACTGCAGGAGGAGGAATTCAAGACATTGATGCCAGGCAGCTTAAGTAGGAGTAACAGACTGAAACTGAGAAAGAAACACTGAAATACCAGGAAAATGCTAGAAAAAGACATAAAAAAGACAAAAGCTGTATTTATTGGACCATCTAAAATTAGTTGGGGCAGCAAGAATAAGTATTGGCAAAAAATTGCCCATGCAAATTTCATTTAAGTTTCAATTTTAAAATAAATGGCTAATGGTTTCCTTTTGAGTATAAAACCCCAGAAACTCCCAAATTCTTTTACTGTTTTACGTATCTGACTCCACAGTTCTGTATTTTGAAGACAGCCAGATTTGAAGTTGTCCTATTGCTTTAAATATTCAGGATTGCCCTGCCTTGTTGTCCAGCCAAGCAGATGGCTCTACTGACCTTTAAAGACAATCTAAAGACTCTAAATCTCTTTCACTGTCAATGTGAAACATAGAATGAAGTATAATTGGAATGCTGTTCCAAACTGGAAGAATTTGCTATGGGTCTTTCTGCTGCTTCAGAGGAATTAATATGCCTGGTTTAGCAGAATGTATTCTGCTATATGAACGAGCTAGAAATGAGCTTCTCTTAGGTGACCAGGCATCAGGCAATGTTGAACTAATTAGCCAGCACTCACAGTAAGTCTGACGGAATAAAGCTTTTCTTATTCTGCAATACACAGTTCAGGAAATGAGTTTGTGACTGAGTTGTGTCCTGCATTTTCCTAAAGTGGGGTAAATACAAAAGATTTCGTAAGGAAATTTCCACTGACTTGCTTGTGCCAGTGTTACTTAACAGTAGTAGTGTATGTAGCTACATTGAAGTTGACATTTCCCCAGGGGTCGTGAAGCTTTAGTGTCACTGAGGGGGGAAAAGCTTTATGAAACCACTTGAACCCTGAGGATTCACATTAAGTATGAGCCTACATCCTTGCTTTTTCTGTGGCTCATAGTTGCCATATGCTGTGCCCTTATTTGTAAAGCAACTGCCAGTCTTTGTTACCACAGTTAGAATTGTAAAGCTGCCTTGGCAGAGTGAACTTTAAATTAAAGGGAAAGAAGAAGGTATTTTTTTTCTCTAGCTTTCTACATGTCCTGTCCAGGTTAACGACTAGGAAAATACTAGGAACTGTCTGGCTTTTGTAGACAAATTGTATGAATCTCTACCTGCCTTCTCAGCAAAAGTGAGGCCTAACCTGTGTGATACAAGGAAATAGTTGTCACCTTCTTTGTGAGCTTGCATGTCTGTGTATGTGTGTTGTGAAGCAGCCCAAAATTCAGGAGAGTCTGACCATGCGTAATACCCAGAAATGAAGCTGAAGCCTTTCCTCAAACTGAAAACCATTGCTAGGAAAATGACTGTGAGAGGAGGTATGGGACTGAACCAGGTTTGGATTGCCCTTTTTGCATTAGCACCCTCTGTGAGACTGTACTTCTGGAGTTTTGCTCCTGTTGATAGAGCTCCTGCTTCACATCAGTGTGTTTGAATTGCACTGTAGTCTGGCTCCCCGTTATTCTAAGGGTGCAGCACAGACCTGCCAAGATAGGATCCCTCAGAAAGCTGGGGGATAGGGAGTATGGATGGATGGAGAGTGCTGAAACACAAGTCATTTGTAAATTAAAAAAAAGAAGAAGTACTTGACTTTTTCTGGCATCTGCTCAGCTTTTTTGCTAATTCGCTGGTACCAATTATAATTAACTGTGGAACAGAGTCTCTGGCAGTTACTTTCTGGCAGGGTTTACTGGAGTCTAAAATACTACCTGTGTTCAGTGGTTCATTCAGACTGAAAAACAGTCACTTCTTTACGAAATGAATGTGCTTCTGGCAATACTGAGACTTCTGCTCTCTGTGTAGGTGTGGCTGCTGCAGCCAAAACCTCTTCACTAGCATTCAGTTCATCCAACTCTTCATAATTCCTCTCTGAAGTCCTTCTCTCTCTCTTTCTCTCTCCCCTCTCATGCTCTCTTTTCCTTGTTTCCTCTGTTTGTCTGTATCTGTGCACAGTGTGTTTTTACTGTCACAAAGGCACATTTTCAGACCCCTCCTCCTGTGGTGACGGACACCTTGAAGGTCCCAGTGATGGGGCTGGCCTTTTCCCATCAAGTGAGTTGTCAATAGAATATGCTGTACATGGCCAGAATATGAGTTCTGGCATGACAAAACTAATACAGGAAAATACAAATTTGACAATGTGGAGTGTTTGTTGTGCATGGAAAAGACTGGTGAACCCACAATGAGCCAGACACTTTACTGAGACTGGCTTCTTAAATGCCTTTGCAGATGAAGGTCTCTCAAAGACAGGACAAGCACCCCTAAAAAATACAACAGCTGTCAAGGATTGTTCGTGAAAGACACAAGTAGTAAGGCAGAATTCTGAGTGTTTTCTGTTAACAGACCATGTCCCTAGAACCCGTATAGTCATTAGAGCTCCACTTAGCCCAGTTAGCCTCATGTGACTCAAACTGCTTTTCCTCATTTTCATCCCTGTAAAGGACATCAGCTTTGGTGCTGCTGGAGCTCACACTGAGCTCTGGAAGAAATACTCCTCTTCAGGTCAGGCAAGTCAAAACAGGAAAGTTTTATCTAACCTGACTAGGTAGATTTCTGCCTGGGATATATAAGGAATTTCTCCTGGGTTTCACTGCTTCCAACACTTAATTCCTAAAGCAATCTCACAAGGGTTAGCTTCCCAGTTCTCTTTATCTGGCACATTTATGGGACCATATATTCTTTCACTGAAGCTATTTGAACTGGAAGATGAGATGTTTAATTTGCAATGGAAGTAGGTTCAAACAGTTGATAATGGAAGTTGTTTTGGGATAAAAAAAAAATAAAAATATTAACTCTTCAGTAAGTTTACAATGGCATTAATGTAATCCACCTCACCAGTATTTGAAGTAGGCCTGTAGAGCAGAGCTTCCTTGAGACTGGATGTCAGCCATACCTTGCACAGCCTCCTCCTACATGTGTAGGAAGCCAATCTTGTTTTCCTGTCAAGGCTCAGACTTAGTCCCCTGAACTACTGTCAAGTAGTCCTCATAGCAGTAAGAATTTTTTAGAACAATAACCTACATTATTGATTCCATTGAAAATCTAGCATCCTTCTGCCAGCCTGAAATGCTGTGCCTCTGACTTTTCCTGTTCCTTCTTCAGTGACTGGTGATTATTCAGGCTGTGGGACATTCCCCTTCCCTTTCCTCTCTCCTCTCCCTTTCCCCTTGTTTTTTCTCTTCTTTCTTAGCTTTCCAGCTCTCGTCTTTCCTATCAGCCTGCTGCCCTGGGAGTTGGATCAGCTGACATGGGGTATCCTGTACTCTTTGCTGGTGGCTTGAATGCTGCACACCCTCACCAGGTACTTGTAGAGAGTAGAACCAGCGTGGCTGGTATTGCAGCCGTTTGTGTCACTTGTACACCTGAGAGAGGCATTGAAACTAGTGCATGCATTGGTGTCTTTCTGTCAGAAATGGAAAGAATGTAAATACAGAGAAAGCACAACTTCCACAGGAGTTGGGAACTGGCTCCTCAGCATCCCTGAATTTACTGGGGTACAGCATCATGTGGAAAAATTATGCCAAGAGAGCAGGCACCTGACCTGTTTGCCTGCACCAGCTTGTAACTGATTCCAAACATTGCCTGTCTCACAGAGCTGCTGCCCCTGTAGCTGTCCAAGCACAGTTCTGTAGGCTAGACATAGGATACGCTGGCAGTTCATATTGACATAGTTATATCGGTTCATCAGACAAATAAGCCAAGTTGACAGAAGTCTTTTTCTGCTTGAGATATTGGTGTTACACCAGTTTTGCTGACACAATGTTACTAAAATAAAATAATTTCAGTTGGAATGGTTTTACAGTGAGCATCTAATCCAACATCCAGTTCAGGGCTGGCCAAGTTAAAGCCTGGTATTAAGGCAATTGTCCAAATGCCTCTTAAAAACTGACAGCTTGGGGCATTGACCGCCTCCCTCGGAAGAGAACACTGTTCCAGTTTTTGATGACCCTCTCTCCAAATAAATGTGTTCTAATGTCCAGTCTAAGCCTGGTGGAGCTTCAAACCACTCCAATGCAGTCTATCACTGGATCCCAGGAAGAAATCAGCATCCCCCTCTCCACTTCCCCTTCTCTTGAAGCTGTAGGGAGCCATGGGGTTGTAGCAAGAGGATGTAAGTTTTTTTTCCTCCATTCTTCCCCATGAAGCTGAGGACTTACAGCCAGAGAACTCTGCAGTGTAAAGCAGGCCTGAAGTGGAGAGTAGAGTAGAAAGAGAGTAAAAAGTGAGTTTGTATTGTAGTAATACACTGCTACATGACATCTCTCTGAGGCTTATAGGGGCTATAGCCCAGTCATATGACAAAAGCCCCACAACTTATGCCCAGTATGATAGAATCTACTTTGTATTGCACTGTGGTTTTGGTTTGATTTTGAGATTTCTTAACTTGACTGTTCCTTTCTATCTCAGTTGATTGGTCCAGGCAAAGAAGGGGGAGTTCCCCCAGTTCCTAGCCAGCCTGCACATGGCACTCAAGCTGACCAAGAGAGGATGTGCACCCCACTGGATGGAGTCCATTACTCAGCAGTTACTCCTTCTAGCAGGTAGGTTGGTTTTAGATGATCCACCACTTCTGCTAACCCACTTATAAGCCTATTAAGATAAAACATTTTATTTCCCCTTTTTTATCTATTGTTTGTAGCATAACTATTGTCTTTTCATCCCTCAAATCAACTTATAGATTTCTCTGACTGGGGCTTTTTCAGCCTTTCTCCAAACAATGATCTTGCCCCTCTATTTAGACCTCCTAGTCTATGTAATATCCTTCTTCTATGTAATATATCTTCTTCTATGTCAACTTTATTATCAATTTTATAATTTTTTCAATCTTTCTGCTGGTTTTGCTGATTGTAAAACAAGATGCAATAAGTTCAAAAATTAGTCTTAAATTCTCTAGAGACTTAATATGCATTGTTACCAAAGCCAGTTGTAGTTACCATAAATCTGTTCGCCATTTTAGTAATAAACTTTAGGCATAAAGTTATTTAAAAGGAAACAATGCAACCTCAAACTCTCCTAAATCAACTCCCTCACACTAATTAAATACTTCTGTTTTTTTGATCACCATATTTATTTCTTGAGAAATCTCTCTTGGGGTCACATAGTTGTGAGTCACAGAGATTTTGCTCTGGGGAAACCAAAGCTCAGTTGCACTAGCACTTTCCTGGGTATTCTTGAACAGTAATCCTCTTCAGTCCTTTCTAGGTAATCCTCTTTCTATGGGACAAAACTATTTTTTTGTTTTAAAGTTCTGAATACCTCGTAGGAAAAAAAACCAAAACAAATAGGTCATGGAAGTACCTAATAGCCATGGAGTGAATTAATCATAGTGAGAGTGGCTGTTGTCATGTACCAGATCTGCTGCATTGGTGAACTGACTGACAGATATAATGGGAGATCTCTCACCTCCTGAGAGATCTGTGACTACTGTGTTACTGAAAAAATAGTAGTGATGGACAGGAATTGCTGTGAACACACACAAGTTAAATGCCCATTTCCCAGAAGAAAAGCCTGTTTCAGCAACTTTATATTCAATGAAATAGTTTTTGTCCAGCTTTAAACAAAAATCTGATTCCACAAGTGTCCACTTTCCTTTTGTGCTCCTGACTGAGGAGGGAGGTATGATACAAGGACAGATTTCTGTTGTCCTTCTTCCAATACTAGGAGTAAATCAAGAAGAATGAAGGAGTCTCATAAAAACGTTATTTATCTACCCTGTTTGTGTCAGGAGGCACTAATTATGTATTTTCCTCCCCCAGTGAGGACACAGAAACAGTATCCAACAGCAGTGAAGGAAAGTGTGGCTCCCCACAAGACCTTTTAGAGACCATCTTTATCCGGAAGGTGGGAGCTTTTGTCAACAAACCCATTAACCAGGTAACAAGCAGTAGATCTTCTCAGAGAGCACCATAATACCTCTCTTTTCCTATCTGTTCATACACAGAGGAGCAAAAAGCACCCCAATGCCAGGGCAACCTCAGAGGCTGAGAGTGCATATTTCTGCCTGCTGCATTTCCCTGCAAGGTTTTGCCAAGATGTATTTTGTTTTTCATAAAATTCTTTTGGGATGTGACAGCCATTGACTTTACTCCACTTTGCCAACACCCTATTTCAGAATAGAAGACTTGATACTCCACTTGGATCTCACAATGATCTGCCACTACCACAGGTCCATAAACTATGAAAGGTGGTAGCAAGCCTCCCTTCCTTGAAGGAACATGCTGTAAACCAGTTCATCACTAGAAGCAAGCATTTAAGTTCAGCTAGGGCAGTTTAGAGATTAGTTCCTAGGGCTGCAGTTCTAGGCCTTTTGGATGAAGGAATGAGAATTGTTTCAATTTGTAGCAGTTATTAATCCTTGCCTATATTATACAAGCTGTGTATAGAAGCAATCCCACCTCAAGGTATGTGTCTGCATTCAGCCAAATGAGTATCATCTCTGTATTTCATGCCTTTTAAATGAGGTGGTCAGCCTCCTGCCTAACTGCTGACGTGATTTTGGGCTGTTTTTAGTTGGCCTTACAAAGATGTTCAATATCCTTTTCTGTGCCGGGTAAGCAGAGCATCTTAATGAAATTCTGTTTGCTAAATCTCCTCAGGTGACCATGGCCAACTTAGACATTCCTTTTGCCATGTTTGCTCCCAAGAATGTTGAGCTGGAAGATAACGACCCCATGGTAAGACTCTTCCAGAGGTATACGTGCCTTCTCAGCATCCCTTAAGTGAACATCCATGCTATTCTCTGCCTTGAATACACTTTGGTTTTGGAGAAAATAAGTAGTTATTCAGATTTGTTTTGTTTCAAGAAGTCTCCTGTGTTGAATCTTGGGCTCTCTAGACATGCAAATAACAGCATGTGTTTGCTGCCCCTGCTGTAGTTAATGTTAATTGTCCAACCTCCTAACTGCCCCCACACTGCCAAAGCACACAGACAGACATGACTGTAAGATCAGTACTCACTGTCTTTGATTTCTTGGGCAGGTCAATCCTCCTGAATCCCCAGAAACGGAATCTCCTCTACAAGGCAGCTTACACTCAGAGGGCTCCAGTGGCAGCAGCACAGGGAACACCCATGATGACTTTGTTATGATCGACTTTGTAAGTGCCCTCATCAGAGCTCTTATACCTGCACCTTAGGTGGGCTTCACATACTAGTGTGATGGCAAATGATGTCAGAGTACTTTTCAGTGGGAGTGGAAAAGACACATCATTCACAGTACCACACTCTAGGGTGTGACAGTTCCAGAACTGCAAAGACACTGGTACTAGGAATCAACAGCTACAAATTAAATACCATTTCAGTTCTCTACTAACATCTGAGCTTGGCATCCTCTCTCTTAGCATCTAGAGGAGCCAGATTCCAAAGAAATGTTCTCTTCCAACTGCTCAAGTGCTATTGTGATATCAAGTGATATTGGCTGTTCTTCAGTTATTTAATATGCATTATTGCAGCAAAAGTTGTAATGCCAAGATGTTTACTGACAGCAAGCAACGCCTTTACCTGAGATTATAACAAAAGGGAAGCCAATGTCTCTGGGAATTAACAACAGTATCTTTGATTGTAGAAACCAGCATTTTCAAAAGATGACATTCTTCCAATGGACCTGGGGACATTTTACCGTGAATTTCAGAACCCCCCTCAACTCAGCAGCCTCTCCATTGACATTGGAGCACAGTCCATGGCAGAGGATTTGGTACGGAATCCTGAAATTTCTGTTTGTGGAAATCATATGTACTTTATAATGCTTCTCCTATTCCTAGTTTGAGAAAATTATCTTCATAGAATTGTAGAATAGTTTGGGTTGGAAGGAACTTTTCAAGGTCATTTAGTCCAACTCCTCTGCAATGAGCAGGGATATCTTCAACTAAATCAGGTAGCTCAACCCCATCTAATC
The DNA here is from genome assembly GCF_024509145.1 of Vidua macroura. Lineage (NCBI taxonomy): Eukaryota > Metazoa > Chordata > Aves > Passeriformes > Viduidae > Vidua > Vidua macroura. The sequence goes on from NC_071576.1 coordinate 38,996,726, forward strand.
TGGCCTTGATTATTTCCATGGATGGGGCACCCACCACCTCTCTGGGCAGCCTGTTATAATTTTTCACCAGCTTCATAAAAAAATTCTCTCTTTTATCTAGTGTGAATCTACTCTTTTTCAATTTAAAACCATTGTCCGTTGTCCTATCACAACAGCTCCTGCTAAAAAGTCTGTTCCCATTTTTCTTGAAGGTCTCTTTTTAGTACTGAAAAGCCAAAATAAGGTTTCCTCAAAGCATTCTCATCTTCAGGCTGAATCACCCCAAGTCTCTCAGCCTGTCTTAACAGGAGAGGTGCTCCAGCCCTCTGATCATTTTTGTGGCCCTCCTCTGGACCCACTCTAACAGGCCCCATGTCTTTCCTATACTTTTCAGAAGAGACCCTGCCCAAAGGTCGTCCATCACTAATATAGTCCAAATAAATGCAGATTTGTTTCTGGCACACCTGAGCCTCTGAAACAAGTGTGTTTGTCTTGAAGCTGAAGGCTGCTGCAGCATGCTTGCTTTGGGTCATTGAAACCCCCCAAACTAATCCTGCCTCCGGGGTGTCTCACTTGGTGGCAAACCAAGCCTGACTTTGCAGCCTGAGCAGAGTTGGCATTCTGGTGTGGCTGGTGAGTCACAGCTGGGTGAGTGCTCTATTAGGCTCTCTGGCATTGTGCCATACTGTGGAGAAAAATGAAAACCAGAGAGCAGCAAGTGACTTGATGAAGGCAGTGATGTGAGTGGGTTATTGTGCTGCAGCTGGTGGGGATTGCACAAGGTGAGACCCCAGTGTACCTCCTGTTCCTGCAGGACAAACAGACTCTGGGCAGAGTGCCCTGCTCAGGGTCACTTGCTAGATGCTGCCAGAGGGCTCCTGCTTTTGTGCACGTAGAAAGGTGAGCTCAGAGCATTGGTGAAGGACTGCATGACTCAGAAACAGATTTTTTTTTTTCCTAGTGCATTTAAAATTTCCTTCTGTCTGCTGTGAATGAGCCCTGATCTGCATCTTTCCTTGCCTTCCAGGACTCGTTACCAGAGAAGCTGGCAGTCCATGAGAAAAACGTCAAAGAATTTGATGCTTTTGTGGAAACCTTGCAGTGAAGCTGTTTCCCAGTTCTGCTGCAGCAATTCTTCCTCCTCAAGCCATGCCGAAGATGACATCAACAAATATCTCTATCGCCCCTGCTCTGCCTTTTGTTCACATCGACTCATTCCTTCCATCAAGTGAGCTTTCTTTTCTCTCTTCAATGACAGATACGGCTCAACTGCTGATTCTCCTCAACTTTTCCATCACTTAGTTCTGGACTGCTTTTCCTGCTCACAGTCAGTTTTAAGACTTCAGTAGGGACACAGGAAATCAAACTCCAGTGTATGAGAACTTACTTTCTCTTCAGTCTGTGTTCTGTGTGGAGGGGCTTTGTGGAAAGTTGCCATATGCTTCCTCCAAGGGTCCCATGGTGTAAGTTCCCTAGGTAGAGCTTCTTGCTAACAGACTTCTTCCTGCAGTCTCTGATCCTGTTAGAGGATAGAAAGCTTTGGCTTATTTCCAGGGTCTGTGAGTTCAGCAAATTCGACTGTGAAGTCCAGGACATCCATTCCACAGAACTGGGCATTTCATCCTGACTTCAGAGTGTGTGCTTGGAGCACAGGGAGAGACATCAGCTTTGGGACCTGCATAATCCAAGTTACCTTTGTTTTCCTGGTTCTAAAGAATTGGGTCTCTACACAGTGCAAGGTCCTCTGTTAGGTGGCTGATAAGCAGGAGTGAAACTACAGGAATGCTTTCCAAATTTCCTTCCCAAGTGCACTGACACTTGGCCATGCTGAGTTTAACAGTGTTGACTGTTGGCAAGCCTGCACGTAGCAGCTGTGATGATGCTCAATTCATAGTCTCTGCTTCTGAAACATAACTGTAAATACTAGGAATCCTATTTCTTTAGGGTTATGTAACTAGGAGTCTTAGTCCAAGATTTTTCCTCTAATCCTTGCAAGCCTTTCTGCTTTATGGTTAATAGATGATCTTAATAATTAAAAAATATTTATTGCTTTTAAAGAAACCTATATTTAAAAGATGTTCTGTTTTCATGTTATAGTGCGGGTCATTCTGTCCTGATCACTGCAGAGAGCAAGTGTGCCATGGAACCCTAGCCAGTGAGGCTAGTTTCTCTTTGCAGGAAAATATCCAAGATATTTATTTTCTAAGACAGACTTGATTAATATTATACTCTGTTTTGGGGACTATGTGTCCATTACATCCAGTCAAGGTTCACTGATAGAATGAAATGCACACATCAGTGGAATGGAGGGGCAGGGACTTGGTAAAAAGCTGTTTTTCTGATAGGCATGGATGAATTTGTAGTGTTCTTTGGCCAGTCAGAAGGCAGCTTCTTTAAAGAAGCACACTTTTTTGGGAAGCTTATGGTACTTTTTAATCAGCTGGCTTTTTAGTAGCTGAAATTTTATTTTTGTAATAATCAAGCCATCGACAGTGTGACTGGCTGGCATTGTTCTATGGGTGATTTGGCTGTTGCATGTCTTCTGCCTCATGTAAGGATGGGAGGAGAAACAGTGACACTAAACAGAAACTTGGAAAAGGTGGGTTTTCTTGTGGTTCTGTCTCCTCCTGCCCCATGTAACTAGAGTGAGCAACTGCAAGACCCCTTACTGTCCAAAACCACTTCTTTTCCTCCTTGTTTCTTTTAAGTGGAGTTGTGTTGCTTGAGTACTGAGAAACCATCTTCATTTCCTCCGAGTGGCTGAGTAACCAACCTTCTAGTTGGTGCAACGTGGCAGCTTCAGCTTAGCTGCATTCTTTGTTGGAAGAGATTGCCTGCAGCCGATGGGGGAACCCCAGCTCCACTCTGGAACACTATTTCTGTGCCACTGCTGGAGCAAGGAGCCAAATTCAGAACAGAGCTTACTGTAAGGCCAGAGCAATGCAATGCTTTGAACTTTATGAGAATTTTTGTTGAGAGATGTGTTTGGTGGGAGGCCTTGTAAGTTCTAAAACTCCAGGTAAGAGCTTCATTGAAGGAAAATTACCCACCAGAACCTATTTATTTTACTCAACTGATTCAATTTCTTAGCAACCTCACATGGAAATTGCTTTGTCCATGCGAAGTAAGATACACAAACATTTAAGAAAGGTTCCAAGATGAAACAGTTTATAACAAGACTTCAGTTACATGGGCTGTAACAAATTCTTGATACCCATCCAAGAGCCACCTTGTTTCAGAGGTGGAAAGGGTCGCAGAAAGGTGCAGGAACACAAGGAATTAATGGATCAACTGCCTCTCACCTGTGCTTAGGAAACTGGTTTGCCACTTTGTAGGAAGTTAACTCACAGACAGCTGGTTGTCAGCTTTAGTCTCTAAAGTGATACGATCTGCAGAGTAGCAGAGGTGAGGCAAAGGGCTGGTTCACACTGTATGAATAGAGAATAGTTGAGGTTAAACATTATCTAGCCAGCACTCCTGCTGTGCTCTTCTGCTAACAAGCTATGGAGCTGGCAGGGAGCACTGCCATTCCTGTTAATCCCACCCAGGACGTCAGGGTGCTCCTTTATTGATGGAGTTCCTAATGTGGCTACAGCTCTCACATCTCATAAAGCAGAATGGCACTGTGGCACGTTCTCTTCCAAAGGCTGGAAAATCGTCTATATAAGCTGCTAGTGTTGAGCTGGATGGCCATAGCAATAAGAGATTCTCCAGGGCTGAGTTACCTGCCTCTTCTCTAGACAGTCCTCAGTTTCAAAACACAGTTGCTGCATCTAGGCTCTGAGTTCCCTGACCACTGCACAAATGCTCTGCTTCAGTAAAGACTTAGCTGCTGCTGTGGCCTGCCACAGATTGTGTTATGAAGGCTGTTTATTTTAGCAGCTCTCTGCTCGGCTCAATATTAAGGACAGTATCCATGTAGCTGCTGATTTACAGATACTTTGGGTGGAGGGGAAGGTTCCTCAAGTGTATTGTTTTGGAAAGTCTCCGGTGTACTTCAAGTATTCAAAGAATTTCCAATAAAACTTTTGTGTAAACAACACTCTCTACATTCTTCTGTGTACCAAAAGGTCTGGGACAGTCCCAGGCTCATGCTTGTTTTCCTCCAGGAAACAGGAGGGTCAGGGGCCTGTCAGTGAATACAGGACAGAGCAAGTTGCTGCCTCTGTCAGAGAGGGCAAAATGGACTAGTGCATTACAGTTGGAGAGGTCAGTGGGATCTTACTGAGATCAACCTACTGGAAGGACAGCAAGGGACATACAGAACAGGTGCCTGGAGGTGGGAGGAACAGTCATACAGTGTTTGACCCTGCTGACCTCACCAGTGAATTAGGAAACTGAAATCTTAACTTGTCTCCAGAGGAAAGGGGTGGGAAAAGCGGGAAAAATATACCCACAGAATTTGCATTGTACATGGTTGCTACTACACACTTAAAGCAGCATAGGAATGTTTTGAGTTGACAGGAGAGATAGCAGAGACTAATAAAATATGGAAAGAATAACCACACTTAACAGCTAACAGTATTGGTAAAAGTTAACCCTGTATAACACACAATGCCAGGTATGGTGCCAACACCTTCCCTTTAAAGGAAAGACAAGATTATAAAAATCTGTATACTAATAACAACTGTTGATTTAAGCTTTGGTGTAAAGGGTGTCTGGTTATTATAAAAAAGAGACAGTGGATAAAATGACAGGAATGGGGCAGGGGGGAAGAAAAATGACTCTGTATTACAAGCTTCTATGAAGGGAATATTCCAGCTTGGGATACAAGGGTAACAAAAACAATCTTTTCTTAATCACATCTTCAGAAGGCAACACAGTAAACTGAGTATACTGCTGTAATCTAACAGATACCGATGGGTCTACATTATATGCATGTATATGTGTGTATTTATAAGTGTCATTTCATGAACTTAAAAAAGACATGGTACAGTGTCAAAACTCACAGAAATCATCCTGTAGGATCTGGGGCTTACTACAGGGCTTTCAGTATCCACTATTTACACCATGTCACCAGGAAGACAAGAGATTGGAAAAACCATCGGGAAATAAGTGAGAAAGTAAAACAGTCACAGAAGTATGATTAACCACCAAGATCATGAACAATTAAATACCATCGCTTTGTGAGCCTACTTTATGTATTTATAAAAAATGTTCTCAGAAGAGTGTCCATAAAGTCAGGGGGCAGCTACTAATGAGAATGTGCTCAGTTGCAATGGTGTTCACACTGCATTCAGTACTGCCCATGGCTGCACATAACATAGGTCCTGCCAGTGCCAGCTCCCTGTCAGGGACAGATGCATTTAGCTCCTTGGAGCTGATGTTGCTACAGCACAATGCCAGGCAGGTCACTGTGACAAAGCCCAAAGCAAGGACCAGCTGCTACACTGAGAGGAGGTTTGAGATCTTGCTGTATAGTTGGCATGTTAACCACGCTGACCCCATTACAGGGGCCATGTCAACATGGAGAAGGGGAACTGGCAACACTGGGAAGCTCTTAACTGGTACAGTAAAAACTGACAAGCAGTACACAGTTTAGACATGCAAGTGTCGACATCAGCATCAACACATCACCCTGACATACCATCACTGACATCCCAGCAGTCAGGCTACTGCCCAAGGCTGATGGTTTTAGCCCCAGTGCTCTCCATTCTACTCCTAATTCTTGCATCCTAGCCAAAAAGCTTACTGATATAACAGGCAAATTGCAGTCTTTAGGAAAAAATAGTGAACTGAATATGGATCAAGAGGAGTGCAGTGGTCCTAACCAGACTACTGTTCATCAAGTTAGCAATCCACATACATTGAAATGAGAAGGTGCAGGCTTCTGATGAGTGTATCACCTGGCCCCAGGATAAACTTAGCCAGCTAATCCTAAAGTGGCTCCCGCTTGGCACCCTTGGAAATCCTAGGCAGACTGCTCATCATGACAGGAAGATGGTAATGTGGAAGAACAGCCCTCTTCAGGAGAGCCAGATCTATACTGCTTCATTTTTGTTTTAATTCTGTTTCCAGCCCAAGGCTCCTGCAAACTAGTATTTCTTCAGTTACTCACATAGGAGGCATTTAATACTTTCTTTCCTTCCTTGCAGCATGGTTGTGGTTGGCAGCATAGGATGGCCTTACTTGTTTCTTGTAGATGTGTCACTGCTGCTGCCATGTGACGAACATATCTGGATCTGAGATTACATTTTGATTTTTATTGAAATACAAAAAGTGCAAACTGTGAAATACAAGATTGGTGCAGATTAAACGAAAATAAACAGTGTGAACTGTGAAAACCCAGGCCTGCACCTGATGAACATCAACAAAGAAGGCAAGGAACCCCAGCAACAAAAGCAAAGCCAAAATTTTTGCACAGGAGCCCCTGTGCATAAAAAAGGAAACTCGGACCAAACTGGCCCTCGGCACTCTCATGTCAGCACACAAGGCATCTGGATGGCCCCAGACCTCCTGCACCACCCAGAAGCTCTGGTGTCAGTTCACAGCTTGGGCCAGGGAGTGATCAGAGGCCATTAAGACAGCAGGAGGCTTAGCAGAGAGGAGTGTTCTAGGTGCTAAAAGGAGGAGGTTGATGCAGAACAAGTACCCCCAACAGGAAGAAATGGCTAATAGCTAACCTAAAAGGTAAGCCAGGAAAGAGACCCATGGACAGCTCTATAGCAAGGCGAAAACTGACACAGACCAGCACCTTAATTGTATACCACCCCCAACCTATACAAGGCAGAGAAAACCAGCCCAGCCAGCACCCTGCCCATGTGAGGAGGGAATTTAACCCCCTGGCCTTGGCAGGTGCAGGCTCTGGTGACCACCCACCTGACACAGGCTGCAGGCAGGACCGGGCCAGTTCTCTGCTCAGACCACAGGAGGAATATTTCAATACAAGGCATTTGGGAGAACAGATTGCAAAAGCAACCCTGATTACTGTGCCTGCTCCAGGGCCCTCAGCAGCTCTAGCACGAGGAGCAGCAGAGAAAAGGGGCTATTTGCAGTGGGTCTCTTCCAGGATTTGCAAGCACTTTCTCACCATGAGCAGTAGTAGTTCCCTGAACACTCTGAATCTGGTCCCTGTTAGCACTGAACTGGAGCAGGCTTTTATCCCTGCCAGCAGGGGATGAACCAGCCTCTATTTTGCTAAAAAAGGAAACGTAATTTCAAGAATTTACTAAAAAAAAAAAACCAAAAAACTAAACTAAAAAAAAACCAAAAACAAAACCAAAACAAAACAAAACAAAAAAAAACCTAAAAAAACCCCACTAAACTTCAGCCAGAACTCAGACACTTGCAGTATTCTCCACTTTCCCCCTGGACAGGAGCTACTCCAGCACTGTTCCTCTGGCTACTGGGCAGGGAACAGTCCTTGCTGCTCTGCAAGGCCAGAACATGCCACCTTCCCCAGAGAGTGCACAGAGCCAGGTCTCATGCACACAAGCACTTGGATTCCAGACTGCCGAGCTTAGGCATTTGTCCCAGAAATTACCTGGGCTTGCCTTTCCTCTACAGAGATGAAGTCAGTGTCAGCTGCAGATACAGTCAGAGCACCAAGTCTCCTTCTCCCCCTACCAAAGCCTCCACAGAGCAGGACGCCTGCAGGGAAAGAGGGGCTGCACTGGGGTCCCTCAGCCTCCACAGCCCTGCCCCTTAAACACTGGGGGAAGTATACCTCTCTCCACACTAGTCCACCCCAGATTACTCCTCCACAGCACATCAGCCCTGCTAACTCACTCTAGAAGAGATCACAAATTAATTAGGAGCAGATTATCTCTCCCTCCAAAACATTTACTTAGTTACTGCTGTGAATTGTTCAGGATGAAACAATTCATATTCTGGCCTAACAGGGAAGGCTCCTGCTATTGGAAGAGGGAGACTTGAAGAAGTCAGCAGCCTGGTAGCCTCCATAGGGCAAAGTCTTCCCGGTATCTAGAAAGGATCAGATCCAATTCCATCTTGGAACCTCTCTTGCTCCAGTCTTAGAAATGTTCACTTATCCCACCCACATGTTGGTGCGCCTCCTCCAAGGCAGCTGGCTGGACCTGCGCTGCCTTGCAGAGCAGCCTACGTTTGCACCCATCCCCATTCCAGAGTTTAGCAAAAAGAGCAATCTCCTCAATTCCTGCAGCAGATGACACTTACTTTGACTATACCAGGGACACCGACCCTTGGTCAGTGTTTAAAGGCAGGCTAAAATGTTATGAAAAAGCAAATTCTCTTTAGCATCCAGTAGCTTTAAAAAACCAGTTCTGCTTGGTCCAAAAGATTTGTCCTGAGGCCAGATGCAGCAGGGAGGTCTGGCCCAGGCACACAGGGCACAAGATACAAAGATAAATCACACCATAGAAGTAAGGCTAGAAGCTCCCTCCTAAAACCCTGACAGGCCCAGGCTGAGGAGAAGGATCTCTTTTAGCTCAGGTAATGGGAATGAGGCAACCCAAACCAACAGAGATGCTATAACAGTATCACAGCTGCTCCAGAGAGGTGCTGGGACCACCCCACTCTGAGCCTGCCTTGCAGAGAACACAATCTCTGCAGCTGTGCCCAGGGCATCCAGGATGCAGCTGACCAGATGCCAGGGTACAAAGTATGAACCCAGGAGGAGACACGGCAAAGGCCCTTGGCGTGTAATAGCTGTTCCCTCACAGCTTTGGCACGAGTGCTCAGCATCTAGGCAGAAATTTGTAATCCAGGCCTGGTGCACTCCATGGTGAGGGTTAGCCCCAGTCCCTAGACCTTCCCTCAAGGCCATGCTCTCTGTTAGACTGTGCTGGGGAAAGTTGTGCTCAAAAAGACAACTAACTAGTCAAGGCAGTCTGTGCCAGTCAGCACAGATACATGTGCCAGAAGAGGAGGCCTTGTGCTGCTGCCAGGACAGATGGTGATCCTCATGGTGTTCAGCAGCTCAGTGCCACCAGGGCACTTGCTCCTGCCATTCAGACTCACCAGCTGTCAAAGGGTCACAGCTGGCCCACATGCACAGCCAGGCCTGGCATGAACCTTCCCAGGCAGGCTGGAAGTGCTGCTGGAGGGACAAACACACCTGAGCTGGATAACTGTGGGAGGCAAGTCACCCACTACAGTCCAACACTGAATAGTATCTGGAGTGGGTGACCCCAGAGGGGCTGGGCTTTGGGCTAAACTCATCTTCATTGTTTTGGAGTCTGACAGGTAACACAGCCCATTGCCATGAGCCTGTCCTTCACCTGCCTACCAAAAGCAGGGGGCCTAGAGTGGTATTTGCAAATGCAGGACATGCTGCTACCTGAAGCACAAGGGCTGCTGCTCCCTTCCCTGCTTTAGGTGCCCCTGGGGAAAGGCAGGATGCATGCTCAGTGCTGAGAAATGGCACTCACAGTAAGAATGTCTCCATCACAAAATCCAGCAACCCCACCCTAGCCCAAACAGCCCAGCTGAGGCAAGGAGGGGTGAGCTTGAATAAAAAGATCTGTGATGAGGAAGGGACCAGCAGGGCAGAAAAACTGCACATAAGGGAAGGAGGAAAGGAAGGCAGGTCATCTGATAGGGCAGAAGACTGGTGATGAGCCCTGGAGGAGCTGCGCAGGTGGGTTAGGACTCCAGTCTCAGCAGCTAAGAGACCAGCTCCCCTCCCCATCCAGAGCTGCAGGTGTCCTGCTCACTTACTTGCACACTTTCACCATCATCTCCACAGCCCTCACTCTGCTCATCACCCAGAAGATCAATGGTCCCTTTGTACTGGAGACAGCTTGGTCACAGCTCCAAGACAAAGAAGGGGGAAGGTGAGCACAGTGTGCAGGTGTGGGCTGGCCTGGATTCAGGCCTCTGCAGCCTCAAACAGCTCCTTCTGGTGGTCCAGCAGGAATTTGGTAAAGGTATTGATGGGATTGATGGCTTTTAGAGTGATGGCCACATCTTTGGCCCAGAGCAGATTTGGGCCAAACACAACTGCCAGGTTGGTGTTTGTCATCTTGTTTCTGTCGCTGTGAGCAGAGACCTAAGTGGGAAGGAAAGAGACCACTGTGAATCCTACAGAATAGCACAGCAGCTGCCCTCTAGCCTCCCCAAAGCTAGAGCTGATAGACTCACAGAGAAAATAAGAGGAGAAAAGCTGGCCAGGCCATATCATCACAACAGCACTGTCAGATAATATCTCTACAAGTCCAGATCACCACTCATGATCTTCCCTCTCGCTTGAATGGCCTTGCAGTGGCTTTCTTGGCAGCAGGAAGTACTGTAAAGCAGATCTGAGATCCCTCTTCTACTCAGCTACTTTGTAGTTCTACCTCCAGCCTGGGGAGCTTTCAGCCTCCCTGGTATAGACCACACAGGCTGTATGCCTGCACTTTTTAGGCTGAAGGCCTGCCTGCACCTCTCGGCATTATGACAACCAAATGCTTAGGCTAGCACTCACCTGCACCAGAAAGGCTGTCAATAAACGGAGCACTTGGTAGTTTTCTTCGGGCAAATCCTGGAGCGTTTTGCGAACAACATCCACACGTTTCACCTCCTCCACACCTAAAAATCAAGAGACAGGACAATCCTCAGCACCCATTCTGATGAAGGCCCTGTTGGCAGTCACAAGGTATCCCATGCATGTCTCCACTAAGTAAGACATCTTTGCCCTTAGCCAGTGCAACATTCAGGGAGTAGCACTTGTTACAACTCACTCTGGAAGCTGACAACATGGCTGTAGAGGGCAAAAGTGAGGAGGGGCTCAGGTAGCTCCCTCAAGAAGGTCTTGAGAATCACAGCAGGGAGGTGGACATCTTCATACTCCTGGAAATCTACAGGCACACCTGAGAAAGTAGAGCAGAGACTCAGTGCTCACTGGCCAAAGCAGCATCTCCTCCAAAGGACAGGACATGATGGTCAGAGCCCAAAACTAAGGAAGAGGTATTTTAAAAAACACAGAATCCTGAAGTACCACATCTTCTAGCAGAGTGGAAAAATATGTCCCAAAATCATATACAAAGCAGTGCTGAATCCAGCATTACATCTTTAGAAGTCATCAAATCAAACATGACTAAGTTTCATCCTGGTCCTCTAAAGTCCCTTCAGTATAACCAGTGAGATGGTATATTTCATCCCAAGAAACAGGGAAACTTTCAGGAAAAAAAGGATAGTAAAGGGATTATGAGTGGGAAGGAATATGCTTTCCACACAGCAGAAGTACCAGATATTTCTCCCTTGCAATTCAGGTCATACCCCAAAATGAGACCTCACCTACAGACCTATCAAAGAAGAAGAGGATCCATGATGGACTAGTTCCTACAGTTGCAGTTGCACAGTAATAATTAGGGAATGAGAGGGGCTCTGATGTGTTTGGGCACTTACCCATATTGTATTTTTGCTGGACCTCTCTGACAACCTGTGTATTTGCTGATCTCCGGAAAATCCCCTCTGTATTAAGAGCTGTGAAGTGACAGCAGATGGAGAAGGAAAAAATCAGCCATGTGAGAGTCTTTAAAAATGCTGGCCTTAACAATTATAAATCCATGCTGTGGGGCATTCAGACAGATATCAACAAGCTCCTTTTTTAGAGTACAACAATTCTTTCTGCTTCCACTATCAGACAAAGGATACAAGGGGCATTTGGCTAGTTTTACACAAGTGGGAACATGGACTCCTGAAAGAAGGATTCTCCTAAGCCCTCCACAGTCTCACTTGAAGGCTAACTCGCCTAGTTCGGGCTTTACACCCTATTTTAGACTGCCGTTCTTTATCTTACCACAGTCTTGATTGGATCTTGGAGAGAACAGAGGTCACTGATATGGGACTGCAGCTTCCCCAAACACTTACCATGCTCCCGCAAATGAGAAATGGTGTCTCTGACCACCAGAGGAACAGGAGACTGATCAGGGCTCTTCTCCCTGAGACTGCACCAAGAAACAACAGGTTACACATGACTGCTACACAGGACTGGTCCTGCCCTACATGCAGCCTCCAATTCTTGAATTTGCCCACACCAGCTGTACTGCGTATGATCTTGCTGGTTCAGCCATTATTCCGGCCTTCTATCCTCTTCACCCATCATGTTACATCATTCACTGGAGCAACTATGAGCTCATTACTAGACCACAGGAACGGTTTTCCATCCTCTGTAAAAATCTCAACCTGTATATGCCAGGGCAAAGGGTTTCCCAGAAGGCAAGGATGCTAGTTATGAATCAGGTGAAAAAGGTTACACTTCCTTTTTTCTTCCCCATAGGAGCAAGGGCAGAAAGAAGCTGACACATGAGAAAAAAAATTTTGGCCACCACATTCCTGTGATAGAAGATTTATCAACAAAATGGCTGTCAGGGAAAATCTCATGACACCAAGGTGCTCGCTGCCACCCTCACATTCGTTTGTCCAGACAACTCGATAGCTTGGAGCTGTTCACCCCTCCCAGGCTGCTAACAAGCTCAGGCACCACGGCACCATGGCAAACACCATCTGGAAATGTTGCACTGAAGCTGGGGAATGTGTTCCCAGACTGCCTCAGAGGATGTGTCTAGCTACACAGTACTGGCTCCTCCTCATTCTCCGGGGAGGCAAAACCACACTCAAGAGTTAAAAATACCTTCAACACTTACTCAGTATCACCAGCCCTTGCCAGTGTCTGTGTTTGCCTTTGTCATTGTGCAGGAATGGGGAGTGGGATTCGCTACAAGGCTGAATAGAGGTGCTTTCAAAATAGATTTTATGATTTGGAAAACAACTAAGAAACAAATCTGCAGTACTGCTCAAAGCAGCATAGTCCTAAAGAGACTCCTGTCAGCCTGCTTCTTACAGATTTCTTTTGCTTAAAAGGAAGTTTCTAGTGCCATAAAGCTGTCCCCGTGGCTCTTACTTTGCTCCTCCCTTAGTGACCCTAAGTTGCAAAAACAATCTAACCCAGGGATCAAGAGGATGGAACTGAACTGAGTTAGTCAGGATCTGGACATGAGCACAGAGTTCCTGAGGAAAATGATTAAAGTTTTGTAGGAAGTCTGAACTGCAAGAAATTTCGCAGCCATTTTCTGCTGTTGTTCAGTAATAAATACAGTGACCTCATATCGAGCAAGTCAGGACAAAAGCAACACAGTCCAGAAATACTCACTGCTGTAGGGAGACTCCAAACTGCTGGTTTGGCAGTGGTGGACGTGGGGGTGTTGGCTTCTGGGGCACTTGCAAAGGTTTCTGCAGGGATCTCAGGTATTCATCATACCTGCAGCAAAACACGGACTAGTAGAAAGCCACTCCACCTTCCAGAAAGTGCATGAACCCAGCACTGCACACCCACTGGTAACAGAACCAGACTGGTACAGTCAATTACACCTACACAGAACCACCACAGGCAGCTGTGGAGCACAAGAACAAACATCTGGTTGCCAGAAAAAAAAGCAGGGAGAAAAGGAGTATCTATCTGTAATCAAGAGTTGGAGTAGCTGAGTAACAGCGTGGGAGGGAGGCCAGGACAGCACTGCTTGTGATGAGACAGATGCATGTGTGGGTGTGGGATAGGGAAGCAATCTGGTAGGACTGACATTATGGCAACTTTGGGAAGCCTCAAAGACAAGCTGAGCAGTGCAGAATGAGCTGAGCAGGTCCCAGATGACAGCAAATGCACACCATGAGCTCCAGGTCAGTGTTAGGGTCAGTATCTTGCAGAAAGTCCCCAGGGGGTGAGTGGGAGATGCAGGATTGGTGCTCCATTGCAGGAGGATTTTTAATTCAAAGACAGAACTGGGGACTGGGGCCAAGAACACACAGGAAGGACTACAGAGAGAAACCAGTCTTGAAGGCAACTTGTCAGCACACCCTGCAAAACCACTGCCTGAGTGGAACAATCGCTTCCTTCCCTTGCCACACTTTACAAAAGGTCCTCTCTCACAGAGCCCTAAGGAAGGGAGAGACAGACAGTATTCTCACTTTAGCACTTGGCTTGGGATCCCCAACTGCTCCAGCTTCACATACTCCTCCAGCTCACTAAGGTAATTCACATAAAAAATCTTTCGTCCAAATTTAAAGCTGAAAAACAAGAAAAAAAGTAGATATTTGAGGAATTGGGAAATCCAGTAACATAACTGACTTCTTACAGAAAAGGAGAGCAGAGGACTGCAAGAAACATCAATGGGGCAAAAGGTAGGTATGGCTGAGCAGAAGAGATGTCACCCACGTCATTTTCCCACTTCATCTATTTTACCAGAAGATGCAAAAACTTTACAAGATACATTAGAAGCCCTAGCAGCAGCAGGCTCCCTCAAATGGTGGGTTTCTCCTTCCTATGTTCAGCAGTAGTCTTGAGAAGATCTTATTCCCAATTATTTCACAGAGTTATTATTTCAATATCACAATAAATTAAATATTTGAGTTGCAGAGCCTGCAACTTTTTACTTCTATTTGGCTGGAGAGAAAAGGAGTAGCACAGAGCTGCAAGCTCTGTAGGTTCCTAAAGAGGTATTTCTGGTGTGTGAGTATTTCTGAGCTCAGAAGTGGGAGGAGACAGAAAAAGGTGAGAGACTCCAGGATAGGCCTGGCAGCCTGGGCTCAGCTTGTGTGCCTCTGAGAAGGCCTCATTGTTCCCCTGCAGTGTGAGCTGCCAATAGCGCTTCCTTCCTACCTGATCAGAGGCTTGAAGAGTATCAGGAGGGTCTTGATGAACATAGTTGGGTGCACAATATACAAGGCTTTGATGTTCTTCTTGTACCTGTCAAGAAAAGCCCAGTAATGACCAGCTGCACTTTAAGCAGAGGAACCAACCTTTCAACAAGATTAAGGCACCCTGGTTGCTTCATGCCTTTTGCACTGAGCCTCACCACATCCCAGCATCCATGGCCTCTGCTCTCCCATGCTCTATAGCAGTGTCAGGCCACTCAGCAACCTAATGGCATGCTACCCTGTATTCCAAGATTCATCTAAAACCAGTGAGCAGTCTCCCCAGGAACCTACAACTATAGCATGGGGCTGACACACTTGCACCAGGTCCTGGGTTTGCTCTTGGCTGCTGGCTTAAAGGATGTAACTACAGAAGGAGCTATTTATCCTATGATTCAGTCTGTATTAAACAACAATCCACCTCCTTAAGCAGGAGAGTAAGTGACAGTAAATTATGATCACCAAGCTACACAGGGGAGCTGGGGAAGATCCTCTATATTATGCTACAGAACAGCACATAACATCCTTGCTTGCTGCATCTTTACTCACTTGCGATCAAATTCCCTGTAGGCATCCCGTAACCAGCTCAGGGATGGCTTGTTCTCACTGGTCAGGCCATGGTGCAGGTACACCAGAGTGTAGTCACTCTCCACATACTGGTCAAGTGTGAATTTCAGGTATCTGAGAAGAAAGAACTGATGAACTCACTTTGTGCTCTGCTACAGAGAGGCTATTCCTCCCTTTGGGACTCTTTTTGTGCACCATAACAGAGGATTTGCATCTCCAGCAATGGAGGTAAGCACTTGGGAGGACATGCCCAGCTAAAGAAGCTACTGCAGATGGATCTGTCCCCAGGAATCCAGCAGCTGAGAATTAGGTCAGATTTAAGAAATTAACAGCAGCCTACTAAGACTCTACTTACCCCAGCAGTTTCACATGATCTAGTTGATGACTTGGGGGCATCCGGCAGGCACTGAACAAAATTACTTTCCTTCCGTATTTGTCATCACCTGCAGATAAAATGCCAGATATTACAGGGAGTTAAGGACTTAATTGTGGTATTGGCAGCAAGGGGTAAAGAAAAAATGAGAAACCACTGTAACAAGGTACAGCTGCCAGCAAAGCTAAATCCAATTTTCAGCAGTTATCATGGGCCTAGTGTGGAAGCAGAAACCTGAACACTAAGCAACACTGGCAAGTCAACGAGAATGAAGAACAGATTCCCTGCTCCAGCCCTGAAAGGAGATGAAGGACTGGAAGCCAGAATGCCTTGGGGCACATAGAGATGGAGTCAAGTACAGAGCAGAGTGCTCAGAGCATTAATCCTGCAAAACTGTGCCTGGGCATTGCTCCTGATGCACACATGTCCAGGGAGGCACAGGGAAAACTGCCCCTCACTGGCACAATAACTCCGTCCACCCTGCACACAGTCCCAGACTAACTTCTAATAGTCTGGTGCATCTGTTTCTTGCTTCACCTGGAGCTTAGTTCTGCACACAGAACACAGGCCATTTCATACCCAGGAAAGCAAGAAATTCCTAGAAAAAGAGCAGTTCTAGATGAGAACTCATCTGGGTGAGTTCCAGATGATTTCTCATCTTTCCAAAGACAAGTCTCTTCTACAGATGGGTCAAGCAGGGCTGCTGGATTCTCCAGGAGGACTGTAGAATAAGCTCTTCACTGCTTCCTAGATTTTCCATCCACAGAGAGATTTTCCAGCCTGAGACAGAAGGAGCTGCAAAGTGCAGCACAACAAAGCATTCTTTGTAAAAGCCATGCAGAAAACAGTCCCCATCACACTGGAGCCAAATAACCCATAAAGCACCATCATGTCACTGAGGACACTCCCAGCCACCACTTGAGGCTTCAGAGACAATGAGCCAAGTTTTCCCCAAAGCAAGTCTTCAACCGTCAGTGGACTTCTGCTAGCAGAGATCTCAGCCCCATGAACAAAGCCCAAGCAGACACACATGGCCAAGCTTAGCAGACATGCTGGGGAATAGAGATTTGCATAAGTGAGAACCAGGTCACAAATCCTGTGGACATACAGAGTTTGAGGGAAAGTCTAATTCTCTCCCAGACATGACACCCAATCCATTTCCACAAAGATGACTTCTTTTTTAGCAGCAGTGGAGATGAAATGATTCCTTTAGTATTAAGGGTAAAAGTCTTCCCACCTTTTTAGCTACTCACCCTGATCTGAAACCTGTGTTTTCTTGTCAAGCAAAGAGTACAACAGTGAATGGGGCTGTTGAGGCTATACACAACAATACCCTCCTTACTCCCATCTCACGCAGACCACAACACAGAAAAGCAGCAAGGATCACTACTTATGCAGGACTGACCTGCAATACATTATTCCTCTTGAAATATATCCTTTTCCCAGTATGGATTTACAATATTCATGCCGCCATTTTATCACCTTTGCACAGGCTCTGGCCCTCAACTATCACTTGGCTACACTTGCCACACAGCAACTGAGGTCCTAGAATAGCAAACCTGTTATTTCTGGGAATGCTGCTTGTTAGTACCAGATCACCACTTGGTGCTGCAACTGGCAGCCAGAGAATTAATACACACCAGCCATGACATTAAGATGCCACTGGCCCCCTTTTGCCCCCACCTTGCTAGAACAGATTCTCTTGCTACTTTGTTCATTTTTATTTTCACCTTGCAAGTCCCATTTTCAAGTCACCAGACAACACAGAATTTACTGATGCACACAAGCCAGAAATTCTACCAAAGCTAAGGACACTGCGGCAGCACTAGGTACGGACCAGGAAAGGGGCGCACAGGCCATCACACTGACATACACATGCGGAGATACGGGGCAGCTGGGGAGGACACATGACCTGGAATGCAGGACTAGGAGAGAGTGATGCAAGGCTCATCTGGAATAACCGGGTACAGTCACAGCCAGGCCACAAGACCAACATCACATCGCACATCCCACAGTAGCCCACTCTCTGCCTACCCTCTGCTCACTGTGAGCTTTAGGGCCAGGTCTAATGTAATTGAGCTGTCTAAAAGACTAAGTGCAGGTTACAAAGTCCTGGGCAAGAAACATGGCATATTGTGACCCTTCCCATTGGTCTTGAGCATCTCATATGCGTCTATCTGAAGGACAAAGGTTCTTGCCTGTATAAAGCACCAAGAAGATGCAGCATTTGAGAATCTGTTGAGCTTTATAGTCATGAAAGAGAATGGTCAGAAAGACAGATCATATGAAGCTCTATGCTAAATTCAGAACAGATGATATCTTCAGTTAACTGAAGCTGTATTTCACATCAGAGTGGATGATCTGAAGGTCAGATGCAGACTTCAAGTTTAATCAGGGCAGGCCTCTGTGGTGCAGTACAGTACCGTGTTTGTGCCATGTTGTGGGTGGCCATATGCGCAGCTCAGGTTTCTGGGCACTGATTATCAGACCTGACAAGTCACAATTCCAGAACAACATACCTTAAATAGCTTTCTCTGAAATGACATAAAAGCCTACAGCAAGGTCTATGCAAAGTCTACAGTCTTGTTCCTTAGATAGTCTGGGATCGTTGATAAAGAATAAACAGACAATCCATAATTCTTTCCAAGGGGAGATGGCATGTATCCCCTGGACAATTTCCAGGGCCAAGCACATCAAAAGATAATCTACAGTGCCCTGGATGACTGAAAAAGGAGTGGCCTGTTTTGCCTTCCAAATCAGAATGAATTTATGCATGAGACCTACAAAGGAACGAGCATGCCCTTTTCTGTGTTCTGGGTTTTGCTCCAGTTTCATCACACTGAGCTCAGCCTGTCAACACAGAAACTTCCAAAACCATCAGCTGCCAATCTTGTTTCTACCTGACATATATCTGATCAGTCTCCTTGCTCCAGACATGACAAAATCAAAAATTCAGCATCAAAGCTGAACAATCAGTTTATAAACAAGAACCTAAAGCCCATTCCATGCGTTCTTGTTGGAGGAAACTACCTTCAGGTAGCCCCTCTGCCTCCTACAGAACAGATTCTTATCAGGTTTGATCTTTCCCAGATGCTCCATCCCTTGTACTATTTGCTTTCCTGTTTGCAGTATTAATCTTATGTATCTAGGTTTTCACCTCTTGTTTGCAATTGCAAACAGCTGAAGTTTCCACTGAACACAACTAAAGACCATGAAGTAATCACTTGGCTTTTCTGGCTGTCTCCTACCTCTCCCAGATGAGGAATGCTCAATAGTTAACAACAAACCAATAACGAATTATATACCATCAGTACTCACAGAGCACCCCAATTTTTAAATGTGCACTTGAATTAAACTACCTCCCTGAAGGATGTGATTCAGATTATTTTGCTTTTAACAATGAAGAGCAAGACAGTAGCCAGTATCTAAAGTCAGTCAAGACAGATGCTCATCTAAAGAGGTATGAACTCATAGCACTGATGGACATAAGCTCCTGAATGTTTTTATGACACTTTTAAGGCCTGAACTGTGTTTTTCCTCTCGCTCAAAAAGCAGCATTTCCAGGGCACTTCTAAGACAAGCGGCAAGGAAAATCACTGCTGTGTTTCCAAGCCCTGAGTGCAAGGCCAAGCTTCTAAAAGAGCTGAAATGAGAATACTGAGGCAAATGTTTCAGACTGAAACCTGCAGCAATATGAACGTATCACAGCAGAAATTCATATCAAGATGGCAGTAATGTCCCAAGACACGGCATTAGATGAATCTGCACAGCCAACATGGAAAATACATCCTTGGCATGCAAATACTGTTATTTACTATTTCTAGGTAAATAGAATATATCCATTACATATCCTGAAATATATCCTTTAGCATTTATGTCATGATTTGAGGCAGCCTAACTGCAGTCTAGAGACTGCTCATTCCTACCTTCCTCAGGTCACCTCAGTTAGATGCCCATCTTGTTGAAAGATTCATATGGGAATATCCTAGTACTTTGATACTGAGACAATGCAGGTGGATAAAACGTGCCACCAAAAGCTAGTGTTACTGCTAAAACAGCAAAGTTAACAGAGTTGAGGGTCAAGGAAAGAGCACCAGTACAGAATACTGGAATATTACTACACAAGTTTCACAAAGCTTAGCATGTTTAATCAGAGCCACTGTGAGTAAAATACCTGTCGAATGTAATTTCATTTCAATTAGCTGTGCTAAGCTTATGGTACAACTGGGAAAGTTTAAGTATAGTAGATTTTAATTGCCTATTGAATTCCCAAGTGGATTTAGCCCTGAAGGAAAAGAAGGCAAGGATCTCAAAGCAGAAGTATTTTAATACATTATTTCATCCATCTTGATATTCCCAATATCCAAACACTGCCAGAATCAGAAAGCCTTATGAAGTGAATATAGCTTTAACTGATACAAAAATATACTAGAGGGTCAGATTAAAGAATGCAGAGTGGGAGGATGTTTGAAAGCATAGAAAAAGGGGAAGAAGACTCCACATAATGAGGAAATGAGAATCAGCATTTCCATGAATTGTGTGAAGATCTTAGCAGTAAGAATTTCACACCAATAGGAGTTTTCATGTACATTGAGAAGCATGAAAGCACCAGCAGCCAAATTATTGAGACTTAGGACTGAAGTCCGGAGAGTATTAACAAATGCTCAGCAAGCCCAGGGCAGTCAAGCACAGCTTTGGGCAAACAAGTTACCAGAACACAACATCTCTGTAGCCAAATGGAGAAGAAGTAGATAACAGTTGCTTTCAGATAGATAATCCAGTTTAAGTGCCAGCTGCTTAGCATGTGAGTGCAGCAGCAGATCATATGAAAGAATAGGAAGCAATCCTTGAATGAACATCCAAACCACATAAGATAAAAAGATAAACTGGAGTTCAAACTGAACTGGTCCAAGCAGGCTACCACCATGACAGGACAGAAACAGGATTCACATTGAGACCCATGAGCCCCAAAGTGCCCAAAGTAAAGCCCACACACCAAATTTGGCTCAGATGATTCTGCTGTGCCTGAGGCAGAGGTGCAGCCCTCGGACAACAATTTTGTGCAGCCTTTGGATTCCTGAAAAATTGCCAGTGCAGCCTAAGGCTGAGCAAAGTTTGGGCTCCCCTGAGACAGTCCAGCTACAGGCCATGGTCATGCTAAAGGAATACCATGATCTACAGAACCAAATGTTAGTGCCACAAAAAATCTACCTACCTGGTTGGGCCCCATCAAGTGCACCCTGGTCTGGAGGAACAGAAAAAAAGTTATAGCAAGCCAAGCTTTGTAATCATGAGGGTAAAGTCTGAGAGCCTAGCCAGATTGCCACTGGGATGAATTTAGCTGCTGTCTTGCAGGATTCAAACTCCTTCCATTTCATATTTTCCCCATGCTCCTCTGCAAAAAGCAGCCTTATCTAACAATTAGAGGCAATTACTTGAGCAACAGTTAGAGCAACCCTTGATTCCCAAATCTCCTTTTTGAATTTGCAACTAACTGTATAATCAAATTTCTTGCCCTTACTGTTACACTTCCTCTGCCACCAAAATGGTAACTGCTGTACTGCCACTTTTAAAAGGGTCAATTGCAATTAATTCTGAAGTCCTCTGAACAACTTCAGAAGTGTACAGAGAATGGCATCATACCATATGAATAACACATCCCACACCCATAACTTTTTTTTCATGATTACTAGATTCTGAATAAAAAAAAATTGAACTGCCAATTAGAATTTTAAAAAGGTTCCTCTAGTTTATGAAGGCATTTATTATCACACCCAGCCCCTTCCCATCACTCTCACAGCTATATACTCAACAGACCCACACGGGCCTATCAAGACAGGAGCCTTTGCAGAGCAGAGCTCTAGGAAGAAATTCTCCATTCTCTCAGCCTCTCATAGAAACTTAAAATTCCTTAGATACTCTCCCTTCCCTTGACCTTGCATATCAAAATATGGTGCACAAGCTGGGCTTGCTTTGGATGGACTCAATTCTATAGAGGCAATTCATAATTTTTTATCATACAAAATATTCTTAAACAAACAAACAAACAAAAAAAGTTAAAAGCTGGAAACTACATCCATAAGCAGCAGAAATGCAGGCAGTCTGTCCTGATGGAGCCAATAACAATGTACCATGCCTGAAGCGAAAAGGACCCTTGTTACCCTTTGCTAATGGGTCTCTGCTGAGTCCATTAGCCACCAAAGACACCCTGCAACACACCTTCAACACAAGTTTTATCTGCCACTTCTACCTTTGCCTGCCTAGAGAAACAACAGCTACTGGTGCTCCAAGATTGATTTTACCCTCCCATGTCAATCACCAACACCTACAACAAATCATCAGCACCAGTTACAGCTTTGGTACCTGCAGTCAAGTTTGTTGGGTAGGTTTGGTACCAGATTCACCAACGAAAATAGATTTACTGCTGAAATTGCAGCTTCAATCCAGTAACACAAAAGGTACACTCATAGGTCTCCACCTTGTTTTCCCACTTCAGTTACAGATCTTACACATATTAGCATCACAGCTTTTCTGCGAGGGCAGCCCCACAGATTGACAAGTAATGGTGTGAGGCAGCAGATTTCCCACACAAACTAGCAGAAACATGCTTTGAGCTCCAACAAAGTTTTGAAATCACTGGGCAGGGACTACATAGCTGGAGTATATAATGACAGACACTTTCCTGACCACAGATACACTATCTTCTACCCTCCATGGCAGTGAGAAATTCATATGCCAATATATGTTAGGCCCCTGTTTTCTTATCCCGAAAGAAAGCAAGGCAGTTATTGTGTAAAATAGGAATGCTGATGAACCTCATAGCCATAGTTTTGCATATTGACCACAAAGAAGAGACCAGTATTTCAGATTGGGCAGCAGAACGAGGAAGGAACACCTTGCCAGAGCTGACAAGAGCTCTGCTCTTCTCACACAGCCACAAGTTTCCAGTATGAATTGTCATCTCCAGAAACTTACTTTAAACTATTATTAACCACCTGCCTTAGTTTTGCAATTCAGCCTGTGCTTAAATTCAAGGCCAAGACCATGTCACATCTAGTCTGCATCAACCCCCAAGAAGATGGAAGCAGCATCTTTGTCATGTAAGAACTGGCAGGAGAACACAGAAACTCTCAACATAACAGAAACTTGGGATAGTTCCTTAACAGCCCTCAACCAGGAGCTTGTGTTTCCTCCGAATGCTATGTGACGTGAGCAAGGAAAACAACACTCTGCAGAAGTGGACTGTGCAATGAAATCAAGCCATCTCTCTTTCAGCTTCTGGCCACGTGTAAAGAAGAATTTCACTGCTACAGTGCTCACAAAAAGAGGCACTCAGCATTAAGAAGAACAAAACCACACAGAGACCTCTCCAGAGCCTGCGTAAAACACTTCATTAAACACAGACTTTAAGGCAGGTCTGAAAGGACCAGCAGAACACCAACATCTTCCTTCGCAAAATCAGGTCCCAGAACCAAAAGAATGTTTCCTTAAACTAAAATATTGTGATTCCTAACAATACTCTGGTTCTGAGTACTCCCTCAGGACTGTGGTGGCCCCAATGTCTTTTGCTGTCATCTTTGTGTAACACACCACCACATGGGACAGCAGTGACATGCCTGCTCCTTTCCCATGGACAGCCTCTTCCCACAAGATCCCATTCCCCAGAAGAGACAGGAGCATAGGGCACAAAGGAGAGTCTACATGAAACTGCTGTACTATTTTTAAGTGAAAAACAAACCCCAAAAACTTATTTTCCTAACAAATTCTGCAAAATGTTTTTCAATACTTTCCCCTCTTAGGTCAGATAGCCAGATTTTTCAAATCCAGCATGCCTTGGACTGAATCAGTAATAAAGGTCAGCTAGAAAATAAGTGTGCTTTTTGTCATCAAAACCGGGCTTTTTAAAAGTTATTAACACCATGCACATATCCAGCAAAAAGCAATTACTTTTCTGATCACACAGGATAACACTGGGATCATGGAGTTCAGCGAGGATGGAAACCAGCCTTCTGCTTTTGTCTCAAAATAGCGTCACCATCCCAGAACATATTTCAGGGCAGGCAGGAACAGAGTTAGCCACAAGCTTTCTGTTCTGGACTGCAGAACAGAGAAGGACATGGGACAGAAAGATAATGAATCAATAGAGTGGATAAAACTATCCTTGATCTGCTGCCATTTGCTAATATTTACAAGAGATCTAGGGTAATTTTGTTTCAGGCTCAGCATAGCCAGTGTTCATTGCACCTGGAGCTGCTGACAAATTTGTCAGCACAATTTGTCAGCAGACACATCTGAACAGTTTCATATTAATCCTCCAGTGAGATGTTTATTCTCCAGGCTAACTCTAATAGGATTTTTCCAGACTTTCCCAGATTGTTTGCCTCCAACAACAATCCAGAGAAGACTACCCTGTTCGATACTCTGAACAGTTAAAATTATCAATTACTGACCAAAAAAAAAAAAATTAACAGCTTCACCCCAGAACCAAGATTACAAGTCAGACCTCTTTGATCAACCTCCTAAATTCTCCTTTCAGGAGATGAGAAACCAGCAAGTCTCAAACCTACATGGCAGCAAATCCTCAATCTGGAGCTGTGCTCCAAGCTCTCCCAGTGCCAAGAAAGGCATCACACCACACGCCATGTGTGGGACCATCACATGCTTTCAGACACATCAGCTATTGGTGAAAACTGGCCAGCAAGAGCCAAGAACAGAAGCTTCTCTGAGCTGTTTCTGCACTATACAGAGACACTGCAGGGACACAGAGCTCACTAGGAATACAAATTTAAACCACAACAGGGAAGAGTTCAGAATGCAGGCATGGCTCCTAGTCAGCCACCATCCCACCCCGGAATCTTTTCAGGAAGCTGGCTAATTCTTCATTTGCTACCCTAGACTGTATCAAATGGCAAAATGGCTACATTCCAACAGCCATTGACACACACCTCCACTGGAGTGATACTCCATTCAGAGAGCTTGTCAAAGAAAAAGTCATGTTACCCTGGAACAGAAATCCCTCAGAAAGAGTGGTGTTTATCTCAGGAGGCAGCAAAGTATATCCTTGGTTTGGGCTGACATTCCAGTCTTATCAACGTCTCTGATCTAAACCCTGCTAAGCACTTTGTCTGAAGCTTAGCCTAAAGTGAACAACTGTATCATTTAACTCACCCTTTCCCAGAGTCCTCAAATACCAGTTACCTGTGCCATTCGCATTCCAAATATTCTATTACTACTGAAATGATGGAGTTCGAACATCTATCCCTTTCCAGTTTCAGCAACAGAGACCAGGGTGCAGACCTCTATAAACTCCAGTCCTGAAACTCCAGCCACATGGAAAAGAAGCTTAGTAACACATTTGTAAATGAAAACACTTCTGGCAAATCTATACGGCATAATAGCCCAAATGTCAAACACCTGCCCTGTCAAACTGAGCAGGAAAACAATAAACAACAAGGTTTTGAGTCTGTCATTATAATTTTGTTCCACAAAAGATGGAACATGAGAGATCAGGAAAAAGAAAGCTTATTTGAGAAAACTGCCCAGAAAAGACTGATACTGAGACAACTCTTAACCAAAGTATGTGCCTGAGACTCTTTCCGTTGTGGTCAAACTCTGCTGCAGAACAACCCTGAATCAGGAGGATTCAGCCTCCTGCCTCCAGCCTGTGCCTCTGCTTCCTTGACAATTCACATGTGGGGCAGGGACCAAAGGACAGAGAGATGGCAATAGGAGGGGTAGGAGGTGGCAGCAGGAGGGGTAGGAGGTGGCTACAGTCAAGCAGGAGGTATGAATCAAGTCACAACCAGTTGTAGAAGTGCTTCTTCTTTTTAAAAACAAGGAACACAAGACAAACTGGCCTTACCCTTCACTAAGGCTCACCACAGCAACCTAAAGAATACCTCCAAAACTCTTTCTCATGGAGGTCCCAGCAGTATATCATCAAGGGTTAGTGTAAATAAAATAAAATGGACAAGAAAACACAAAGAAAATCCAAATGCTTGTGACCCTGAATGAACAGGTCTTTCCTTGCAGTGGAACATAGGCCTATTCCCTCTATTTCAGATTTCTGCACATGTTATATCTGGACAGGATGGCAAGCTCTGGCCATTCAGATATGAGTGGTGCCACCTACTGTGGATTACTCAGTCAGCTGAGGACCTTACAGCTGTATTGCTTAATTACATAATTTCTGTGGCATTATCAAGCAAAAACCACTTTTGTGCTTGGGGTGTAGTAAAGAGTCATATCTAAAACAATTCAGCAAAAGCAACTGAGTCCTGACAATAATATAATCAAGTCAGCAAGAGCCAAGAAGTAACCCAAGTTTAGCTGAAGTCAATGGAAAATTACACATATCACAAACATTCAAGAAGTTTGGTGCTCTTTCTGTGCCACCTGTCATTGCCACTTGGGCTTGGCAAACAGCAGATGTCCCCAGAGCCCTATTAGAAAAGTCCTTCCTCAGCCCAGCTGCAAAGACGTCAAAGGAGAAAACAGAAAGGTTCCTACCTGCTACTTCCACAATGTGGTGCCTGGCGATATCATAGTAAGGATCATTCCACTGCAGGTGAGTGACAGGCTCAGGGGAGCCTTTGGAATCATCTGAACAAAGTACAAGAAACAAGCAATCAGAAGAAGGGATCTGGAGCACGTTGGCAAGTACAAAGAGATAGAGGCATGAGAAAAAAAATGGCACTTCTACATGGGAGGGGCTAATGTATACAACTATACACGTTGAAAACGCACTTTTGAAATTCTGAGTGGACAAGAGCAGCAATGACTTCAGAAGAGTCCTCTCAGTCCTATGAGATCCATATGTGTCCCTCAGAATGTACACTCTCACAAACAAATGTTCATATATGTTACAAATATTCACAAAGACAAAACCCAAGCACATCATCATGGCTTTTTAGGAAAGGAGGATCTTAACATAGTCCCTTGATGGATGGTCATACTGTATATCCTTCAGCTAATTTTCCTGACCTCTCTGTTCATATTCACAGCACAGGATTTCAGAGCAACAACTCAGATCTCCAGCCCCACCTCCCAGATGGAAGTTTGAGACCATTCCAGTCCAGAAAGCCAAACTCTCCTGCAAGAGACCATAATGGAGCATACTCAAAGATTTACAGCATATCTATTCTGTCAGCACCAAAATGCTGCCAGGCACAGGACTGAGAAGAGCATATTTACAGCAGCTGGCTCTGCACTTTTTAGTGCTGTTCAATACTGAGGCTGATTCACTTGGGTGTGGTGCAAGTTTAATGTGTCTATAAAGCTTTTAAATGGAGCTGGGGCTCTCTGTATATGTAGATATGACCACAATGCTGCAAGACAAACAACTGCTTTTTGGCTAAAACCCAGATCCCAAACAAGCAGGATACTTACCTGATTTGGGAAAAGCAGGGACTTCATCTGCTGGCCAGTTCTTATCATCTACAGAGGCCAGTTTGAGCTGGCTGAGGGACTGGTTGGTATTATCCAAGTTCAGGTCATCTTGAAGCTCCGAGAGTGGGTCTGTAGCCATGGTCCCCAAATACCGCAGTTTATTTCGCTGTGTCTAGAACACGGACTGCAGAGATTGTTAGATGAGACACAGAGATCACAAATCTACCTCCCCACAGAGATGCTTCCTCTTCTCACTGATGTTCTCCCAATACTCCCTTATCTTTACTTATCCAGAGACTGTGTCCCCTCGTCCTTAATAGAAGCAGGAACTCCTTCTCCTCCTCACCGGAGGCACAACATGTCAGATTCTTTCATGCCAATTGCTATCAAAGGCCATCAAGAGCTGTACCAACCTTCTCAAGGAGTCTCTACTTGACCACAGCTCTGGGCAGAATAGCTTTTCTCTCCTGAAACAGAAGCAGCACCAGGACTCTGTGGAAGGCGACAGGCTGCACCAGCCCCTGCCTGATACACTCCCTGTATGGCTCTGAGCTCCCCCTCCCTCTGAACGGCTGGCACAAAGCCCAGCTGTTTCCACAGTCGGCCCAGTGCCAAGAATCACCCCCCCCTCCTTCTCCCCATAATGGAGAACCAGAGCTCTCAACAACACTGAAGTGGGTGCTTCAGTGTGCTGCGATCTGAACAGAGAAGTGAACAGCTCCTTAAAACAGGAATTTTTCAGGCAGAGCTAGTGAAACAGGGAGAACAATACACATACAAACCTCATCTCCTTTCAGCATCATCCAGTAAATCCTTTCTCCGACATAACAGCTATCAGCAAGGAATCACTTCTTTCATTTAAAGCCATACTGCCTGAATGAGTATTTTTCACCAAGCATGTCATAAGGAGACCAAAGAATTAAGAGGGTCCAAGAAACAACAGCTCAGTGCATTTGCTGTTGTTTGCAAATATTTCTCACTCTCATCTGAAGCGGAAGATACATTAAAGATGGAACTGAGCTAGCACAGCATACAGGACCTCCTAAGAGTAACAACTCTTAGGGACAATCCTTGGGAAGCAGCTGTTATCCTTTGAATTCAGTCTCCTGGAAGTAAGCAAGGAAACATTAAAAAGGACAACTATGTAGATCTGAACTGCTCAAACAGACCACATGGACAGTAATTCAGTGGTCAGCAGGCAGCAAGCCAAGAGGAACTGTAGAAAAACTAAGTGACACCTTGCATCAGCAAGAGTCTCTATAACACTGTTTCACAGAGATGCTTGTGCTTATTTTGCTTTATGAGGAGAGCAAAGGGTTCAAAGATGATCTGAGGAGGCACAACACCTTAGTGTGAAAAGTATATTCGCAGTTCCTTTAGCAGAATGGAGAGGGGACAACGATGTTTTGCATCTTCCATCCCTAGAGCTTGAATGTGTATATTCATCCAGAGAAAACAATGAAACAGTTACTCAGACTGAGCACAGAGGACAAAATCTGTGAGATTGAGCTCTGGAAGGTGTCACGTCCATGCTCAGGTCTATACTTGCCACCAAGCTTGGGGATACATTTTGAGAGCACAGGAAATTGGATATTCAGTGGTTTTCTTCTCCCTTTGGACCATTCCAAGCTTATTATTTACTTCCTGTCCTCCCTTATCTGCTACTCACCAGTTTACAACCAGTTTTCACCTCTCTGGGGCTCCCAAAGGACTGGAAGCTATTGCTAATCAAATGCAATGTTTCCCAAAATATGAAAGAGCATGACATATACAGACAGCAGGTCATCAAGACAGCACATCAGACACAAAGGGTCCCACCCCTGCAGCCATGCAAAGATCCAAGCAAAACTATTTTCCCTGCCCTCTGGTCAGGGCTGCCAGAGCTGCCTGACCTCTGATTTCGACAGGGCAAGGAGCAAGAAATCAGGTTCCCTAGTACCGTGAGCTCATGCTGGAACCACGCAGCAGTGGAGCCAAGGGACCAGGACTCCCCACCCATAGCAGCTGATCCGATTTCTATGGTAACAGCAGGCACTGACTCCTATGACTCAGCGAGCTTAAAGCATTTCCCACAGGAGCTCAGCAGCCCCAAAAGCCAGTGCTCCATGCTGAGAAAGCATCCATGGCTGCCCAGGACAGCCTCTTGGCATTCACAGCTCTCAGGGACTTCCCAGCCCTAGTGGGGTCAGAGGACCCATATTCGACTGCTGCAATCCACTGAGATGCCTTTCATGGGAGATTCCTGGGGATGCCTGGTAGCAACCACTTCCCCAAAGCCAAGTCCTGAAACCCTTGAAAATTGTGAAACCCTTGGGGATCAAATCCAAATCCCTGCCCCCCCCCCCCCCCCCCAGAGTAGTGACGGTACTGCCATAGGGCCAGCAAGTCATCAAGTGTCCCTACACTTGTCCCTACACTCACCACTTGGCGTCACAGTCAGCTTGCAGCACTTGTCCGGAGACAGAGAGCAGGTTATTAGACAGCACTGGGGGATTTCCCCTGAGGCATAAAATTAATTTTAGTGTGGCACCATGTGGAAGAAGGAAGTTGTTAGTAGGGTCCAAACTGCAAAAAGAGCCCAGTGGATAGTGCTCTGGCCTCACCCCTTGGAAAAACAGACAAGGCTCTCCAGACACTTTCACGTAGATTTCACAGCCAGCTCCATTCCTTGGCAGTAGGTTACTGCTCCATGGTGTTAATGGAAGCAGGATGCAGAGCAGAAGACCTCCTAGAATTCAAATCCTTCTTGTGAACCATACTGTAGTACCCAGAGAGCCCCAGAAGGTTTTGCAGAATTTTCTCCAGCCTTTTCCCAACATACAAAAGCCAAAAGCATGGGATCTCACATCAGATAACCATACAGCAGTTTAGGCCATGCAATCCTCTAAATGCTTGGGAGCTGGTAGGCTTTGAGAAAGCATGTAAGACACAAATTGAGGCTCTTCATTTCACTTTCCAATACTGCAGCTGCATGAGATGCTTCCCTGTGTATTCAAAAACGATCCCTAAGGATCTGTCATTAAACAGAAAGTCCATATGTATCATAGTGATATAGCTGTTAAAATGGGTAAAGCATTTGTTAAAAACATTGAATGGTTTTTAACAATAAAAGAGCATTTCAACAGATTTAACTCAGTTTAAAAACCGAACCTGAGAGTGCATGAGAAGATGCAAGTGGTAAACTCCATATAGCAAATAATGAGATAAGAAAAATTACCTAGATTTTGAAAAACAAAAATTCTAGCCAAAGATTTAAAACCTAAAGAATCACACACGGCAGCAGAAGCATTTACTTATTGCTAGGCTCTAAAGAGCTAACTCTTACCATTTTTTCCAAGTATTTAAGTATGTTTTCTGCAACTGCACTACACCTGAACACTTGCTGTGTAATAAAAATTAACTTTCCTAGATAAGAGAGACATGTGATGGAGAACACTAAAGGAGAGAACTCAGACCATTAAAATACAATTAAAATACAATTTCCACAAAAATTCTGAACTGAAGATTCCTTATATAAGATCCAGAATTTACCCAGGGAAGACCATTCACATTACATCCAGGAAATCTTGGTAGCTGCTGTCCATTAATACCATTTTTTCTGCAATTTCAGTTTCACTACTTTTCTATCACTTATTTCTAAGCTACACTTGCTTGGGAGTTTCTTTTTCCTGTTTTTCTTCCAGATGTACTATTAGTTCAGAAGCAAATTACACTTCAAAATATGTACATTACCACACCCTGGCACTGTATGTACAATAAAGAATTACAGAAGCAAAGTGGCCTCTTCTTCCATGCAAGATGAACGAGCAATGGTCAGATGCAACACAGTCATGGTTCTGGGATTATTTTTCTGACTCTGCTGCCAACCACACCTCCTCCCAGTTTCGGCTTATTTGCACAGATATCACTTTTTCTGTACACATCAATCAAGGCCCTGCACTTAGCTATAGTGTTAAAAACAATCACGTTGAAAGAAAAAGGAGCAGTTACTCAGCAGCAGACCTGCAGAGTACTCACGTGCATGAATGAGGTCTAGAACCAAGACTCACCCACAAAGCCCACCCCTTGTCTTCCCTCACATCGACTGATGATACCACCGAGAGCATCACTACCCTGGTACTACCCTGAAAGAACATAGACGTCAAGGGCCAGACCTTATCCTGGCTCATCATGACCAGTAAACTCAGGACAGAGACACTATTGCTCAGGGAAGCCCTTTGATCCTTCACTATTCCAACAGCTTTTTAACTGAGCCGCCTTCCTTCCTCAGTCATCTCAATCTGTTTACTGAAGGCTACCTCCGTGCCCGCCGGAAATCCCACCTAGCAAGCAGTGAACCTCCCCTTACTGGTTCTCTGCAGGGTCTGAGGGCATAAGTGCTGAACTCTCCAAGTGTCCTCTCCGGAGCTGCTGCACAAAGTAAAGAATCTGCTCTCAGTGCCGTGCAGGATCCACCCAGGACTCACATGTGAGGGAGGCAGTGGGGCACACACAGCCCTGTGCGGGCTGCAGCCCTCCTACTCCTCCTCCTCATCACCCCCTCCACAATACATGTTCTCTCCCGTTCCCTTCGACTCATCTCCTGGGAAACCCCTTAGCGAATCTCAGGATTGCTTACGAGACTCACGGATTTGCTATTTACACTGTTAAAACAAACGTCCCCTAGTACACGCCAACTGCCTGAAGGCAGGACAAGTACCAGCCCCTGCTGCTGGGCACCGGGGTTAATGGCAGCCAGCCTCAGCGCCAGCCCCGCCGCAGGGGCTGCCCCGCCGAGGTCGGGAACAGCCAGCAGCAGGCCCGGTGGCGCCGCTCCGGCGATACCTGCACCGCCTGCCCCGATCAGCGGTGACCAGGACACCAAGGGCTGCCGGCCCGGCTCTGCCCGCCCAGGTGCCTACGGTGCTTCACCAGCCGCGCTCTTCCCGCCAGGCGCGCACCGCAGGCGAACCGAGCCGCTCCCTCACACAGGGCGAGCCAGGCAACACCCAGGCGGAGCGCTCGGGGCTCTGGGCCCAGCCCCGGCCCGTTCCGCCTGAGCCCCAGCCCAGCCGCCGGGCCTCTTCCGCGCCCCAGCAGCACCAGGACAGGGTGCCGGGCCCCGTTGCTGCAGGCAGGGCCCGGCCGCGCTCCCCGGGCACCCCACACCGCCCCGCCGGTGCCGGTACCTGCCGCTCCTACCGCCCGCCTGTCACCGCCGCCCGCCGGAAGGGCGGCCTCGCCGCCGGGGGATCTCGCCCCGCCCCGCCCGCTGCCGGCCGCCGTCCGGGCGCGCCCGCCGCTCCCTCGCAGCGTTCCGCCGGCGCGGAGCGCCAGAGGCCAAGGGGGCGGCTGCGGAGGCGCCGGGGGCCCGAGCCATCCCCGCAGGCAGAGCCCCTCGTAGATGCGTGCCGAGGCCCAGAGTGGGTGGGATGAGCGGCCCGGCCTTCCCGAGCGTCGGGTTTGCGCCTTCTACTGTCCCCGGCATGTGTGCGCCCCGCAACCCCTGCGGGACGTCGGTCCGGACCGTGCGTCGCTTTTAAGGAGCTGCCAGCCGAGAAAAGAGCATGTCGCCCTGTTTTATGCCATTCAAGACGATACGTCCTAGAAATACTGCTTGTGAAACAATAGGAATGCTGTACGGGTACTGTCTGTGGTGAGAAATCAGAGATTCATCCCTCTTCCCCAATTTAAAAGGGAAAAAGATCATAAAAGTAATGGTTCTCATGGCAGAGCCCCAGGATTACTGCATAGCAGAGTATCCACCTCCAGCGTTCATCTTCCTCTTATCCAGCAGCAATCATGTCACATAACAGCTAGCCTTAATTCATCCATCATGCCTTTGTGGTTGTGCATGGGATCCCGAGGTCTCTAAGGTGGTAGCTGATGAAACCACAGTCCTCAATGACCCTGTTAGCAGGCTGTCCACCAAATATTTCCACAGGCTGCAAGAAGCTTCCAAACATGAGCCATGACAAGCCAGCATGCTGGGGACTGAGAATCAGCATG
Source organism: Vidua macroura (assembly GCF_024509145.1). Lineage (NCBI taxonomy): Eukaryota > Metazoa > Chordata > Aves > Passeriformes > Viduidae > Vidua > Vidua macroura. Next base: position 39,029,616 of record NC_071576.1, read on the forward strand.
TTGAGCCCATCTCAACCATTAAGACCAGTGGCAGGTGCAAAGAAAAAATGGATAAGGGTGTGGATCCCAGATCTACAGCAGAAAAAAGTGGAAATAGTACAGCAGGCAGCAAGTCCTGAAGACCTGGATCTATTGTCTCCCTTGAGTAGGGTTTGATTCAGTGCTCCCTTGGCTGGCAAGCCATGTAAGGTACATGCTCTGGCCAGCCCACTCCAGAAGTACCTGAAGGAATCTGGTGGCAGGACAATTGGGCAGGTACCCCAGAAGCCCAGTTAGTCCTACAGAAGGAGAGACTGTAGAGATTTGTGAGAAGGAGAGCAAAGCTTCCAAAACCTTCAAACTGGCTTTCCCAGGGCATCGGGGGAAGGGTTCACTGGAGGGGCCCAAGTGGCAGAAGGAGTATACACAGCTGGTGGAGGATTCTTCTGGCAGCCCAGGCCCCCGTCTAAAAATCTCTGTCCCAAAAGGGGATGATCAAGCACAGGTGGTGCTCCAGGAAGTATGATAAAGCCTTCCCGTGGCTCTGCCACCCCAAGAAGCACCACTTTGTCCACCCTGGCCACAAGCCCCTCCTGCACACAGAGTGTGTGGCAAGAGCTGTAGTTCAGAAGGGAGCTTCAAGACTCACATGTTGGCCCACAGGGCTGTGTGGCTATTCCGGTGCACCCAGTGTAACCAGGTTTGCTGCCCCAAGTGAGACTTGCAGGAGCACCAGGTCCTGTGCACCGGCCAGCACCCCTTGTCCTGCCAGCAGTGTGGCAAGGCCTTTGCATGCTGGCTCTGTCTCTGCATGCACAGCAAGATCCATTTGGCTGCTGGGACTGGCCCAGCTAGTCCCAAGGGGTGCCAGTGTGCCATATGTGGGTGTCACCTGGCCAACTCCAGCTCCTTGTGCAACCACATGTGCCTGCACATGGGGTAGTGCACTTTGACCTGCAAGCAGCGCATCAAGTCCTACACCCTGGCCACTAAGCTGTGGTGCCATCAGAAATCCCACCCGGCTGGCAAGCCCTGCAGATGCAAGCTCTGTGGCATGGGCTAGGTCCTTCCCCAGAGCCTTGTGCACCATGTCCTCGCCCACAAGATGGTAAAAGGACTCGAAGGAACTTGCCACTACAGTGGCCTCACTTGCTGTGGGCTTACCTCAGGCAGCAAGAAAGAAGCCACAGAGGAAGGGCCAGCAGGGGGCCAGCAGCTCACCCTGCTCATGGTGGTGGAGGTGCTGAGGCCAGTGAGTGAAGCTGAGCTGCTGATCATAGCCAGCAGTCACTGCATTGCTACTTACCAGTCTAAAGGCAGATCCCAGATCCTGGGGCACATGGGACAAAGGCTATGTGTCCATCAGCAAAGGATATAATCAAAGTCATCCTCTCCAAGCATGAAGACAAATGCATTATGATGCAGGATGAGGCCTCACTGAGTGACATGGTCATCATCCAGGAGGGGATGGGCTTCGGGAACCGTGGCAGAAGTGGTAGAGGTCAAGACTGATACCTGGCTGTCCCAACATGCCCTGGCTGATCTTCTGTACTTATTAAAACAAGGTAAAAAAACAAAATAAAACCTAGCTCTCTCACCTCTCTGTTAGAAACAAGGCCCTGTGGCTCAGCCCCAGGCAGAATTAGCAGTCTTGGAGGTAACTGCCTGTATAAACCTGGGTCTTTGCAGTAGCTGCTCATTGAAGCTATGAGCTATGTGCCACATGCTGGGCCTGGCACAGGGAAGGCATTGGCTGTTGATGGGAATAACTTCCTAGAGAAAATACAGCGTTAATGAGCAGTGCTTCTGTTAGGCCTGTGTTACATTGTCAGTCAGTGATAGAGCACTGCAGGGAAGGCAAGAAAAGTCTCCGAGCAGTGACTTTGAACAGTGCCTTCCTTTCAAGTTTTTTAATTACTTGTTGCTATTCAAGCACTTTCCTGGGCTTTTACTCTTGGAGCTAAGCAACACTTCTGATCATTTGAAGCTCATGCTGGTGCCAGACATTACTGGTAAGCAGCTTTCCAAGTGTTTACAAGGTAACTTGTAATATGAAGAGCATTTTTCACAATTAGCAGAAGCAAAGTCCTGCCTTGGAACTAGGGCTGAATGTTCCTTCTCCACTGTCACCTGGTTTGCTTGCTGTCAGTTTCCTTCGCTTATGGTGACTGGAGACAGTCTGAGCACATGGAAAGGATAGTTTTGTGTCTCACTGAGCAATTTTCAGTGTCCCCAGCTGAAAGGCTCCTCACCTCTCCACATAAAGGTTGACTAGTTCATCCCTGCTCAGAAGATTGTCCATTTCCTCTCCACGTTCAAGCTGGGTTCAATATTTTTTCCCTTGTTCCTCTTCACACATTCTTGCTTCCTCTCTTCCCCTTCTTTCCTACCTCTGCACCAAAACATTAAAAGACAGCACTGCCTCAACTACATCCCAATATCCCATGCTCCATCTTCTTCAGTGCCTGTTTGCCAACTGAGGCATGCTGATGTAAATTAGTCCTGTTGCGGGAATGAAGTGCACAGCTATGTGAACTTGACCTCCTTGGAAGAGCTGACAATACCAGACCTAACAGGTCTTTCAGACTTGCCTGCTCTGCAGTCTCTTTTCACATGTTATAGGAACACCACTTTCATTTGCTGAATCCTCAGTTTTAGCTATTATTGTGCTCTATCTTATGCCTCTCAAACACTTGCAATTTCTCAAATTTTTTTGTTTAGTCTTGCTTAGTGGTTTTAAATTCTCTGGGTTTCTTATGCCCACTGCACAAGGCACCAGGGAATCATAAGTAGCACAGTTCCCTTTTGGGGTGCTATGAATGCAGTTATGTGACACTCCTAAAAACTGCTCTTTGCGGTTTCTACATTTTTTTTTTTCATGAATTTTTATGACTTGTTTGCAGACAAGGTGCTAGAGTGAGATCCATGACATTTTGATGTGATGTAAAGATGGAAGGTGAATTCAG